>NW_027488369.1:15082904-15718267 GCF_051014445.1 Colletes latitarsis
AGCCAGATGATTGCAAATACCAGAACTAACCCAGACATAACCGGCGTTATCCCCTAAAATATTAATCGCAACCAGGTTTAATTGACTGTTTCGGTGTGGTACCGCATTACTACGTGATCCAAACCAGAGAAAGGCCAGGATCTGGCCAACAAGGATGAGAAAAATGCGAATATATGATCCAGATGTTTGCAAATACCAGAACTAACCCTGACATAACCAGCGTTATCATCTAAAATATTAATCGCAACCAGGTATAATTGACTGTTTCGGTGTGGTACCACATTACTACGTGATCCAAACCAGAAAAGGGCCAGGATCGGGCCAACAAGAATGCGAAAAATGCGAAAGTACGAGCCAGATGAGGGAAAATCCCAGAGCTAGCCCAGACATAACCGGCGTTATCCTCTAAAATATTATTCGCAACCAGGTTTAATTGACTGTTTGAGTCAGGTGCAACTTTACTACGTGATCCAAACCAGAAAAAGCCCAGGATCTGGCCAACAAGTATGCGAAAAATGCGAAAGAACGCGCCAGATGAGGGCAAATACCTGACCTAACCCAGACATAACCGGCGTTATCCGCTAAAATATTAATCTCAACCAGGTTCAATTGACTGTTTCGTTGTGGAACCACATTACTATGTGATCCAAACCAGAAAAGGGCCAGGGTCTGGCCAACAAGTGTGCGAAGAACGCGAAAGTATGATCCAGATGAATGCAAATACCAGAACTAACCCTGACATAACCAGCGTTATCCTCTAAAATATTAATCGCAACGAGGTTTAATTGACAGTATCGGTGTGGTACTGCATTACTACGTGATCCAGACCAGAAAAAGGCCAGGATCTGGCCATCAAGAATGCGCAAAATGCGAAAGTATGAGCCAGATGATTACAAATACCAGAACTATGCCTGACATAACCCGCGTTATCCTCTAAAATACGAATCGGAACATGCTTTTAATGACTGTTTCAGTGTGGTAACACATTACTACGAGATCCAAACCAGAAAAATCCCAGGATCGGGCCAACAAGGATGCGAGAAACGCGAAAGTACGAACCACATGAGGGAAAATCCCAGAAAAAACCGAGACATAACCGGCGTTATCCTCTAAAATATTAATGGCAACCAGGTTTAATTGACTGTTTCGGAGTGGTACCACATTACTACGTGTTCCAAACCAGAAAAAGCCCAGGATCTGGCCAACAAGTATGCGAAAAATGCGAAAGTACGAGCCAGATGATGGCAAATCCCAGACCTAACCGAGATATAACCGGCGTTTAGCTCTAAAATATTAATCGCAACCAGGTATAATTGACTGTTTCGGTTTGGTACCGCATTGCTACGATGATCCAAACCAGAAAGAGGCCAGGATCTGGCTAACAAGTATGCGAAAAATGCGAAAGTATGAGCCAGATGATTGCAAATACCAGAACTATGCCTGACATAACCAGCGTTATCCTCCTAAAATACGAATCAGAACATGCTTTTAATGACTGTTTCAGTGTGGTACCACAATACTACGTGATCCAAACCAGAAAAAGGCCAGGGTCTGTGCCAACAAGTATGGGAAAAATGCGACAGTACGATCCAGATGAGGGCAAATCCCAGACCTAACCGAGACATAACCGGCGCTATCCTCTAAAATATTAATCGCAACCAGGAATAATTGACTGTTTCGGTGTGGTACCGCATTGCTACGATGATCCAAACCAGAAAGAGGCCAGGATCTGGCTAACAAGTATGCGAAAACTGCGAAAGTACGATCCAGATGAGGGCAAATCCCAGACCTAACCGAGACATAACCGGCGTTATCCTCTAAAATATTAATCGCAACCAGGTTTAATTGACTGTTTCGTTGTGGAACCACATTACTGCGGGATCCAAACCAGAAAAAACCCAGGATCTGGCCAACAAGTATGAGAAATATGCGAAAGTTCGAGCCAGATGAGGGCAAATACCAGACCTAACCCAGACAAAACCGGCGTTATCCCCTAAAATATTAATCGCAACCAGGTATAATTGACTGTTTCGGTTTGCTACCGCATTGCTACGATGATCCAAACCAGAAAGAGGCCAGGATCTGGCTAACAAGTATGCGAAAAAAGCGAAAGTACGATCCAGATGAGGGCAAATCCCAGACCTAACCGAGACATAACCGGCGTTATCCTCTAAAATATTAATCGCAACCAGGTTTAATTGACTGTTTCGTTGTGGAACCACATTACTGCGGGATCCAAACCAGAAAAAACCCAGGATCTGGCCAACAACTATGAGAAAAATGCGAAAGAACGATCCAGATGAGGGCAAATGCCAGACCTAACCGAGACATAACCGGCGTTATCCTCTAAAATATTAATCGCAACCAGGTTTAATTGACTGTTTCGTTGTGGAACCACATTACTGCGGGATCCAAACCAGAAAGATCCCAGGATCTGGCCAACAAGTATGCGAAAAATGCGAAAGTACGATCCAGTTGAGGGCAAATCCCAGACCTAACCGAGACATAACCGGCGTTATCCTCTAAAATATTAATCGCAACCAGTTTAATTGACTGTTTCGGTGTGGAACCTCATTACTACGTGATCCAAACCAGACAAATCCCAGGATCTGGCCAACAAGTATGCGAAAAATGCGAAAGTACGATCCAGTTGAGGTCAAATCGCAGACCTAACCGAGACATCACCGGCGTTATCCTCTAAAATATTAATCGCAACCAGGTTTAATTGACTGTTTCGGTGTGGTACCGCATTACTACGTGATCCAAACCAGATAAAGCCCAGGATCTGGCCAACAAGTATGAGAAAAATGCGAAAGATCGAGCCAGATGAGGGCAAATATCAGACCTAACCCAGACATAACCGGCGTTATCCTCTAAAATATTAATCGCAACCAGGTTTAATTGACTGTTTCGTTGTGGAACCACATTACTGCGGGATCCAAACCAGAAAAAACCCAGGATCTGGCCAACAACTATGAGAAAAACGCGAAAGTACGAGCCACATGAGGGAAAATCGCAGACCTAACCCAGACATAACCGGCGTTATCCTCTAAAATATTAATCGCAACCAGTTTAATTGACTGTTTTGGTGTGGAACCTCATTACTACGTGATCCAAACCAGAAAAATCCCAGGATCTGGCCAACAAGTATGCGAAAAATGCGAAAGTACGATCCAGTTGAGGGCAAATCCCAGACCTAACCGAGACATAACCGGCGTTATCCTCTAAAATATTAATCGCAACCAGGTTTAATTGACTGTTTCGGTGTGGTACTGCATTACTACGTGATCCAAACCAGAGAAAGCCCAGGATCTAGCTATCGAGTATGAGAAATATGCGAAAGAATGAGCCTGATGAGAGAAAATCCCAGACCTAACCTAGACCTAACATGAATTATTCTCTAAAATATTGGTCGAAACCAGGTTTAATTGACTGATTCAGTGTGGTCCCACATTACTACGTGATCCAAACCAGAAAAAACCCAGGATCCGTTCAACAAGTATGTGAAGAATGCGAAAGTATGAGTCTGATGAGTGAAAATCCCAGGCCTAACCTAGACCTAACTTGCGTTGTCCTCTAAAATATTGATCGAAACTAGGTTTAATTGACTGTTTCAGTGTGGTACCACATTACTATGTGATCCAAACCAGAAAATAACCCAGGATCTGTTCAACGAGTATGTGAAGTGTGCGAAAGTATGAGTCTGATGAGGGCAAATCCCATACCTATCCCAGACCTAACATGCGTTATCCTCTAAAATATTTATCAAGACCAGGTTTAATTGATTGTTTCAGTGTGGACCCACAATACTACGTGATCCAAACCAGAAAAAACCCAGGATCCGTTCAACAAGTATGTGAAGAATGCGAAAGTATGAGTCTGATGAGTGAAAATCCCAGGGCTAACCTAGACCTAACATGCGTTATCCTCTAAAATATTGATCCAAACCAGGTTTAATGGACTGTTTCAGTGTTGTACCACACTACTACGTGATACAAACCAGCAAAAACCCAGGATCTGTTCAACAAGTATGTGAAAAACGCGAAAGTATGAGTCTGATGAGGGCGAATCCCAGACCTATGCCAGACCTAACTTGCGTTGTCCTCTAAAATATTTATCAAGACCAGGTTTAATTGAATGTTTCAGTGTGGTACCACATTACTACGTGATCAAAACCAGAAAAAACCCAAGATCCGTTCAACAAGTATGTGAAGAATGCGAAAGTATGAGTCTGATCAGTGAAAATCTCAGGCCTTACCTAGACCTAACTTGCGTTGTCCTCTAAAATATTGATCGAAACTAGGTTTAATTGACTGTTTCAGTGTTGTACTTCATTACTACGTGATGCAATCCAGAAAAAGCCCAAGATCTAGCCATCAAGTATGAGAAATATGCGAAAGAGTGAGCCTGATGGGAGCAAATCCCTGACCTAACCTAGACCTACAATGAATTATTCTCTAAAATATTGATCAAAACCAGGTTTAATTGACTGTTTCAGTGTGGTACCACACTACTACGTGATACAAACCAGCAAAAACCCAGGATCTGTTCAACAAGTATGTGAAAAACGCGAAAGTATGAGTCTGATGAGGGCGAATCCCAGACCTATGCCAGACCTAACTTGCGTTGTCCTCTAAAATATTTATCAAGACCACGTTTAATTGAATGTTTCAGTGTGGTCCCACATTACTACGTGATCCAAACCAGAAAAAACCCAGGATCTGTTCAACAAGTATGTGAAAAACGCTAAACTGTGAGCCTGATGAGGGCAAATCTTAGACCTAACCCAGACCTAAGATGCGTTATCCTCTAAAATATTTACCCAGACCAGGTTTCATTGAATGTTTCAGTGTGGTACCACTTTACTACGTGATCCAATCCAGAAATAGCCCATGATCTAGCCATGAAGTATGAGAAATATGCGAAAGTATGAGCCTGATGAGGGCAAATCCCAGACCTATCCCAGACCTAACTTGCGTTGTCCTCTAAGAGATTGATGGAAACCAGGTTTAATTGACTGTTTCAGTGTTGTACTTCATTACTACGTGATGCAATCCAGAAAAAGCCCAAGATCTAGCCATCAAGTATGAGAAATATGCGAAAGAGTGAGCCTGATGGGAGCAAATCCCTGACCTAACCTAGACCTACAATGAATTATTCTCTAAAATATTGATCAAAACCAGGTTTAATTGACTGTTTCAGTGTGGTACCACATTACTACGTGATCCAATCCATAAATAGCCCAGGATCTAGCCATGTAGTATGGGAAATATGCGAAAGTATGAGCCTGATGAGGGCAAATCCTAGACCTAACCCAGACCTAACATGCGTTATTCTCTAAAATATTTATCAAGACCAGGTTTAATTGAATGTTTCAGTGTGGTACCACACTACTACGTGATCAAAACCAGAAAAAACCCAGGATCCGTTCAACAAGTATGTGAAGAATGCGAAAGTATGAGTCCGATCAGTGAAAATCTCAGGCCTTACCTAGACCTAACATGCGTTGTCCTCTAAAATATTGATGGAAACCAGGTTTCAATGACTGTTTCAGTGTGGTACTACATTACTACGTGATGCAATCCAGAAATAGCCCAGGATCTAGCCATCAAGTATGAGAAATATGCGAAAGAATGAGCCTGATGAGAGCAAATCCCAGACCTAACCTAGACCTAACATGCGTTATCCTCTAAAATATTGAGCGAAACCAGGTTTAATGGACTGTTTCAGTGTGGTACCACACTACTTCGTGATCCAAACCAGAGAAAGCCCAGGATCTGTTCAAGAAGTATGTGAAAAACGCTAAACTGTGAGCCTGATGAGGGCAAATCCTAGACCTAACCCAGACCTAACATGCGTTATCCTCTAAAATATTTATCAAGATCAGGTTTAATAGATTGTTTCAGTGTGGTCCCACATTACTACGTGATCCAAACCAGAAAAAACCCAGGATCCGTTCAGCAAGTATGTGAAGAATGCGAAAGTATGAGTCTGATGAGGGAAAATCCCAGGCCTAACCTAGACCTAACATGCGCTATCCTCTAAAATATTGATCGAAACCAGGTTTAGTCGACTGTTTCAGTGTGGTCCCACATTACTACGTGATCCAAACCAGAAAAAACCCAGGAGCCGTTCAACAAGTATGTGAAGAATGCGAAAGTATGAGTCTGATGAGGTCAAATCCCAGACCTATCCCAGACTTAACTTGCGTTATCCTCTAAAATATTTATCAAGACCAGGTTTAATTGATTGTTTCAGTGTGGACCCACAATACTACGTGATCCAAACCAGAAAAAACCCAGGATCCGTTCAACAAGTATGTGAAGAATGCGAAAGTATGAGTCTGATGAGTGAAAATCCCAGGGCTAACCTAGACCTAACATGCGTTATCCTCTAAAATATTGATCCAAACCAGGTTTAATGGACTGTTTCAGTGTTGTACCACACTACTACGTGATACAAACCAGCAAAAACCCAGGATCTGTTCAACAAGTATGTGAAAAACGCGAAAGTATGAGTCTGATGAGGGCGAATCCCAGACCTATGCCAGACCTAACTTGCGTTGTCCTCTAAAATATTTATCAAGACCAGGTTTAATTGAATGTTTCAGTGTGGTACCACATTACTACGTGATCAAAACCAGAAAAAACCCAAGATCCGTTCAACAAGTATGTGAAGAATGCGAAAGTATGAGTCTGATCAGTGAAAATCTCAGGCCTTACCTAGACCTAACTTGCGTTGTCCTCTAAAATATTGATCGAAACTAGGTTTAATTGACTGTTTCAGTGTTGTACTTCATTACTACGTGATGCAATCCAGAAAAAGCCCAAGATCTAGCCATCAAGTATGAGAAATATGCGAAAGAGTGAGCCTGATGGGAGCAAATCCCTGACCTAACCTAGACCTACAATGAATTATTCTCTAAAATATTGATCAAAACCAGGTTTAATTGACTGTTTCAGTGTGGTACCACACTACTACGTGATACAAACCAGCAAAAACCCAGGATCTGTTCAACAAGTATGTGAAAAACGCGAAAGTATGAGTCTGATGAGGGCGAATCCCAGACCTATGCCAGACCTAACTTGCGTTGTCCTCTAAAATATTTATCAAGACCACGTTTAATTGAATGTTTCAGTGTGGTACCACATTACTACGTGATCAAAACCAGAAAAAACCCAGGATCCATTCAACAAGTATGTGAAGAATGCGAGAGTATGAGTCTGATCAGTGAAAATCTCAGGCCTTACCTAGACCTAACATGCGTTGTCCTCTAAAATATTAATGGAAACCAGGTTTCAATGACTGTTTCAGTGTGGTACTACATTACTACGTGATGCAATCCAGAAATAGCCCAGGATCTAGCCATCAAGTATGAGAAATATGCGAAAGAATGAGCCTGATGAGAGCAAATCCCAGACCTAACCTAGACCTAACATGCGTTATCCTCTAAAATATTGAGCGAAACCAGGTTTAATGGACTGTTTCAGTGTGGTACCACACTACTTCGTGATCCAAACCAGAGAAAGCCCAGGATCTGTTCAAGAAGTATGTGAAAAACGCTATACTGTGAGCCTGATGAGGGCAAATCCTAGACCTAACCCAGACCTAACATGCGTTATCCTCTAAAATATTTATCAAGATCAGGTTTAATTGATTGTTTCAGTGTGGTCCCACATTACTACGTGATCCAAACCAGAAAAAACCAAGTATCTGTTCAACATGTATGAGAAATATGCGAAAGAATGAGCCTGATGTAAGCAAATCCCAGACCTAACCTAGACCTAACATGAATTATTCTCTAAAATATTGATCGAAACCAGGTTTACTTGACTGCTTCAGTGTGGTCCCACATTACTACGTGATCCAAACCAGAAAAAACCCAGGATCCGTTCAGCAAGTATGTGAAGAATGCGAAAGTATGAGTCTGATGAGGGAAAATCCCAGGCCTAACCTAGACCTAACATGCGCTATCCTCTAAAATATTGATGGAAACCAGGTTTAATTGACTGTTTCAGTGTTGTACTTCATTACTACGTGATGCAATCCAGAAAAAGCCCAGGATCTGTTCTACATGTATGAAAAATATGCGAAAGAATGAGCCTGATGAGAGCAAATCCCAGACCTAACCTAGACCTAACATGAATTATTCTCTAAAATATTGATCGAAACCAGGTTTAATTGACTGTATCAGTGTGGTACCACATTACTACGTGATCCAATCCAGAAATAGCCCAGGATCTAGCCATGAAGTATGAGAAATATGCGAAAGCATGAGCCTGATGAGGGCAAATCCTAGACCTAACCCAGACCTAACATGCGTTATTCTGTAAAATATTGATGGAAACCAGGTTTAATTGACTGTTTCAGTGTTGTACTTCATTACTACGTGATCCAAAACAGAAAAAACCCAGGATCTGTTCGACATGTATGAAAAATATGCGAAAGAATGAGCCTGATGAGAGCAAATCCCAGACCTAACCTAGACCTAACATGAATTATTCTCTAAAATATTGATCGAAACCAGGTTTAACTGACTGTTTCAGTGTGGTACCACATTACTACGTGATCCAATCCAGAAATAGCCCAGGATCTAGCCATGAAGTATGAGAAAAATGCGAAAGTATGAGCCTGATGAGGGCAAATCCTAGACCTAACCCTGACCTAACATGCGTTATTCTGTAAAATTTTTATCAAGACCAGGTTTAATTGAATGTTTCATTGTGGTACCTCATTACTACGTGATCAAAACCAGAAAAAACCCAGGATCCGTTCAACAAGTATGTGAAGAATGCGAAAGTATGAGTCTGATGAGGTCAAATCCCAGGCCTAACCTAGACCTAGCATGAATTATTCTCTAAAATATTGATCGAAACCAGGTTTAATTGACTGTTTCAGTGTGGTCCCACATTACTACGTGATCCAAACCAGAAAAAACCCAGGATCTGTTCAACAAGTATGTGAAAAACGCTAAACTGTGAGCCTGATGAGGGCAAATCTTAGACCTAACCCAGACCTAAGATGCGTTATCCTCTAAAATATTTACCCAGACCAGGTTTCATTGAATGTTTCAGTGTGGTACCACTTTACTACGTGATCCAATCCAGAAATAGCCCAGGATCTAGCCATCAAGTATGAGAAATATGCGAAAGAATGAGCCTGATGAGAGCAAATCCCAGACCTAACCTAGACCTAACATGCGTTATCCTCTAAAATATTGAGCGAAACCAGGTTTAATGGACTGTTTCAGTGTGGTACCACACTACTTCGTGATCCAAACCAGAGAAAGCCCAGGATCTGTTCAAGAAGTATGTGAAAAACGCTAAACTGTGAGCCTGATGAGGGCAAATCCTAGACCTAACCCAGACCTAACATGCGTTATCCTCTAAAATATTTATCAAGATCAGGTTTAATTGATTGTTTCAGTGTGGTCCCACATTACTACGTGATCCAAACCAGAAAAAACCCAGGATCCGTTCAGCAAGTATGTGAAGAATGCGAAAGTATGAGTCTGATGAGGGAAAATCCCAGGCCTAACCTAGACCTAACATGCGCTATCCTCTAAAATATTGATCGAAACCAGGTTTAGTCGACTGTTTCAGTGTGGTCCCACATTACTACGTGATCCAAACCAGAAAAAACCCAGGAGCCGTTCAACAAGTATGTGAAGAATGCGAAAGTATGAGTCTGATGAGGTCAAATCCCAGACCTATCCCAGACTTAACTTGCGTTATCCTCTAAAATATTTATCAAGACCAGGTTTAATTGATTGTTTCAGTGTGGACCCACAATACTACGTGATCCAAACCAGAAAAAACCCAGGATCCGTTCAACAAGTATGTGAAGAATGCGAAAGTATGAGTCTGATGAGTGAAAATCCCAGGGCTAACCTAGACCTAACATGCGTTATCCTCTAAAATATTGATCCAAACCAGGTTTAATGGACTGTTTCAGTGTTGTACCACACTACTACGTGATACAAACCAGCAAAAACCCAGGATCTGTTCAACAAGTATGTGAAAAACGCGAAAGTATGAGTCTGATGAGGGCGAATCCCAGACCTATGCCAGACCTAACTTGCGTTGTCCTCTAAAATATTTATCAAGACCAGGTTTAATTGAATGTTTCAGTGTGGTACCACATTACTACGTGATCAAAACCAGAAAAAACCCAAGATCCGTTCAACAAGTATGTGAAGAATGCGAAAGTATGAGTCTGATCAGTGAAAATCTCAGGCCTTACCTAGACCTAACTTGCGTTGTCCTCTAAAATATTGATCGAAACTAGGTTTAATTGACTGTTTCAGTGTTGTACTTCATTACTACGTGATGCAATCCAGAAAAAGCCCAAGATCTAGCCATCAAGTATGAGAAATATGCGAAAGAGTGAGCCTGATGGGAGCAAATCCCTGACCTAACCTAGACCTACAATGAATTATTCTCTAAAATATTGATCAAAACCAGGTTTAATTGACTGTTTCAGTGTGGTACCACACTACTACGTGATACAAACCAGCAAAAACCCAGGATCTGTTCAACAAGTATGTGAAAAACGCGAAAGTATGAGTCTGATGAGGGCGAATCCCAGACCTATGCCAGACCTAACTTGCGTTGTCCTCTAAAATATTTATCAAGACCACGTTTAATTGAATGTTTCAGTGTGGTACCACATTACTACGTGATCAAAACCAGAAAAAACCCAGGATCCATTCAACAAGTATGTGAAGAATGCGAGAGTATGAGTCTGATCAGTGAAAATCTCAGGCCTTACCTAGACCTAACATGCGTTGTCCTCTAAAATATTAATGGAAACCAGGTTTCAATGACTGTTTCAGTGTGGTACTACATTACTACGTGATGCAATCCAGAAATAGCCCAGGATCTAGCCATCAAGTATGAGAAATATGCGAAAGAATGAGCCTGATGAGAGCAAATCCCAGACCAAACCTAGACCTAACATGCGTTATCCTCTAAAATATTGAGCGAAACCAGGTTTAATGGACTGTTTCAGTGTGGTACCACACTACTTCGTGATCCAAACCAGAGAAAGCCCAGGATCTGTTCAAGAAGTATGTGAAAAACGCTATACTGTGAGCCTGATGAGGGCAAATCCTAGACCTAACCCAGACCTAACATGCGTTATCCTCTAAAATATTTATCAAGATCAGGTTTAATTGATTGTTTCAGTGTGGTCCCACATTACTACGTGATCCAAACCAGAAAAAACCAAGTATCTGTTCAACATGTATGAGAAATATGCGAAAGAATGAGCCTGATGTAAGCAAATCCCAGACCTAACCTAGACCTAACATGAATTATTCTCTAAAATATTGATCGAAACCAGGTTTACTTGACTGCTTCAGTGTGGTCCCACATTACTACGTGATCCAAACCAGAAAAAACCCAGGATCCGTTCAGCAAGTATGTGAAGAATGCGAAAGTATGAGTCTGATGAGGGAAAATCCCAGGCCTAACCTAGACCTAACATGCGCTATCCTCTAAAATATTGATGGAAACCAGGTTTAATTGACTGTTTCAGTGTTGTACTTCATTACTACGTGATGCAATCCAGAAAAAGCCCAGGATCTGTTCTACATGTATGAAAAATATGCGAAAGAATGAGCCTGATGAGAGCAAATCCCAGACCTAACCTAGACCTAACATGAATTATTCTCTAAAATATTGATCGAAACCAGGTTTAATTGACTGTTTCAGTGTGGTACCACATTACTACGTGATCCAATCCAGAAATAGCCCAGGATCTAGCCATGAAGTATGAGAAATATGCGAAAGCATGAGCCTGATGAGGGCAAATCCTAGACCTAACCCAGACCTAACATGCGTTATTCTGTAAAATATTGATGGAAACCAGGTTTAATTGACTGTTTCAGTGTTGTACTTCATTACTACGTGATCCAAAACAGAAAAAACCCAGGATCTGTTCGACATGTATGAAAAATATGCGAAAGAATGAGCCTGATGAGAGCAAATCCCAGACCTAACCTAGACCTAACATGAATTATTCTCTAAAATATTGATCGAAACCAGGTTTAACTGACTGTTTCAGTGTGGTACCACATTACTACGTGATCCAATCCAGAAATAGCCCAGGATCTAGCCATGAAGTATGAGAAAAATGCGAAAGTATGAGCCTGATGAGGGCAAATCCTAGACCTAACCCTGACCTAACATGCGTTATTCTGTAAAATTTTTATCAAGACCAGGTTTAATTGAATGTTTCATTGTGGTACCTCATTACTACGTGATCAAAACCAGAAAAAACCCAGGATCCGTTCAACAAGTATGTGAAGAATGCGAAAGTATGAGTCTGATGAGGTCAAATCCCAGGCCTAGCCTAGACCTAGCATGAATTATTCTCTAAAATATTGATCGAAACCAGGTTTAATTGACTGTTTCAGTGTGGTCCCACATTACTACGTGATCCAAACCAGAAAAAACCCAGGATCTGTTCAACAAGTATGTGAAAAACGCTAAACTGTGAGCCTGATGAGGGCAAATCTTAGACCTAACCCAGACCTAAGATGCGTTATCCTCTAAAATATTTACCCAGACCAGGTTTCATTGAATGTTTCAGTGTGGTACCACTTTACTACGTGATCCAATCCAGAAATAGCCCATGATCTAGCCATGAAGTATGAGAAATATGCGAAAGTATGAGCCTGATGAGGGCAAATCCCAGACCTATCCCAGACCTAACTTGCGTTGTCCTCTAAGAGATTGATGGAAACCAGGTTTAATTGACTGTTTCAGTGTTGTACTTCATTACTACGTGATGCAATCCAGAAAAAGCCCAAGATCTAGCCATCAAGTATGAGAAATATGCGAAAGAGTGAGCCTGATGGGAGCAAATCCCTGACCTAACCTAGACCTACAATGAATTATTCTCTAAAATATTGATCAAAACCAGGTTTAATTGACTGTTTCAGTGTGGTACCACATTACTACGTGATCCAATCCATAAATAGCCCAGGATCTAGCCATGTAGTATGGGAAATATGCGAAAGTATGAGCCTGATGAGGGCAAATCCTAGACCTAACCCAGACCTAACATGCGTTATTCTCTAAAATATTTATCAAGACCAGGTTTAATTGAATGTTTCAGTGTGGTACCACACTACTACGTGATCAAAACCAGAAAAAACCCAGGATCCGTTCAACAAGTATGTGAAGAATGCGAAAGTATGAGTCCGATCAGTGAAAATCTCAGGCCTTACCTAGACCTAACATGCGTTGTCCTCTAAAATATTGATGGAAACCAGGTTTCAATGACTGTTTCAGTGTGGTACTACATTACTACGTGATGCAATCCAGAAATAGCCCAGGATCTAGCCATCAAGTATGAGAAATATGCGAAAGAATGAGCCTGATGAGAGCAAATCCCAGACCTAACCTAGACCTAACATGCGTTATCCTCTAAAATATTGAGCGAAACCAGGTTTAATGGACTGTTTCAGTGTGGTACCACACTACTTCGTGATCCAAACCAGAGAAAGCCCAGGATCTGTTCAAGAAGTATGTGAAAAACGCTAAACTGTGAGCCTGATGAGGGCAAATCCTAGACCTAACCCAGACCTAACATGCGTTATCCTCTAAAATATTTATCAAGATCAGGTTTAATTGATTGTTTCAGTGTGGTCCCACATTACTACGTGATCCAAACCAGAAAAAACCGAGGATCCGTTCAGCAAGTATGTGAAGAATGCGAAAGTATGAGTCTGATGAGGGAAAATCCCAGGCCTAACCTAGACCTAACATGCGCTATCCTCTAAAATATTGATCGAAACCAGGTTTAGTCGACTGTTTCAGTGTGGTCCCACATTACTACGTGATCCAAACCAGAAAAAACCCAGGAGCCGTTCAACAAGTATGTGAAGAATGCGAAAGTATGAGTCTGATGAGGTCAAATCCCAGACCTATCCCAGACTTAACTTGCGTTATCCTCTAAAATATTGATCGAAACCAGGTTTAATCGACTGTTTCAGCGTGGTACCACATTACTACGTGATACAATCCAGAAACAGCCCAGGATCTAGCCATGAAGTATGAGAAATATGCGAAAGTATGAGCCTGATGAGGGCAAATCCTAGACCTAACCCAAACCTAACATGCGTTATCCTCTAAAATATTTATCAAGACCAGGTTTAATTGAATGTTGCAGTGTGGTGCCACATTACTACGTTAACCAAACCAGAAAAAACCCTGGATCCGTTCAACAAGTATGTTAAAACTGCGACAGTATGACCCTGATGAGGGCAAATCCCAGGCCTAACCTAGACCTAACATGCGTTGTCCTCTAAAATATTGATGGAAACCAGGTTTAATTGACTGTTTCAGTGTTGTACTTCATTACTACGTGATGCAATCCAGAAAAAGCCCAGGATCTGTTCTACATGTATGAAAAATATGCGAAAGAATGAGCCTGATGAGAGCAAATACCAGACCTAACCTAGACCTAACATGAATTATTCTCTAAAATATTGATCGAAACCAGGTTTAATTGACTGTTTCAGTGTGGTACCACATTACTACGTGATCCAATCCAGAAATAGCCCAGGATCTAGCCATGAAGTATGAGAAATATGCGAAAGCATGAGCCTGATGAGGGCAAATCCTAGACCTAACCCAGACCTAACATGCGTTATTCTGTAAAATATTGATGGAAACCAGGTTTAATTGACTGTTTCAGTGTTGTACTTCATTACTACGTGATCCAAAACAGAAAAAACCCAGGATCTGTTCTACATGTATGAAAAATATGCGAAAGAATGAGCCTGATGAGTGCAAATCCCAGACCTAACCTAGACCTAACATGAATTATTCTCTAAAATATTGATCGAAACCAGGTTTAATTGACTGTTTCAGTGTGGTACCACATTACTACGTGATCCAATCCAGAAATAGCCCAGGATCTAGCCATGAAGTATGAGAAATATGCGAAAGTATGAGCCTGACGAAGGCAAATCCTAGACCTAACCCTGACCTAACATGCGTGATTCTGTAAAATTTTTATCAAGACCAGGTTTAATTGAATGTTTCATTGTGGTACCTCATTACTACGTGATCAAAACCAGAAAAAACCCAGGATCCGTTCAACAAGTATGTGAAGAATGCGAAAGTATGAGTCTGATGAGGTCAAATCCCAGGCCTAACCTAGACCTAGCATGAATTATTCTCTAAAATATTGATCGAAACCAGGTTTAATTGACTGTTTCAGTGTGGTCCCACATTACTACGTGATCCAACCCAGAAAAAACCCAGGATCTGTTCAACAAGTATGTGAAAAACGCTAAACTGTGAGCCTGATGAGGGCAAATCTTAGACCTAACCCAGACCTAAGATGCGTTATCCTCTAAAATATTTACCCAGACCAGGTTTCATTGAATGTTTCAGTGTGGTACCACTTTACTACGTGATCCAATCCAGAAATAGCCCATGATCTAGCCATGAAGTATGAGAAATATGCGAAAGTATGAGCCTGATGAGGGCAAATCCCAGACCTATCCCAGACCTAACTTGCGTTGTCCTCTAAGAGATTGATGGCAACCAGGTTTAATTGACTGTTTCAGTGTTGTACTTCATTACTACGTGATCCAAACCCGAAAAAACCCAGGATCTAGCCATCAAGTATGAGAAATATGCGGAAGAATGAGCCTGATGAGAGCAAATCCCAGACCTAACGTAGACCTAGCATGAATTATTCTCTAAAATATTGATCGAAACCAGGTTTAATTGACTGTTTCAGTGTGGTCCCACATTACTACGTGATCCAAACCAGAAAAAACCCAGAATCCGTTCAACAAGTATGTGAAGAATGCGAAAGTATGAGTCTGATGAGGTCAAATCCCAGGTCTAACCTAGACCTAACATGCATTATCCTCAAAAATATTGATCGAAACCTGGTTTAATCGACTGTTTCAGTGTGGTACCACATGACTATGTGATCCAAACCAGAAAATAACCCAGGATCTGTTCAACGAGTAAGTGAAGTGTGCGAAAGAATGAGCCTGATGAGAGCAAATCCCAGACCTAACCTAGACCTTACATGCGTTATCCTCTAAAATATTGAGCGAAACCAGGTTTAATGGACTGTTTCAGTGTGGTACCACACTACTTCGTGATCCAAACCAGAAAAAACCCAGGATCTGTTCAACAAGTATGTGAAAAATGCTAAACTGTGAGCCTGATGGGGGCAAATCTTAGACCTAACCCAGACCTAAGATGCGTTATCCTCTAAAATATTTATCCAGACCAGGTTTCATTGGATGTTTCAGTGTGGTACCACTTTACTGCGTGATCCAATCCAGAAATAGCCCATGATCTAGCCATGAAGTATGAGAAATATGCGAAAGAATGAGCCTGATGAGAGCAAATCCCAGACCTAACCTAGATCTTACATGCGTTATCCTCTAAAATATAGAGCGAAACCAGGTTTAATGGACTGTTTCAGTGTGGTACCACACTACTTCGTGATCCAAACCAGAAAAAACCCAGGATCTGTTCAACAAGTATGTGAAAAACGCTAAACTGTGCGCCTGATGAGAGCAAATGCCAGACCTATCCTAGACCTTACATGCGTTATCCTCAAAAATATTGATCGAAACCTGGTTTAATCGACTGTTTCAGTGTGGTACCACATTACTACGTGATCCAAACCAGAAAAAACCCAGGATCTAGCCATCAAGTACGAGAAATATGCGAAAGAATGTGCCTGATGAGAGCAAATCCCAGACCTATCCTAGACCTTACATGCGTTATCCTCTAAAATATTGAGCGAAACCAGGTTTAATGGACTGTTTCAGTGTGGTCCCACATTACTACGTGATCCAAACCAGAAGTAACCCAGGATCTGTTCTACATGTATGAAACATATGCGAAAGAATGAGCGTGATGAGAGCAAATCCCAGACCTAACCTAGACCTAACATGAATTATTCTCTAAAATATTGATCGAAACCAGGTTTAATTGACTGTTTCAGTGTGGTACCACATTACTACGTGATTCAATCCAGAAATAGCCCAGGATCTGGCCATGAAGTATGAGATATATGCGAAAGTATGAGCCTGATGAGGGCAAATCCTAGACCTAACCCAGACCTAACATGCGTTATTCTGTAAAATTTTTATCAAGACCAGGTTTAATTGAATGTTTCATTGTGGTACCTCATTACTACGTGATGCAATCCAGAAAAAGCCCAGGATCTAGCCATGAAGTATGAGAAATATGCGAAAGTAAGAGCCTGATGAGGGCAAATCCTAGACCTATCCCAGACCTAACTTGCGTTATCCTCTAAAATATTGATCGAAACCAGGTTTAATTGACTGTTTCAGCGTGGTACCACATTACTACGTGTTACAATCCAGAAACAGCCCAGGATTTAGCCATGAAGTATGAGAAATATGCGAAAGTATGAGCCTGATGAGGGCAAATCCTAGACCTAACCCAGACCTAACAGGCGTTATCCTCTAAAATATTTATCAAGATCAGGTTTAATTGAATGTTTCGGTGTGGTACCGCATTACTACGTGATCCAAACCATAAAAAGGCTGGGATCAGGCCAACAAGTAAGCGAAATATGCGAAAGTACGAGCGAGATGAGGGCAAATAGCAGACCTAAACCAGACAAAATCGGCGTTATCCTCTAAAATATTAATCGGACCCAGGTTTAATTGACTGTTTCGGTGTGGTACCACATTTCTACGTGGTCCAAGCCAGAAAAAGGCGAGGATCTGGCCAAAAACTATTCGAAACGTGCGAAAGTACGTGCCAGATGAGGACAAATCCCAGACCTAACCGAGACATAACCGGCGTTATCCTCTAAAGTATTAATCGGATCCAGGTTTAATTGACAGTTTCAGTGTGGTACCACTTCACTACGTGGTCCAAGCCAGAAGAAGGCCAGGATGTGGCCAGCAAGTATGCGAAAACTGCGAAAGTACGAGCCAGTTGAGGGCAAATACCAGACCTAACCGAAACATAACCGGCGCTATCCTGTAAAATATTAATCGCAACCAGGTTTAATAGACTGTTTCGGTGTGGAACCACATTACTACGGGATCCAAACCAGAAAAAACCCAGAATCTGGCCAACAACTATGAGAAAAACGAGAAAGTATGAGCCAGATGGTTGCAAATACCAGAACTATCCCAGACATACCCAGCGTTATCCACTAAAATATTATTCGCAACCAGGTTTAATTGACTGTTTCGGTGTGGTACCACATTACTACGTGGTCCAAGCCAGAAAAAGGCCAGGATCTGGCCAACAAGTATGCGAAAAATGCGAAAGTATGAGCCTGATGAGGGCAAATCCCAGACCTATCCCAGACCTAACTTGCGTTGTCCTCTAAGAGATTGATGGTAACCAGGTTTAATTGACTGTTTCAGTGTTGTACTTCATTACTACGTGATCCAAACCCGAAAAAACCCAGGATCTAGCCATCAAGTATGAGAAATATGCGGAAGAATGAGCCTGATGAGAGCAAATCCCAGACCTAACGTAGACCTAGCATGAATTATTCTCTAAAATATTGATCGAAACCAGGATTAATTGACTGTTTCAGTGTGGTCCCACATTACTACCTGATCCAAACCAGAAAAAACCCAGAATCCGTTCAACAAGTATGTGAAGAATGCGAAAGTATGAGTCTGATGAGGTCAAATCCCAGGTCTAACCTAGACCTAACATGCATTATCCTCAAAAATATTGATCGAAACCTGGTTTAATCGACTGTTTCAGTGTGGTACCACATTACTATGTGATCCAAACCAGAAAATAACCCAGGATCTGTTCAACGAGTATGTGAAGTGTGCGAAAGAATGAGCCTGATGAGAGCAAATCCCAGACCTAACCTAGACCTTACATGCGTTATCCTCTAAAATATTGAGCGAAACTAGGTTTAATGGACTGTTTCAGTGTGGTACCACACTACTTCGTGATCCAAACCAGAAAAAACCCAGGATCTGTTCAACAAGTATGTGAAAAACGCAAAACTGTGAGCCTGATGAGGGCAAATCTTAGACCTAACCCAGACCTAAGATGCGTTATCCTCTAAAATATTTATCCAGACCAGGTTTCATTAGATGTTTCAGTGTGGTACCACTTTACTGCGTGATCCAATCCAGAAATAGCCCATGATCTAGCCATGAAGTATGAGAAATATGCGAAAGAATGAGCGTGATGAGAGCAAATCCCAGACCTAACCTAGACCTAACATGAATTATTCTCTAAAATATTGATCGAAACCAGGTTTAATTGACTGTTTCAGTGTGGTACCACATTACTACGTGATTCAATCCAGAAATAGCCCAGGATCTGGCCATGAAGTATGAGATATATGCGAAAGTATGAGCCTGATGAGGGCAAATCCTAGACCTAACCCAGACCTAACATGCGTTATTCTGTAAAATTTTTATCAAGACCAGGTTTAATTGAATGTTTCATTGTGGTACCTCATTACTACGTGATGCAATCCAGAAAAAGCCCAGGATCTAGCCATGAAGTATGAGAAATATGCGAAAGTAAGAGCCTGATGAGGGCAAATCCTAGACCTATCCCAGACCTAACTTGCGTTATCCTCTAAAATATTGATCGAAACCAGGTTTAATTGACTGTTTCAGCGTGGTACCACATTACTACGTGTTACAATCCAGAAACAGCCCAGGATTTAGCCATGAAGTATGAGAAATATGCGAAAGTATGAGCCTGATGAGGGCAAATCCTAGACCTAACCCAGACCTAACAGGCGTTATCCTCTAAAATATTTATCAAGATCAGGTTTAATTGAATGTTTCGGTGTGGTACCGCATTACTACGTGATCCAAACCATAAAAAGGCTGGGATCAGGCCAACAAGTAAGCGAAATATGCGAAAGTACGAACGAGATGAGGGCAAATAGCAGACCTAAACCAGACAAAATCGGCGTTATCCTCTAAAATATTAATCGGACCCAGGTTTAATTGACTGTTTCGGTGTGGTACCACATTTCTACGTGGTCCAAGCCAGAAAAAGGCGAGGATCTGGCCAAAAACTATTCGAAACGTGCGAAAGTACGTGCCAGATGAGGACAAATCCCAGACCTAACCGAGACATAACCGGCGTTATCCTCTAAAGTATTAATCGGATCCAGGTTTAATTGACAGTTTCAGTGTGGTACCACTTCACTACGTGGTCCAAGCCAGAAGAAGGCCAGGATGTGGCCAGCAAGTATGCGAAAACTGCGAAAGTACGAGCCAGTTGAGGGCAAATACCAGACCTAACCGAAACATAACCGGCGCTATCCTGTAAAATATTAATCGCAACCAGGTTTAATAGACTGTTTCGGTGTGGAACCACATTACTACGGGATCCAAACCAGAAAAAACCCAGAATCTGGCCAACAACTATGAGAAAAACGAGAAAGTATGAGCCAGATGGTTGCAAATACCAGAACTATCCCAGACATACCCAGCGTTATCCACTAAAATATTATTCGCAACCAGGTTTAATTGACTGTTTCGGTGTGGTACCACATTACTACGTGGTCCAAGCCAGAAAAAGGCCAGGATCTGGCCAACAAGTATGCGAAAAATGCGAAAGTATGAGCCTGATGAGGGCAAATCCCAGACCTATCCCAGACCTAACTTGCGTTGTCCTCTAAGAGATTGATGGTAACCAGGTTTAATTGACTGTTTCAGTGTTGTACTTCATTACTACGTGATCCAAACCCGAAAAAACCCAGGATCTAGCCATCAAGTATGAGAAATATGCGGAAGAATGAGCCTGATGAGAGCAAATCCCAGACCTAACGTAGACCTAGCATGAATTATTCTCTAAAATATTGATCGAAACCAGGATTAATTGACTGTTTCAGTGTGGTCCCACATTACTACCTGATCCAAACCAGAAAAAACCCAGAATCCGTTCAACAAGTATGTGAAGAATGCGAAAGTATGAGTCTGATGAGGTCAAATCCCAGGTCTAACCTAGACCTAACATGCATTATCCTCAAAAATATTGATCGAAACCTGGTTTAATCGACTGTTTCAGTGTGGTACCACATTACTATGTGATCCAAACCAGAAAATAACCCAGGATCTGTTCAACGAGTATGTGAAGTGTGCGAAAGAATGAGCCTGATGAGAGCAAATCCCAGACCTAACCTAGACCTTACATGCGTTATCCTCTAAAATATTGAGCGAAACTAGGTTTAATGGACTGTTTCAGTGTGGTACCACACTACTTCGTGATCCAAACCAGAAAAAACCCAGGATCTGTTCAACAAGTATGTGAAAAACGCAAAACTGTGAGCCTGATGAGGGCAAATCTTAGACCTAACCCAGACCTAAGATGCGTTATCCTCTAAAATATTTATCCAGACCAGGTTTCATTAGATGTTTCAGTGTGGTACCACTTTACTGCGTGATCCAATCCAGAAATAGCCCATGATCTAGCCATGAAGTATGAGAAATATGCGAAAGAATGAGCCTGATGAGAGCAAATCCCAGACCTAACGTAGACCTTACATGCGTTATCCTCTAAAATATTGAGCGAAACCAGGTTTAATGGACTGTTTCAGTGTGGTACCACATTACTACGTGATTCAATCCAGAAATAGCCCAGGATCTGGCCATGAAGTATGAGATATATGCGAAAGTATGAGCCTGATGAGGGCAAATCCTAGACCTAACCCAGACCTAACATGCGTTATTCTGTAAAATTTTTATCAAGACCAGGTTTAATTGAATGTTTCATTGTGGTACCTCATTACTACGTGATGCAATCCAGAAAAAGCCCAGGATCTAGCCATGAAGTATGAGAAATATGCGAAAGTAAGAGCCTGTTGAGGGCAAATCCTAGACCTATCCCAGACCTAACTTGCGTTATCCTCTAAAATATTGATCGAAACCAGGTTTAATTGACTGTTTCAGCGTGGTACCACATTACTACGTGTTACAATCCAGAAACAGCCCAGGATTTAGCCATGAAGTATGAGAAATATGCGAAAGTATGAGCCTGATGAGGGCAAATCCTAGACCTAACCCAGACCTAACAGGCGTTATCCTCTAAAATATTTATCAAGATCAGGTTTAATTGAATGTTTCGGTGTGGTACCGCATTACTACGTGATCCAAACCATAAAAAGGCTGGGATCAGGCCAACAAGTAAGCGAAATATGCGAAAGTACGAGCGAGATGAGGGCAAATAGCAGACCTAAACCAGACAAAATCGGCGTTATCCTCTAAAATATTAATCGGACCCAGGTTTAATTGACTGTTTCGGTGTGGTACCACATTTCTACGTGGTCCAAGCCAGAGAAAGGCGAGGATCTGGCCAAAAACTATTCGAAACGTGCGAAAGTACGTGCCAGATGAGGACAAATCCCAGACCTAACCGAGACATAACCGGCGTTATCCTCTAAAGTATTAATCGGATCCAGGTTTAATTGACAGTTTCAGTGTGGTACCACTTCACTACGTGGTCCAAGCCAGAAGAAGGCCAGGATGTGGCCAGCAAGTATGCGAAAACTGCGAAAGTACGAGCCAGTTGAGGGCAAATACCAGACCTAACCGAAACATAACCGGCGCTATCCTGTAAAATATTAATCGCAACCAGGTTTAATAGACTGTTTCGGTGTGGAACCACATTACTACGGGATCCAAACCAGAAAAAACCCAGAATCTGGCCAACAACTATGAGAAAAACGAGAAAGTATGAGCCAGATGGTTGCAAATACCAGAACTATCCCAGACATACCCAGCGTTATCCACTAAAATATTATTCGCAACCAGGTTTAATTGACTGTTTCGGTGTGGTACCACATTACTACGTGGTCCAAGCCAGAAAAAGGCCAGGATCTGGCCAACAAGTATGCGAAAAATGCGAAAGTACGAGCCAGGTGAGGGCAAATACCATACCTAACCGAGACATTACCGGCTTTATCCTCTAAAATATTAATCGCAACCAGATTTAATTGACTGTTTCAGTGTGGTACCGCATTACTACGTGATCCAAACCAGAAAGAGGCCAGGATCTGGCCAACAAGTATGCGAAAAACGCGAAAGTACGAGCCAGATGATTGCAAATACCAGAACTCACCCAGACATAACCAGCGCTATCCTCTAAAATACTAATCTGAACCAGGGTAAATTGACTGTTTCAGTGTGGTACCACATTACTACGTGATCCAAACCAGAGAAAGGCCAGGATCTGTTCAACAAGTATGTGAAAAACGCTAAACTGTGAGCCTGATGAGAGCAAATCCCAGACCTATCCTAGACCTTACATGCGTTATCCTCAAAAATATTGATCGAAACCTGGCTTAATCGACTGTTTCAGTGTGGTACCACATTACTACGTGATCCAAACCAGAAAAAACCCAGGATCTAGCCATCAAGTACGAGAAATATGCGAAAGAATGTGCCTGATGAGAGCAAATCCCAGACCTATCCTAGACCTTACATGCGTTATCCTCTAAAATATTGAGCGAAACCAGGTTCAATGGACTGTTTCAGTGTGGTCCCACATTACTACGTGATCCAAACCAGAAGTAACCCAGGATCTGTTCTACATGTATGAAAAATATGCGAAAGAATGAGCCTGATGAGAGCAAATCCCAGACCTAACCTAGACCTGACATGAATTATTCTCTAAAAATTGATCGAAACCAGGTTTAATTGACTGTTTCAGTGTGGTACCACATTACTACGTGATTCAATCCAGAAATAGCCCAGGATCTAGCCATGAAGTATGAGAAATATGCGAAAGTATGAGCCTGATGAGGGCAAATCCTAGACCTAACCCAGACCTAACATGCGTTATTCTGTAAAATTTTTATCAAGACCAGGTTTAATTGAATGTTTCATTGTGGTACCTCATTACTACGTGATGCAATCCAGAAAAAGCCCAGGATCTAGCCATGAAGTATGAGAAATATGCGAAAGTAAGAGCCTGATGAGGGCAAATCCTAGACCTATCCCAGACCTAACTTGCGTTATCCTCTAAAATATTGATCGAAACCAGGTTTAATTGACTGTTCCAGCGTGGTACCACATTACTACGTGTTACAATCCAGAAACAGCCCAGGATTTAGCCATGAAGTATGAGAAATATGCGAAAGTATGAGCCTGATCAGGGCAAATCCTAGACCTAACCCAGACCTAACAGGCGTTATCCTCTAAAATATTTATCAAGATCAGGTTTAATTGAATGTTTCGGTGTGGTACCGCATTACTACGTGATCCAAACCATAAAAAGGCTGGGATCAGGCCAACAAGTAAGCGAAATATGCGAAAGTACGAGCGAGATGAGGGCAAATAGCAGACCTAAACCAGACAAAATCGGCGTTATCCTCTAAAATATTAATCGGACCCAGGTTTAATTGACTGTTTCGGTGTGGTACCACATTTCTACGTGGTCCAAGCCAGAAAAAGGCGAGGATCTGGCCAAAAACTATTCGATACGTGCGAAAGTACGTGCCAGATGAGGACAAATCCCAGACCTAACCGAGACATAACCGGCGTTATCCTCTAAAGTATTAATCGGATCCAGGTTTAATTGACAGTTTCAGTGTGGTACCACTTCACTACGTGGTCCAAGCCAGAAGAAGGCCAGGATGTGGCCAACAAGTATGCGAAAACTGCGAAAGTACGAGGCAGTTGAGGGCAAATACCAGACCTAACCGAAACATAACCGGCGCTATCCTGTAAAATATTAATCGCAACCAGGTTTAATAGACTGTTTCGGTGTGGAACCACATTACTACGGGATCCAAACCAGAAAAAACCCAGAATCTGGCCAACAACTATGAGAAAAACGAGAAAGTATGAGCCAGATGGTTGCAAATACCAGAACTATCCCAGACATACCCAGCGTTATCCACTAAAATATTATTCGCAACCAGGTTTAATTGACTGTTTCGGTGCGGTACCACATTACTACGTGGTCCAAGCCAGAAAAAGGCCAGGATCTGGCCAACAAGTATGCGAAAAATGCGAAATTACGAGCCAGGTGAGGGCAAATACCATACCTAACCGAGACATTACCGGCTTTATCCTCTAAAATATTAATCGCAACCAGATTTAATTGACTGTTTCAGTGTGGTACCGCATTACTACGTGATCCAAACCAGAAAGAGGCCAGGATCTGGCCAACAAGTATGCGAAAAACGCGAAAGTACGAGCCAGATGATTGCAAATACCAGAACTCACCCAGACATAACCAGCGCTATCCTCTAAAATACTAATCTGAACCAGGGATAATTGACTGTTTCAGTGTGGTACCACATTACTACGTGATCCAAACCAGAGAAAGGCCAGGATCTGGCCAACAAGTATGCGACAAACGCGAAAGTATGAGGCAGATGATTGCAAATACCAGAACTAACCCAGGCATAACCAGCGATATCCTCTAAAATACTAATCTGGACCAGGGTTAATTGACTGTTTCAGTGTGGTACCACATTGCTACGTGATCCAAACCAGAAAAATCCCAGGATCGGGCCAACAAGAACGCGAAGAACGCGAAAGTACGAGCCTGATGAGGGAAAATCCCAGACCTAACCGAGACATAACCGGCGTTATCCTCTAAAATATTAATCGCAACCAGGTTTAATTGACTGTTTCGGTGTGGAACCTCATTACTACGTGATCCAAACCAGAGAAAGGCCAGGATCTGGCCAACAAGTATGCGACAAACGCGAAAGTATGAGGCAGATGATTGCAAATACCAGAACTAACCCAGGCATAACCAGCGCTATCCTCTAAAATACTAATCTGAACCAGGGATAATTGACTGTTTCAGTGTGGTACCACACTACTACGTGATCGAAACCAGAAAAAGGCCAAGATCGGGCCAACAAGTATGCGACAAACGCGAAAGTATGAGGCAGATGATTGCAAATACCAGAACTAACCCAGGCATAACCGGCGTTATCCTCTAAAATATTAATCGCAAACAGTTTAATTGACTGTTTCGGTGTGGTACCACATTGCTACGTGATCCGAACCAGAAAAAGCCCAGGATCTGGCCATCAAGTATGCGAAAAACGCGAATATATGAGCCATATGATTGCAAATACCAGAACTAACCCTGACATAACCAGCGTTATCCTCTAAAATACGCATCGGAACATGCTTTTAATGACTGTTTCAGTGTGGTACCACATTACAACCTGATCCAAACCAGAAAAAGCCCAGGATCGGGCCAACAAGAATGCGAAAAACGCGAAAGTACGAGCCAGATGAGGGAAAATCCCAGACCAAAACGAGACGTAACCGGCGTTATCCCCTAAAATATTAATCGCAACCAGGTTTAATTGACTGTTTCGGTGTGGTACTGCATTACTACGTGATCCAGACCAGAAAAAGGCCAGGATCTGGCCAACAAGTATGCGAAAAACGCGAAAGTATAAGCCAGATGATTGCAAATACCAGAACTAACCCAGGCATAACCAGCGTTATCCTCTAAAATACTAAGCGGAACCAGCTTCTATTGACTGTTTCAGTGTGGTACCACATTACTACGTGATCCAAGCCAGAAAAAGGCCAGGATCTGGCCAACAAGTATGCGAAAAACGCGAAAGTACGAGCCAGATGATTGCAAATACCAGAACCCACCCAGACATAACCAGCGCTATCCTCTAAAATACTAATCTGGACCAGGGTTAATTGACTGTTTCAGTGTGGTACCACATTACTACGTGATCCAAACCAGAAAAATCCCAGGATCGGGCCAACAAGAACGCGAAGAACGCGAAAGTACGAGCCAGATAAGGACAAATCCCAGACCTACCCGAGACATAACCGGCGTTATCCTCTAAAATATTAATCGCAACCAGGTTTAATTGACTGTTTCGGTGTGGAACCTCATTACTACGGGATCTACAACAGAAAAAACCCAGGATCTGGTCAACAAGTATGCGAAAAACGCGAAAGTATGAGCCAGAGGATTGCAAATACCAGAACTAACCCAGACATAACCAGCGTTATCCTCTAAAATACGCATCGGAACATGCTTTTAATGACTGTTTCAGTGTGGTACCACATTACAACGTGATCCAAACCAGAAAAAGCCCAGGATCGGGCCAACAAGAATGCGAAAAATGCGAAAGTACGAGCCTGATGAGGGAAAATCCCAGACCTAACCGAGACATAACCGGCGTTATCCTCTAAAATACTTATCGGAACCAGCTTCTATTGACTGTTTCAGTGTGGTACCACATTACTACGGGATCCAAAACAGAAAAAACCCAGGATCTGGCCAACAAGTATGCGACAAACGCGAAAGTATGAGGCAGATGATTGCAAATACCGGAACTAACCCAGGCATAACCAGCGTTATCCTCTAAAGTATTAATCGCAACCAGGTTAAATTGACTGTTTCGTTGTGGAACCACATTACTGCGGGATCCAACCCAGAAAGAACCCAGGGTCTGGCCAACAAGTATGCGAAAAATGCGAAAGTACGATCCAGATGAGGGCAAATCTCAGACCTAACCGAGACATAACCGGCGTTATCCTCTAAAATATTATTCGCAACCAGGTTTAATTGACTGTTTCGGTGTGGTACCACATTACTACGTGGTCCAAGCCAGAAAAAGGCAAGGATCTGGCCAACAAGTATGCGAAAAACGCGAAAGTACGAGCCAGATGAGGACATATCCCAGACCTACCCGAGACATAACCGGCTTTATCCTCTAAAATATTAATCGCAACCAGCTTCTATTGACTGTTTCAGTGTGGTACCACATTACTACGTGATCCAAACCAGAAAAAGCCCAGGATCTGGCCAACAAGTATGCGAAAAACGCGAATATATGAGCCATATGATTGCAAATACCAGAACTAACCCTGACATAACCAGCGTTATCCCCTAAAATACGCATCGGAACATGCTTTTAATGACTGTTTCAGTGTGGTACCACATTACAACGTGATCCAAACCAGAAAAAGCCCAGGATCGGGCCAACAAGAATGCGAAAAATGCGAAAGTACGAGCCTGATGAGGGAAAATCCCAGACCTAACCGAGACATAACCGGCGTTATCCTCTAAAATATTAATCGCAACCAGCTTCTATTGACTGTTTCAGTGTGGTACCACATTACTACGTGATCCAATCCAGAAATAGCCCAGGATCTAGCCATGAAGTATGAGAAATATGCGAAAGTATGAGCCTGATGAGGGCAAATCCTAGACCTAACCCAGACCTAACATGCGTTATTCTGTAAAATTTTTATCAAGACCAGGTTTAATTGAATGTTTCATTGTGGTACCTCATTACTACGTGATCAAAACCAGAAAAAACCCAGGATCCGTTCAACAAGTATGTGAAGAATGCGAAAGTATGAGTCTGATCAGTGAAAATCTCAGGCCTTACCTAGACCTAACTTGCGTTGTCCTCTAAAATATAGATGGAAACCAGGTTTCATTGACTGTTTCAGTGTGGTACTACATTACTACGTGATGCAATCCAGAAAAAGCCCAGGATCTAGCCATGAAGTATGAGAAATATGCGAAAGTAAGAGCCTGATGAGGGCAAATCCTAGACCTATCCCAGACCTAACTTGCGTTATCCTCTAAAATATTGATCGAAACCAGGTTTAATTGACTGTTTCAGCGTGGTACCACATTACTACGTGTTACAATCCAGAAACAGCCCAGGATTTAGCCATGAAGTATGAGAAATATGCGAAAGTATGAGCCTGATGAGGGCAAATCCTAGACCTAACCCAGACCTAACATGCGTTATCCTCTAAAATATTTATCAAGATCAGGTTTAATTGAATGTTTCGGTGTGGTACCGCATTACTACGTGATCCAAACCATAAAAAGGCTGGGATCAGGCCAACAAGCAAGCGAAATATGCGAAAGTACGAGCGAGATGAGGGCAAATAGCAGACCTAAACCAGACAAAATCGGCGTTATCCTCTAAAAACATTAATCGGACCCAGGTTTAATTGACTGTTTCGGTGTGGTACCACATTTCTACGTGGTCCAAGCCAGAAAAAGGCGAGGATCTGGCCAAAAACTATTCGAAACGTGCGAAAGTACGTGCCAGATGAGGACAAATCCCAGACCTAACCGAGACATAACCGGCGTTATCCTCTAAAGTATTAATCGGATCCAGGTTTAATTGACAGTTTCAGTGTGGTACCACTTCACTACGTGGTCCAAGCCAGAAGAAGGCCAGGATGTGGCCAACCAGTATGCGAAAACTGCGAAAGTACGAGCCAGTTGAGGGCAAATACCAGACCTAACCGAAACATAACCGGCGCTATCCTGTAAAATATTAATCGCAACCAGGTTTAATAGACTGTTTCGGTGTGGAACCACATTACTACGTGATCCGAACCAGAAAAAGCCCAGGATCTGGCCATCAAGTATGCGAAAAACGCGAATATATGAGCCATATGATTGCAAATACCAGAACTTACCCTGACATAACCAGCGTTATCCTATAAAATACGCATCGGAACATGCTTTTAATGACTGTTTCAGTGTGGTACCACATTACAACCTGATCCAAACCAGAAAAAGCCCAGGATCGGGCCAACAAGAATGCGAAAAACGCGAATATATGAGCCATATGATTGCAAATACCAGAACTTACCCTGACATAACCAGCGTTATCCTATAAAATACGCATCGGAACATGCTTTTAATGACTGTTTCAGTGTGGTACCACATTACAACCTGATCCAAACCAGAAAAAGCCCAGGATCGGGCCAACAAGAATGCGAAAAATGCGAAAGTACGAGCCTGATGAGGGAAACTCCCAGACCTAACCGAGACGTAACCGGCGTTATCCCCTAAAATATTAATCGCAACCAGGTGTAATTGACTGTTTCGGTGTGGTACCGCATTGCTACGATGATCCAAACCAGAAAGAGGCCAGGATCTGGCCAACAAGTATGCGAAAAATGCGAAAATATGAGCCAGATGATTGCAAATACCTGATCTAACCAAGACATAACCAGCGATATCCTCTGAAATATTAATCGCAACCACGTTTAATTGACTGTTTCGGTGTGGTACTGCATTACTAAGTGATCCAGACCAGAAAAAGGCCAGGATCTGGCCAACAAGTATGCGCAAAATGCGAAAGCACGGGCCAGTTGAGGGCAAATCCCAGACCAAAACGAGACGTAACCGGCGTTATCCCCTAAAATATTAATCGCAACCAGGTTTAATTGACTGTTTCGGTGTGGTACCGCATTACTACGTGATCCAAACCAGAAAAAGGCCAGGATCTGGCCAACAAGTATGCGAAAAATGCGAAAGTATGAGCCAGATGATTGCAAATTCCAGAACTAACCCTGACATAACCAGCGTTATCCTCTAGAATACGAATCGGAACATGGTTTTAATGACTGTTTCAGTGTTGTAACACATTACTACGTGATCCAAACCAGAAAAATCCCAGGATCGGGCCAACAAGAATGCGAAAAACGCGAAAGTACGAGCCAGATGAGGGAAAATCCCAGACCAAAGCGAGACGTAACCGGCGTCATCCCCTAAAATATTAATCGCAACCAGGTTTAATTGACTGTTTCGGTGTGGTACTGCATTACTACGTGATCCAGACCAGAAAAAGGCCAGGATCTGGCCAACAAGTATGCGAAAAACGCGAAAGTATAAGCCAGATGATTGCAAATACCAGAACTAACCCAGGCATAACCAGCGTTATCCTCTAAAATACTAAGCGGAACCAGCTTCTATTGACTGTTTCAGTGTGGTACCACATTACTACGTGATCCAAGCCCAAAAAAGGCCAGGATCTGGCCAGCAAGTATGCGGAAAACGCGAAAGTACGAGCCAGATGAGGACAAATCCCAGACCTACCCGAGACGTAACCGGCGTTATCCTCTAGAATACGAATCGGAACATGCTTTTAATGACTGTTTCAGTGTTGTAACACATTACTACGTGATCCAAACCTGAAAAATCCCAGGATCGGGCCAACAAGAATGCGAAAAACGCGAAAGTACGAGCCAGATGAGGGAAAATCCCAGACCTAACCGAGACGTAACCGGCGTTATCCCCTAAAATATTAATCGCAACCAGGTTTAATTGACTGTTTCGGTGTGGAACCACATTACTACGGGATCCAAACCAGAAAAAACCCAGGATCTGGCCAACAAGTATGCGAAAAACGCGAAAGTATGAGCCAGATGATTGCAAATACCAGAACTCAACCAGACATAACCAGCGCTATCCTCTAAAATACTAATCTGAACCAGGGTTAATTGACTGTTTCAGTGTGGTACCACATTACTACGTGATCCAAACCAGAGAAAGGCCAGGATCTGGCCAACAAGTATGCGAAAAACGCGAAAGGACGAGCCAGATAAGGACAAATCCCTGACCTACCCGAGACATAACCAGCGTTATCCCCTAAAATATAAATCGCAACCAGGTTTAATTGACTGTTTCGGTGTTGTGCCGTATTACTACGTGATCCAAATCAGAAAAAGGCCAGGATCTGGCCACCAAGAATGCGAAAAATGCGAAAGTACGAGCCAGATGATTGCAAATACCAGCACTATCCCAGACATAACAAGCGATATCCTGTAAAATACAAATCGGAACCAGCTTCTATTGACTGTTTCAGTGTGGTACCACTTTACTACGTGGTCCAAGCCAGAAGAAGGCCAGGATGTGGCCAACAAGTATGCGAAAAACGCGAAAGGACGAGCCAGATAAGGACAAATCCCAGACCTACCCGAGACATAACCGGCGTTATCCTCTAAAATATTAATCGCAACCAGTTTAATTGACTGTTTCGGTGTGGTACCACATTACTACGTGATCCGAACCAGAAAAAGCCCAGGATCTGGCCATCAAGTATGCGAAAAACGCGAATATATGAGCCATATGATTGCAAATACCAGAACTAACCCTGACATAACCAGCGTTATCCTCTAAAATACGCATCGGATCATGCTTTTAATGACTGTTTCAGTGTGGTACCACATTACAACCTGATCCAAACCAGAAAAAGCCCAGGATCGGGCCAACAAGAATGCGAAAAAAGCGAAAGTACGAGCCAGTTGAGGGCAAATCCCAGACCAAAACGAGACGTAACCGGCGTTATCCCCAAAAATATTAATCGCAACCAGGTTTAATTGACTGTTTCGGTGTGGTACCGCATTACTACGTGATCCAAACCAGAAAAAGGCCAGGATCTGGCCAACAAGTATGCGAAAAATGCGAAAGTATGAGCCAGATGATTGCAAATTCCAGAACTAACCCTGACATAACCAGCGTTATCCTCTAGAATACGAATCGGAACATGGTTTTGATGACTGTTTCAGTGTTGTAACACATTACTACGTGATCCAAGCCAAAAAAAGGCCAGGATCTGGCCAGCAAGTATGCGAAAAACGCGAAAGTACGAGCCAGATGAGGACAAATCCCAGACCTACCCGAGACGTAACCGGCGTTATCCTCTAGAATACGAATCGGAACATGCTTTTAATGACTGTTTCAGTGTTGTAACACATTACTACGTGATCCAAACGAGAAAAATCCCAGGATCGGGCCAACAAGAATGCGAAAAACGCGAAAGTACGAGCCAGATGAGGGAAAATCCCAGACCTAACCGAGACGTAACCGGCGTTATCCCCTAAAATATTAATCGCAACCTGGTTTAATTGACTGTTTCGGTGTGGAACCACATTACTACGGGATCCAAACCAGAAAAAACCCAGGATCTGGCCAACAAGTATGCGAAAAACGCGAAAGTATGAGCCAGATGATTGCAAATACCAGAACTATCCCAGGCATAACCAGCGTTATCCTCTAAAATACTAAGCGGAACCAGCTTTTATTGACAGTGTGGTACCACATTACTACGTGATCCAAACCAGAAAAAGCCCAGGATATGGCCAACATGTATGCGAAACGTGCGAAAGTACGAGGCAGATGAGGGCAAATCCCAGACCTAACCGTGACATAACCGGCGTTATCCTCTAAAATATTAATCGCAACCAGTTTAATTGACTGTTTCGGTGTGGAACCTCATTACTACGGAATCCAAAACAGAAAAAACCCAGGATCGGGCTAACAAGTATGCGAAAAACGCGAAAGTATGAGCCAGATGATTGCAAATACCACAACAATCCCAGGCATAACCAGCGTTATCCTCTAAAATACTAAGCGGAACCAGCTTTTATTGACAGTGTGGTACCACATTACTACGTGATCCAAACCAGAAAAAGCCAAGGATCTGGCCAACAAGTATGCGAAAAACGCGAAAGTACGAGCCAGATGATTGCAAATTCCAGAACTCACCCAGACATAACCAGCGCTATCCTCTAAAATACTAATCTGAACCAGGGTTAATTGACTGTTTCGGTGTGGTACCGCATTACTACGTGATCCACAACAGAAAAAACCCAGGATCTGGTCAACAAGTATGCGAAAAACGCGAAAGTATGATCCAGAGGATTGCAAATACCAGAACTAACCCAGACATAACCAGCGTTATCCTCTAAAATACTTATCGGAACCAGCTTCTATTGACTGTTTCAGTGTGGTACCACTTTACTACGTGGTCCAAGCCAGAAGAAGGCCAGGATGTGGCCAACAAGTATGCGAAAAATGCTAAAGTACGAGCCAGATGAGGGCAAATACCAGACCTAACCGAGACATAACCGGCGTTATCCTCTAAAATATTATTCGCAACCAGGTTTAATTGACTGTTTCGGTGTGGTACCACATTACTACGTGGTCCAAGCCAGAAGAAGGCCAGGATGTGGCCAACAAGTATGCGAAAAATGCGAAAGTACGAGCCAGATGAGGGCAAATACCAGACCTAACCGAGACATAACCGGCGTTATCCTCTAAAATATTAATCGCAACCAGCTTCTATTGACTGTTTCAGCGTGGTATCACATTAGTACGTGATACAATCCAGAAACAGCCCAGGATCTAGCCATGAAGTATGAGAAATATGCGAAAGTATGAGCCTGATGAGGGCAAATCCTAGACCTAACCCAATCCTAAAATGCGTTATCCTCTAAAATATTTATCAAGACCAGGTTTAATTGAATGTTTCAGTGTGGTACCACATTAATACGTGAACCAAACCAGAAAAAACCCAGGATCCGTTCAACAAGTATGTTAAAACTGCGACAGTATGACCCTGATGAGGGCAAATCCCAGGCCTAACCTAGACCTAACATGCGTTGTCCTCTAAAATATTGATGGAAACCAGGTTTAATGGACTGTTTCAGTGTGGCACCACTTTACTACGTGATCCAAAGCAGAAAAAACCCTCGATCAGGCCAACATGTATGTTAAAACTGCGAAAGTATGACCCTGATGAGGGCAAATCCCAGGACTAACCTAGACCTAACTTGCGTTATCCTCTAAAATATTGATCGAAACCAGGTTTAATCGACTGTTTCAGCGTGGTACCACATTACTACGTGATCCAATCCAGAAATAGCCCAGGATCTAGCCATGAAGTATGAGAAATATGCGAAAGTATGAGCCAGATGAGGGCAAATCCTAGACCTAACCCAGACCTAACATGCGTTATTCTCTAAAATATTTATCTAGACCAGGTTTAATTGAATGTTTCAGTGTGGTACCACATTACTGCGTGATCAAAACCAGAAAAAACCCAGGATCCGTCCAACAAGTATGTGAAGAATGCGAAAGTATCAGTCTGATCAGTGAAAATCTCAGGCCTTACCTAGACCTAACATGCGTTGTCCTCTAAAATATTGATGGAAACCAGGTTTGAATGACTGTTTCAGTATGGTACTGCATTACTACAAGATGCAATCCAGAAATAGCCCAGGATCTAGCCATCAAGTATGAGAAATATGCGAAAGAATGAGCCTGATGAGAGCAAATCCCAGACCTAACCTAGACCTAACATGCGTTATCCTCTAAGATATTGAGCGAAACCAGGTTTAATGGACTGTTTCAGTGTGGTACCACACTACTTCGTGATCCAAACCAGAGAAAGCCCAGGATCTGTTCAAGAAGTATGTGAAAAACGCTAAACTGTGAGCCTGATGAGAGCAAATCCTAGACCTAACCCAGACCTAACATGCGTTATCCTCTAAAATATTTATCAAGACCAGGTTTAATTGAATGTTTCAGTGTGGTACCACATTACTACGTGAACCAAACCAGAAAAAACCCAGGATCCGTTCAACAAGTATGTTAAAACTGCGACAGTATGACCCTGATGAGGGCAAATCCCAGACCTAACCTAGACCTAACATGAATTATTCTCTAAAATATTGATCGAAACCAGGTTTACTTGACTGCTTCAGTGTGGTCCCACATTACTACGTGATCCAAACCAGAAAAAACCCAGGATCCGTTCAGCAAGTATGTGAAGAATGCGAAAGTATGAGTCTGATGAGGGAAAATCCCAGGCCTAACCTAGACCTAACATGCGCTATCCTCTAAAATATTGATCGAAAGCAGGTTTAGTCGAATGTTTCAGTGTGGTCCCACATTACTACGTGATCCAAACCAGAAAAAACCCAGAATCCGTTCAACAAGTATGTGAAGAATGCGTAAGTATGAGTCTGATGAGGTCAAATCCCAGGCCTAACCTAGACCTAACATGTGTTATCCTCAAAAATATTGATCGAAACCTGGTTTAATCGACTGTTTCAGTGTGGTACCACATTACTATGTGATTCAATCCAGAAAATAACCCAGGATCTGTTCAACGAGTATGTGAAGTGTGCGAAAGTATGAGTCTGATGAGGTCAAATCCCAGACCATTCCCAGACTTAACTTGCGTTATCCTCTAAAATATTGATCGAAACCAGGTTTAATCAACTGTTTCAGTGTGGTACCACATTACTACGTGATCCAATCCAGAAAAAACCCAGGATCTAGCCATCAAGTACGAGAAATATGCGAAAGAATGAGCCTGATGAGAGCAAATCCCAGACCTAACCTAGACCTTACATGCGTTATCCTCTAAAATATTGAGCGAAACCAGGTTTAATGGACTGTTTCAGTGTGGTACCACACTACTTCGTGATCCAAACCAGAAAAAACCCAGGATCTGTTCAACAAGTATGTGAAAAACGCTAAACTGTGAGCCTGATGAGAGCAAATCCCAGACCTATCCTAGACCTTACATGCGTTATCCTCTAAAATATTGAGCGAAACCAGGTTTAATGGACTGTTTCAGTGTGGTCCCACATTACTACGTGATCCAAACCAGAAATAACCCAGGATCTGTTCTACATGTATGAATAATATGCGAAAGAATGAGCCTGATGAGAGCAAATCCCAGACCTAACCTAGACCTAACATGAATTATTCTCTAAAATATTGATCGAAACAAGGTATAATTGACTGTTTCAGTGTGGTACCACATTACTACGTGATGCAATCCAGAAAAAGCCCAGGATCTAGCCATCAAGTATGAGTAATATGCGAAAGAATGAGCCTGATGAAGGCAAATCCCAGACCTAACCTAGACCTAACATGCGTTATCCTCTAAAATATTGAGCGAAACCAGGTTTAATGGACTGTTTCAGTGTGGTACGATACTACTTCGTGATTCAAACCAGAGAAAGCCCAGGATCTGTTCAAGAAGTATCTGAAAAACGCTAAACTGTGAGCCTGATGAGGGCAAATCTTAGACCTAACCCAGACCTAAGATGCGTTATCTTCTAAAATATTGATCGAAACCAGGTTTAGTCGACTGTTTCAGTGTGGTCCCACATTACTACGTGATCCAAACCAGAAAAAACCCAGAATCCGTTCAACAAGTATGTGAAGAATGCGAAAGTATGAGTCTGATGAGGTCAAATCCCAGGCCTAACCTAGACCTAACATGCGTTATCCTCAAAAATATTGATCGAAACCTGGTTTAATCGACTGTTTCAGTGTGGTACCACATTACTATGTGATCCAAACCTGAAAATAACCCAGGATCTGTTCAACGAGTATGTGAAGTGTGCGAAAGTATGAGTCTGATGAGGTCAAATCCCAGACCATTCCCAGACTTAACTTGCGTTATCCTCTAAAATATTTATCAAGATCAGGTTTAATTGATTGTTTCAGTGTGGTCCCACATTACTACGTGATCCAAACCAGAAAAAACCCAGTATCTGTTCAACATGTATGAGAAATATGCGAAAGAATGAGCCTGATGTGAGCAAATCCCAGACCTAACCTAGACCTAACATGAATTATTCTCTAAAATATTGATCGAAACCAGGTTTACTTGACTGCTTCAGTGTGGTCCCACATTACTACGTGATCCAAACCAGAAAAAACCCAGGATCCGTTCAGCAAGTATGTGAAGAATGCGAAAGTATGAGTCTGATGAGGTCAAATCCCAGGCCTAACCTAGACCTAACATGCGTTATCCTCAAAAATATTGATCGAAACCTGGTTTAATCGACTGTTTCAGTGTGGTACCACATTACTATGTGATCCAAACCAGAAAATAACCCAGGATCTGTTCAACGAGTATGTGAAGTGTGCGAAAGTATGAGTCTGATGAGGTCAAATCCCAGACCATTCCCAGACTTAACTTGCGTTATCCTCTAAAATATTGATCGAAACCAGGTTTAATCGACTGTTTCAGTGTGGTACCACATTACTACGTGATCCAAACCAGAAAAATCCCAGGATCTAGCCATCAAGTACGAGAAATATGCGAAAGAATGAGCCTGATGAGAGCAAATCCCAGACCTAACCTAGACCTTACATGCGTTATCCTTTAAAATATTGAGCGAAACCAGGTTTAATGGACTGTTTCAGTGTGGTACCACATTACAACGTGATTCAATCCAGAAATAGCCCAGGATCTAGCCATGAAGTATGAGAAATATGCGAAAGTATGAGCCTGATGAGGGCAAATCCTAGACCTAGCCCAAACCTAACGTGCGTTATCCTCTAAAATATTTATCAAGATCAGGTTTAATTGATTGTTTCAGTGTGGTCCCACATTACTACGTGATCCAAACCAGAAAAAACCCAGGATCCGTTCAACAAGTATGTGAAGAATGCGAAAGTATGAGTCTGATGAGTGAAAATCTCAGGCCTAACCTAGACCTAAGATGCGTTAACCTCTAAAATATTTATCCAGACCAGGTTTCATTGAATGTTTCAGTGTGGTACCACATTACTACGTGATCCAAACCAGAAAAAACCCAGGATTCGTTCAACAAGTATGTGAAGAATGCGAAAGTATGAGTCTGATGAGTGAAAATCCCAGGCCTAACCTAGACCTAACATGCGTTATCCTCTAAAATATTGATCGAAACCTGGTTTAATCGACTGTTTCAGTGTGGTACCACATTACTATGTGATGCAATCCAGAAAAAGCCCAGGATCTAGCCATCAAGTATGAGAAATATGCGAAAGAATGAGCCTAAGATGCGTTAACCTCTAAAATATTTATCCAGACCAGGTTTCATTGAATGTTTCAGTGTGGTACCACATTACTACGTGATCCAAACCAGAAAAAACCCAGGATTCGTTCAACAAGTATGTGAAGAATGCGAAAGTATGAGTCTGATGAGTGAAAATCCCAGGCCTAACCTAGACCTAACATGCGTTATCCTCTAAAATATTGATCGAAACCTGGTTTAATCGACTGTTTCAGTGTGGTACCACATTACTATGTGATGCAATCCAGAAAAAGCCCAGGATCTAGCCATCAAGTATGAGAAATATGCGAAAGAATGAGCCTGATGAGAGCAAATCCCAGACCTAACCTAGACCTAACATGCGTTATCCTCTAAAATATTGAGCGAAACCAGGTTTAATGGACTGTTTCAGTGTGGTACCACATTACAACGTGATTCAATCCAGAAATAGCCCAGGATCTAGCCATGAAGTATGAGAAATATGCGAAAGTATGAGCCTGATGAGGGCAAATCCTAGACCTAGCCCAAACCTAACGTGCGTTATCCTCTAAAATATTTATCAAGATCAGGTTTAATTGATTGTTTCAGTGTGGTCCCACATTACTACGTGATCCAAACCAGAAAAAACCCAGTATCTGTTCAACATGTATGAGAAATATGTGAAGGAATGAGCCTGATGCGAGCAAATCCCAGACCTAACCTAGACCTAACATGAATTATTCTGTAAAATATTGATCGAAACCAGGTTTACTTGACTGCTTCAGTGTGGTCCCTCATTACTACGTGATCCAAACCAGAAAAAACCCAGGATCCGTTCAGCAAGTATGTGAAGAATGCGAAAGTATGAGTCTGATGAGGTCAAATCCCAGGCCTAACCTAGACCTAACATGCGTTATCCTCAAAAATATTGATCGAAACCTGGTTTAATCGACTGTTTCAGTGTGGTACCACATTACTATGTGATCCAAACCAGAAAATAACCCAGGATCTGTTCAACGAGTATGTGAAGTGTGCGAAAGTATGAGTCTGATGAGGTCAAATCCCAGACCATTCCCAGACTTAACTTGCGTTATCCTCTAAAATATTGAACGAAACCAGGTTTAATCGACTGTTTCAGTGTGGTACCACATTACTACGTGATCCAAACCAGAAAAAACCCAGGATCTAGCCAACAAGTACGAGAAATATGCGAAAGAATGAGCCTGATGAGAGCAAATCCCAGACCTAACCTAGACCTTACATGCGTTATCCTCTAAAATATTGAGCGAAACCAGGTTTAATGAACTGTTTCAGTGTGGTACCACACTACTTCGTGATCCAAACCAGAAAAAACCCACGATCTGTTCAACAAGTATGTGAAAAACGCTAAGCTGTGAGCCTGATGAGAGCAAATCCCAGACCTAACCTAGACCTTACATGCGTTATCCTCTAAAATATTTATCCAGACCAGGTTTAATGGACTGTTTCAGTGTGGTCCCACATTACTACGTGATCCAAACCAGAAATAACACAGGATCCGTTCAACAAGTATGTGAAGAATGCGAAAGTATGAGTCAGATGAGTGAAAATCCCAGGCCTAACCTAGACCTAACATGCGATATCCTCAAAAATATTGATCGAAACCTGGTTTAATCGTCTGTTTCAGTGTGGTACCACATTACTATGTGATCCAAACCAGAAAATAACCCAGGATCTGTTCAACGAGTATGTGAAGTGTGCGAAAGTATGAGTCTGATGAGGTCAAATCCCAGACCAATCCCAGACTTAACTTGCGTTATCCTCTAAAATATTGATCGAAACCAGGTTTAATCGACTGTTTCAGTGTGGTACCCCATGACTACGTGATCCAAACCAGAAAAAACCCAGGATCCGTTCAACAAGTATGTGAAAAACGCGAAAGTATGAGCCTGATGAGGGCAAATCCAAGACCTATCCCAGACCTAACTTGCGTTGTCCTCTAAGATATTGATGGAAACCAGGTTTAATTGACTGTTTCCGTGTTGTACTTCATTTCTACGTGATGCAATCCAGAAAAAGCCCAGGATCTAGCCATCAAGTTTGAGAAATATGCGAAAGAATGAGCCTGATGAGGGCAAATCCCAGACCTAACCTAGACCTAACATGAATTATTCTCTAAAATATTGATCGAAACCAGGTTTAATTGACTGTTTCAGTGTGGTCCCACATTACTACGTGATCCAAACCAGAAAAAACCCAGGATCCGTTCAACAAGTATGTGAAGAATGCGAAAGTATGAGTCTGATGAGTGAAAATCCCAGGCCTAACCTAGACCTAACATGCGTTATCCTCAAAAATATTGATCGAAACCTGGTTTAATCGACTGTTTCAGTGTGGTACCACATTACTATGTGATCCAAACCAGAAAAAACCCAGGATCTGTTCAACAAGTATGTGAAGAACGCTAAACTGTGAGCCTGATGAGGGCAAATCTTAGACCTAACCCAGACCTAAGATGCGTTAACCTCTAAAATATTTATCCAGACCAGGTTTCATTGAATGTTTCAGTGTGGTACCACATTACTACGTGATCCAAACCAGAAAAAACCCAGGATTCGTTCAACAAGTATGTGAAGAATGCGAAAGTATGAGTCTGATGAGTGAAAATCCCAGGCCTAACCTAGACCTAACATGCGTTATCCTCTAAAATATTGATCGAAACCTGGTTTAATCGACTGTTTCAGTGTGGTACCACATTACTATGTGATGCAATCCAGAAAAAGCCCAGGATCTAGCCATCAAGTATGAGAAATGTGCGAAAGAATGAGCCTGATGGGAGCAAATCCCAGACCTAACCTAGACCTAACATGCGTTATCCTCTAAAATATTGAGCGAAACCAGGTTTAATGGACTGTTTCAGTGTGGCACCACACTACTACGTGATCCAAACCAGAAAAAACCCAGGATCAGTTCAACAAGTATGTGAAGAATGCGAAAGTATGAGTCTGATGAGTGAAAATCCCAGGCCTAACCTAGACCTAACATGCGTTATCCTCACAAATATTGATCGAAACATGGTTTAATCGACTGTTTCAGTGTGGTACCACATTACTATGTGATCCCAACCAGAAAATAACCCAGGATCTGTTCAACGAGTATGTGAAGTGTGCGAAAGTGTGAGTCTGATGAGTGAAAATCCCAGGCCTAACCTAGACCTAACATGCGTTATCCTCACAAATATTGATCGAAACATGGTTTAATCGACTGTTTCAGTGTGGTACCACATTACTATGTGATCCCAACCAGAAAATAACCCAGGATCTGTTCAACGAGTATGTGAAGTGTGCGAAAGTGTGAGTCTGATGAGGTCAAATCCCAGACCAATCCCAGACTTAACTTGCGTTATCCTCTTAAATATTGATCGAAACCAGGTTTAATCGACTGTTTCAGTGTGGTACCACATTACTACGTGATCCAAACGAGAAAAAACCCAGGATCTAGCCATCAAGTATGAGAAATATGCGGAAGAATGAACCTGATGAGAGCAAATCCCAGGCCTAACCTAGACCTTACATGCGTTATCCTCTAAAATATTGAGCGAAACCAGGTTTAATCGACTGTTTCAGTGTGGTACCACATTACTATGTGATCCAAACCAGAAAATAACCCAGGATCTGTTCAAGGAGTATGTGAAGTGTGCGAAAGTATGAGTCTGATGAGGTCAAATCCCAGACCTATCCCAGACCTAACTTGCGTTATCCTCTAAAATATTGAGCGAAACCAGGTTTAATGGACTGTTTCAGTGTGGCACCACACTACTACGTGATCCAAACCAGAAAAAACCCAGGATCCGTTCAACAAGTATGTGAAGAATGCGAAAGTATGAGTCTGATGAGTGAAAATCCCAGGCCTAACCTAGACCTAACATGCGTTATCCTCAAAAATATTGATCGAAACCTGGTTTAATCGACTGTTTCAGTGTGGTACCACATTACTACGTGATCCAAACGAGAAAAAACCCAGGATCTAGCCATCAAGTATGAGAAATATGCGGAAGAATGAACCTGATGAGAGCAAATCCCAGACCTAACCTAGACCTTACATGCGTTATCCTCTAAAATATTGAGCGAAACCAGGTTTAATGGACTGTTTCAGTGTGGTACCACATTACTTCGTGATCCAAACCAGAAAAAACCCAGGATCTGTTCAACAAGTATGTGAAAAACGCTAAACTGTGAGCCTGATGAGGGCAAATCCTAGACCTAACCCAGACCTAACATGCGTTAGCCTCTAAAATATTTATCAAGACCTGGTTTAATTGAAAGTTTCAGTGTGGTACCACATTACTACGTGATGCAATCCAGAAAAAGCCCAGGATCTAGCCATCAAGTTTGAGAAATATGCGAAAGAATGTACCTGATGAGAGCAAATCCCAGACCTAACCTAGACCTAACATGAATTATTCTCTAAAATATTGATCGAAACCAGGTTTAATTGACTATTTCAGTGTGGTCCCACATTACTACGTGATCCAAACGAGAAAATAACCCAGGATCTGTTCAAGGAGTATGTGAAGTGTTGCGAAAGTATGAGTCTGATGAGGTCAAATCCGAGACCTATCCCAGACCTAACTTGCGTTATCCTCTAAAATATTGATCGAAACCAGGTTTAATCGACTGTTTCAGTGTGGTACCACGTTACTATGTGATCCCAACCAGAAAATAACCCAGGATCTGTTCAACGAGTATGTGAAGTGTGCGAAAGTGTGAGTCAGATGAGGTCAAATCCCAGACCAATCCCAGACTTAACTTGCGTTATCCTCTTAAATATTGATCGAAACCAGGTTTAATCGACTGTTTCAGTGTGGTACCACATTACTACGTGATCCAAACGAGAAAAAACCCAGGATCTAGCCATCAAGTATGAGAAATATGCGGAAGAATGAACCTGATGAGAGCAAATCCCAGGCCTAACCTAGACCTTACATGCGTTATCCTCTAAAATATTGAGCGAAACCAGGTTTAATCGACTGTTTCAGTGTGGTACCACATTACTGTGTGATGCAATCCACAAAAAGCCCAGGATCTAGCCATCAAGTATGAGAAATATGCGAAAGAATGAGCCTGATGAGAGCAAATCTCAGACCTAACCTAGACCTAACATGCGTTATCCTCTAAAATATTGAGCGAAACCAGGTTTAATGGACTGTTTCAGTGTGGTACCACACTACTTCGTGATCCAAACCAGAAAAAACCCAGGATCAGTTCAACAAGTATGTGAAAAACGCTAAACTGTGAGCCTGATGAGGGCTAATCTTAGACCTTACCCAGACCTAAGATGCGTTATCCTCTAAAATATTTATCCAGACCAGGTTTCATTGAATGTTTCAGTGTGGTCCCACATTACTACGTGATCCAAACCAGAAAAAACCCAGGATCCGTTCAACAAGTATGTGAAGAATGCGAAAGTATGAGTCTGATGAGTGAAAATCCCTGACCTAACCTAGACTTAACATGCGTTATCCTCTAAAATATTGATCGAAACCTGGTTTAATCGACTGTTTCAGTGTGGTACCACATTACTACGTGATCCAAACCAGAAAATAACCCAAGATCTGTTCAAGGAGTATGTGAAGTGTGCGAAAGTATGAGTCTGATGAGGTCAAATCCTAGACCTATCCCAGACCTAACTTGCGTTATCCTCTAAAATATTGATCGAAACCAGGTTTAATCGACTGTTTCAGTGTGGTACCACATTACTATGTGATCCAAACCAGAAAATAACCCAGGATCTGTTCAAGGAGTATGTGAAGTGTGCGAAAGTATGAGTCTGATGAGGTCAAATCCCAGACCTATCCCAGACCTAACTTGCGTTATCCTGTAAATTATTGATCGAAACCAGGTTTAATCGACTGTTTCAGTGCGGTACCACATTACTACGTGATCCAAACCAGAAAAAACCCAGGATCAGTTCAACAAGTATGTGAAGAATGCGAAAGTATGAGTCTGATGAGTGAGAATCCCAGACCTATCCCAGACCTAACATTCGTTATCCTCAAAAATACTGATTGAAACCAGGTTTAATCGACTGTTTCAGTGTGGTACCACATTACTACGTGATCCAAACCAGAAAAAACCCAGGATCTGTTCAAGGAGTATGTGAAGTGTGCGAAAGTATGAGTCTGATGAGGTCAAATCCTAGACCTATCCCAGACCTAACTTGCGTTATCCTCTAAAATATTGATCGAAACCAGGTTTAATCGACTGTTTCAGTGTGGTACCACATTACTATGTGATCCAAACCAGAAAATAACCCAGGATCTGTTCAAGGAGTATGTGAAGTGTGCGAAAGTATGAGTCTGATGAGGTCAAATCCTAGACCTATCCCAGACCTAACTTGCGTTATCCTCTAAAATATTGATCGAAACCAGGTTTAATCGACTATTTCAGTGCGGTACCACATTACTACGTGATCCAAACCAGAAAAAACCCAGGATCAGTTCAACAAGTATGTGAAGAATGCGAAAGTATGAGTCTGATGAGTGAGAATCCCAGACCTATCCCAGACCTAACATTCGTTATCCTTTAAAATATTGATCGAAACCAGGTTTAATCGACTGTTTCAGTGTGGTACCACATTACTACGTGATCCAAACCAGAAAAAACCCAGGATCAGTTCAACAAGTATGTGAAGAATGCGAAAGTATGAGTCTGATGAGTGTAATTCCCAGGGCTGACCTAGACCTAACATGCGTTATCCTCTAAAATATTGATCGAAACCAGGTTTAATCGCCTGTTTCAGTGTGGTATCACACTACTACGTGACCCAAACCAGAAAAAACCCAGGATCTGTACAACAGGAATGTGAAAAACGCGAAAATATGAGCCTGATGAGGGCAAATCCCAGACCAATCCCAGACCTAACTTGCGTTATCCTCTAAAATACTGATCGAAACCAGGTTTGAATGACCGTTTCAGTGTGGTACCACATTACTACGTGATCCAAACCAGAAAAAACCCAGGATCCGTTCAACAAGTATGTGAAAAATGCGAAAGTATGAGTCCGATCAGTGAAAATCTCAGGCCTTACCTAGACCTAACTTGCGTTGTCCTCTAAAATATTGATGGAAACCAGGTTTCATTGACTGTTTCAGTGTGGTACCACATTACTACGTGATCCAAACGAGCAAAAACCCAGGATCTAGCCATCAAGTATGAGAAATATGCGAAAGAATGAACCTGATGAGAGCAAATCCCAGACCTAACCTAGACCTTACATGCGTTATCCTCTAAAATATTGAGCGAAACCGGGTTTAATCGACTGTTTCAGTGTGGTACCACATTACTATGTGATGCAATCCAGAAAAAGCCCAGGATCAGTTCAACAAGTATGAGAAGAATGCGAAAGTATGAGTCTGATGAGTGAGAATCCCAGACCTATCCCAGACCTAACTTGCGTTATCCTCAAAAATATTGATTGAAACCAGGTTTAATCGACTGTTTCAGTGTGGTACCACATTACTACGTGATCCAAACCAGAAAAAACCCAGGATCCGTTCAACAAGTATGTGAAGAATGCGAAAGTATGAGTCTGATAAATGAAAATCCCAGACCTAACCTAGACTTAACATGCGTTATCCTCTAAAATATTGATCGAAACCTGGTTTAATCGACTGTTTCAGTGTGGTACCACTTTACTACGTGATCCAATCCAGAAATAGCCCAGGATCTGTTCAAGGAGTATGTGAAGTGTGCGAAAGTATGAGTCTGATGAGGTCAAATCCTAGACCTATCCCAGACCTAACTTGCGTTATCCTCTAAAATATTGATCGAAACCAGGTTTAATCGACTGTTTCAGTGTGGTACCACATTACTATGTGATCCAAACCAGAAAAAACCCAGGATCAGTTTAACAAGTATGAGAAGAATGCGAAAGTATGAGTCTGATGAGTGAGAATCCCAGACCTATCCCAGACCTAACATTCGTTATCCTCTAAAGTATTGATCGAAACCAGGTTTAATCGACTGTTTCAGTGTGGTACCACATTACTATGTGATGCAATCCAGAAAAAGCCCAGGATCTAGCCATCTAGTATGAGGAATATGCGAAAGAATGAGCCTGATGAGAGCAAATCCCAGACCTAACCTAGACCTAACATGCGTTATCCTCTAAAATATTGAGCGAAACCAGGTTTAATCGACTGTTTCAGTGTGGTACCACATTACTATGTGATGCAATCCAGAAAAAGCCCAGGATCTAGCCATCTAGTATGAGGAATATGCGAAAGAATGAGCCTGATGAGAGCAAATCCCAGACCTAACCTAGACCTAACATGCGTTATCCTCTAAAATATTGAGCGAAACCAGGTTTAATGGACTGTTTCAGTGTGGTACCACACTACTTCGTGATCCAAACCAGAAAAAACCCAGGATCTGTTCAACACGTATGTGAAAAACGCTAAACTGTGAGCCTGATAAGGGCAAATCTTAGACCTAACCCAGACCTAAGATGCGTTATCCTCTAAAATATTTATCGTGACCAGGTTTCATTGAATGTTTCAGTGTGGTCCCACATTACTACGTGATCCAAACCAGAAAAAACCCAGGATCTGTTCAAGAAGTATGTGAAAAACGCTAAACTGTGAGCCTGATGAGAGCAAATCCTAGACCTAACCCAGACCTAACATGCGTTATCCTCTAAAATATTTATCAAGACCAGGTTTAATTGAATGTTTCAGTGTGGTACCACATTACTACGTGAACCAAACCAGAAAAAACCCAGGATCCGTTCAACAAGTATGTTAAAACTGCGACAGTATGACCCTGATGAGGGCAAATCCCAGACCTAACCTAGACCTAACATGAATTATTCTCTAAAATATTGATCGAAACCAGGTTTACTTGACTGCTTCAGTGTGGTCCCACATTACTACGTGATCCAAACCAGAAAAAACCCAGGATCCGTTCAGCAAGTATGTGAAGAATGCGAAAGTATGAGTCTGATGAGGGAAAATCCCAGGCCTAACCTAGACCTAACATGCGCTATCCTCTAAAATATTGATCGAAAGCAGGTTTAGTCGAATGTTTCAGTGTGGTCCCACATTACTACGTGATCCAAACCAGAAAAAACCCAGAATCCGTTCAACAAGTATGTGAAGAATGCGTAAGTATGAGTCTGATGAGGTCAAATCCCAGGCCTAACCTAGACCTAACATGTGTTATCCTCAAAAATATTGATCGAAACCTGGTTTAATCGACTGTTTCAGTGTGGTACCACATTACTATGTGATTCAATCCAGAAAATAACCCAGGATCTGTTCAACGAGTATGTGAAGTGTGCGAAAGTATGAGTCTGATGAGGTCAAATCCCAGACCATTCCCAGACTTAACTTGCGTTATCCTCTAAAATATTGATCGAAACCAGGTTTAATCAACTGTTTCAGTGTGGTACCACATTACTACGTGATCCAATCCAGAAAAAACCCAGGATCTAGCCATCAAGTACGAGAAATATGCGAAAGAATGAGCCTGATGAGAGCAAATCCCAGACCTAACCTAGACCTTACATGCGTTATCCTCTAAAATATTGAGCGAAACCAGGTTTAATGGACTGTTTCAGTGTGGTACCACACTACTTCGTGATCCAAACCAGAAAAAACCCAGGATCTGTTCAACAAGTATGTGAAAAACGCTAAACTGTGAGCCTGATGAGAGCAAATCCCAGACCTATCCTAGACCTTACATGCGTTATCCTCTAAAATATTGAGCGAAACCAGGTTTAATGGACTGTTTCAGTGTGGTCCCACATTACTACGTGATCCAAACCAGAAATAACCCAGGATCTGTTCTACATGTATGAATAATATGCGAAAGAATGAGCCTGATGAGAGCAAATCCCAGACCTAACCTAGACCTAACATGAATTATTCTCTAAAATATTGATCGAAACAAGGTATAATTGACTGTTTCAGTGTGGTACCACATTACTACGTGATGCAATCCAGAAAAAGCCCAGGATCTAGCCATCAAGTATGAGTAATATGCGAAAGAATGAGCCTGATGAAGGCAAATCCCAGACCTAACCTAGACCTAACATGCGTTATCCTCTAAAATATTGAGCGAAACCAGGTTTAATGGACTGTTTCAGTGTGGTACGATACTACTTCGTGATTCAAACCAGAGAAAGCCCAGGATCTGTTCAAGAAGTATCTGAAAAACGCTAAACTGTGAGCCTGATGAGGGCAAATCTTAGACCTAACCCAGACCTAAGATGCGTTATCCTCTAAAATATTGATCGAAACCAGGTTTAGTCGACTGTTTCAGTGTGGTCCCACATTACTACGTGATCCAAACCAGAAAAAACCCAGAATCCGTTCAACAAGTATGTGAAGAATGCGAAAGTATGAGTCTGATGAGGTCAAATCCCAGGCCTAACCTAGACCTAACATGCGTTATCCTCAAAAATATTGATCGAAACCTGGTTTAATCGACTGTTTCAGTGTGGTACCACATTACTATGTGATCCAAACCAGAAAATAACCCAGGATCTGTTCAACGAGTATGTGAAGTGTGCGAAAGTATGAGTCTGATGAGGTCAAATCCCAGACCATTCCCAGACTTAACTTGCGTTATCCTCTAAAATATTGATCGAAACCAGGTTTAATCGACTGTTTCAGTGTGGTACCACATTACTACGTGATCCAAACCAGAAAAATCCCAGGATCTAGCCATCAAGTACGAGAAATATGCGAAAGAATGAGCCTGATGAGAGCAAATCCCAGACCTAACCTAGACCTTACATGCGTTATCCTTTAAAATATTGAGCGAAACCAGGTTTAATGGACTGTTTCAGTGTGGTACCACATTACAACGTGATTCAATCCAGAAATAGCCCAGGATCTAGCCATGAAGTATGAGAAATATGCGAAAGTATGAGCCTGATGAGGGCAAATCCTAGACCTAGCCCAAACCTAACGTGCGTTATCCTCTAAAATATTTATCAAGATCAGGTTTAATTGATTGTTTCAGTGTGGTCCCACATTACTACGTGATCCAAACCAGAAAAAACCCAGGATCCGTTCAACAAGTATGTGAAGAATGCGAAAGTATGAGTCTGATGAGTGAAAATCCCAGGCCTAACCTAGACCTAAGATGCGTTAACCTCTAAAATATTTATCCAGACCAGGTTTCATTGAATGTTTCAGTGTGGTACCACATTACTACGTGATCCAAACCAGAAAAAACCCAGGATTCGTTCAACAAGTATGTGAAGAATGCGAAAGTATGAGTCTGATGAGTGAAAATCCCAGGCCTAACCTAGACCTAACATGCGTTATCCTCTAAAATATTGATCGAAACCTGGTTTAATCGACTGTTTCAGTGTGGTACCACATTACTATGTGATGCAATCCAGAAAAAGCCCAGGATCTAGCCATCAAGTATGAGAAATATGCGAAAGAATGAGCCTAAGATGCGTTAACCTCTAAAATATTTATCCAGACCAGGTTTCATTGAATGTTTCAGTGTGGTACCACATTACTACGTGATCCAAACCAGAAAAAACCCAGGATTCGTTCAACAAGTATGTGAAGAATGCGAAAGTATGAGTCTGATGAGTGAAAATCCCAGGCCTAACCTAGACCTAACATGCGTTATCCTCTAAAATATTGATCGAAACCTGGTTTAATCGACTGTTTCAGTGTGGTACCACATTACTATGTGATGCAATCCAGAAAAAGCCCAGGATCTAGCCATCAAGTATGAGAAATATGCGAAAGAATGAGCCTGATGAGAGCAAATCCCAGACCTAACCTAGACCTAACATGCGTTATCCTCTAAAATATTGAGCGAAACCAGGTTTAATGGACTGTTTCAGTGTGGTACCACATTACAACGTGATTCAATCCAGAAATAGCCCAGGATCTAGCCATGAAGTATGAGAAATATGCGAAAGTATGAGCCTGATGAGGGCAAATCCTAGACCTAGCCCAAACCTAACGTGCGTTATCCTCTAAAATATTTATCAAGATCAGGTTTAATTGATTGTTTCAGTGTGGTCCCACATTACTACGTGATCCAAACCAGAAAAAACCCAGTATCTGTTCAACATGTATGAGAAATATGTGAAGGAATGAGCCTGATGCGAGCAAATCCCAGACCTAACCTAGACCTAACATGAATTATTCTGTAAAATATTGATCGAAACCAGGTTTACTTGACTGCTTCAGTGTGGTCCCTCATTACTACGTGATCCAAACCAGAAAAAACCCAGGATCCGTTCAGCAAGTATGTGAAGAATGCGAAAGTATGAGTCTGATGAGGTCAAATCCCAGGCCTAACCTAGACCTAACATGCGTTATCCTCAAAAATATTGATCGAAACCTGGTTTAATCGACTGTTTCAGTGTGGTACCACATTACTATGTGATCCAAACCAGAAAATAACCCAGGATCTGTTCAACGAGTATGTGAAGTGTGCGAAAGTATGAGTCTGATGAGGTCAAATCCCAGACCATTCCCAGACTTAACTTGCGTTATCCTCTAAAATATTGAACGAAACCAGGTTTAATCGACTGTTTCAGTGTGGTACCACATTACTACGTGATCCAAACCAGAAAAAACCCAGGATCTAGCCAACAAGTACGAGAAATATGCGAAAGAATGAGCCTGATGAGAGCAAATCCCAGACCTAACCTAGACCTTACATGCGTTATCCTCTAAAATATTGAGCGAAACCAGGTTTAATGAACTGTTTCAGTGTGGTACCACACTACTTCGTGATCCAAACCAGAAAAAACCCACGATCTGTTCAACAAGTATGTGAAAAACGCTAAGCTGTGAGCCTGATGAGAGCAAATCCCAGACCTAACCTAGACCTTACATGCGTTATCCTCTAAAATATTTATCCAGACCAGGTTTAATGGACTGTTTCAGTGTGGTCCCACATTACTACGTGATCCAAACCAGAAATAACACAGGATCCGTTCAACAAGTATGTGAAGAATGCGAAAGTATGAGTCTGATGAGTGAAAATCCCAGGCCTAACCTAGACCTAACATGCGATATCCTCAAAAATATTGATCGAAACCTGGTTTAATCGTCTGTTTCAGTGTGGTACCACATTACTATGTGATCCAAACCAGAAAATAACCCAGGATCTGTTCAACGAGTATGTGAAGTGTGCGAAAGTATGAGTCTGATGAGGTCAAATCCCAGACCAATCCCAGACTTAACTTGCGTTATCCTCTAAAATATTGATCGAAACCAGGTTTAATCGACTGTTTCAGTGTGGTACCCCATGACTACGTGATCCAAACCAGAAAAAACCCAGGATCCGTTCAACAAGTATGTGAAAAACGCGAAAGTATGAGCCTGATGAGGGCAAATCCAAGACCTATCCCAGACCTAACTTGCGTTGTCCTCTAAGATATTGATGGAAACCAGGTTTAATTGACTGTTTCCGTGTTGTACTTCATTTCTACGTGATGCAATCCAGAAAAAGCCCAGGATCTAGCCATCAAGTTTGAGAAATATGCGAAAGAATGAGCCTGATGAGGGCAAATCCCAGACCTAACCTAGACCTAACATGAATTATTCTCTAAAATATTGATCGAAACCAGGTTTAATTGACTGTTTCAGTGTGGTCCCACATTACTACGTGATCCAAACCAGAAAAAACCCAGGATCCGTTCAACAAGTATGTGAAGAATGCGAAAGTATGAGTCTGATGAGTGAAAATCCCAGGCCTAACCTAGACCTAACATGCGTTATCCTCAAAAATATTGATCGAAACCTGGTTTAATCGACTGTTTCAGTGTGGTACCACATTACTATGTGATCCAAACCAGAAAAAACCCAGGATCTGTTCAACAAGTATGTGAAGAACGCTAAACTGTGAGCCTGATGAGGGCAAATCTTAGACCTAACCCAGACCTAAGATGCGTTAACCTCTAAAATATTTATCCAGACCAGGTTTCATTGAATGTTTCAGTGTGGTACCACATTACTACGTGATCCAAACCAGAAAAAACCCAGGATTCGTTCAACAAGTATGTGAAGAATGCGAAAGTATGAGTCTGATGAGTGAAAATCCCAGGCCTAACCTAGACCTAACATGCGTTATCCTCTAAAATATTGATCGAAACCTGGTTTAATCGACTGTTTCAGTGTGGTACCACATTACTATGTGATGCAATCCAGAAAAAGCCCAGGATCTAGCCATCAAGTATGAGAAATGTGCGAAAGAATGAGCCTGATGGGAGCAAATCCCAGACCTAACCTAGACCTAACATGCGTTATCCTCTAAAATATTGAGCGAAACCAGGTTTAATGGACTGTTTCAGTGTGGCACCACACTACTACGTGATCCAAACCAGAAAAAACCCAGGATCAGTTCAACAAGTATGTGAAGAATGCGAAAGTATGAGTCTGATGAGTGAAAATCCCAGGCCTAACCTAGACCTAACATGCGTTATCCTCACAAATATTGATCGAAACATGGTTTAATCGACTGTTTCAGTGTGGTACCACATTACTATGTGATCCCAACCAGAAAATAACCCAGGATCTGTTCAACGAGTATGTGAAGTGTGCGAAAGTGTGAGTCTGATGAGTGAAAATCCCAGGCCTAACCTAGACCTAACATGCGTTATCCTCACAAATATTGATCGAAACATGGTTTAATCGACTGTTTCAGTGTGGTACCACATTACTATGTGATCCCAACCAGAAAATAACCCAGGATCTGTTCAACGAGTATGTGAAGTGTGCGAAAGTGTGAGTCTGATGAGGTCAAATCCCAGACCAATCCCAGACTTAACTTGCGTTATCCTCTTAAATATTGATCGAAACCAGGTTTAATCGACTGTTTCAGTGTGGTACCACATTACTACGTGATCCAAACGAGAAAAAACCCAGGATCTAGCCATCAAGTATGAGAAATATGCGGAAGAATGAACCTGATGAGAGCAAATCCCAGACCTAACCTAGACCTTACATGCGTTATCCTCTAAAATATTGAGCGAAACCAGGTTTAATGGACTGTTTCAGTGTGGTACCACATTACTTCGTGATCCAAACCAGAAAAAACCCAGGATCTGTTCAACAAGTATGTGAAAAACGCTAAACTGTGAGCCTGATGAGGGCAAATCCTAGACCTAACCCAGACCTAACATGCGTTAGCCTCTAAAATATTTATCAAGACCTGGTTTAATTGAAAGTTTCAGTGTGGTACCACATTACTACGTGATGCAATCCAGAAAAAGCCCAGGATCTAGCCATCAAGTTTGAGAAATATGCGAAAGAATGTACCTGATGAGAGCAAATCCCAGACCTAACCTAGACCTAACATGAATTATTCTCTAAAATATTGATCGAAACCAGGTTTAATTGACTATTTCAGTGTGGTCCCACATTACTACGTGATCCAAACGAGAAAATAACCCAGGATCTGTTCAAGGAGTATGTGAAGTGTTGCGAAAGTATGAGTCTGATGAGGTCAAATCCGAGACCTATCCCAGACCTAACTTGCGTTATCCTCTAAAATATTGATCGAAACCAGGTTTAATCGACTGTTTCAGTGTGGTACCACGTTACTATGTGATCCCAACCAGAAAATAACCCAGGATCTGTTCAACGAGTATGTGAAGTGTGCGAAAGTGTGAGTCAGATGAGGTCAAATCCCAGACCAATCCCAGACTTAACTTGCGTTATCCTCTTAAATATTGATCGAAACCAGGTTTAATCGACTGTTTCAGTGTGGTACCACATTACTACGTGATCCAAACGAGAAAAAACCCAGGATCTAGCCATCAAGTATGAGAAATATGCGGAAGAATGAACCTGATGAGAGCAAATCCCAGGCCTAACCTAGACCTTACATGCGTTATCCTCTAAAATATTGAGCGAAACCAGGTTTAATCGACTGTTTCAGTGTGGTACCACATTACTGTGTGATGCAATCCACAAAAAGCCCAGGATCTAGCCATCAAGTATGAGAAATATGCGAAAGAATGAGCCTGATGAGAGCAAATCTCAGACCTAACCTAGACCTAACATGCGTTATCCTCTAAAATATTGAGCGAAACCAGGTTTAATGGACTGTTTCAGTGTGGTACCACACTACTTCGTGATCCAAACCAGAAAAAACCCAGGATCAGTTCAACAAGTATGTGAAAAACGCTAAACTGTGAGCCTGATGAGGGCTAATCTTAGACCTTACCCAGACCTAAGATGCGTTATCCTCTAAAATATTTATCCAGACCAGGTTTCATTGAATGTTTCAGTGTGGTCCCACATTACTACGTGATCCAAACCAGAAAAAACCCAGGATCCGTTCAACAAGTATGTGAAGAATGCGAAAGTATGAGTCTGATGAGTGAAAATCCCTGACCTAACCTAGACTTAACATGCGTTATCCTCTAAAATATTGATCGAAACCTGGTTTAATCGACTGTTTCAGTGTGGTACCACATTACTACGTGATCCAAACCAGAAAATAACCCAAGATCTGTTCAAGGAGTATGTGAAGTGTGCGAAAGTATGAGTCTGATGAGGTCAAATCCTAGACCTATCCCAGACCTAACTTGCGTTATCCTCTAAAATATTGATCGAAACCAGGTTTAATCGACTGTTTCAGTGTGGTACCACATTACTATGTGATCCAAACCAGAAAATAACCCAGGATCTGTTCAAGGAGTATGTGAAGTGTGCGAAAGTATGAGTCTGATGAGGTCAAATCCCAGACCTATCCCAGACCTAACTTGCGTTATCCTGTAAATTATTGATCGAAACCAGGTTTAATCGACTGTTTCAGTGCGGTACCACATTACTACGTGATCCAAACCAGAAAAACCCCAGGATCAGTTCAACAAGTATGTGAAGAATGCGAAAGTATGAGTCTGATGAGTGAGAATCCCAGACCTATCCCAGACCTAACATTCGTTATCCTCAAAAATACTGATTGAAACCAGGTTTAATCGACTGTTTCAGTGTGGTACCACATTACTACGTGATCCAAACCAGAAAAAACCCAGGATCTGTTCAAGGAGTATGTGAAGTGTGCGAAAGTATGAGTCTGATGAGGTCAAATCCTAGACCTATCCCAGACCTAACTTGCGTTATCCTCTAAAATATTGATCGAAACCAGGTTTAATCGACTGTTTCAGTGTGGTACCACATTACTATGTGATCCAAACCAGAAAATAACCCAGGATCTGTTCAAGGAGTATGTGAAGTGTGCGAAAGTATGAGTCTGATGAGGTCAAATCCTAGACCTATCCCAGACCTAACTTGCGTTATCCTCTAAAATATTGATCGAAACCAGGTTTAATCGACTATTTCAGTGCGGTACCACATTACTACGTGATCCAAACCAGAAAAAACCCAGGATCAGTTCAACAAGTATGTGAAGAATGCGAAAGTATGAGTCTGATGAGTGAGAATCCCAGACCTATCCCAGACCTAACATTCGTTATCCTTTAAAATATTGATCGAAACCAGGTTTAATCGACTGTTTCAGTGTGGTACCACATTACTACGTGATCCAAACCAGAAAAAACCCAGGATCAGTTCAACAAGTATGTGAAGAATGCGAAAGTATGAGTCTGATGAGTGTAATTCCCAGGGCTGACCTAGACCTAACATGCGTTATCCTCTAAAATATTGATCGAAACCAGGTTTAATCGCCTGTTTCAGTGTGGTATCACACTACTACGTGACCCAAACCAGAAAAAACCCAGGATCTGTACAACAGGAATGTGAAAAACGCGAAAATATGAGCCTGATGAGGGCAAATCCCAGACCAATCCCAGACCTAACTTGCGTTATCCTCTAAAATACTGATCGAAACCAGGTTTGAATGACCGTTTCAGTGTGGTACCACATTACTACGTGATCCAAACCAGAAAAAACCCAGGATCCGTTCAACAAGTATGTGAAAAATGCGAAAGTATGAGTCCGATCAGTGAAAATCTCAGGCCTTACCTAGACCTAACTTGCGTTGTCCTCTAAAATATTGATGGAAACCAGGTTTCATTGACTGTTTCAGTGTGGTACCACATTACTACGTGATCCAAACGAGCAAAAACCCAGGATCTAGCCATCAAGTATGAGAAATATGCGAAAGAATGAACCTGATGAGAGCAAATCCCAGACCTAACCTAGACCTTACATGCGTTATCCTCTAAAATATTGAGCGAAACCGGGTTTAATCGACTGTTTCAGTGTGGTACCACATTACTACGTGATCCAAACCAGAAAAAACCCAGGATCCGTTCAACAAGTATGTGAAGAATGCGAAAGTATGAGTCTGATAAATGAAAATCCCAGACCTAACCTAGACTTAACATGCGTTATCCTCTAAAATATTGATCGAAACCTGGTTTAATCGACTGTTTCAGTGTGGTACCACTTTACTACGTGATCCAATCCAGAAATAGCCCAGGATCTGTTCAAGGAGTATGTGAAGTGTGCGAAAGTATGAGTCTGATGAGGTCAAATCCTAGACCTATCCCAGACCTAACTTGCGTTATCCTCTAAAATATTGATCGAAACCAGGTTTAATCGACTGTTTCAGTGTGGTACCACATTACTATGTGATCCAAACCAGAAAAAACCCAGGATCAGTTTAACAAGTATGAGAAGAATGCGAAAGTATGAGTCTGATGAGTGAGAATCCCAGACCTATCCCAGACCTAACATTCGTTATCCTCTAAAGTATTGATCGAAACCAGGTTTAATCGACTGTTTCAGTGTGGTACCACATTACTATGTGATGCAATCCAGAAAAAGCCCAGGATCTAGCCATCTAGTATGAGGAATATGCGAAAGAATGAGCCTGATGAGAGCAAATCCCAGACCTAACCTAGACCTAACATGCGTTATCCTCTAAAATATTGAGCGAAACCAGGTTTAATCGACTGTTTCAGTGTGGTACCACATTACTATGTGATGCAATCCAGAAAAAGCCCAGGATCTAGCCATCTAGTATGAGGAATATGCGAAAGAATGAGCCTGATGAGAGCAAATCCCAGACCTAACCTAGACCTAACATGCGTTATCCTCTAAAATATTGAGCGAAACCAGGTTTAATGGACTGTTTCAGTGTGGTACCACACTACTTCGTGATCCAAACCAGAAAAAACCCAGGATCTGTTCAACACGTATGTGAAAAACGCTAAACTGTGAGCCTGATAAGGGCAAATCTTAGACCTAACCCAGACCTAAGATGCGTTATCCTCTAAAATATTTATCGTGACCAGGTTTCATTGAATGTTTCAGTGTGGTCCCACATTACTACGTGATCCAAACCAGAAAAAACCCAGGATCTGTTCAAGGAGTATGTGAAGTGTGCGAAAGTATGAGTCTGATGAGGTCAAATCCTAGACCTATCCCAGACCTAACTTGCGTTATCCTCTAAAATATTGATCGAAACCAGGTTTAATCGACTGTTTCAGTGTGGTACCACATTACTATGTGATCCAAACCAGAAAAAACCCAGGATCAGTTCAACAAGTATGAGAAGAATGCGAAAGTATGAGTCTGATGAGTGAGAATCCCAGACCTATCCCAGACCTAACATTCGTTATCCTCTAAAATATTGATCGAAACCAGGTTTAATCGACTGTTTCAGTGTGGTACCACATTACAACGTGATCCAAACCAGAAAAAACCCAGGATCAGTTCAACAAGTATGTGAAGAATGCGAAAGTATGAGTCTGATGAGTGTAATTCCCAGGGCTGACCTAGACCTAACATGCGTTATCCTCTAAAATATTGATCGAAACCAGGTTTAATCGACTGTTTCAGTGTGGTATCACACTACTACGTGACCCAAACCAGAAAAAACCCAGGATCTGTTCAAGGAGTATGTGAAGTGTGCGAAAGTATGAGTCTGATGAGGTCAAATCCTAGACCTATCCCAGACCTAACTTGCGTTATCCTCTAAAATATTGATCGAAACCAGGTTTAATCGACTGTTTCAGTGTGGTACCACATTACTATGTGATCCAAACCAGAAAAAACCCAGGATCAGTTCAACAAGTATGAGAAGAATGCGAAAGTATGAGTCTGATGAGTGAGAATCCCAGACCTATCCCAGACCTAACATTCGTTATCCTCTAAAATATTGATCGAAACCAGGTTTAATCGACTGTTTCAGTGTGGTACCACATTACTACGTGATCCAAACCAGAAAAAACCCAGGATCAGTTCAACAAGTATGTGAAGAATGCGAAAGTATGAGTCTGATGAGTGTAATTCCCAGGGCTGACCTAGACCTAACATGCGTTATCCTCTAAAATATTGATCGAAACCAGGTTTAATCGACTGTTTCAGTGTGGTATCACACTACTACGTGACCCAAACCAGAAAAAACCCAGGATCTGTACAACAAGTATGTGAAAAACGCGAAAGTATGAGCCTGATGAGGGCAAATCCCAGACCTATCCCAGACCTAACTTGCGTTATCCTCTAAAATATTGATCGAAACCAGGTTTAATCGACTGTTTCAGTGTGGTACCACATTACTATGTGATCCAAACCAGAAAAAACCCAGGATCAGTTCAACAAGTATGAGAAGAATGCGAAAGTATGAGTCTGATGAGTGAGAATCCCAGACCTATCCCAGACCTAACATTCGTTATCCTCTAAAATATTGATCGAAACCAGGTTTAATCGACTGTTTCAGTGTGGTACCACATTACTACGTGATCCAAACCAGAAAAAACCCAGGATCAGTTCAACAAGTATGTGAAGAATGCGAAAGTATGAGTCTGATGAGTGTAATTCCCAGGGCTGACCTAGACCTAACATGCGTTATCCTCTAAAATATTGATCGAAACCAGGTTTAATCGACTGTTTCAGTGTGGTATCACACTACTACGTGACCCAAACCAGAAAAAACCCAGGATCTGTACAACAAGTATGTGAAAAACGCGAAAGTATGAGCCTGATGAGGGCAAATCCCAGACCTATCCCAGACCTAACTTGCGTTATCCTCTAAAATATTGATCGAAACCAGGTTTGATTGACCGTTTCAGTGTGGTACCACATTACTACGTGATCCAAACCAGAAAAAACCCAGGATACGTTCAACAAGAATGTGAAAAATGCGAAAGTATGAGTCCGATCAGTGAAAATCTCAGGCCTTACCTAGACCTAACTTTTTTTTTTTTTTTTTTTTTTTTTTTTTTTTTTTTTTGTCGTGGGGAAAATCTTCGAAAGACTCCCTCCCACCTCCTTGGGGAGAGGTGGGAGGGGTGTGTGGGATTCCCCGCGCCTGTACAACGACAGGCGCGGGACCTACCCACTAAAAACCCCACGGTGACCCTTCGGCACGCTTTGGGAGGATACCGGGAATCGCTCGAAGCATTCTTCCGGTATTCTCCCCGTGCCCGCGCTTTCGCGCCCATCCCCCGGGGGGACAATCGGTCCACCCAGTAGACACACTGCCTCATAGCGGCGGGACGGGGCCACTCCATCCCGCCGCTATCCGTCCCGGGGCCGCGTTTAGTGGCGGCTGCGAGCCCCAACTCGCAACCGCCCGCGACCCCGTTTCCACCCCTCGGCGGTCGGGCTTTCATGGCCGCACCAGACCCCCGAGGGTGCCTCCCCTTGCGTCGGACCTGTAGGGGGAGGCACTCCTACCCCCAACCGGTCCGACCCGGCGCCGCCTGGCGGGAGGAGGGTCCCCTCAGGACCCCCCTCCCAGCCTAGGTCATCCGCCACGCCGAGGCGGCCGCCCGCGACGCCTCGCGACCGGGCGACGATCTCGGGCCACCGCACGAGCGCGAGCTTCAGCGCGCCGCTGAAGCTCGCGCTCCCTCCCCGCGGCCTCCTTCTGCAACATTACGTTCTCGCAGAAGGAGGCCACGGCCCTCCACTTCTCCTCGCTGCCGAGCATGGCGCGCACCACGCCCGGCAGCGAGACATCCCGCCCGACGACGCCGACCAGGACACGGCGCTCCCCCTCCCGCGCGGGGCATACCTCCAGGGTATGATCCGCCGTGTCCTGCTCAGCGTCGCAGTGGCAGCAACGCGCCGTCGGCTCCTTCCCTATCCGGCACAGGTATCTTCCGAAGCTGCCATGCCCGGAAAATACCTGTGCCAGCCGGTAGGTGAGGCTGCCATGGCCTCTGTCCAGCCACTCCTTCAGGAGTGGCCGAACAGCCCCGACAGTCCGGTGCCCCGCGGTTGGCAGAGCCAGCCGCTCCTGCCACGCAAGCAACACGGACTGCCGGGCCTGGCGCCTCAAATCGCCCCAAGCAGGTTCCTGCCCGCCCGGGACCGCCCCCACCCCCGCGCGACGGTCGACGCGGTGCCGGTACATCACCGCGTGCGACCGCGCGAGCAGGTCCATGGGCGGCATCCCCGCTAGAACCGTCGCCGCCTCATGTGACATGGTCCGATACCCGCGGACGACCCTGAGCGCCATGCGCCTCTGCACCCGACGCAGCATAGTCATGCTGCGCCGGGAGGCAGCCAGGTCGTCCGCCCAGACGGGGGCCCCGTACAGGGCCACCGACTGGACCATTGCCACATAGAGGCGACGAACTCGGCCCGCCGGGCCCCCCAGGTTGGGCAGGATCCGGCCCAGAGCCGCAACCATCCTTTCCAACCGGGGGACCAGGCAGCGGAAATGCTGCTCGAAACGCCAGTGGCTATCGAGGATCAGCCCCAGATACCTGATCTGGGGCTTCACCTCGATGTCAGCCCCACCCACCCGAATCAGAGGGGGTGGCGGATCCTGCCGAGGTGAATGAAACGCAATCACCTCGGTCTTATGGACCGCCACCGTCATCCCCATCCCCCTGATCCGGTCGACGACGCGTTGCGAACCCTCCTCCGCGCGACGCATGGCCCTCCCCCAGTGCGCCCCGACGGCCAGCACCAGTGTGTCATCCGCATAACACACCGTGCTGACGCCGTCGGGGAGGCCGGCCCGCAACACCGAGTCGTACGCGATGTTCCACAGGAGTGGCCCGAGGACCGACCCCTGCGGAACACCGCAGTACACCTCCCTCCGCATATCACCATCCCGGCCCGGATACTCGATCCACCTGCCGCGGAGATAAACCCCGACGACCGCCCTGAGACAAGGGGGGACTCGATGATATTCGAGTCCCCTCCTTATCTCTTCCCAGGGGAGGGTGTTAAAGGCATTGGCAATATCCAAGGATATTGCCAATGCCACCCCTCCCCGGGAGACGGCCGCCTCCGAGAGGGCCCTCACACGACCTATCGCGTCGATAGTCGATCGGCCCCCCCGGAAACCGAACTGGCAGTCGGCCAGACCGGGATACCTAGACCTAACTTGCGTTGTCCTCTAAAATATTGATGGAAACCAGGTTTCATTGACTGTTTCAGTGTGGTACCACATTACTACGTGATCCAAACCAGAAAAAACCCAGGATCCGTTCAACAAGTATGTGAAGAATGCGAAAGTATGAGTCTGATGAGTGTAATTCCCATGGCTAACCTAGACCTAACATGCGTTGTCCTCTAAAATATTGAGCGAAACCAGGTTTAATGGACTGTTTCAGTGTGGTACCACACTACTTCGTGATCCAAACCAGGAAAAACCCAGGATCCGTTCAACAAGTATGTGAAGAATGCGAAAGTATGAGTCTGATGAGTGAAAATCCCAGGCCTAACCAAGACCTAACATGCGTTGTCCTCTAAAATATTATTGGAAACCAGGTTTCATTGACTGTTTCAGTGTGGTACCACATTACTACGTGATGCAATCCAGAAACAGCCCAGGATCTAGCCATGAAGTATGAGAAATATGCGAAAGAATGAGCCTGATGAGAGCAAATCCCAGACCTAACCTAGACCTAACATGCGTTATCCTCTAAAATATTGATGGAAACCAGGTTTCATTGACTGTTTCAGTGTGGTACCACAATACTTCGTGATCCAAACCAGGAAAAACCCAGGATCCGTTCAACAAGTATGTGAAAAACGCGAAACTGTGAGCCTGATGAGGGCAAATCTTAGACCTAACCCAGACCTAAGATGCGTTATCCTCTAAAATATTTATCCAGACCAGGTTTCATTGAATGGTTCAGTGTGGTACCACATTACTACGTGATACAATCCAGAAACAGCCCAGGATCTAGCCATGAAGTATGAGAAATATGCGAAAGAATGAGCCTGATGAGAGCAAATCCCAGACCTAACCTAGACCTAACATGAATTATTCTCTAAAATATTGTTCGAAACCAGGTTTAATTGACTGTTTCAGTGTGGTCCCACATTACTACGTGATCCAAACCAGAAAAAACCCAGGATCCGTTCAACAAGAATGTGAAGAATGCGAAAGTATGAGTCTGATGAGTGAAAATCCCAGACCTAACCTAGACCTTACATGCGTTATCCTCTAAAATATTGAGCGAAACCAGGTTTAATGGACTGTTTCAGTGTGGTACCACATTACTTCGTGATCCAAACCAGAAAAAACCCAGGATCTGTTTAACAAGTATGTGAAAAACGCTAAACTGTGAGCCTGATGAGGGCAAATCGTAGACCTAACCCAGACCTAAGATGCGTTAACCTCTAAAATATATATCCAGACCAGGTTTCATTGAATGTTTCAGTGTGGTACCACTTTACTACGTGATGCAATCCAGAAAAAGCCCAGGATCTAGCCATGAAGTATGAGAAATATGCGAAAGTAAGAGCCTGATGCGGGCAAATCCTTGACCTATCCCAGACCTAACTTGCGTTATCCTCTAAAATATTAATCGAAACCAGGTTTAATTGACTGTTTCAGTGTGGTACCACATTACTACGTGATACAATCCAGAAACAGCCCAGGATCTAGCCTTGAAGTATGAGAAATATGCGAAAGTATGAGCCTGATGAGGGCAAATCCTAAACCTAACCCAGACCTAACATGCGTTATCCTCTAAAATATTTATCAAGACCAGGTTTGATTGACCGTTTCAGTGTGGTACCACATTACTACGTGATCCAAACCAGAAAAAACCCAGGACCCGTTCAACAAGAATGTGAAAAATGCGAAAGTATGAGTCTGATGAGTGAAAATCCCAGGCCTAACCTAGACCTAACATGCGTTATCCTCTAAAATATTGATCGAAACCTGGTTTAATCGACTGTTTCAGTGTGGTACCACATTACTATGTGATCCAATCCAGAAAATAACCCAGGATCTGTTCAAGGAGTATGTGAAGTGTGCGAATGTATGAGTCTGATGAGGTCAAATCCCAGACCTATCCCAGACCTAACTTGCGTTATCCTCAAAAATATTGATTGAAACCAGGTTTAATCGAATGTTTCAGTGTGGTGCCACATTACTACGTGATCCAAACCAGAAAAAACCAAGGATCCGTTCAACAAGTATGTGAAGAATGCGAAAGTATGAGTCTAATGAGTGAAAATCCCAGGCCTAACCTAGACCTAACATGCGTTATCCTCTAAAACATTGATCGAAACCAGGTTTAATCGACTGTTTCAGTGTGGTATCACGCTACTACGTGACCCAAACCAGAAAAAACCCAGGATCTGTACAACAAGTATGTGAAAAACGCGAAAGTATGAGCCTGATGAGGGCAAATCGCAGACCTATCCCAGACCTAACTTGCGTTATCCTCTAAAATATTGATCGAAACCAGGTTTGATTGACCGTTTCAGTGTGGTACCACATTACTACGTGATCCAAACCAGAAAAAACCCAGGATCTGTTCAACAAGTATGTGAAAAACGCTAAACTGTGAGCCTGATGAGGGCAAATCGTAGACCTAACCCAGACCTAAGATGCGTTAACCCCTAAAATATTTATCAAGACCTGGTTTAATTGAAAGTTTCAGTGTGGTACCACATTACTACGTGATACAATCCAGAAAAAGTCCAGGATCTAGCCATCAAGTTTGAGAAATATGCGAAAGAATGTGCCTGATGCGGGCAAATCCTAGACCTATCCCAGACCTAACTTGCGTTATCCTCTAAAATATTGATAGAAACCAGGTTTAATTGACTGTTACAGCGTAGTACCACATTACTACGTGATACAATCCAGAAACAGCCCAGGATCTAGCCATGAAGTATGAGAAATATGCGAAAGAATGAACCTGATGAGAGCAAATCCCAGACCTAACCTAGACCTTACATGCGTTATCCTCTAAAATATTGATCGAAACCAGGTTTAATCGACTGTTTCAGTGTGGTCCCACATTACTACGTGATCCAAACCAGAAAAAAATCCAGGATCCGTTCAACAAGTATGTGAAGAATGCGAAAGTATGAGTCTGATGAGTGAGAATCCTAGACCTATCCCAGACCTAACATTCGTTATCCTCTAGAATATTGAGCGAAACCAGGTTTAATCGACTGTTTCAGTGTGGTCCCACATTACTACGTGATCCAAACCAGAAACAACCCAGGATCTGTTCAACATGTATGAGACATATGCGAAAGAATGAGCCTGATGAGAGAAAATCCCAGACCTAACATAGACCTAACATGAATTATTCTCTAAAATATTGATCGAAACGAGGTTTAATTGACTGTTTCAGTGTGGTCCCACATTACTACGTGATCCAAACCAGAAAAAACCCAGGATCCGTTCAACAAGTATATGAAGAATGCGAAAGTATGAGTCCGATGAGTGAAAATCCCAGGCCTAACCTAGACCTAACATTCGTTATCCTCAAAAATATTGATCGAAACCTGGATCGACTGGTTCAGTGTGGTACCACATTACTATGTGATCCAAACCAGAAAATAACCCAGGATCTGTTCAACAAGTATGTGAAAAACGCGAAAGTGTGAGTCTGATGAGGTCAAATCCCAGACCTATCCCAGACTTAACTTGTGTTATCCTCTAAAATATTGATCGAAACCAGGTTTAATTGACTGTATCAGTGTGGTACCACATTACTATGTGATCCAAACCAGAAAATAACCCAGGATCTGTTCAACAAGTATGTGAAAAACGCGAAAGTGTGAGTCTGATGAGGTCAAATCCCAGACCTATCCCAGACTTAACTTGCGTTATCCTCAAAAATATTGATTGAAACCAGGTTTAATCGACTGCTTCAGTGTGGTACCACATTACTACGTGATCCAAACCAGAAAAAACCCAGGATCCGTTCAACAAGTATGTGAAGAATGCGAAAGTATGAGTCTGATGAGTGTAATTCCCAGGGCTGACCTAGACCTAACATGCGTTATCCTCTAAAATATTGATCGAAACCAGGTTTAATCGACTGTTTCAGTGTGGTCCCACATTACTACGTGATCCAAACCAGAAAAAACCCAGGATCCGTTCAACAAGAATGTGAAGAATGCGAAAGTATGAGTCTGATGAGTGAAAATCCCAGACCTAACCTAGACCTTACATGCGTTATCCTCTAAAATATTGAGCGAAACCAGGTTTAATGGACTGTTTCAGTGTGGTACCACATTACTTCGTGATCCAAACCAGAAAAAACCCAGGATCTGTTTAACAAGTATGTGAAAAACGCTAAACTGTGAGCCTGATGAGGGCAAATCGTAGACCTAACCCAGACCTAAGATGCGTTAACCTCTAAAATATATATCCAGACCAGGTTTCATTGAATGTTTCAGTGTGGTACCACTTTACTACGTGATGCAATCCAGAAAAAGCCCAGGATCTAGCCATGAAGTATGAGAAATATGCGAAAGTATGAGCCTGATGAGGGCAAATCCTAGACCTAACCCAGACCTAACATGCGTTAGCCTCTAAAATATTTATCAAGACATGGTTTAATTGAAAGTTTCAGTGTGGTACCACATTACTACGTGATACAATCCAGAAAAAGCCCAGGATCTAGCCATCAAGTTTGAGAAATATGCGAAAGAATGTGCCTGATGAGAGCAAATCCCAGACCTAACCTAGACCTAACATGAATTATTCTCTAAAATATTGATCGAAACCAGGTTTAATTGACTGTTTCAGTGTGGTCCCACATTACTACGTGATCCAAACCAGAAAAAATCCAGGATCCGTTCAACAAGTATGTGAAGAATGCGAAAGTATGAGTCTGATGAGTGAAAATCCCAGGCCTAACCTAGACCTAACATGCGTTGTCCTCAAAAATACTGATCGAAACCTGGTTTAATCGACTGTTTCAGTGTGGTACCACATTGCTATGTGATCCCAACCAGAAAATAACCCAGGATCTAGCCATCAAATATGAGAAATATGCGAAAGAATGAACCTGATCAGAGCAAATCCCAGACCTAACCTAGACCTTACATGAATTATTCTCTAAAATATTGATCGAAACGAGGTTTAATTGACTGTTTCAGTGTGGTCCCACATTACTACGTGATCCAAACCAGAAAAAACCCAGGATCCGTTCAACAAGTATATGAAGAATGCGAAAGTATGAGTCCGATGAGTGAAAATCCCAGGCCTAACCTAGACCTAACATTCGTTATCCTCAAAAATATTGATCGAAACCTGGATCGACTGTTTCAGTGTGGTACCACATTACTATGTGATCCAAACCAGAAAATAACCCAGGATCTGTTCAACAAGTATGTGAAAAACGCGAAAGTGTGAGTCTGATGAGGTCAAATCCCAGACCTATCCCAGACCTAAACATGAATTATTCTCTAAAATATTGATCGAAACCAGGTTTAATTGACTGTTTCAGTGTTGTACTTCATTTTTACGTGATGCAATCCAGAAAGAGCCCAGGATCTAGCCATCAAGTATGAGAAATATGCGAAAGAATGAGCCTGATGGGAGCAAATCACTGACCTAACCAAGACCTAACATGAATTATTCTCTAAAATATTGATCAAAACCAGGTTTAATCGACTGTTTCAGTGTGGTACCACATTACTGTGTGATCCAAACCAGAAAATAACCCAGGATCTGTTCAACAAGTATGTGAAAAACGCGAAAGTGTGAGTCTGATGAGGTCAAATCCCAGACCTATCCCAGACTTAACTTGCGTTATCCTCAAAAATATTGATTGAAACCAGGTTTAATCGACTGCTTCAGTGTGGTACCACATTACTACGTGATCCAAACCAGAAAAAACCCAGGATCCGTTCAACAAGTATGTGAAGAATGCGAAAGTATGAGTCTGATAAGTGAAAATCCCAGACCTAACCTAGACTTAACATGCGTTATCCTCTAAAATATTGATCGAAACCTGGTTTAATCGACTGTTTCAGTGTGGTACCACTTTACTACGTGATCCAATCCAGAAATAGCCCAGGATCTGTTCAAGGAGTATGTGAAGTGTGCGAAAGTATGAGTGTGATGAGGTCAAATCCTAGAACTATCCCAGACCTAACTTGCGTTATCCTCTAAAATATTGATCGAAACCAGGTTTAATCGACTGTTTCAGTGTGGTACCACATTACTATGTGATCCAAACCAGAAAAAACCCAGGATCAGTTTAACAAGTATGTGAAGAATGCGAAAGTATGAGTCTGATGAGTGTAATTCCCAGGGCTGACCTAGACCTAACATGCGTTATCCTCTAAAATATTGATCGAAACCAGGTTTAATCGACTGTTTCAGTGTGGTATCACACTACTACGTGACCCAAACCAGAAAAAACCCAGGATCTGTACAACAGGAATGTGAAAAACGCGAAAGTATGAGCCTGATGAGGGCAAATCCCAGACCAATCCCAGGCCTAACTTGCGTTATCCTCTAAAATACTGATCGAAACCAGGTTTGAATGACCGTTTCAGTGTGGTACCACATTACTACGTGATCCAAACTAGAAAAAACCCAGGATCCGTTCAACAAGAATGTGTAAAATGCGAAAGTATGAGTCCGATCAGTGAAAATCTCAGGCCTTACCTAGACCTAACTTGCGTTGTCCTCTAAAATATTGATGGAAACCAGGTATCATTGACTGTTTCAGTGTGGTACCACATTACTACGTGATCCAAACGAGAAAAAACCCAGGATCCGTTCAACAGGTATGTGAAAAACGCTAAACTGTGAGCCTGATGAGGGCAAATCTTAGACCTAACCCAGACCTAAGATGCGTTATCCTCTAAAATATTTATCCAGACCAGGTTTCATTGAATGTTTCAGAGTGGTCCCACATTACTACGTGATCCAAACCAGAAAAAACCCAGGATCTGTTCAAGGAGTATGTGAAGTGTGCGAAAGTATGAGTCTGATGAGGTCAAATCCTAGACCTAACCTAGACCTAACATGCGTTGTCCTCTAAAATATTGATGGAAACCAGGTTTCATTGACTGTTTCAGTGTGGTACCACATTACTACGTGATCCAAACCAGAAAAAACCCAGGATCCGTTCAACAAGTATGTGAAGAATGCGAAAGTATGAGTCTGATGAGTGAAAATCCCAGGCCTAACCTAGACCTAACATGCATTGTCCTCTAAAATATTGATGGTAACCAGGTTTCATTGACTGTTTCAGTGTGGTACCACAATACTACGTGATCCAAACCAGAAAAAACCCAGGATCAGTTCAACAAGTATGTGAAGAATGCGAAAGTATGAGTCTGATGAGTGAAAATCCCAGGCCTAACCTAGACCTAACATGCGTTGTCCTCTAAAATATTGATGGAAACCAGGTTTCATTGACTGTTTCAGTGTGGTACCACATTACTACGTGATCCAAACCAGAAAAAACCCAGGATCCGTTCAACAAGTATGTGAAGAATGCGAAAGTATGAGTCTGATGAGTGAAAATCCCAGGCCTAACCTAGACCTAACATGCGTTATCCTCTAAAATATTGAGCGAAACCAGGTTTAATCGACTGTTTCAGTGTGGTACCACATTACTATGTGATGCAATCCAGAAAAAGCCCAGGATCTAGCCATCTAGTATGAGAAATATGCGAAAGAATGAGCCTGATGAGAGCAAATCCCAGACCTAACCTAGACCTTACATGCGTTATCCTCTAAAATATTGAGCGAAACCAGGTTTAATCGACTGTTTCAGTGTGGTACCACATTACTATGTGATGCAATCCAGAAAAAGCCCAGGATCTAGCCATCTAGTATGAGAAATATGCGAAAGAATGAACCTGATGAGAGCAAATCCCAGACCTAACCTAGACCTTACATGCGTTATCCTCTAAAATATTGAGCGAAACCAGGTTTAATCGACTGTTTCAGTGTGGTACCACATTACTATGTGATGCAATCCAGAAAAAGCCCAGGATCTAGCCATCTAGTATGAGAAATATGCGAAAGAATGAGCCTGATGAGAGCAAATCCCAGACCTAACCTAGACCTAACATGCGTTATCCTCTAAAATATTGAGCGAAACCAGGTTTAATGGACTGTTTCAGTGTGGTACCACACTACTTCGTGATCCAAACCAGAAAAAACCCACGATCTGTTCAACACGTATGTGAAAAACGCTAAACTGTGAGCCTGATGAGGGCAAATCTTAGACCTAACCCAGACCTAAGATGCGTTATCCTCTAAAATATTTATCCAGACCAGGTTTCATTGAATGTTTCAGTGTGGTCCCACATTACAACGTGATCCAAACCAGAAAAAACCCAGGATCTGTTCAAGGAGTATGTGAAGTGTGCGAAAGTATGAGTCTGATGAGGTCAAATCCTAGACCTATCCCAGACCTAACATGCGTTATCCTCTAAAATATTGATCGAAAACAGGTTTAATCGACTGTTTCAGTGTGGTACCACATTATTATGTTATCCAAACCAGAAAAAACCCAGGATCAGTTCAACAAGTATGAGAAGAATGCGAAAGTATGAGTCTGATGAGTGAGAATCCCAGACCTATCCCAGACCTAACATTCGTTATCCTCTAAAATATTGATCGAAACCAGGTTTAATCGACTGTTTCAGTGTGGTACCACATTACTACGTGATCCAAACCAGAAAAAACCCAGGATCAGTTCAACAAGTATGTGAAGAATGCGAAAGTATGAGTCTGTTGAGTGTAATTCCCAGGGCTGACCTAGACCTAACATGCGTTATCCTCTAAAATATTGATCGAAACCAGGTTTAATCGACTGTTTCAGTGTGGTACCACATTACTACGTGATCCAAACCAGAAAAACCCAGGATCAGTTCAACAAGTATGTGAAGAATGCGAAAGTATGAGTCTGATGAGTGTAATTCCCAGGGCTGACCTAGACCTAACATGCGTTATCCTCTAAAATATTGATCGAAACCAGGTTTAATCGACTGTTTCAGTGTGGTCCCACATTACTACGTGATCCAAACCAGAAAAAACCCAGGATCCGTTCAACAAGAATGTGAAGAATGCGAAAGTATGAGTCTGATGAGTGAAAATCCCAGACCTAACCTAGACCTTACATGCGTTATCCTCTAAAATATTGAGCGAAACCAGGTTTAATGGACTGTTTCAGTGTGGTACCACATTACTTCGTGATCCAAACCAGAAAAAACCCAGGATCTGTTTAACAAGTATGTGAAAAACGCTAAACTGTGAGCCTGATGAGGGCAAATCGTAGACCTAACCCAGACCTAAGATGCGTTAACCTCTAAAATATATATCCAGACCAGGTTTCATTGAATGTTTCAGTGTGGTACCACTTTACTACGTGATGCAATCCAGAAAAAGCCCAGGATCTAGCCATGAAGTATGAGAAATATGCGAAAGTATGAGCCTGATGAGGGCAAATCCTAGACCTAACCCAGACCTAACATGCGTTAGCCTCTAAAATATTTATCAAGACATGGTTTAATTGAAAGTTTCAGTGTGGTACCACATTACTACGTGATACAATCCAGAAAAAGCCCAGGATCTAGCCATCAAGTTTGAGAAATGTGCGAAAGAATGTGCCTGATGAGAGCAAATCCCAGACCTAACCTAGACCTAACATGAATTATTCTCTAAAATATTGATCGAAACCAGGTTTAATTGACTGTTTCAGTGTGGTCCCACATTACTACGTGATCCAAACCAGAAAAAACCCAGGATCAGGCCAACAACTATGTGAAAAACGCGAAAGTATGAGCCAGATGATTGCAAATACCAGAACTATCCCAGGCATAACCAGCGTTATCCTCTAAAATATTGATCGAAACCAGGTTTGATTGACCGTTTCAGTGTGGTACCACATTACTACGTGATCCAAACCAGAAAAAACCCAGGATCTGTTCAACCAGTATGTGAAAAACGCTAAACTGTGAGCCTGATGAGGGCAAATCGTAGACCTAACCCAGACCTAAGATGCGTTAACCTCTAAAATATTTATCAAGACCTGGTTTAATTGAAAGTTTCAGTGTGGTACCACATTACTACGTGATACAGTCCAGAAAAAGTCCAGGATCTAGCCATCAAGTTTGAGAAATATGCGAAAGAATGTGCCTGATGCGGGCAAATCCTAGACCTATCCCAGACCTAACTTGCGTTATCCTCTAAAATATTGATAGAAACCAGGTTTAATTGACTGTTACAGCGTAGTACCACATTACTACGTGATACAATCCAGAAACAGCCCAGGATCTAGCCATGAAGTATGAGAAATATGCGAAAGAATGAACCTGATGAGAGCAAATCCCAGACCTAACCTAGACCTTACATGCGTTATCCTCTAAAATATTAATCGAAACCAGGTTTAATCGACTGTTTCAGTGTGGTCCCACATTTCTACGTGATCCAAACCAGAAAAAAATCCAGGATCCGTTCAATAAGTATGTGAAGAATGCGAAAGTATGAGTCTGATGAGTGAGAATCCTAGACCTATCCCAGACCTAACATTCGTTATCCTCTAAAATATTGAGCGAAACCAGGTTTAATCGACTGTTTCAGTGTGGTCCCACATTACTACGTGATCCAAACCAGAAACAACCCAGGATCTGTTCAACATGTATGAGACATATGCGAAAGAATGAGCCTGATGAGAGAAAATCCCAGTCCTAACATAGACCTAACATGAATTATTCTCTAAAACATTGATCGAAACGAGGTTTAATTGACTGTTTCAGTGTGGTCCCACATTACTACGTGATCCAAACCAGAAAAAACCCAGGATCCGTTCAACAAGTATGTGAAGAATGCGAAAGTATGAGTCCGATGAGTGAAAATCCCAGGCCTAACCTAGACCTAACATGCGTTATCCTCAAAAATATTGATCGAAACCTGGTTTAATCGACTGTTTCAGTGTGGTACCACATTACTATGTGATCCAAACCAGAAAATAACCCTGGATCTGTTCAACAAGTATGTGAAAAACGCGAAAGTGTGAGTCTGATGAGGTCAAATCCCAGACCTATCCCAGACTTAACTTGTGTTATCCTCTAAAATATTGATCGAAACCAGGTTTAATTGACTGTATCAGTGTTGTACTTCATTATTACGTGATGCAATCCAGAAAAAGCCCAGGATCTAGCCATCAAGTATGAGAAATATGCGAAAGAATGAACCTGATGAGAGCAAATCCCAGACCTAACCTAGACCTAACATGAATTATTCTCTAAAATATTGATCGAAACCAGGTTTAATTGACTGTTTCAGTGTTGTACTTCATTTTTTCGTGATGCAATCCAGAAAAAGCCCAGGATCTAGCCATCAAGTATGAGAAATATGCGAAAGAACGAGCCTGATGGGAGCAAATCACTGACCTAACCTAGACCTAACATGAATTATTCTCTAAGATATTGATCAAAACCAGGTTTATTTGACTGTTTCAGTGTGGTCCCACATTACTACGTGATCCAAACCAGAAAAAACCGAGGATCTGTTCAACAAGTATGTGAAAAACGCGAAAGTATGAGTCTGATGAGGTCAAATCCCAGACCTATCCCAGACTTAACTTGCGTTATCCTCTAAAATATTGAGCGAAACCAGGTTTAATTGACTGTTTCAGCGAGGTACCACATTACTACGTGATCCAATACAGAAACAGCCCAGGATCTAGCCATGAAGTATGAGAAATATGCGAAAGTATGAGCCTGATAAGGGCAAATCCTAGACCTAACCCAGACCTAACATGCGTTATTCTCTAAAATATTTATCAAGACCAGGTTTAATTGAATGTTTCAGTGTGGTACCACATTACTACGTGATCAAAACCAGAAAAAACCCAGGATCCGTTCAACAAGTATGTGAAAAACGCGAAAGTATGAGTCTGATGAGGTCAAATCCCAGACCTATCCCAGACTTAACTTGCGTTATCCTCAAAAATATTGATCGAAACCTGGTTTAATCGACTGTTTCAGTGTGGTACCACTTTACTACGTGATCCAATCCAGAAATAGCCCGGGATCTAGCCATGAAGTATGAGAAATATGCGAAAGTAAGAGCCTGATGTGGGCAAATCCTAGACCGTTCCCAGACCTAACTTGCGTTATCCTCTAAAATATTGATCGAAACCAGGTTTAATTGACTGTTTCAGCGTGGCACCACATTACTACGTGATCCAATCCAGAAACAGCCCAGGATCTAGCCATGAAGTATGAGAAATATGCGAAAGTATGAGCCTGATGAGGGCAAATCCTAGACCTAACCCAGACCTAACATGCGTTATCCTCTAAAATATTTATCAAGATCAGGTTTAATTGATTGTTTCAGTGTGGTCCCACATTACTACGTGATGCAAACCAGAAAAAACCCACGATCTGTTCAACATGTATGAGAAATATGCGAAGGAATGAGCCTGATGAGAGCAAATCCCAGACCTAACTTAGACCTAACATGAATTATTCTCTAAAATATTGATCGAAACCAGGTTTACTTGACTGTTTCAGTGTGGTCCCACATTACTACGTGAACCAAACCAGGAAAAACCCAGGATCCGTTCAACAAGTATGTTAAAACTGCGACAGTATGACCCTGATGAGGGCAAATCCCAGGCCTAACCTAGACCTAACATGCGTTGTCCTCTAAAATATTGATCGAAACAAGGTTTAATTGACTGTTTCAGTGTTGTACTACATTACTACGTGATCAAAACCAGAAAAAACCCAGGATCCGTTCAACAAGTATGTGAAGAATGCGAAAGTATGACTCTGATCAGTGAAAATCTCAGGCCTTACCTAGACCTAACTTGCGTTGTCCTCTAAAATATTGATGGAAACCAGGTTTCATTGAATGTTTCACTGTGGTACCACATTACTACGTGATCCAATCCAGAAATAGCCCAGGATCTAGCCATGAAGTATGAGAAATATGCGAAAGTAAGGGCCTGATGAGGGCAAATCCTAGACCTATCCCAGACCTAACTTGCGTAATCCTCTAAAATATTGATCGAAACCAGGTTTAATTGACTGTTTCAGCGTGGTACCACATTAGTACGTGATCCAATCCAGAAACAGCCCAGGATCTAGCCATGAAGTATGAGAAATATGCGAAAGTATGAGCCTGATGAGGGCAAATCCTAGACCTAACCCAGACCTAACATGCGTTATCCTCTAAAATATTTATCAAGATCAGGTTTAATTGATTGTGTCAGTGTGGTCCCACATTACTACGTGATCCAAACCAGAAAAAACCCAGGATCTGTTCAACATGTATGAGAAATATGCGAAAGAATGAGCCTGATGAGAGCAAATCCCAGACCTAACCTAGACCTAACATGCGTTGTCCTCTACAATATTGATGGAAACCAGGTTTAGTTGACTGTTTCAGTGTTGTACTTCATTACTACGTGATGCAATCCAGAAAAAGCCCAGGATCTAGCCATCAAGTATGAGAAATATGCGAAAGAATGAGCCTGATGAGAGCAAATCCCAGACCTAACCTAGGCCTAACATGAATTATTCTCTAAAATATTGATCGAAACCAGGTTTAATTGACTGTTTCAGTGTTGTACTACATTACTACGTGATCAAAACCAGAAAAAACCCAGGATCCGTTCAACAAGTATGTGAAGAATGCGAAAGTATGAGTCTGATCAGTGAAAATCTCAGGCCTTACCTAGACCTAACTTGCGTTGTCCTCTAAAATATTGATGGAAACCAGGTTTCATTGACTGTTTCAGTGTGGTACTACATTACTACGTGATGCAATCCAGAAAAAGCCCAGGATCTAGCCACCAAGTATGAGAAATAAGCGAAAGAATGAGCCTGATGAGAGCAAATCCCAGACCTAACCTAGACCTAACATGCGTTATCCTCTAAAATATTGAGCGAAACCAGGTTTAATGGACTGTTTCAGTGTGGTACCACACTACTTCGTGATCCAAACCAGAAAAAACCCAGGATCTGTTCAACAAGTATGTGAAAAACGCTAAACTGTGAGCCTGATGAGGGCAAATCTTAGACCTAACCCAGACCTAAGATGCGTTATCCTCTAAAATATTTATCCAGACCAGGTTTAATGGACTGTTTCAGTGTGGTACCACACTACTTCGTGATCCAAACCAGAGAAAGCCCAGGATCTGTTCAAGAAGTATGTGAAAAACGCTAAACTGTGAGCCTGATGAGGGCAAATCTTAGACCTAACCCAGACCTGAGATGCGTTTCCCCTCTAAAATATTTATCCAGACCAGGTTTCATTGAATGTTTCAGTGTGGTACCACTTTACTACCTGATACAATCCAGAAACAGCCCAGGATCTAGCCATGAAGTATGAGAAATATGCGAAAGTATGAGCCTGATGAGGGCAAATCCTAGACCTGACCCAAACCTAACATGGGTTATCCTCTAAAATATTTATCAAGAAAAGGTTTAATTGAATGTTTCAGTGTGGTACCACATTACTACGTGAACCAAACCAGAAAAAACCCAGGATCCGTTCAACAAGTATGTTAAAAATGCGACAGTATGACCCTGATGAGGGCAAATCCCAGGCCTAACCTAGACCTAACATGCGTTGTCCTCTAGAATATTGATGGAAACCAGGTTTAATTGACTGTTTCAGTGTTGTACTTGATTACTACGTGATGCAATCCAGAAAAAGCCCAGGATCTAGCCATCATGTATGAGAAATATGCGAAAGAATGAGCCTGATGAGAGCAAATCCCAGACCTAACCTAGACCTAACATGAATTATTCTCTAAAATATTGATCGAAACCAGGTTTAATTGACTGTTTCAGTGTTGTACTTCATTATTGCGTGATGCAATCCAGAAAAAGCCCAGGATCTAGCCATCAAGTATGAGAAATATGCGAAAGAATGAGCCTGATGGGAGCAAATCCCTGACCTAACCTAGACCTAACATGAATTATTCTCTAAAATATTGGTCAAAACCAGGTTTAATTGACTGTTTCAGTGTAGTACCACATTACTACGTGATCCAATCCAGAAATAGCCCAGGATCTAGCCATGAAGTATGAGAAATATGCGAAAGTATGAGCCTGATGAGGACAAATCGTAGACCTAACCCAGACCTAACATGCGTTATTCTCTAAAATATTTATCAAGACCAGGTTTCATTGAATGTTTCAGTGTGGTACCATATTACTACGTGATCAAAACCAGAAAAAACCCAGGATCCGTTCAACAAGTATGTGAAGAATGCGAAAGTATGAGTCTGATCAGTGAAAATCTCGGGCCTCACCTAGACCTAACTTGCGTTGTCCTCTAAAATATTGATGGAAACCAGGTTTCATTGACTGTTTCAGTGTGGAACTACATTACTACGTGATGCAATCCAGAAAAAGCCCAGGTTCTAGCCATCAAGTATGAGAAATATGCGAAACAATGAGCCTGATGAGAGCAAATCCCAGACCTAACCTAGACCTACCATGCGTTATCCTCTAACATATTGAGCGAAACCAGGTTTAATGGACTGTTTCAGTGTGGTACCACACTACTTCGTGATCCAAACCAGAGAAAGCCCAGGATCTGTTCAAGAAGTATGTGAAAAACGCTAAACTGTGAGCCTGATGAGGGCAAATCTTAGACCTAACCCAGACCTGAGATGCGTTTCCCCTCTAAAATATTTATCCAGACCAGGTTTCATTGAATGTTTCAGTGTGGTACCACTTTACTACCTGATACAATCCAGAAACAGCCCAGGATCTAGCCATGAAGTATGAGAAATATGCGAAAGTATGAGCCTGATGAAAGCAAATCCTAGACCTGACCCAAACCTAACATGGGTTATCCTCTAAAATATTTATCAAGAAAAGGTTTAATTGAATGTTTCAGTGTGGTACCACATTTCTACGTGAACCAAACCAGAAAAAACCCAGGATCCGTTCAACAAGTATGTTAAAAATGCGACAGTATGACCCTGATGAGGGCAAATCCCAGGCCTAACCTAGACCTAACATGCGTTGTCCTCTAGAATATTGATGGAAACCAGGTTTAATTGACTGTTTCAGTGTTGTACTTGATTACTACGTGATGCAATCCAGAAAAAGCCCAGGATCTAGCCATCATGTATGAGAAATATGCGAAAGAATGAGCCTGATGAGAGCAAATCCCAGACCTAACCTAGACCTAACATGAATTATTCTCTAAAATATTGATCGAAACCAGGTTTAATTGACTGTTTCAGTGTTGTACTTCATTATTGCGTGATCCAAACCAGAGAAAGCCCAGGATCTGTTCAAGAAGTATGTGAAAAACGCTAAATTGTGAGCCTGATGAGGGCAAATCTTAGACCTAACCCAGACCTAAGATGCGTTATCCTCTAAAATATTTATCCAGACCAGGTTTCATTGAATGTTTCAGTGTGGTACCACTTTACTACGTGATCCAATCCAGAAATAGCCCAGGATCTAGCCATGAAGTATGAGAAATATGCGAAAGTAGGAGCCTGATGAGGGCAAATCCTAGACCTATCCCAGACCTAACTTGCGTTATCCTCTAAAATATTGATCGAAACCAGGTTTAATTGACTGTTTCAGCGTGGTACCACATTACTACGTGATACAATCCAGAAACAGCCCAGGATCTAGCCATGAAGTATGAGAAATATGCGAAAGTATGAGCCTGATGAGAGCAAATCCCAGACCTAACCTAGACCTAACATGAATTATTCTCTAAAATATTGATCGAAACCAGGTTTACTTGACTGCTTCAGTGTGGTCCCACATTACTACGTGATCCAAACCAGAAAAAACCCAGGATCTGTTCAACATGTATGAGAAATATGCGAAAGAATGAGCCTGATGAGAGCAAATCCCAGACCTAACCTAGACCTAACATGCGTTGTCCTCTACAATATTGATGGAAACCAGGTTTAGTTGACTGTTTCAGTGTTGTACTTCATTACTACGTGATGCAATCCAGAAAAAGCCCAGGATCTAGCCATCAAGTATGAGAAATATGCGAAAGAATGAGCCTGATGAGAGCAAATCCCAGACCTAACCTAGACCTAACATGAATTATTCTCTAAAATATTGATCGAAACCAGGTTTAATTGACTGTTTCAGTGTTGTACTTCATTATTACGTGATGCAATCCAGAAAAAGCCCAGGATCTAGCCATCAAGTATGAGAAATATGCGAAAGAATGTGCCTGATGGGAGCAAATCCCTGACCTAACCTAGACCTAACATGAATTATTCTCTAAAATATTGTTCAAAACCAGGTTTAATTGACTGTTTCAGTGTAGTACCACATTACTACGTGATCCAATCCAGAAATAGCCCAGGATCTAGCCATGAAGTATGAGAAATATGCGAAAGTATGAGCCTGATGAGGACAAATCGTAGACCTAACCCAGACCTAACATGCGTTATTCACTAAAATATTTATCAAGACCAGGTTTAATTGAATGTTTCAGTGTGGTACCATATTACTACGTGATCAAACCCAGAAAAAACCCAGGATCCGTTCAACAAGTATGTGAAGAATGCGAAAGTATGAGTTTGATCAGTGAAAATCTCGGGCCTCACCTAGACCTAACTTGCGTTGTCCTCTAAAATATTGATGGAAACCAGGTTTCATTGACTGTTTCAGTGTGGAACTACATTACTACGTGATGCAATCCAGAAAAAGCCCAGGTTCTAGCCATCAAGTATGAGAAATATGCGAAACAATGAGCCTGATGAGAGCAAATCCCAGACCTAACCTAGACCTACCATGCGTTATCCTCTAACATATTGAGCGAAACCAGGTTTAATGCACTGTTTCAGTGTGGTACCACACAATTTCGTGATCCAAACCAGAGAAAGCCCAGGATCTGTTCAAGAAGTATGTGAAAAACGCTAAATTGTGAGCCTGATGAGGGCAAATCTTAGACCTAACCCAGACCTAAGATGCGTTATCCTCTAAAATATTTATCCAGACCAGGTTTCATTGAATGTTGCAGTGTGGTACCACTTTACTACGTGATCCAATCCAGAAATAGCCCAGGATCTAGCCATGAAGTATGAGAAATATGCGAAAGTAGGAGCCTGATGAGGGCAAATCCTAGACCTATCCCAGACCTAACTTGCGTTATCCTCTAAAATATTGATCGAAACCAGGTTTAATTGACTGTTTCAGCGTGGTACCACATTACTACGTGATACAATCCAGAAACAGCCCAGGATCTAGCCATGAAGTATGAGAAATATGCGAAAGTAGGAGCCTGATGAGGGCAAATCCCAGACCTAACCCAGACCTAACATGCGTTATGCTCTAAAATATTTATCAAGATCAGGTTTAATTGATTGTTTCAGTGTGGTCCCACATTACTACGTGATCCAAACCAGAAAAAACCCAGGATCTGTTCAACATGTATGAGAAATATGCGAAAGAATGAGCCTGATGAGAGCAAATCCCAGACCCAACCTAGACCTAACATGCGTTATCCTCTAAAATATTGAGCGAAACCAGGTTTAATGGACTGTTTCAGTGTGGTACCACACTACTTCGTGATCCAAACCAGAAAAAACCCAGGATCTGTGCAACAAGTATATGAAAAACGCTAAACTGTGAGCCTGATGAGGGCAAATCTTAGACCTAACCCAGACCTAAGATGCGTTATCCTCTAAAATATTTATCCAGACCAGGTTTAATGGACTGTTTCAGTGTGGTACCACACTACTTCGTGATCCAAACCAGAGAAAGCCCAGCATCTGTTCAAGAAGTATGTGAAAAACGCTAAACTGTGAGCCTGATGAGGGCAAATCTTAGACCTAACCCAGACCTAAGATGCGTTATCCTCTAAAATATTTATCCAGACCAGGTTTCATTGAATGTTTCAGTGTGGTACCACTTTACTACGTGATCCAATCCAGAAATAGCCCAGGATCTAGCCATGAAGTATGAGAAATATGCGAAAGTAGGAGCCTGATGAGGGCAAATCCTAGACCTATCCTAGACCTAACTTGCGTTATCCTCTAAAATATTGATCGAAACCAGGTTTAATTGACTGTTTCAGCGTGGTAGCACATTACTACGTGATACAATCCAGAAACAGCCCAGGATCTAGCCATGAAGTATGAGAAATATGCGAAAGTATGAGCCTGATGAGAGCAAATCCCAGACCTAACCTAGACCTAACATGAATTATTCTCTAAAATATTGATCGAAACCAGGTTTAGTCGACTGTTTCAGTGCTGTACTTCATTACTACGTGATGCAATCCAGAAAAAGCCCAGGATCTAGCCATCAAGTATGAGAAATATGAGAAAGAATGAGCCTGATGGGAGCAAATCCCAGACCTAACCTAGACCTAACATGAATTATTCTCTAAAATATTGATCGAAACCAGGTTTAATTGACTGTTTCAGCGTGGTACAACATTACTACGTGATCCAATCCAGAAACAGCCCAGGATCTAGCCATGAAGTATGAGAAATATGCGAAAGTATGAGCCTGATGAGGGCAAATCCTAGACCTAACCCAGACCTAACATGCGTTATGCTCTAAAATATTTATCAAGATCAGGTTTAATTGATTGTTTCAGTGTGGTCCCACATTACTACGTGATCCAAACCAGAAAAAACCCAGGATCTGTTCAACATGTATGAGAAATATGCGAAAGAATGAGCCTGATGAGAGCAAATCCCAGACCTAACCTAGACCTAACATGCGTTGTCCTCTAGAATATTGATGGATACCAGGTTTAGTTGATTGTTTCAGTGTTGTACTTCATTACTACGTGATGCAATCCAGGAAAAGCCCAGGATCTAGCCATCAAGTATGAGAAATATGCGAAAGAATGAACCTGATGAGAGCAAATCCCAGACCTAACCTAGACCTAACATGAATTATTCTCTAAAATATTGATCGAAACCAGGTTTAATTGACTGTTTTAGTGTTGTACTACATTACTACGTGATCAAAACCAGAAAAAACCCAGGATCCGTTCAACAAGTAAGTGAAGAATGCGAAAGTATGAGTCTGATCAGTGAAAATCTCAGGCCTTTCCTAGACCTAACTTGCGTTGTCCTCTAAAATATTGATGGAAACCAGGTTTCATTGACTGTTTCAGTGTGGTACTACATTACTACGTGATGCAATCCAGAAAAAGCCCAGGAACTAGCCATCAAGTAAGAGAAATAAGCGAAAGAATGAGCCTGATGAGACCAAATCCCAGACCTAACCTAGACCTAACATGCGTTATCCTCTAAAATATTGAGCGAAACCAGGTTTAATGGACTGTTTCAGTGTGGTACCACACTACTTCGTGATCCAAACCAGAAAAAACCCAGGATCTGTTCAACAAGTATGTGAAACACGCTAAACTGTGAGCCTGATGAGGGCAAATCTTAGACCTAACCCAGACCTAAGATGCGTTATCCTCTAAAATATTTATCCAGACCAGGTTTAATGGACTGTTTCAGTGTGGTACCACACTACTTCGTGATCCAAACCAGAGAAAGCCCAGGATCTGTTCAAGAAGTATGTGAAAAACGCTAAACTGTGAGCCTGATGAGGGCAAATCTTAGACCTAACCCAGACCTAAGATGCGTTATCCTCTAAAATATTTATCCAGACCAGGTTTCATTGAATGTTTCAGTGTGGTACCACTTTACTACCAGATACAATCCAGAAACAGCCCAGGATCTAGCCATGAAGTATGAGAAATATGCGAAAGTATGAGCCTGATGAGGGCAAATCCTAGACCTAACCCAAACCTAACATGCGTTATCCTCTAAAATATTTATCAAGAAAAGGTTTAATTGAATGTTTCAGTGTGGTACCATATTACTACGTGATCAAAACCAGAAATAGCCCAGGATCTAGCCATGAAGTATGAGAAATATGCGAAAGTAGGAGCCTGATGAGGGCAAATCCTAGACCTATCCCAGACCTAACTTGCGTTGTCCTCTAAAATATTGATCGAAACCAGGTTTACTTGACTGCTTCAGTGTGGTACCACATTACTACGTGAACCAAACCAGAAAAAACCCAGGATCCGTTCAACAAGTATGTTAAAACTGCGACAGTATGACCCTGATGAGGGCAAATCCCAGGCCTAACCTAGACCTAACATGCGTTGTCCTCTAGAATATTGATGGAAACCAGGTTTAATTGACTGTTTCAGTGTTGTACTTCATTACTACGTGATGCAATCCAGAAAAAGCCCAGGATCTAGCCATCAAGTATGAGAAATATGCGAAAGAATGAGCCTGATGAGAGCAAATCCCAGACCTAACCTAGACCTAACATGAATTATTCTCTAAAATATTGATCGAAACCAGGTTTAATTGACTGTTTCAGTGTTGTACTTCATTATTACGTGATGCAATCCAGAAAAAGCCCAGGATCTAGCCATCAAGTATGAGAAATATGCGAAAGAATGAGCCTGATGGGAGCAAATCCCTGACCTAACCTAGACCTAACATGAATTATTCTCTAAAATATTGATCGAAACCAGGTTTACTTGACTGCTTCAGTGTGGTCCCACATTACTACGTGATCCAAACCAGAAAAAACCCGGGTTCCGTTCAACAAGTATGTGAAGAATGCGAAAGTATGAGCCTGATGAGGACAAATCGTAGACCTAACCCAGACCTAACATGCGTTATTCTCTTAAATATTTATCAAGACCAGGTTTAATTGAATGATTCAGTGTGGTACCATATTACTACGTGATCAAAACCAGAGAAAACCCAGGATCCGTTCAACAAGTATGTGAAGAATGCGAAAGTATGAGTCTGATCAGTGAAAATCTCGGGCCTCACCTAGACCTAACTTGCGTTGTCCTCTAAAATATTGATGGAAACCAGGTTTCATTGACTGTTTCAGTGTGGTACTACATTACTACGTGATGCAATCCAGAAAAAGCCCAGGATCTAGCCATCAAGTATGAGAAATATGCGAAACAATGAGCCTGATGAGCGCAAATCCCAGACCTAACCTAGACCTACCATGCGTTATCCTCTAACATATTGAGCGAAACCAGGTTTAATGGACTGTTTCAGTGTGGTACCACATTACTTCGTGATCCAAACCAGAAAAAGCCCAGGATCTAGCCATGAAGTATGAGAAATATGCGAAAGTAAGGGCCTGATGAGGGCAAATCCTAGACCTATCCCAGACCTAACTTGCGTAATCCTCTAAAATATTGATCGAAACCAGGTTTAATTGACTGTTTCAGCGTGGTACCACATTAGTACGTGATCCAATCCAGAAACAGCCCAGGATCTAGCCATGAAGTATGAGAAATATGCGAAAGTATGAGCCTGATGAGGGCAAATCCTAGACCTAACCCAGACCTAACATGCGTTATCCTCTAAAATATTTATCAAGATCAGGTTTAATGCACTGTTTCAGTGTGGTACCACACTATTTCGTGATCCAAACCAGAGAAAGCCCAGGATCTGTTCAAGAAGTATGTGAAAAACGCTAAATTGTGAGCCTGATGAGGGCAAATCTTAGACCTAACCCAGACCTAAGATGCGTTATCCTCTAAAATATTTATCCAGACCAGGTTTCATTGAATGTTTCAGTGTGGTACCACTTTACTCCGTGATCCAATCCAGAAATAGCCCAGGATCTAGCCATGAAGTATGAGAAATATGCGAAAGTAGGAGCCTGATGAGGGCAAATCCTAGACCTATCCCAGGCCTAACTTGCGTTGTCCTCTAAAATATTGATCGAAACCAGGTTTACTTGACTGCTTCAGTGTGGTCCCACATTACTACGTGATCCAAACCAGAAAAAACCCAGGTTCCGTTCAACAAGTATGTGAAGAATGCGAAAGTTTGAGTCTGATGAGGGAAAATCCCAGGCCTACCCTAGACCTAACATGCGTTATCCTCTAAAATATTGATCGAAACCAGGTTTAGTCGACAGTTTCAGTGTGGTCCCACATTACTACGTGATCCAAACCAGAAGAAACCCAGGATCCGTTCAACAAGTATGTGAAGAATGCGAAAGTATGAGTCTGATGAGGTCAAATCCCAGACCTATCCCAGACTTAACTTGCGTTATCCTCTAAAATATTGATCGAAACCAGGTTTAATCGACTGTTTCAGCGTGGTACCACATTACTACGTGATACAATCCAGAAACAGCCCAGGATCTAGCCATGAAGTATGAGAAATATGCGAAAGTATGAGCCTGATGAGGGCAAATCCTAGACCTAACCCAAACCTAACATGCGTTATCCTCTAAAATATTTATCAAGACCAGGTTTAATTGAATGTTTCAGTGTGGTACCACATTACTACGTGAACCAAACCAGAAAAAACCCAGGATCCGTTCAACAAGTATGTTAAAACTGCGACGTTATGACCCTGATGAGGGCAAATCCCAGGCCTAACCTAGACCTAACATGCGTTGTCCACTAAAATATTGATGGAAACCAGGTTTAATTGACTGTTTCAGTGTTGTACTTCATTACTACGTGATGCAATCTAGAAAAAGCCCAGGATCTAGCCATCAAGTATGAGAAATATGCGAAAGAATGAGCCTGTTGAGAGCAAATCCCAGACCTAACCTAGACCTAACATGAATTATTCTCTAAAATATTGATCGAAACCAGGTTTAATTGACTGTTTCAGTGTTGTACTTCATTACTACGTGATGCAATCCAGAAAAAGCCCAGGATCTAGCCATCAAGTATGAGAAATATGCGAAAGAATGAGCCTGATGAGAGCAAATCCCTGACCTAACCTAGACCTAACATGAATTATTCTCTAAAATATTGATCGAAACCAGGTTTACTTGACTGCTTCAGTGTGGTCCCACATTACTACGTGATCCAAACCAGAAAAAACCCGGGTTCCGTTCAACAAGTATGTGAAGAATGCGAAAGTATGAGTCTGATGAGGGAAAATCCCAGGCCTAACCTAGACCTAACATGCGTTATCCTCAAAAATATTGACCGAAACCAGGTTTAATCGACTGTTTCAGTGTGGTACCACATTACTACGTGATCCAAACCAGAAAAAAACCCAGGACCTGTTCAACAAGTATTTGAAGTATGCGAAAGAATGAGTCTGATGAGGGCAAATCCCAGGCCTAAACTGGACCTAACTTGCGTTGTCCTCTAAAATATTGATGGAAACCAGGTTTCATTGACTGTTTCAGTGTGGTACTACATTACTACGTGATGCAATCCAGAAAAAGCCCAGGATCTAGCCATCAAGTATGAGAAATAAGCGAAAGAATGAGCCTGATGAGAGGAAATCCCAGACCTAACCTTGACCTAACATGCGTTATCCTCTAAAATATTGAGCGAAACCAGGTTTAATGGACTGTTTCAGTGTGGTACCACATTACTTCGTGATCCAAACCAGAAAAAGCCAGGATCTGTTCAACAAGTATGTGAAAAACGCTAAACTGTGAGCCTGATGAGGGCAAATCGTAGACCTAACCCAGACCTAAGATGCGTTAACCTCTAAAATATTTATCCAGACGAGGTTTCATTGAATGTTTCCGTGTGGTACCACTTTACTACGTGATGCAATCCAGAAAAAGCCCAGGATCTAGCCATGAAGTATGAGAAATATGCGAAAGTATGAGCCTGATGAGGGCAAATCCTAGCCCTAACCCAGACCTAACATGCCTTAGCCTCTAAAATATTTATCAAGACCTGGTTTAATTGATAGTTTCAGTGTGGTACCACATTACTACGTGATGCAATCCAGAAAAAGCCCAGGATCTAGCCATCAAATTTGAGAAATATGCGAAAGAGTGTGCCTGATGAGAGCAAATCCCAGACCTAACCTAGACCTAACATGAATTATTCTCTAAAATATTGATCGAAACCAGGTTTAATTGACTGTTTCAGTGTGGTCCCACGTTACTACGTGATCCAAACCAGAAAAAACCCAGGTTCCGTTCAACAAGTATGTGAAGAATGTGAAAGTATGAGTCTGATGAGTGAAAATCCCATGCCTAACCTAGACCTAACATGCGTTATCCTCAAAAATATTGAGCGAAACCAGGTTTAATGGACTGTTTCAGTGTGGTACCACACTACGTCGTGATCCAAACCAGAAAAAACCCAGGATCTGTTCAACAAGTATGTGAAAAACGCTAAACTGTGAGCCTGATGAGGGCAAATCTTAGACCTAACCCAGACCTAAGATGCGTTAACCTCTAAAATATTTATCCAGACGAGGTTTCATTGAATGTTTCCGTGTGGTACCACTTTACTACGTGATGCAATCCAGAAAAAGCCCAGGATCTAGCCATGAAGTATGAGAAATATGCGAAAGTATGAGCCTGATGAGGGCAAATCCTAGCCCTAACCCAGACCTAACATGCGTTAGCCTCTAAAATATTTATCAAGACCTGGTTTAATTGAAAGTTTCAGTGTGGTACCACATTACTACGTGATGCAATCCAGAAAAAGCCCAGGATCTAGCCATCATATTTGAGAAATATGCGAAAGAATGTGCCTGATGAGAGCAAATCCCAGACCTAACACAGACCTAACATGAATTATTCTCTAAAATATTGATCGAAACCAGGTTTAATTGACTGTTTCAGTGTGGTCCCTCATTACTACGTGATCCAAACCAGAAAAAACCCAGGATCCGTTCAACAAGTATGTGAAGAATGCGAAAGTATGAGTCTGATGAGGGCAAATCCTAGACCTATCCCAGACCTACCATGCGTTATCCTCTAAAATATTGATCCAAACCAGGTTTAATGGACTGTTTCAGCGTGGTACCACACTACTACGTGATCCAAACCAGAAAAAACCCAGGATCTGTTCAACAAGTATGTGAAAAACGCGAAAGTATAAGCCTGATGAGGGCAAATCCCAGACATATCCCAGACCAAACTTGCGTTGTCCTCTAAGATATTGATGGAAACCAGGTTTAATTGACTGTTTCAGTGTTGTACTTCATTCCTACGTGATGCAATCCAGAAAAAGCCCAGGATCTAGCCATCAAGTATGAGAAATATGCGAAAGAATGAGCCTGATGAGAGCAAATCCCAGACCTAACCTAGACCTAACATGAATAATTCTCTAAAATATTTATCGAAACCAGGTTTAATTGACTGTTTCAGTGTGGTGCCACATTACTACGTGATCCAAACCAGAGAAAACCCAGGATCCGTTCAACAAGTATGTGAAGAATGCGAAAGTATGAGTCCGATGAGTGAAAATCCCAGGCCTAACCTAGACCTAACATGAATAATTCTCTAAAATATTTATCGAAACCAGGTTTAATTGACTGTTTCAGTGTGGTGCCACATTACTACGTGATCCAAACCAGAGAAAACCCAGGATCCGTTCAACAAGTATGTGAAGAATGCGAAAGTATGAGTCCGATGAGTGAAAATCCCAGGCCTAACCTAGACCTAACATGAATTATTCTCTAAAATATTGATCGAAACCAGGTTTAATTGACTGTTTCAGTGTGGTCCCACGTTACTACGTGATCCAAACCAGAAAAAACCCAGGTTCCGTTCAACAAGTATGTGAAGAATGCGAAAGTATGAGTCTGATGAGTGAAAATCCCAGGCCTAACCTAGACCTAACATGCGTTATCCTCAAAAATATTGAGCGAAACCAGGTTTAATGGACTGTTTCAGTGTGGTACCACACGACTTCGTGATCCAAACCAGAAATAACCCAGGATCCGTTCAACAAGTATGTGAAGAATGCGAAAGTATGAGTCTGATGAGTGAAAATCCCAGGCCTAACCTAGACCTAACATGCGTTATCCTCTAAGATATTGATCCAAACCAGGTTTAATGGACTGTTTCAGCGTGGTACCACACTACTACGTGATCCAAACCAGAAAAAACCCAGGATCTGTTCAACAAGTATGTGAAAAACGCGAAAGTATAAGCCTGATGAGGGCAAATCCCAGACATATCCCAGACCAAACTTGCGTTGTCCTCTAAGATATTGATGCAAACCAGGTTTAATTGACTGTTTCAGTGTTATACTTCATTACTACGTGATGCAATCCAGAAAAAGCCCAGGATCTAGCCATCAAGTATGAGAAATATGCGAAAGAATGAGCCTGATGAGAGCAAATCCCAGACCTAACCTAGACCTAACATGAATAATTCTCTAAAATATTGATCGAAACCAGGTTTAATTGACTGTTTCAGTGTGGTCCCACATTACTACGTGATCCAAACCAGAGAAAACCCAGGATCCGTTCAACAAGTATGTGAAGAATGCGAAAGTATGAGTCCGATGAGTGAAAATCCCAGACCTAACCTAGACCTAACATGCGTTATCCTCAAAAATATTGATCGAAACCTGGTTTAATCGACTGTTTCAGTGTGGTACCACTTTACTACGTGATCCAATCCAGAAATAGCCCGGGATCTAGCCATGAAGTATGAGAAATATGCGAAAGTAAGAGCCTGATGAGGGCAAATCCTAGACCTATCCCAGACCTAACTTGCGTTATCCTCCAAAATATTGATCGAAACCAGGTTTAATTGACTGTTTCAGCGTGGTACCACATTACTACGTGATCCAATCCAGAAACAGCCCAGGATCTAGCCATGAAGTATGAGAAATATGCGAAAGTATGAGCCTGATGAGGGCAAATCCTAGACCTAACCTAGACCTAACATAAATTATTCTCTAAAATATTGATCGAAACCAGGTTTACTTGACTGCTTCAGTGTGGTCCCACATTACTACGTGATCCAATCCAGAAATAGCCCAGGATCTAGCCATGAAGTATGAGAAATATGCGAAAGTACGAGCCTGATGAGGGCAAATCCTAGACCTAACCTAGACCTAACATGAATTATTCTCTAAAATATTGATCGAAACCAGGTTTACTTGACTGCTTCAGTGTGGTCCCACATTACTACGTGATCCAAACCAGAAAAAACCCAGGTTCCGTTCAACAAGTATGTGAAGAATGCGAAAGTATGAGTCTGATGAGGGAAAATCCCAGGCCTAACCTAGACCTAACATGCGTTATCCTCTAAAATATTGATCGAAACCAGGTTTAATCGACTGTTTCAGCGTGGTACCACATTACTACGTGATACAATCCAGAAACAGCCCAGGATCTAGCCATGAAGTATGAGAAATATGCGAAAGTATGAGCCTGATGAGGGCAAATCCTAGACCTAACCCAAACCTAACATGCGTTATCCTCTAAAATATTTATCAAGACCAGGTTTAATTGAACGTTTCAGTGTGGTACCACATTACTACGTGAACCAAACCAGAAAAAACCCAGGATCCGTTCAACAAGTATGTTAAAACTGCGACAGTATGACCCTGATGAGGGCAAATCCCAGGCCAAACTTAGACCTAACATGCGTTGTCCTATAAAATATTGATGGAAACCAGGTTTAATTGACTGTTTCAGTGTTGTACTTCATTACTACGTGATGCAATCCAGAAAAAGCCCAGGATCTAGCCATCAAGTATGAGAAATATGCGAAAGAATGAGCCTGATGAGAGCAAATCCCAGACCTAACCTAGACCTAACATGCGTTATCCTCTATAATATTTATCAAGATCAGGTTTAATTGATTGTTTCAGTGTGGTCCCAAATTACTACGTGATCCAAACCAGAAAAAACCCAGGATCCGTTCAACAAGTATGTGAAGAATGCGAAAGTAAGAGCCTGATGAGGGCAAATCCTAGACCTATCCCAGACCTAACTTGCGTTATCCTCTAAAATATTGATCGAAACCAGGTTTAATTGACTGTTTCAGCGTGGTACCACATTACTACGTGATCCAATCCAGAAACAGCCCAGGATCTAGCCATGAAGTATGAGAAATATGCGAAAGTATGAGCCTGATGAGGGCAAATCCTAGACCTAACCCAGACCTAACATGCATTATCCTTTAAAATATTTATCAAGATCAGGTTTAATTGATTGTTTCAGTGTGGTCCCACATTACTACGTGATACAAACCAGAAAAAACCCACGATCTGTTCAACAAGTATGAGAAATATGGGAAGGAATGAGCCTGATGAGAGCAAATCCCAGACCTAACTTAGACCTAACATGAATTATTCTCTAAAATATTGATCGAAACCAGGTTTACTTGACTGTTTCAGTGTGGTCCCACATTACTACGTGAACCAAACCAGAAAAAACCCAGGATCTGTTCAACAAGTATGTAAAAAACGCGAAAGTATGAGTCTGATGATGTCAAATCCCAGACCTATCCCAGATTTAACTTGCGTTATCCTCTAAAATATTGATCGAAACCAGGTTTAATCGACTGTTTCAGCGTGGTGCCACATTACTACGTGATACAATCCAGAAACAGCCCAGGATCTAGCCATGAAGTATGAGAAATATGCGAAAGTATGAGCCTGATGAGGGCAAATCCTAGACCTAACCCAAACCTAACATGCGTTATCCTCTAAAATATTTATCACGAAAAGGTTTAATTGAATGTTTCAGTGTGGTACCACATTACTACGTGAACCAAACCAGAAAAAACCCAGGATCTGTTCAACAAGTATGTTAAAACTGCGACAGTATGACCCTGATGAGGGCAAATCCCAGGCCTAACCTAGACCTAACATGCGTTGTCCTCTAAAATATTGATCGAAACCAGGTTTAATTGACTGTTTCAGTGTTGTACTACATTACTACGTGATCAAAACCAGAAAAAACCCAGGATCCGTTCAACAAGTATGTGAAGAATGCGAAAGTATGACTCTGATCAGTGAAAATCTCAGGCCTTACCTAGCCCTAACTTGCGTTGTCCTCTAAAATATTGATGGAAACCAGGTTTCATTGAATGTTTCAGTGTGGTACCACATTACTACGTGATCCAATCCAGAAATAGCCCAGGATCTAGCCATGAAGTATGAGAAATATGCGAAAGTAGGGGCCTGATGAGGGCAAATCCTAGACCTATCCCAGACCTAACTAGCGTAATCCTCTAAAATATTGATCGAAACCAGGTTTAATTGACTGTTTCAGCGTGGTACCACATTACTACGTGATCCAATCCAGAAACAGCCCAGGATCTAGCCATGAAGTATGAGAAATATGCGAAAGTATGAGCCTGATGAGGGCAAATCCTAGACCTAACCCAGACCTAACATGCGTTATCCTCTAAAATATTTATCAAGATCAGGTTTAATTGATTGTGTCAGTGTGGTCCCACATTACTACGTGATCAAAACCAGAAAAAACCCAGGATCCGTTCAACAAGTATGTGAAGAATGCGAAAGTATGACTCTGATCAGTGAAAATCTCAGGCCTTACCTAGCCCAAACTTGCGTTGTCCTCTAAAATATTGATGGAAACCAGGTTTCATTGAATGTTTCAGTGTGGTACCACATTACTACGTGATCCAATCCAGAAATAGCCCAGGATCTAGCCATGAAGTATGAGAAATATGCGAAAGTAGGGGCCTGATGAGGGCAAATCCTAGACCTATCCCAGACCTAACTTGCGTAATCCTCTAAAATATTGATCGAAACCAGGTTTAATTGACTGTTTCAGCGTGGTACCACATTACTACGTGATCCAATCCAGAAACAGCCCAGGATCTAGCCATGAAGTATGAGAAATATGCGAAAGTATGAGCCTGATGAGAGCAAATTTCAGACCTAACCTAGACCTAACATGAATTATTCTCTAAAATATTGACCGAAACCAGGTTTAATTGACTGTTTCAGTGTTGTACTACATTACTACGTGATGCAATCCAGAAAAAGCCCAGGATCTAGCCATCAAGTATGAGAAATATGCGAAAGAATGAACCTGATGAGAGCAAATCCCAGACCTAACCTAGACCTAACATGAATTATTCTCTAAAATATTGACCGAAACCAGGTTTAATTGACTGTTTCAGTGTTGTACTACATTACTACGTGATCAAAACCAGAAAAAACCCAGGATCCGTTCAACAAGTATGTGAAGAATGCGAAAGTATGAGTCTGATCAGTGAAAATCTCAGGCCTTACCTAGACCTAACTCGCGTTGTCCTCTAAAATATTGATGGAAACCAGGTTTCATTGACTGTTTCAGTGTGGTACTACATTACTACGTGATGCAATCCAGAAAAAGCCCAGGATCTAGCCATCAAGTATGAGAAATAAGCGAAAGAATGAGCCTGATGAGAGCAAATCACAGACCTAACCTAGACCTAACATGCGTTATCCTCTAAAATATTGAGCGAAACCAGGTTTAATGGACTGTTTCAGTGTGGTACCACACTACTTCGTGATCCAAACCAGAAAAAACCCAGGATCTGTTCAACAAGTTTGTGAAAGACGCTAAACTGTGAGCCTGATGAGGGCAAATCTTAGACCTAACCCAGACCTAAGATGCGTTATCCTCTAAAATATTTATCCAGACCAGGTTTAATGGACTGTTTCAGTGTGGTACCACACTACTTCGTGATCCAAACCAGAGAAAGCCCAGGATCTGTTCAAGAAGTATGTGAAAAACGCTAAACTGTGAGCCTGATGAGGGCAAATCTTAGACCTAACCCAGACCTAAGATGCGTTATCCTCTAAAATATTGATCGAAACCAGGTTTAATCGACTGTTTCAGCGTGGTACCACACTACTTCGTGATCCAAACCAGAAAAAACCCAGGATCTGTTAAACAAGTATGTGAAAAACGCTAAACTGTGAGCCTGATGAGGGCAAATCTTAGACCTAACCCAGACCTAAGATGCGTTATCCTCTAAAATATTTATCCAGACCAGGTTTCATTGAATGTTTCAATGTGGTACCACTTTACTACGTGATCCAATCCAGAAATAGCCCAGGATCTAGTCATGAAGTATGAGAAATATGCGAAAGTAGGAGCCTGATGAGGGCAAATCCTAGACCTATCCCAGACCTAACTTGCGTTATCCTCTAAAATATTGATCGAAACCAGGTTTAATTGACTGTTTCAGCGTGGTACCACATTACTACGTGAACCAAACCAGAAAAAACCCAGGATCCGTTCAACAAGTATGTTAAAACTGCGACAGTATGACCCTGATGAGGGCAAATCCCAGGCCTAACCTAGACCTAACATGCGTTGTCCTCTAGAATATTCATGGAAACCAGGTTTAATTGACTGTTTCAGTGTTGTACTTCATTACTACGTGATGCAATCCAGAAAAAGCCCAGGATCTAGCCATCAAGTATGAGAAATATGCGAAAGAATGAGCCTGATGAGAGCAAATCCCAGACCTAACCTAGACCTAACATGAATAATTCTCTAAAATATTGGTCAAAACCAGGTTTAATTGACTGTTTCAGTGTAGTACCACATTACTACGTGATCCAATCCAGAAATAGCCCAGGATCTAGCCATGAAGTATGAGAAATATGCGAAAGTATGAGCCTGATGAGGACAAATCGTAGACCTAACCCAGACCTAACATGCGTTATTCTCTAAAATATTTATCAAGACCAGGTTTAATTGAATGTTTCAGTGTGGTACCATATTACTACGTGATCAAAACCAGAAAAAACCCAGGATCCGTTCAACAAGTATGTGAAGAATGCGAAAGTATGAGTCTGATGAGGTCAAATCCCAGACCTATCCCAGACTTAACTTGCGTTATCCTCTAAAATATTGATCGAAACCAGCTTTAATGGACTGTTTCAGTGTGGTACCACACTACTTCGTGATCCAAACCAGAAAAAACCCAGGATCTGTTAAACAAGTATGTGAAAAACGCTAAACTGTGAGCCTGATGAGGGCAAATCTTAGACCTAACCCAGACCTAAGATGCGTTATCCTCTAAAATATTTATCCAGACCAGGTTTCATTGAATGTTTCAATGTGGTACCACTTTACTACGTGATCCAATCCAGAAATAGCCCAGGATCTAGCCATGAAGTATGAGAAATATGCGAAAGTAGGAGCCTGATGAGGGCAAATCCTAGACCTATCCCAGACCTAACTTGCGTTATCCTCTAAAATATTGATCGAAACCAGGTTTAATTGACTGTTTCAGCGTGGTACCACATTACTACGTGATACAATCCAGAAACAGCCCAGGATCTAGCCATGAAGTATGAGAAATATGCGAAAGTATGAGCCTGATGAGAGCAAATCCTAGACTTAACCCAGACCTAACATGCGTTATCCTCTAAAATATTTATCAAGATCAGGTTTAATTGATTGTTTCAGTGTGGTCCCACATTACTACGTGATCCAAACCAGAAAAAACCCAGGTTCCGTTCAACAAGTATGTGAAGAATGCGAAAGTTTGAGTCTGATGAGGGAAAATCCCAGGCCTAACCTAGACCTAACATGCGTTATCCTCTAAAATATTGATCGAAACCAGGTTAAGTCGACTGTTTCAGTGTGGTCCCACATTACTACGTGATCCAAACCAGAAAAAACCCAGGATCCGTTCAACAAGTATGTGAAGAATGCGAAAGTATGAGTCTGATGAGGTCAAATCCCAGACCTATCCCAGACTTAACTTGCGTTATCCTCTAAAATATTGATCGAAACCAGGTTTAATCGACTGTTTCAGCGTGGTACCACATTACTACGTGATACAATCCAGAAACAGCCCAGGATCTAGCCATGAAGTATGAGAAATATGCGAAAGTATGAGCCTGATGAGGGCAAATCCTAGACCTAACCCAAACCTAACATGCGTTATCCTCTAAAATATTTATCAAGACCAGGTTTAATTGAATGTTTCAGTGTGGTACCACATTACTACGTGAACCAAACCAGAAAAAACCCAGGATCCGTTCAACAAGTATGTTAAAACTGCGACAGTATGACCCTGATGAGGGCAAATCCCAGGCCTAACCTAGACCTAACATGCGTTGTCCTCTAAAATATTGATGGAAACCAGGTTTAATTGACTGTTTCAGTGTTGTACTTCATTACTACGTGATGCAATCCAGAAAAAGCCCAGGATCTAGCCATCAAGTATGAGAAATATGCGAAAGAATGAGCCTGATGAGAGCAAATCCCAGACCTAACCTAGACCTAACATGAATTATTCTCTAAAATATTGATCGAAACCAGGTTTAATTGACTGTTTCAGTGTTGTACTTCATTACTACGTGATGCAATCCAGTAAAAGTCCAGGATCTAGCCATCAAGTATGAGAAATATGCGAAAGAATGAGCCTGATGAGAGCAAATCCCTGACCTAACCTAGACCTAACATGAATTATTCTCTAAAATATTGATCGAAACCTGGTTTACGTGACTGCTTCAGTGTGGTCCCACATTACTACGTGATCCAAACCAGAAAAAACCCAGGTTCCGTTCAACAAGTATGTGAAGAATGCGAAAGTATGAGTCTGATGAGGGAAAATCCCAGGCCTAACCTAGACCTAACATGCGTTATCCTCAGAAATATTGACCGAAACCAGGTTTAATCGACTGTTTCAGTGTGGTACCACATTACTACGTGATCCAAACCAGAAAAAAACCCAGGACCTGTTCAACAAGTATTTGAAGTATGCGAAAGAATGAGTCTGATGAGGGCAAATCCCAGGCCTAAACTGGACCAGACATGCGTTATCCTCAAAAATATTAATCGAAACCAGTTTTAATCGACTGTTTCAGTGTGGTACCACATTACTACGTGAACCAAACCAGAAAAAACCCAGGATCCGTTCAACAAGTATGTTAAAACTGCGACAGTATGACCCTGATGAGGGCAAATCCCAGGCCTAACCTAGACCTAACATGCGTTGTCCTCTAGAATATTGATGGAAACCAGGTTTAATTGACTGTTTCAGTGTTGTACTTCATTACTACGTGATGCAATCCAGAAAAAGCCCAGGATCTAGCCATCAAGTATGAGAAATATGCGAAAGAATGAGCCTGATGAGAGCAAATCCCAGACCTAACCTAGACCTAACATGAATTATTCTCTAAAATATTGGTCAAAACCAGGTTTAATTGACTGTTTCAGTGTAGGACCACATTACTACGTGATCCAATCCAGAAATAGCCCAGGATCTAGCCATGAAGTATGAGAAATATGCGAAAGTATGAGCCTGATGAGGACAAATCGTAGACCTAACCCAGACCTAACATGCGTTATTCTCTAAAATATTTATCAAGACCAGGTTTAATTGAATGTTTCAGTGTGGTACCATATTACTACGTGATCAAAACCAGAAAAAACCCAGGATCCGCTCAACAAGTATGTGAAGAATGCGAAAGTATGAGTCTGACAAGGTCAAATCCCAGACCTATCCCAGACTTAACTTGCGTTATCCTCTAAAATATTGATCGAAACCAGGTTTAATGGACTGTTTCAGTGTGGTACCACACTACTTCGTGATCCAAACCAGAAAAAACCCAGGATCTGTTAAACAAGTATGTGAAAAACGCTAAACTGTGAGCCTGATGAGGGCAAATCTTAGACCTAACCCAGACCTAAGATGCGTTATCCTCTAAAATATTTATCCAGACCAGGTTTCATTGAATGTTTCAATGTGGTACCACTTTACTACGTGATCCAATCCAGAAATAGCCCAGGATCTAGCCATGAAGTATGAGAAATATGCGAAAGTAGGAGCCTGATGAGGGCAAATCCTAGACCTATCCCAGACCTAACTTGCGTTATCCTCTAAAATATTGATCGAAACCAGGTTTAATTGACTGTTTCAGCGTGGTACCACATTACTACGTGATACAATCCAGAAACAGCCCAGGATCTAGCCATGAAGTATGAGAAATATGCGAAAGTATGAGCCTGATGAGAGCAAATCCTAGACTTAACCCAGACCTAACATGCGTTATCCTCTAAAATATTTATCAAGATCAGGTTTAATTGATTGTTTCAGTGTGGTCCCACATTACTACGTGATCCAAACCAGAAAAAACCCAGGTTCCGTTCAACAAGTATGTGAAGAATGCGAAAGTTTGAGTCTGATGAGGGAAAATCCCAGGCCTAACCTAGACTTAACTTGCGTTATCCTCTAAAATATTGATCGAAACCAGGTTTAATCGACTGTTTCAGCGTGGTACCACATTACTACGTGATACAATCCAGAAACAGCCCAGGATCTAGCCATGAAGTATGAGAAATATGCGAAAGTATGAGCCTGATGAGGGCAAATCCCAGACCTATCCCAGACCTAACTTGCGTTATCCTCTAAAATATTTATCCAAACCAGGTTTAATGGACTGTTTCAGTGTGGTACCACACTACTACGTAATCCAAACCAGAAAAGACCCAGGATCTGTTCAACAAGTATGTGAAAAACGCGAAAGTATGAGCCTGGTGAGGGCAAATCCCAGACCTATCCCAGACCTAACTTGCGTTGTCCTCTAAAATATTTATCATGACCAGGTTTAATTGATTGTTTCAGTGTGGCCCCACATTACTACGTGATCCAAACCAGAAAAAACCCAGGATCCGTTCAACAAGTATGTGAAGAATGCGAAAGTATGAGTCTGATGAGTGAAAATCCCAGGCCTAACCTAGACCTAACATGCGTTATCCTCAAAATTATTGATCGAAACCTGGTTTAATCGACTGTTTCAGTGTGGTACCACATTACTACGTGACCCAAACCAGAAAAAACCCAGAATCTGTTCAACAAGTATGTGAAAAACACGTAAGTATGAGCCTGATGAGGGCAAATCCTAGACCTAACCCAGACCTAACATGCGTTGTCCTCTAAAATATTTATCAAGACCAGGTTTAATTGATTGTTTCAGTGTGGTCCCACATTACTACGTGATGCAATCCAGAAAAAGCCCAGGATCTAGCCATCAAGTATGAGAAATATGCGAAAGAATGAGCCTGATGAGAGCAAATCCCAGACCTAATCTAGACCTAACATGAAGTATTCTCTAAAATATTGATCGATACCAGGTTTAATCGACTGTTTCAGTGTGGTACCACATTACTACGTGATCCAAACCAGTAAAAACCCAGGATCCGTTCAACAAGTATGTGGAGAATGCGAAAGTATGAGTAGTGATGAGTGAAAATCCTCGGCCTAACCTAGACCTAACATGCGTTGTCCTCTAAAATATTGATGGAAGCAGGTTTAATTGACTGTTTCAGTGTTGCACTTCATTACTACCTGATCCAAACCAGTAAAAACCCAGGATCCGTTCAACAAGTACGTGAAGAATGCGAAAGTATGAGTGTGATGAGCGAAAATCCCAGGGCTAACCTAGACCTAACAAGCGTTACCCTCTAAAATATTTATCAAGACCAGGTTTAATTGACTGTTTCAGCGTGGTACCACATTACTACGTGACACAACCCAGAAACAGCCCAGGATCTAGCCATGAAGTATGAGAAATATGCGAAAGTATGAGCCTGATGAGGGCAAATCCTAGACCTAACCCAAACCTAACATGCGTTATCCTCTAACATATTTATCAAGACCAGGTTTAATTGAATGTTTCAGTGTGGTACCACATTACTACGTGATACAATCCAGAAACAGCCCAGGATCCGTTCAACAAGAATGTGAAGAATACGAAAGTATGTGTCTGATGAGTGAAAATCCCAGGACTAACCTAGACCTAACATGCGTTATCCTCATAAATATTGATGGAAACCAGATTTAATTGACTGTTGCAGTGTTGTACTTCATTACTACGTGATGCAATCCAGGAAAAGCCCAGGATCTAGCCATCAAGTATGAGAAATATGCGAAAGAATGAGCCTGATGAGAGCAAGTCCCAGACCTATCCTAGACCTAACATGAATTATTCTCTAAAATATTGATCGAAAACAGGTTTACTTGACTGTTTCAGTGTGGTCCCACATTACTACGTGATCCAAACCAGAAAAAACCCAGGATCCGTTCAACAAGTATGTGAAGAATGCGAAAGTATGAGTCTGATGGGTGAAAATCGCAGACCTAACCTAGCCCTAACATGCGTTATCCTCTAAAATATTGATCCAAACCAGGTTTAATGGACTGTTTCAGTGTGGTACCACACTACTTCGTGATCCAAACCAGAAAAAACCCAGGATCTAGCCATCAAATATGAGAAATATGGGAAAGAATGAGCCTGATGAGAGCAAATTCCAGACCTAACCTAGACCTTACATGCGTTATCCTCTCAAATATTGAGCGAAACCAGGTTTAATGGACTGTTTCAGTGTGGTACCACACTACTTCGTGATCCAAACCAGCAAAAACTCAGGATCTGTTCAACAAGTATGTGAAAAACGCTAAACTGTGAGCCTGATGAGGGCAAATCCTAGACCTATCCCAGACCTAACTTGCGTTGTCCTCTAAGATATTGATGGAAACCAGGTTTAATTGACTGTTTCAGTGTTGTACTTCATTACTACGTGATCCAAACCCGAAAAAACCCAGGATCTGTTCAACATGTATGAGAAATATGCGAAAGAATGAGCCTGATGAGAGCAAATCCCAGACCTCTCCTAGACCTAACATGAATTATTCTCTAAAATATTGATCGAAAACAGGTTTACTTGACTGTTTCAGTGTGGTCCCACATTACTACGTGATCCAAACCAGAAAAAACCCAGGATCCGTTCAACAAGTTTGTGAAGAATGCGAAAGTATGAGTCTGATGAGGTCAAATCCCAGGCCTAACCTAGACCTAACATGCGTTATCCTCAAAAATATTCATCGAAACCTGGTTTAATCGACTGTTTCAGTGCGGTACCACATTACTATGTGATCCAAACCAGAAAATAACCCAGGATCTGTTCAACGAGTATGTGAAGTGTGCGAAAGTATGTGTCTGATGAGGTCAAATCCCAGACCATTCCCAGACTTAACTTGCGTTATCCTCTAAAATATTGATCGAAACCAGGTTTAATCGACTGTTTCAGTGTGGTACCACATTACTACGTGATCCAAACCAGAAAAAACCCAGGATCTAGCCATCAAGTATGTGAAGAATGCGAAAGTATGAGTCTGATGAGTGAAAATCCCAGGCCTAACCTAGACCTAACATGCGTTATCCTCAAAAATATTGATCGAAACCTGGTTTAATCGTCTGTTTCAGTAAGGTACCACATTACTATGTGATCCAAACCAGAAAAAACCCAGGATCTGTTCAACAAGTATGTGAAAAACGCGAAAGTATGAGCCTGATGAGGGCAAATCCTAGACCTAACCCAGACCTAACATACGTTAGCCTCTAAAATATTTATCAAGACCAGGTTTAATTGAATGTTTCAGTGTGGTACCACATTACTACGTGATGCAATCCAGAAAAAGCCCAGGATCTAGCCATCAAGTTTGAGAAATATGCGAAAGAATGAGCCTGATGAGGGCAAATCGCAGACCTAGCCTTGACCTAACATGAATTATTCTCTAAAATATTGATCGAAACCAGGTTTAATTGACCGTTTCAGTGTGGTACCACATTACTACGTGATCCAAAACAGAAAAAACCCAGGATCCGTTCAACAAGTATGTGAAAAATGCGAAAGTATGAGTCCGATCAGTGAAAATCTCAGGCCTTACCTAGACCAGCATGCGTTGTCCTCTAAAATATTGATGGAAACCAGGTTTCATTGTCTGTTTCAGTGTGGTGCTACATTACTACGTGATGCAATCCAGAAAAAGCCCAGGATCTAGCCATCAAGTATGAGAAATATGCGAAAGAATGAGCCTGATGAGAGCAAATCCCAGACCTAACCTAGACCTAACATGCTTTATCCTCTAAAATATTGATGGAAACCAGGTTTCGTTGACTGTTTCAGTGTGGTACCATACTACTTTTGTGATCCAAACCAGAAAAAACCTAGGATCTGTTCAACAAGTATGTGAAAAACGCGAAACTGTGAGCCTGATGAGGGCAAATCTTAGACCTAACCCAGACCTAAGATGCGTTACCCTCTAAAATATTTATCTAGACCAGGTTTCATTGAATGTTTCAGTGTGGTACCACATTACTACGTGATCCAAACCAGAAATAACCCAGGATCCGTTCAACAAGTATGTGAAGAATACGAAAGTATGAGTCTGATGAGTGAAAATCCCAGGCCTAACCTAGACCTATCATGCGTTATCCTCTAAAATATTGATCCTAACCAGGTTTAATCGACTGTTTCAGCGTGGTACCACACTACTACGTGATCCAAACCAGAAAAAACCCAGGATCTGTTCAACAAGTATGTGAAAAACGCGAAAGTATGAGCTTGATGAGTGCAATCCCCAGACATATCCCAGACCTAACTTGCGTTGTCCTCTAAGATATTGATGGAAACCAGGTTTAATTGACTGTTTCAGTGTTGTACTTCATTACTACGTGATCCAAACCAGAAAAAACCCAGGATCTGTTCAACATGTATCAGAAATATGCGAAAGAATGTGCCTGCTGAGAGCAAATCCCAGACCTAACCTAGACCTTACATGAATTATTCTCTAAAATATTGATCGAAACCTGGTTTAATCGACTGTTTCAGTGTGGTACCACATTACTATGTGATCCAAACCAGAAAATAACCCAGGATCTGTTCAACGAGTATGTGAAGTGTGCGAAAGTATGAGTCTGATGAGGTCAAATCCCAGACCATTCCCAGACTTAACTTGCGTTATCCTCTAAAATATTGATCGAAACCAGGTTTAATCGACTGTTTCAGTGTGGTACCACATTACTACGTGATCCAAACCAGAAAAAACCCAGGATCTAGCCATCAAGTATGTGAAGAATGCGAAAGTATGAGTCTGATGAGTGAAAATCCCAGGCCTAACCTAGACCTAACATGCGTTATCCTCAAAAATATTGATCGAAACCTGGTTTAATCGTCCGTTTCAGTAAGGTACCACATTACTATGTGATCCAAACCAGAAAATAACCCAGGATCTGTTCAACGAGTATGTGAAGTGTGCGAAAGTATGAGTCTGATGAGGTCAAATCCCAGACCAATCCCAGACTTAGCTTGCGTTATCCTCTAAAATATTGATCGAAACCAGGTTTAATCGACTGTTTCAGTGTGGTACCACATTACTACGTGATCCAAACCAGAAAAAACCCAGGATCCGTTCAACAGGTATGTGAAGACTGCGGAAGTATGAGTCTGATGAGTGAAAATCCCAGACCTAACCTAGACCTAACATGCGTTATCCTCTAAAATATTGATCCAAACCAGGTATAATGGACTGTTTCAGTGCGGTACCACACTACTACGTGATCCAAACCAGAAAAAACCCAGGATCTGTTCAACAAGTATGTGAAAAACGCGAAAGTATGAGCCTGATGGGGGCAAATCCAAGACCTATTCCAGTCCTAACTTGCGTTGTCCTCTAAGATATTGATGGAAACCAGGTTTAATTGACTGTTTCAGTGTTGTATTTCATTACTACGTGATCCAAACCAGAAAAAACCCAGGATCCGTTCAACAAGTATATGAAAAATGCGAAAGTATGAGTCCGATCAGTGAAATTCTCAGGCCTTACCTAGACCAGCATGCGTTGTCCTCTAAAATATTGATCGAAACCAGGTTTAATCGACTGTTTCAGTGTGGTACCACATTACTACGTGATCCAAACCAGAAAAAACCCAGGATCTAGCCATGAAGTATGAGAAATATGCGAAAGTATGAGCCTGATGAGGGCAAATCCTAGACCTAACCCAGACCTAACATGCGTTAGCCTCTAAAATATTTATCAAGACCAGGTTTAATTGAATGTTTCAGTGTGGTACCACATTACTACGTGATGCAATCCAGAAAAAGCCCAGGATCTAGCCATCAAGTTTGTGAAATATGCGAAAGAATGAGCCTGATGAGGGCAAATGCCAGACCTAACCTTGACCTAACATGAATTATTCTCTAAAATATTGATCGAAACCAGGTTTAATTGACCGTTTCAGTGTGGTACCACATTACTACGTGATCCAAAACAGAAAAAACCCAGGATCCGTTCAACAAGTATATGAAAAATGCGAAAGTATGAGTCCGATCAGTGAAATTCTCAGGCCTTACCTAGACCAGCATGCGTTGTCCTCTAAAATATTGATGGAAACCAGGTTTCATTGTCTGTTTCAGTGTGGTGCTACATTACTACGTGATGCAATCCAGAAAAAGCCCAGGATCTAGCCATCAATTATGAGAAATATGCGAACGAATGAGCCTGATGAGAGCAAATCCCAGACCTAACCTAGACCTAACATGCTTTATCCTCTAAAATATTGATGGAAACCAGGTTTCATTGACTGTTTCAGTGTGGTACCACACTACTTCGTGATCCAAACCAGAAAAAACCTAGGATCTGTTCAACAAGTATGTGAAAAACGCGAAACTGTGAGCCTGATGAGGGCAAATCTTAGACCTAACCCAGACCTAAGATGCGTTACCCTCTAAAATATTTATCCAGACCAGGTTTCATTGAATGTTTCAGTGTGGTACCACTTTACTACGTGATCCAATCCAGAAAATAACCCAGGATCTGTTCAAGGAGTATGTGAAGTGTTGCGAAAGTATGAGTCTGATGAGGTCAAATCCCAGTCCTATCCCAGACCTAACTTGCGTTATCCTCTAAAATATTGATCGAAACCAGGTTTAATCGACTGTTTCAGTGTGGTCCCACATTACTACGTGATCCAAACCAGAAAGAAGCCAGGATCTGTTCAACATGTATGAGAAATATGCGAATGAATCAGCCTGATGAGAGCAAATCCCAGATCTAACATAGACCTAACATGAATTATTCTCTAAAATATTGATCGAAACCAGGTTTAACTGACTGTTTCAGTGTGGTCCCACATTACTACGTGATCCAAACCAGAAATAACCCAGGATCCGTTCAACAAGTATGTGAAGAATACGAAAGTATGAGTCTGATGAGTGAAAATCCCAGGCCTAACCTAGATCTATCATGCGTTATCCTCTAAAATATTGATTCAAACCAGGTTTAATGGACTGTTTCAGCGTGGTACCACACTACTACGTGATCCAAACCAGAAAAAACCCAGGATCTGTTCAACAAGTATGTGAAAAACGCGAAAGTATGAGCCTGATGAGGTCAAATCCCAGACCTATCCCAGACCTAACTTGCGTTATCCTCTAAAATATTGATCGAAACCAGCTTTAATCGACTGTTTTAGTGTGGTACCACATTACTACGTGATCCAAACCAGAAAAAACCCAGGATCCGTTCAACAAGTATGTGAAGACTGCGAAAGTATGAGCCTGATGTGGGCAAATCCAAGCCCTATCCCAGACCTAACTTGCGTTGTCCTCTAAGATATTGATGGAAACCAGGTTTAATTGACTGTTTCAGTGTTGTACTTCATTACTACGTGATGCAATCCAGAAAAAGCCCAGGATCTAGCCATGAAGTATGAGAAATATGCGAAAGAATGTGCCTGATGAGAGCAAATCCCAGACCTAACCTAGACCTTACATGAATTATTCTCCAAAATATTGATCGAAACCAGGTTTAATTGACTGTTTCAGTGTGGACCCACATTACTACGTGATCCAAACCAGAAATAACCCAGGATCCGTTCAACAAGTATGTGAAGAATGCGAAAGTATGAGTCTGATGAGTGAAAATCCCAGGCCTAACCTAGACCAAACATGCGTTATCTTCTAAAATATTGATCCAAACCAGGTTTAATGGACTGTTTCCGCGTGGTACCACAATACTACGTGATCCAAACCAGAAAAAACCCAGGATCTGGTCAACAAGTATGTGAAAAACGCGAAAGTATGAGCCTGATGAGGGAAAATCCCAGACATATCCCAGACCTAACTTGCGTTGTCCTCTAAGATATTGATGGAAACCAGGTTTAATTGACTGTTTCAGTGTTGTACTTCATTACTACGTGATGCAATCCACAAAAAGCCCAGGATCTAGCCATGAAGTATGAGAAATATGCGAAAGTATGAGCCTGATGAGGGCAAATCCTAGACTTAACCCAGACCTAACATGCGTTAGCCTCTAGAATATTTATCAAGACCAGGTTTAATTGAATGTTTCAGTGTGGTACCACATTACTACGTGATGCAATCTAGAAAAAGCCCAGGATCTAGCCATCAAGTTTGAGAAATATGCGAAAGAATGAGCCTGATGAGGGCAAATCCTAGGCCTAACCCAGACCTAGCATGCGTTATCCTCTAAAATATTGATCGCAACCAGGTTTAATGGACTGTTTCAGTGTGGTACCACACTACTACGTGATCCAAACCAGAAAAAACCCAGGATCCGTTCAACAAGTATGTTAAAACTGCGACAGTATGACCCTGATGAGGGCAAATCCCAGGCCTAACCTAGACCTAACATGCGTTGTCCTCTAAAATATTGATGGAAACCAGGTTTCATTGACTGTTTCAGTGTGGTACCACACTACTTCGTGATCCAAACCAGAAAAAACCTAGGATCTGAACAACAAGGATGTGAAAAACGCGAAACTGTGAGCCTGATGAGGGCAAATCTTAGACCTAACCCAGACCTAAGATGCGTTACCCTCTAAAATATTTATCCAGACCAGGTTTCATTGAATGTTTCAGTGTGGTACCACTTTACTATGTGATCCAATCCAGAAAATAACCCAGGTTCTGTTCAAGGAGTATGTGAAGTGTTGCGAAAGTATGAGTCTGATGAGGTCAAATCCCAGACCTATCCCAGACCTAACTTGCGTTATCCTCTAAAATATTGATCGAAACCAGGTTTAATTGACTGTTTCAGTGTGGTACCACATTACTACGTGATCCAATCCAGAAATAGCCCAGGATCTAGCCATGAAGTATGAGAAATATGCGAAAGAATGAGCCTGATGAGAGCAAATCCCAGACCTAACCTAGACCTAACATGCGTTATCCTCTAAAATATTGAGCGAAACCAGGTTTAATGGACTGTTTCAGTGTGGTACCACACTACTTCGTGATCCAAACCAGAAAAAACCCAGGATCTGTTCATCAAGTATGTGAAAAACGCTAAACTGTGTGCCTGATGAGGGCAAATCTTAGACCTAACCCAGACCTAAGATGCGTTAACCTCTAAAATATTTATCCAGACCAGGTTTAATTGAATGTTTCAGTGTGGTACCACGTTACTCCGTGATCCAAACTAGAAAAAAACCAGGATCCGTTCAACAAGTATGTGAAGAATGCGATAGTATGAGTCTGATGAGTGAAAATCCCAGGCCTAACCTAGACCTAACATGCGTTATCCTCTAAAATATTGATCGAAACCTGGTTTAATCGACTGTTTCAGTGTGGTACCACATTACTACGTGATCCAAACCAGAAAAAACCCAGGATCCGTTCAACAAGTATGTGAAGAATGCGAAGGTATGAGTCTGATGAGGTCAAATCCCAGACCTATCCCAGACCTAACTTGCGTTATCCTCTAAAATATTGATCGAAACCAGGTTTAATTGACTGTTTCAGTGTGGTACCACATTACTACGTGATCCAATCCAGAAATAGCCCAGGATCTAGCCATGAAGTATGAGAAATATGCGAAAGAATGAGCCTGATGAGAGCAAATCCCAGACCTAACCTAGACCTAACATGCGTTATCCTCTAAAATATTGAGCGAAACCAGGTTTAATGGACTGTTTCAGTGTGGTACCACACTACTTCGTGATCCAAACCAGAAAAAACCCAGGATCTGTTCATCAAGTATGTGAAAAACGCTAAACTGTGTGCCTGATGAGGGCAAATCTTAGACCTAACCCAGACCTAAGATGCGTTAACCTCTAAAATATTTATCCAGACCAGGTTTAATTGAATGTTTCAGTGTGGTACCACGTTACTCCGTGATCCAAACTAGAAAAAAACCAGGATCCGTTCAACAAGTATGTGAAGAATGCGATAGTATGAGTCTGATGAGTGAAAATCCCAGGCCTAACCTAGACCTAACATGCGTTATCCTCTAAAATATTGATCGAAACCTGGTTTAATCGACTGTTTCAGTGTGGTACCACATTACTACGTGATCCAAACCAGAAAAAACCCAGGATCCGTTCAACAAGTATGTGAAGAATGCGAAGGTATGAGTCTGATGAGGTCAAATCCCAGACCATTCCCAGACTTAACTTGCGTTATCCTCTAAAATATTGATCGAAACCAGGTTTAATCGACTGTTTCAGTGTGGTACCACACTACTTCGTGATCCAAACCAGAAAAAACCCAGGATCCGTTCAACAAGTATGTGAAGAATGCGAAAGTATGAGTCTGATGGGTGAAAATCGCAGGCCGAACCTAGACCTAACATGCGTTGTCCTCTAAGATATTGATGGAAACCAGGTCTAATTGACCGTTTCAGTGTGGTACCACATTACTACGTGATCCAAACCAGAAAAAACCCAGGATCTAGCCATCAAATATGAGAAATATGGGAAAGAATGAGCCTGATGAGAGCAAATTCCAGACCTAACCTAGACCTTACATGCGTTATCCTCTAAAATATTGAGCGAAACCAGGTTTAATGGACTGTTTCAGTGTGGTACCACACTACTTCGTGATCCAAACCAGCAAAAACTCAGGATCTGTTCAACAAGTATGTGAAAAACGCTAAACTGTGAGCCTGATGAGGGCAAATCCTAGACCTACCCCAGACCTAACTTGCGTTGTCCTCTAAGATATTGATGGAAACCAGGTTTAATTGACTGTTTCAGTGTTGTACTTCATTACTACGTGATCCAAACCCGAAAAAACCCAGGATCTGTTCAACATGTATGAGAAATATGCGAAAGAATGAGCCTGATGAGAGCAAATCCCAGACCTCTCCTAGACCTAACATGAATTATTCTCTAAAATATTGATCGAAAACAGGTTTACTTGACTGTTTCAGTGTGGTCCCACATTACTACGTGATCCAAACCAGAAAAAACCCAGGATCCGTTCAACAAGTTTGTGAAGAATGCGAAAGTATGAGTCTGATGCGTGAAAATCGCAGGCCTAACCTAGACCTAACATGCGTTATCCTCCAAAATATTGAGCGAAACCTGGTTTAATCGACTGTTTCAGTGTGGTACCACATTACTATGTGATCCAAACCAGAAAATAACCCAGGATCTGTTCAAGGAGTATGTGAAGTGTTGCGAAAGTATGAGTCTGATGAGGTCAAATCCCAGACCTATCCCAGACCTAACTTGCGTTATCCTCTAAAATATTGATCGAAACCAGGTTTAATCGACTGTTTCAGTGTGGTCCCACATTACTACGTGATCCAAACCAGAAAAAACCCAGGATCCGTTCAACAAGTATGTGAAGAATGCGATAGTATGAGTCTGATGGGTGAAAATCCCAGACCTAACCTAGACCTAACATGCGTTATCCTCTAAAATATTGATCCAAACCAGGTTTAATGGACTGTTTTAGCGTGGTACCACACTACTACGTGATCCAAACCAGAAAAAACCCAGGATCTGTTCAACAAGTGTGTGAAAAACGCGAAAGTATGAGCCTGATGAGGGCAAATCCCAGACATATCCCAGACCTAACTTGCGTTATCCTCTAAAATATTGATCGAAACCAGGTTTAATCGACTGTTTCAGTGTGGTCCCACATTACTACGTGATCCAAACCAGAAAGAAGCCAGGATCTGTTCAACATGTATGAGAAATATGCGAATGAATCAGCCTGATGAGAGCAAATCCCAGATCTAGCATAGACCTAACATGAATTATTCTCTAAAATATTGATCGAAACCAGGTTTAACTGACTGTTTCAGTGTGGTCCCACATTACTACGTGATCCAAACGAGAAAAAACCCAGGATCCGTTCAACAAGTATGTGAAGAATGCGAAAGTATGAGCCTGATGAGGTCAAATCCCAGGCCTAACCTAGACCTAACATGCGTTATCCTCAAAAATATTGATCGAAACCTGGTTTAATCGACTGTTTCAGTGCGGTACCACATTACTATGTGATCCAAACCAGAAAATAACCCAGGATCTGTTCAACGAGTATGTGAAGTGTGCGAAAGGATGAGTCTGATGAGGTCAAATCCCAGACCATTCCCAGACTTAACTTGCGTTATCCTCTAAAAGATTGATCGAAACCAGGTTTAATCGACTGTTTCAGTGTGGTACGATATTACTACGTGATCCAAACCAGAAAAAACCCAGGATCTAGCCATCAAGTATGTGAAGAATGCGAAAGTATGAGTCTGATGAGTGAAAATCCCAGGCCTAACCTAGACCTAACATGCGTTATCCTCAAAAATATTGATCGAAACCTGGTTTAATCGTCTGTTTCAGTAAGGTACCACATTACTATGTGATCCTAACGAGAAAAAACCCAGGATCTGTTCAACAAGTATGTGAAAAACGCGAAAGTATGAGCCTGATGAGGGCAAATCCTAGACCTAACCCAGACCTAACATGCGTTAGCCTCTAAAATATTTATCAAGACCAGGTTTAATTGAATGTTTCAGTGTGGTACCACATTACTACGTGATGCAATCCAGAAAAAGCCCAGGATCTAGCCATCAAGTTTGAGAAATATGCGAAAGAATGAGCCTGATGAGGGCAAATCGCAGACCTAGCCTTGACCTAACATGAATTATTCTCTAAAATATTGATCGAAACCAGGTTTAATTGACCGTTTCAGTGTGGTACCACATTACTACGTGATCCAAAACAGAAAAAACCCAGGATCCGTTCAACAAGTATGTGAAAAATGCGAAAGTATGAGTCCGATCAGTGAAAATCTCAGGCCTTACCTAGACCAGCATGCGTTGTCCTCTAAAATATTGATGGAAACCAGGTTTCATTGTCTGTTTCAGTGTGGTGCTACATTACTACGTGATGCAATCCAGAAAAAGCCCAGGATCTAGCCATCAAGTATGAGAAATATGCGAAAGAATGAGCCTGGTGAGAGCAAATCCCAGACCTAACCTAGACCTAACATGCTTTATCCTCTAAAATATTGATGGAAACCAGGTTTCATTGACTGTTTCAGTGTGGTACCATACTACTTTGTGATCCAAACCAGAAAAAACCTAGGATCTGTTCAACAAGTATGTGAAAAACGCGAAACTGTGAGCCTGATGAGGGCAAATCTTAGACCTAACCCAGACCTAAGATGCGTTACCCTCTAAAATATTTATCCAGACCAGATTTCATTGAATGTTTCAGTGTGGTACCACATTACTATGTGATCCAATCCAGAAAATAACCCAGGATCTGTTCAAGGAGTATGTGAAGTGTTGCGAAAGTATGAGTCTGATGAGGTCAAATCCCAGACCTATCCCAGACCTAACTTGCGTTATCCTCTAAAATATTGATCGAAACCAGGTTTAATCGACTGTTTCAGTGTGGTCCCACATTGCTACGTGATCCAAACCAGAAAAAACCCAGGATCCGTTCAACAAGTATGTGAAGAATGCGATAGTATGAGTCTGATGGGTGAAAATCCCAGACCTAACCTAGACCTAACATGCGTTATCCTCTAAAATATTGATCCAAACCAGGTTTAATGGACTGTTTCAGCGTGGTACCACACTACTACGTGATCCAAACCTGAAAAAACCCAGGATCTGTTCAACAAGTGTGTGAAAAACGCGAAAGTATGAGCCTGATGAGGGCAAATCCCAGACATATCCCAGACCTAACTTGCGTTGTCCTCTAAGATATTGATGGAAACCAGGTTTAATTGACTGTTTCAGTGTTGTACTTCATTACTACGTGATGCAATCCAGAGAAAGCCCAGGAGCTAGCCATCAAGTATGAGAAATATGCGAAAGAGTGAGACTGATGAGAGCATATCCCAGGCCTAACCTAGACCTAACATGAATTATTCTCTAAAATATTGATCGAAACCAGGTTTAATTGACTGTTTCAGTGTGGTCCCACATTACTACGTGATCCAAACGAGAAAAAACCCAGGATCCGTTCAACAAGTATGTGAAGAATGCGAAAGTATGAGTCTGATGAGGTCAAATCCCAGGCCTAACCTAGACCTAACATGCGTTATCCTCAAAAATATTCATCGAAACCTGGTTTAATCGACTGTTTCAGTGCGGTACCACATTACTATGTGATCCAAACCAGAAAATAACCCAGGATCTGTTCAACGAGTATGTGAAGTGTGCGAAAGTATGTGTCTGATGAGGTCAAATCCCAGACCTTTCCCAGACTTAACTTGCGTTATCCTCTAAAATATTGATCGAAACCAGGTTTAATCGACTGTTTCAGTGTGGTACCACATTACTACGTGATCCAAACCAGAAAAAACCCAGGATCTAGCCATCAAGTATGTGAAGAATGCGAAAGTATGAGTCTGATGAGTGAAAATCCCAGGCCTAACCTAGACCTAACATGCGCTATCCTCAAAAATATTGATCGAAACCTGGTTTAATCGTCTGTTTCAGTAAGGTACCACATTACTATGTGATCCAAACCAGAAAAAACCCAGGATCTGTTCAACAAGTATGTGAAAAACGCGAAAGTATGAGCCTGATGAGGGCAAATCCTAGACCTAACCCAGACCTAACATACGTTAGCCTCTAAAATATTTATCAAGACCAGGTTTAATTGAATGTTTCAGTGTGGTACCACATTACTACGTGATGCAATCCAGAAAAAGCCCAGGATCTAGCCACCAAGTTTGAGAAATATGCGAAAGAATGAGCCTGATGCGGGCAAATCCTAGACTTAACCCAGACCTAACATGCTTTATCCTCTAAAATATTGATGGAAACCAGGTTTCATTGACTGTTTCAGTGTGGTACCATACTACTTTTGTGATCCAAACCAGAAAAAACCTAGGATCTGTTCAACAAGTATGTGAAAAACGCGAAACTGTGAGCCTGATGAGGGCAAATCTTAGACCTAACCCAGACCTAAGATGCGTTACCCTCTAAAATATTTATCTAGACCAGGTTTCATTGAATGTTTCAGTGTGGTACCACATTACTACGTGATCCAAACCAGAAATAACCCAGGATCCGTTCAACAAGTATGTGAAGAATACGAAAGTATGAGTCTGATGAGTGAAAATCCCAGGCCTAACCTAGACCTATCATGCGTTATCCTCTAAAATATTGATCCTAACCAGGTTTAATCGACTGTTTCAGCGTGGTACCACACTACTACGTGATCCAAACCAGAAAAATCCCAGGATCTGTTCAACAAGTATGTGAAAAACGCGAAGGTATGAGCTTGATGAGTGCAATCCCCAGACATATCCCAGACCAAACTTGCGTTGTCCTCTAAGATATTGATGGAAACCAGGTTTAATTGACTGTTTCAGTGTTGTACTTCATTACTACGTGATCCAAACCAGAAAAAACCCAGGATCTGTTCAACATGTATCAGAAATATGCGAAAGAATGTGCCTGATGAGAGCAAATCCCAGACCTAACCTAGACCTTACATGAATTATTCTCTAAAATATTGATCGAAACCTCGTTTAATCGACTGTTTCAGTGTGGTACCACATTACTATGTGATCCAAACCAGAAAATAACCCAGGATCTGTTCAACGAGTATGTGAAGTGTGCGAAAGTATGAGTCTGATGAGGTCAAATCCCAGACCATTCCCAGACTTAACTTGCGTTATCCTCTAAAATATTGATCGAAACCAGGTTTAATCGACTGTTTCAGTGTGGTACCACATTACTACGTGATCCAAACCAGAAAAAACCCAGGATCTAGCCATCAAGTATGTGAAGAATGCGAAAGTATGAGTCTGATGAGTGAAAATCCCAGGCCTAACCTAGACCTAACATGCGTTATCCTCAAAAATATTGATCGAAACCTGGTTTAATCGTCCGTTTCAGTAAGGTACCACATTACTATGTGATCCAAACCAGAAAATAACCCAGGATCTGTTCAACGAGTATGTGAAGTGTGCGAAAGTATGAGTCTGATGAGGTCAAATCCCAGACCAATCCCAGACTTAGCTTGCGATATCCTCTAAAATATTGATCGAAACCAGGTTTAATCGACTGTTTCAGTGTGGTACCACATTACTACGTGATCCAAACCAGAAAAAACCCAGGATCCGTTCAACAGGTATGTGAAGACTGCGGAAGTATGAGTCTGATGAGTGAAAATCCCAGACCTAACCTAGACCTAACATGCGTTATCCTCTAAAATATTGATCCAAACCAGGTATAATGGACTGTTTCAGTGCGGTACCACACTACTACGTGATCCAAACCAGAAAAAACCCAGGATCTGTTCAACAAGTATGTGAAAAACGCGAAAGTATGAGCCTGATGGGGGCAAATCCAAGACCTATTCCAGACCTAACTTGCGTTGTCCTCTAAGATATTGATGGAAACCAGGTTTAATTGACTGTTTCAGTGTTGTATTTCATTACTACGTGATTCAATCCAGAAAAAGCCCAGGATCTAGCCATGAAGTATGAGAAATATGCGAAAGTATGAGCCTGATGAGGGCAAATCCTAGACCTAACCCAGACCTAACATGCGTTAGCCTCTAAAATATTTATCAAGACCAGGTTTAATTGAATGTTTCAGTGTGGTACCACATTACTACGTGATGCAATCCAGAAAAAGCCCAGGATCTAGCCATCAAGTTTGTGAAATATGCGAAAGAATGAGCCTGATGAGGGCAAATGCCAGACCTAACCTTGACCTAACATGAATTATTCTCTAAAATATTGATCGAAACCAGGTTTAATTGACCGTTTCAGTGTGGTACCACATTACTACGTGATCCAAAACAGAAAAAACCCAGGATCCGTTCAACAAGTATATGAAAAATGCGAAAGTATGAGTCCGATCAGTGAAATTCTCAGGCCTTACCTAGACCAGCATGCGTTGTCCTCTAAAATATTGATGGAAACCAGGTTTCATTGTCTGTTTCAGTGTGGTGCTACATTACTACGTGATGCAATCCAGAAAAAGCCCAGGATCTAGCCATCAATTATGAGAAATATGCGAACGAATGAGCCTGATGAGAGCAAATCCCAGACCTAACCTAGACCTAACATGCTTTATCCTCTAAAATATTGATGGAAACCAGGTTTCATTGACTGTTTCAGTGTGGTACCACACTACTTCGTGATCCAAACCAGAAAAAACCTAGGATCTGTTCAACAAGTATGTGAAAAACGCGAAACTGTGAGCCTGATGAGGGCAAATCTTAGACCTAACCCAGACCTAAGATGCGTTACCCTCTAAAATATTTATCCAGACCAGGTTTCATTGAATGTTTCAGTGTGGTACCACTTTACTACGTGATCCAATCCAGAAAATAACCCAGGATCTGTTCAAGGAGTATGTGAAGTGTTGCGAAAGTATGAGTCTGATGAGGTCAAATCCCAGTCCTATCCCAGACCTAACTTGCGTTATCCTCTAAAATATTGATCGAAACCAGGTTTAATCGACTGTTTCAGTGTGGTCCCACATTACTACGTGATCCAAACCAGAAAGAAGCCAGGATCTGTTCAACATGTATGAGAAATATGCGAATGAATCAGCCTGATGAGAGCAAATCCCAGATCTAACATAGACCTAACATGAATTATTCTCTAAAATATTGATCGAAACCAGGTTTAACTGACTGTTTCAGTGTGGTCCCACATTACTACGTGATCCAAACCAGAAATAACCCAGGATCCGTTCAACAAGTATGTGAAGAATACGAAAGTATGAGTCTGATGAGTGAAAATCCCAGGCCTAACCTAGATCTATCATGCGTTATCCTCTAAAATATTGATTCAAACCAGGTTTAATGGACTGTTTCAGCGTGGTACCACACTACTACGTGATCCAAACCAGAAAAAACCCAGGATCTGTTCAACAAGTATGTGAAAAACGCGAAAGTATGAGCCTGATGAGGTTAAATCCCAGACCTATCCCAGACCTAACTTGCGTTATCCTCTAAAATATTGATCGAAACCAGCTTTAATCGACTGTTTTAGTGTGGTACCACATTACTACGTGATCCAAACCAGAAAAAACCCAGGATCCGTTCAACAAGTATGTGAAGACTGCGAAAGTATGAGCCTGATGTGGGCAAATCCAAGACCTATCCCAGACCTAACTTGCGTTGTCCTCTAAGATATTGATGGAAACCAGGTTTAATTGACTGTTTCAGTGTTGTACTTCATTACTACGTGATGCAATCCAGAAAAAGCCCAGGATCTAGCCATGAAGTATGAGAAATATGCGAAAGAATGTGCCTGATGAGAGCAAATCCCAGACCTAACCTAGACCTTACATGAATTATTCTCCAAAATATTGATCGAAACCAGGTTTAATTGACTGTTTCAGTGTGGTCCCACATTACTACGTGATCCAAACCAGAAATAACCCAGGATCCGTTCAACAAGTATGTGAAGAATGCGAAAGTATGAGTCTGATGAGTGAAAATCCCAGGCCTAACCTAGACCTAACATGCGTTATCTTCTAAAATATTGATCCAAACCAGGTTTAATGGACTGTTTCCGCGTGGTACCACAATACTACGTGATCCAAACCAGAAAAAACCCAGGATCTGTTCAACAAGTATGTGAAAAACGCGAAAGTATGAGCCTGATGAGGGAAAATCCCAGACATATCCCAGACCTAACTTGCGTTGTCCTCTAAGATATTGATCGAAACCAGGTTTAATCGACTGTTTTAGTCTGGCACCACACTACTACGTGATCCAATCCAGAAATAACCCAGGGTCCGTTCAACAAGTATGTGAAGAATGCGAAAGTATGAGTCTGATGAGTGAAAATCCCAGACCTAACCTAGACCTAACATGCGTTATCCTCTAAAATATTGATCCAAACCAGGTATAATGGACTGTTTCAGTGTGGTACCGCAATACTACGTGATCCAAACCAGAAAAAACCAAGGATCTGTTCAACAAGTTTCTGAAAAACGCGACAGTATGAGCCTGATGAGGGCAAATCCAAGACCTATCCCAGACCTAACTTGCGTTGTCCTCTAAGATATTGATGGAAACCAGGTTTAATTGACTGTTTCAGTGTTGTACTTCATTACTACGTGATGCAATCCACAAAAAGCCCAGGATCTAGCCATGAAGTATGAGAAATATGCGAAAGTATGAGCCTGATGAGGGCAAATCCTAGACTTAACCCAGACCTAACATGCGTTAGCCTCTAGAATATTTATCAAGACCAGGTTTAATTGAATGTTTCAGTGTGGTACCACATTACTACGTGATGCAATCTAGAAAAAGCCCAGGATCTAGCCATCAAGTTTGAGAAATATGCGAAAGAATGAGCCTGATGAGGGCAAATCCTAGGCCTAACCCAGACCTAACATGCGTTATCCTCTAAAATATTGATCGCAACCAGGTTTAATGGACTGTTTCAGTGTGGTACCACACTACTACGTGATCCAAACCAGAAAAAACCCAGGATCCGTTCAACAAGTATGTTAAAACTGCGACAGTATGACCCTGATGAGGGCAAATCCCAGGCCTAACCTAGACCTAACATGCGTTGTCCTCTAAAATATTGATGGAAACCAGGTTTCATTGACTGTTTCAGTGTGGTACCACACTACTTCGTGATCCAAACCAGAAAAAACCTAGGATCTGAACAACAAGGATGTGAAAAACACGAAACTGTGAGCCTGATGAGGGCAAATCTTAGACCTAACCCAGACCTAAGATGCGTTACCCTCTAAAATATTTATCCAGACCAGGTTTCATTGAATGTTTCAGTGTGGTACCACTTTACTATGTGATCCAATCCAGAAAATAACCCAGGTTCTGTTCAAGGAGTATGTGAAGTGTTGCGAAAGTATGAGTCTGATGAGGTCAAATCCCAGACCTATCCCAGACCTAACTTGCGTTATCCTCTAAAATATTGATCGAAACCAGGTTTAATTGACTGTTTCAGTGTGGTATCACATTACTACGTGATCCAATCCAGAAATAGTCCAGGATCTAGCCATGAAGTATGAGAAATATGCGAAAGAATGAGCCTGATGAGAGCAAATCCCAGACCTAACCTAGACCTAACATGCGTTATCCTCTAAAATATTGAGCGAAACCAGGTTTAATGGACTGTTTCAGTGTGGTACCACACTACTTCGTGATCCAAACCAGAAAAAACCCAGGATCTGTTCATCAAGTATGTGAAAAACGCTACACTGTGTGCCTGATGAGGGCAAATCTTAGACCTAACCCAGACCTAAGATGCGTTAACCTCTAAAATATTTATCCAGACCAGGTTTAATTGAATGTTTCAGTGTGGTGCCACGTTACTCCGTGATCCTAACTAGAAAAAAACCAGGATCCGTTCAACAAGTATGTGAAGAATGCGATAGTATGAGTCTGATGAGTGAAAATCCCAGGCCTAACCTAGACCTAACATGCGTTATCCTCTAAAATATTGATCGAAACCTGGTTTAATCGACTGTTTCAGTGTGGTACCACATTACTACGTGATCCAAACCAGAAAAAACCCAGGATCCGTTCAACAAGTATGTGAAGAATGCGAAGGTATGAGTCTGATGAGGTCAAATCCCAGACCATTCCCAGACTTAACTTGCGTTATCCTCTAAAATATTGATCGAAACCAGGTTTAATCGACTGTTTCAGTGTGGTACCACATTACTACGTGATCCAAACCAGAAAAAACCCAGGACCTAGCCATCAAGTATGAGAAATATGCGAAAGAATGAGCCTGATGAGAGCAAATCCCAGACCTAACCTAGACCTTACATGAATTATTCTCTAAAATATTGATCGGAACCAGGTTTAATCGACTGTTTCAATGTGGTACCACATTACTATGTGATCCATTCCAGAAAATAACCCAGGATCTGTTCAACGAGTATGTGAAGTGTGCGAAAGTATGAGTCTGATGAGGTCAAATCCCAGACCATTCCCAGACTTAACTTGCGTTATCCTCCAAAATATTGATCCTAACCAGGTTTAATCGACTGTTTCAGTGTGGTACCACATTACTACGTGATCCAAACCAGAAAAAACCCAGGATCTAGCCATCAAGTATGAGAAATATGCGAAAGAATGAGCCTGATGAGAGCAAATCCCAGACCCAACCAAGACCTTACATGCGTTATCCTCTAAAATATTGAGCGAAACCAGGTTTAATGGACTGTTTCAGTGTGGTACCACACTACTTCGTGATCCAAACCAGAAAAAACCCAGGATCTGTTCAACAAGTATGTGAAAAACGCTAAACTGTGAGCCTGATGAGGGCAAATCTTAGACCTAACCCAGACCTAAGATGCGTTATCCTATAAAATATTTATCCAGACCAGGTTTCATTGAATGTTTCAGAGTGGTACCACTTTACTACGTGATCCAATCCAGATATAGCCCAGGATCTAGCCATGAAGTATGAGAAATATGCGAAAGTAAGAGGCTGATGAGGGCAAATCCTAGACCTAACCCGGACCTAACATGCGTTATCCTCTAAAATATTTATCAAGACCAGGTTTAATTGATTGTTTCAGTGTGGTCCCACATTACTACGTGATCCAAACCAGAAGTAACCCAGGGTCCGTTCAACAAGTAAGTGAAGAATGCGAAGGTATGAGTCTGATGAGAGCAAATCCCAGACCTAACCTAGACCTAACATGCGTTATCCTCTAAAATATTGAGCGAAACCAGGTTTAATGGACTGTTTCAGTGTGGTACCACACTACTTCGTGATCCGAACCAGAAAAAACCCAGGATCTGTTCAACAAGTACGTGAAAAACGCGAAACTGTGAGCCTGATGAGGGCAAATCTTAGACCTAACCCAGACCTAACTTGCGTTATCCTCTAAAATATTGATCGAATCCAGGTTTAATTGACTGTTTCAGCGTGGTACCACATTACTACGTGATACAATCCAGAAACAGCCCAGCATCTAGCCATGAAGTATGAGAAATATGCGAAAGAATGAGCCTGATGAGAGCAAATACCAGACCTAACCTTGACCTAACATGAATTATTCGCTAAAATATTGATCGAAACCAGGTTTAATTGACTGTTTCAGTGTGGTCCCACATTACTACGTGATCCAAACCAGAAAAAACCCAGGATCCGTTCAACAAGAATGTGAAGAATGCGAAAGTATGAGTCTGATGAGGTCAAAACCCAGACATATCCCAGACCTAACTTGCGTTGTCCTCTAAGATATTGATGGAAACCAAGTTTAATTGACTGTTTCAGCGTGGTACCACAATACTACGTGATACAATCCAGAAACAGCCCAGGATCTAGCCATGAAGTATGAGAAATATGCGAAAGTATGAGCCTGATGAGGGCAAATCCTAGACCTAACCCAGACCTAACATGCGTTATCCTCTAAAATATTTATCGAGATCAGGTTTAATTGACCGTTTCGGTGTGGTACCACATTACTACGTGATCCAAACCAGAAAAAACCCAGGATCTAGCCATCAAGTATGAGTAATATGCGAAAGAATGAGCCTGATGAGAGTAAATCCCAGACCTAACCTAGACCTAACATGCGTTATCCTCTAAAATATTGATCGAAACCAGGTTTAATTGACTGTTTCAGTGTGGTCCCACATTACTACGTGATCCAAACCAGAAAAAACCCAGGATCCGTTCAACAAGTATGTGAAGAATGCGAAAGTATCAGTCTGATGAGGTCAAATCCCAGACCTGTCCCAGACCTAACTTGCGTTATCCTCTAAAATATTGATCGAAACCAGGTTCAATTGACCGTTTCGGTGTGGCACCACATTACTACGTGATCCAAACCAGAAAAAACCCAGGATCCGTTCAACAAGAATGTGAAGAATGCGAAAGTATGAGTCTGATGAGGTCAAAACCCAGACATATCCCAGACCTAACTTGCGTTGTCCTCTAAGATATTGATCGAAACCAGGTTTAATTGACTGTTTCAGTGTGGTCCCACATTACTACGTGATCCAAACCAGAAAAAACCCAGGATCCGTTCAACAAGTATGTGAAGAATGCGAAAGTATCAGTCTGATGAGGTCAAAACCCAGACATATCCCAGACCTAACTTGCGTTATCCTCCAAAATATTGATCGAAACCAGGTTTAATTGACTGTTTCAGTGTGGTCCCACATTACTACGTGATCCAAACCAGAAATAACCCAGGATCCGTTCAACAAGTATGTAAAGACTGCGAAAGTATGAGTCTGATGAGTGAAAATCCCAGGCCTAACCTAGACCTAACATGCTTTATCCTCTAAAATATTGATCCAAACCAGGTTTAATGGACTGTTTCAGTGTGGTACCACTTTACTACGTGATCCAATCCAGAAATAGCCCAGGATCTAGCCATGAAGTATGAGAAATATGCGAAAGTAAGAGCGTGATGAGGGCAAATCCTAGACCTATCCCAGACCTAACTTGCGTTATCCTCCAAAATATTGATCGAAACCAAGTTTAATTGACTGTTTCAGCGTGGTACCACATTACTACGTGATACAATCCAGAAACAGCCCAGGATCTAGCCATGAAGTATGAGAAATATGCGAAAGTATGAGCCTGATGAGGGCAAATCCTAGACCTAACCCAGACCTAACATGCGTTATCCTCTAAAATATTTATCAAGATCAGGTTTAATTGACCGTTTCGGTGTGGTACCACATTACTACGTGATCCAAACCAGAAAAAACCCAGTATCTAGCCGTCAAGTATGAGAAATATGCGAAAGAATGAGCCTGATGAGAGTAAATCCCAGACCTAACCTAGACCTAACAATGCGTTATCTTCTAAAATATTGATCGAAACCAGGTTTAATTGACTGTTTCAGTGTGGTCCCAGATTACTACGTGATCCAAACCAGAAAAAACCCAGGATCCGTTCAACAAGTATGTGAAGAATGCGAAAGTATGAGTCTGATGAGGTCAAATCCCAGACCTATCCCAGACCTAACTTGCGTTATCCTCTAAAATATTGATCGAAACCAGGTTCGATTGACCGTTTCGGTGTGGTACCACATTACTACGTGATCCAAACCAGAAAAAACCCAGGATCCGTTCAACAAGTATGTGAAGAATGCGAAAGTATGAGTCTGATGAGTGAAAATCCCAGGCCTAACCTAGACCTAACATGCGTTAGCCTCAAAAATATTGATCGAAACCTGGTTTAATCGACTGTTTCAGTGTGGTACCACATTACTATGTGATCCAAACCAGAAAATAACCCAGGATCTGTTCAACGAGTATGTGAAGGGTGCGAAAGTATGAGTCTGATGAGGTCAAATCCCAGACCTATCCCAGACCTAACTTGCGTTATCCTCTAAAATATTGATCGAAACCAGGTTTAATGGACTGTTTCAGTGTGGTACCACACTACTTCGTGATCCAAACCAGAAAAAACCCAGGATCTGTTCAAGAAGTATGTGAAAAACCCTAAACTGTGAGCCTGATGAGGGCGAATCGTAGACCTAACCCAGACCTAAGATGCGTTATCCTCTAAAATATTTATCCAGATCAGGTTTCATTAAATGTTTCAGTGTGGTATCACTTTACTACGTGATCCAATCCAGAAATAGCCCAGGATCTAGCCATGAAGTATGAGAAATATGAGAAAGCAAGAGCCTGATGAGGGCAAATCCTAGACCTATCCCAGACCTAACTTGCGTTATCCTCCAAAATATTGATCGAAACCATGTTTAATTGACTGTTTCAGCGTGGTACCACATTACTACGTGACACAATCCAGAAACAGCCCAGGATATGTTCAACATGTATGAGAAATATGCGAAAGAAAGAGCCTGATGAGAGCAAATCCCAGACCTGACCTAGACCTAACATGAATTATTCTCTAAAATATTGATCGAAACCAGGTTGAATTGACTGTTTCAGTGTGGTACTACACTACTTCGTGATCCAAACCAGACAAAACCCAGGATTTTCAACAAGAAAGTGAAAAACGCGAAACTGTGAGCCTGATGAGGGCAAATCTTAGACCTAACCCAGACCTAAGATGCGTTATCCTCTAAAATATTTATCCAGACCAGGTTTCATTGAATGTTTCAGTGTGGTACCACATTACTATGTGATCCAAACCAGAAAATAACCCAGGATCTAGCCATCAAGTATGAGAAATATGCGAAAGAATGAGCCTGATGAGAGCAAATCCCAGACCTAACCTAGACCTAACATGAATTATTCTCTAAAATATTGATCGAAACCAGGTTTAATTGACTGTTTCAGTGTGGTCCCACATTACTACGTGATCCAAACCAGAAAAAACCCAGGATCCGTTCAACAAGTATGTGAAGAATGCGAAAGTATGAGTCTCATGAGTGAAAATCCCAGGCCTAACCTAGACCTAAAACGCGTTATCCTCTAAAATATTGATCGAAACCTGGTTTAATCGACTGTTTCAGTGTGGTACCACATTACTATGTGATCCAAACCAGAAAATAACCCAGGATCTGTTCAAGGAGTATGTGAAGTGTGCGAAAGTATGAGTCTGATGAGGTCAAATCCCAGACCTATCCCGGACCTAACTTACGTTATCCTCTACAATTTTGATCGAAACCAGGTTTAATCGACTGTTTCAGTGTGGTACCACATTACTACGTGATCCAAACCAGAAAAAACCCAGGATCCGTTCAACAAGTATGTGAAGAATGCGAAAGTATGAGTCTGATGAGTGAAAATCCCAGGCCTAACCTAGACCTAACATGCGTTATCCCCTAAAATATTGATCCAAACCAGGCTTAATGGACTGTTTCAGTGTGGTACCACACTACTACGTGATCCAAACCAGAAAAAACCCAGGATCTGTTCAACAAGTATGTGAAAAACGCGAAAGCATGAGCCTGATGAGGGCAAATCCCAGACATATCCCAGACCTAACTTGCGTTGTCCTCTAAGATATTGATGGAAACCAGGTTTAATTGACTGTTTCAGTGTTGTACTTCATTACTACGTGATGCAATCCAGAAAAAGCCCAGGATCTAGCCATCAAGTATGAGAAATATGCGAAAGAATGAGCCTGATGAGAGCAAATCCCAGAACTAACCTAGACCTAACATGAATTATTCTCAAAAATAATGATCGAAACCAGGTATAATTGACTGTTTCAGTGTGGTACCGCACTACTATGTGATCCAAACCAGAAAATAACCCAGGATCTGTTCAACGAGTATGTGAAGAATGCGAAAGTATGAGTCTGATGAGTGAAAATCGCAGGGCTAACCTAGACCTAACATGCGTTATCCCCTAAAATATTGATCCAAACCAGGTTTAATGGACTGTTTCAGTGTGGTACCACACTACTACGTGATCCAAACCATAAAAAACCCAGGATCTGTTCAACAAGTATGTGAAAAACGCGAAAGTATGAGCCTGATGAGGGCAAATCCCAGACATATCCCAGACCTAACTTGCGTTATCCTCTAAAATTTTGATCGAAACCAGGTTTAATCGACTGTTTCAGTGTGGTACCACATTACTACGTGATCCAAACCAGAAAAAACCCAGGATCCGTTCAACAAGTATGTGAAGAATGCGAAAGTATGAGTCTGATGAGTGAAAATCCCAGTCCTAACCTAGACCTAACATGCGTTATCCTCTAAAATATTGATCCAAACCAGGTTTAATGGACTGTTTCAGTGTGGTACCACACTACGACGTGATCCAAACCAGAAAAAACCTAGGATCTAGCCATGAAGTATGAGAAATATGCGAAAGTATGAGCCTGATGAGGGCAAATCCTAGACTTCACCCAACCCTAACATGCGTTATCCTCTCAAATATTTATCAAGATCAGGTTTAATTGAATGTTTCAGTGTGGTACCTCATTACTACGTGAAACAAACCAGAAAAAACCCAGGATCCGTTGAACAAGTATGTGAAGAATGCGAAAGTATGAGTCTGATGAGGGCGAATCCCAGACCTATGCCAGACCTAACTTGCGTTATCCTCTAAACTATTGATCGAAACCAGGTTTAATTGACTGTTTCAGCGTGGTACCACATTACTACGTGATACAATCCAGAAACAGCCCAGGATCTAGCCATCAAGTATGAGAAATATGCGAAAGTATGAGTCTGATGAGGTCAAATCCCAGACCTATCCCAGACCTAACTTGCGTTATCCTCTAAAATTTTGATCGAAACCAGGTTTAATCGACTGTTTCAGTGTGGTACCACATTACTACGTGATCCAAACCAGAAAAAACCCAGGATCCGTTCAACAAGTATGTGAAGAATGCGAAAGTATGAGTCTGATGAGTGATAATCCCAGGGCTAACCTAGACCTAACATGCGTTATCCTCTAAAATATTGATCCAAACCAGGTTTAATGGACTGTTTCAGTGTGGTACCACTTTACTACGTGATGCAAAGCAGAAAAAACCCTCGATCAGGTCAACATGTATGTTAAAACTGCGAAAGAATGCCCCTGATGAGGGCAAATCCTAGGCCTAACCAAGACCAAACATGCGTTGTCCTCTAAAATATTGATGGAAACCAGGTTTAATTGACTGTTTCAGTGTTGTACTTCATTACTACGTGATTCAATCCAGAGAAAGCCCAGGATCTATCCAACAAGTATGAGAAATATGCGAAAGTATGAGCCTGATGAGGGCAAATCCTAGACCTAACCCAGACCTAACATGCGTTATCCTCTAAAATATTGATGGAAACCAGGTTTAATGGACTGTTTCAGCGTGGTACCACATTACTACGTGATTCAATCCAGAGAAAGCCCAGGATCTATCCAACAAGTATGAGAAATATGCGAAAGTATGAGCCTGATGATGGCAAATCCTAGACTTAACCCAAACCTAACATGCGTTATCCTCTCAAATATTTATCAAGATCAGGTTTAATTGAATGTTTCAGTGTGGTACCACATTACTACGTGAACCAAACCAGAAAAAACCCAGGATCCGTTCAACAAGTATGTGAAGAATGCGGAAAGTATGAGTCTGATGAGTGATAATCCCAGGGCTAACCTAGACCTAACATGCGTTATCCTCTAAAATATTGATCCAAACCAGGTTTAATGGACTGTTTCAGTGTGGTACCACTTTACTACGTGATGCAAAGCAGAAAAAACCCTCGATCAGGTCAACATGTATGTTAAAACTGCGAAAGAATGCCCCTGATGAGGGCAAATCCTAGGCCTAACCAAGACCAAACATGCGTTGTCCTCTAAAATATTGATGGAAACCAGGTTTAATTGACTGTTTCAGTGTTGTACTTCATTACTACGTGATGCAATCCAGAAAAAGCCCAGGATCCAGCCATCAAGTATGAGAAATATGCGAAAGAATGAGCCTGATGAGAGCAAATCCCAGACCTAACCTAGACTTAACTTGCGTTATCCTCTAAAATATTGATCCAAACCAGGTTTAATGGACTGTTTCAGTGTGGTACCACTTTACTACGTGACCAAAGCAGAAAAAACACTCGATCAGGTCAACATGTATGTTAAAACTGCGAAAGTATGACCCTCATGAGAGCAAATCCCAGGCCTAACCTAGACCTAACATGTGTTGTCCTCTAAAATATTGTTGGAAACCAGGTTTAATTGACTGTTTCAGTGTTGAACTTCATTACTACGTGATGCAATCCGGAAACAGCCCAGGATCTAGCCATGAAGTATGAGAAATATGCGAAAGTATGAGCCTGATGAGTGAAAATCCCCGGCCAAACCTAGACCTAACATGCGTTATCCTCAAAAATATTGATCCAAACCAGGTTTAATGGACTGTTTCAGTGTGGTACCACTTTACTACGTGATCCAAAGCAGAAAAAACACTCGATCAGGTCAACATGTATGTTAAAACTGCGAAAGTATGACCCTCATGAGAGCAAATCCCAGGCCTAACCTAGACCTAACATGTGTTGTCCTCTAAAATATTGTTGGAAACCAGGTTTAATTGACTGTTTCAGTGTTGAACTTCATTACTACGTGATGCAATCCGGAAACAGCCCAGGATCTAGCCATGAAGTATGAGAAATATGCGAAAGTATGAGCCTGATGAGTGAAAATCCCCGGCCAAACCTAGACCTAACATGCGTTATCCTCGAAAATATTGATCCAAACCAGGTTTAATGGACTGTTTCAGTGTGGAACCACTTTACTACGTGATGCAAAGCAGAAAAAACCCTCGATCAGGTCAACATGTATGTTAAAACTGCGAAAGAATGCCCCTGATGAGGGCAAATCCTAGGCCTAACCAAGACCAAACATGCGTTGTCCTCTAAAATATTGATGGAAACCAGGTTTAATTGACTGTTTCAGTGTTGTACTTCATTACTACGTGATGCAATCCAGAAAAAGCCCGGGATCTAGCCATCAAGTATGAGAAATATGCGAAAGAATGAGCCTGATGAGAGCAAATCCCAGACCTAACCTAGACTTAACTTGCGTTATCCTCTAAAATATTGATCCAAACCAGGTTTAATGGACTGTTTCAGTCTGGTACCACTTTACTACGTGATCCAAAGCAGAAAAAACACTCGATCAGGTCAACATGTATGTTAAAACTGCGAAAGTATGACCCTCATGAGAGCAAATCCCAGGCCTAACCTAGACCTAACATGTGTTGTCCTCTAAAATATTGTTGGAAACCAGGTTTAATTGACTGTTTCAGTGTTGAACTTCATTACTACGTGATGCAATCCGGAAACAGCCCAGGATCTAGCCATGAAGTATGAGAAATATGCGAAAGTATGAGCCTGATGAGTGAAAATCCCCGGCCAAACCTAGACCTAACATGCGTTATCCTCAAAAATATTGATCCAAACCAGGTTTAATGGACTGTTTCAGTGTGGTACCACTTTACTACGTGATCCAAAGCAGAAAAAACACTCGATCAGGTCAACATGTATGTTAAAACTGCGAAAGTATGACCCTCATGAGAGCAAATCCCAGGCCTAACCTAGACCTAACATGTGTTGTCCTCTAAAATATTGATGGAAAGCAGGTTTAATCGACTGTTTCAGCGTGGTACCACATTACTATGTGATACAATCCGGAAACAGCCCAGGATCTAGCCATGAAGTATGAGAAATATGCGAAAGTATGAGCCTGATGAGTGAAAATCCCCGGCCAAACCTAGACCTAACATGCGTTATCCTCTAAAATATTGATCCAAACCAGGTTTAATGGACTGTTTCAGTGTGGTACCACTTTACTACGTGATCCAAAGCAGAAAAAACACTCGATCAGGTCAACATGTATGTTAAAACTGCGAAAGTATGACCCTCATGAGAGCAAATCCCAGGCCTAACCTGGACCTAACATGTGTTGTCCTCTAAAATATTGTTGGAAACCAGGTTTAATTGACTGTTTCAGTGTTGAACTTCATTACTACGTGATGCAATCCGGAAACAGCCCAGGATCTAGCCATGAAGTATGAGAAATATGCGAAAGTATGAGCCTGATGAGTGAAAATCCCCGGCCAAACCTAGACCTAACATGCGTTATCCTCGAAAATATTGATCCAAACCAGGTTTAATGGACTGTTTCAGTGTGGTACCACTTTACTACGTGATCCAAAGCAGAAAAAACACTCGATCAGGTCAACATGTATGTTAAAACTGCGAAAGTATGACCCTCATGGGAGCAAATCCCAGGCCTAACCTAGACCTAACATGTGTTGTCCTCTAAAATATTGTTGGAAACCAGGTTTAATTGACTGTTTCAGTGTTGTACTTCATTACTACGTGATGCAATCCAGAGAAAGGCCAGGATCTATCCATCAAGTATGAGAAATATGCGAAAGAATGAGCCTGATGAGAGCAAATCCCAGACCTAACCTAGACCTAACATGAATTATTCTCTAAAATATTGATCGAAACCAGGTTTAATTGAGTGTTTCAGTGTCGTACTTCATTACTACGTGATGCAATCCAGAAAAAGCCCAGGATCTAGCCGTCAAGTATGAGAAATATGCGAAAGAATGAGCCTGATGAGAGCAAATCCCAGACCTAACCTAGACCTAACATGAATTATTCTCTAAAATATTGATCAAAACCAGGTTTAATTGACTGTTTCAGTGTGGTACCACATTACTACCTGATCCAATCCAGAAATAGCCCAGGATCCGTTCAACAAGTATGTGAGGAATGCGAAAGTATGAGTCTGATGAGTGAAAATCCCAGACCTAACCTAGACCTAACATGCGTTATCCTCTAAAATATTGATCCAAACCAGGTTTAATGGACTGTTTCAGTGTTGTACTCCATTACTACGTGATGCAATTCAGAAAAAGCCCAGGATCTGTTCAACAAGTATGTGAAAAACGCGAAAGTATGAGCCTGATGAGGGCAAATCCTAGACCTAACCCAGACCTAACATGAATTATTCTCTAAAATATTGATCGAAACCAGGTTTAATTGACTGTTTCAGTGTGGTCCCACATTACTTCGTGATCCAAACCAGAAAAAACCCAGGATCCGTTCAACAAGTATGTGAAGAATGCGAAAGTATGAGCCTGATGAGTGAAAATCCCAGGCCTAACCTAGACCTAACATGCGTTATTCTCTAAAATATTGATCGAAACCTGGTTTGATCGACTGTTTCAGTGTGGTACCACATTACCATGTGATCCAAACCAGAAAATAACCCAGGATCTGTTCAAGGAGTATGTGAAGTGCGCGAAAGTATGAATCTGATGAGGTCAAATCCCAGACCTATCGCAGACCTAACTTGCGTTATCCTCTAAAATATTCATCGAAACCAGGTTTAATCGACTGTTTCAGTGTGGTACCACATTACTACGTGATCCAAACCAGAAAAAACCCAGGATCCGTTCAACAAGTATGTGGAGAATGCGAAAGTATGAGTCTGATGAGTGAAAATCCCAGACCTAACCTAGACCTAACATGCGTTATCCTCTAAAATATTGATCCAAACCAGGTTTAATGGACTGTTTCAGTGTGGTACCACACTACTACGTGATCCCAACCAGAAAAAACCCAGGATCTGTCCAACAAGTATGTGGAGAATGCGAAAGTATGAGTCTGATGAGTGAAAATCCCTGGGCTAACCTAGACCTAACATGCGTTATCCTCTAAAATATTGATCGAAACCAGGTTTAATCGACTGTTTCAGTGTGGTACCACATTACTACGTGATCCAAACCAGAAAAAACCCAGGATCAGTTCAACAAGTATGTGAAGAATGCGAATGTATGAGTCTGATGTGTGAAAATCCCAGGGCTAACCTAGACCTAACATGCGTTATCCACTAAAATATTGATCGAAACCAGGTTTAATCGACAGTTTCAGTGTGGTATCACACTACTACGTGATCGAAACCAGACAAAACCCAGGATCTGTTCAACAAGAATGTGAAAAACGCGAAACTGTGAGCCTGATGAGGGCAAATCTTAGACCTAACCCAGACCTAAGATGCGTTATCCTCTAAAATATTTATCCAGACCAGGTTTCATTGAATGTTTCAGTGTGGTACCACTTTACTACGTGATCCAATCCAGAAATAGCCCAGGATCTAGCCATGAAGTATGAGAAATATGCGAAAGTATGAGCCTGATGAGGGCAAATCCCAGACATATCCCAGACCTAACTTGCGTTGTCCTCTAAGATATTGATGGAAACCAGGTTTAATTGACTGTTTCAGTGTTGTACTTCATTACTACGTGATGAAATCCAGAAAAAGCCCAGGATCTAGCCATCAAGTATGAGAAATATGCGAAAGAATGAGCCTGATGAGAGCAAATCCCAGACCTAACCTAGACCTAACATGAATTATTCTCTAAAATATTTATCAAAACCAGGTTTAATTGACTGTTTCAGTGTGGTACCACATTACTACGTGATCCAATCCAGAAAAAGCCCAGGATCTAGCCATCAAGTATGAGAAATATGCGAAAGAATGAGCCTGATGAGAGCAAATCCCAGACCTAACCTAGACCTAACTTGCGTTGTCCTCTAAAATAGTGATGGAAACCGGGTTTCATTGACTGTTTCAGTGTGGTACTACATTACTACGTGATGCAATCCAGAAAAAGCCCAGGATCTAGCCATGAAGTATGAGAAATATGCGAAAGTAAGAGCCTGATGAGGGCAAATCCTAGACCTATCCCAGACCTAACTTGCGTTATCCTCTAAAATATTGATCGAAACCAGGTTTAATTGACTGTTTCAGCGTGGTACCACACTACTTCGTGATCCAAACCAGTCAAAACCCAGGATCTGTTCAACAAGAATGTGAAAAACGCGAAACTGTGAGCCTGATGAGGGCAAATCTTAGACCTAACCCAGACCTAAGATGCGTTATCCTCTAAAATATTTATCCAGACCAGGTTTCATTGAATGTTTCAGTGTGGTACCACTTTACTACGTGATCCAATCCAGAAATAGCCCAGGATCTAGCCATGAAGTATGAGAAATATGCGAAAGTGAGAGCCTGATGAGGGCAAATCCTAGACCTATCCCAGACCTAACTTGCGTTATCCTCTAAAATATTGATCGAAACCAGGTTTAATTGACTGTTTCAGCGTGGCACCACATTACTACGTGATACAATCCAGAAACAGCCCAGGATCTGTTCAACATGTATGAGAAATATGCGAAAGAAAGAGCCTGATGAGAGCAAATCCCAGACCTAACCTAGACCTAACATGAATTATTCTCTAAAATATTGATCGAAACCAGGTTTAATTGACTGTTTCAGTGTGGTCCCACATTACTACGTGATCCAAACCAGAAAAAACCCAGGATCCGTTCAACAAGTATGTGAAGAATGCGAAGGTATGAGTCTGATGAGTGAAAATCCCAGGCCTAACCTAGACCAAACATGCGTTATCCGCTAAAATATTGATCGAAACTTGGTTTAATCGACTGTTTCAGTGTGGTACCACATCAATATGTGATCCAAACCAGAAAATAACCCAGGATCTGTTCAAGGAGTATGCGAAGTGTGCGAAAGTATGAGTCTGATGAGGTCAAATCCCAGACCTATCCCAGACCTAACTTGCGTTATCCTCTAAAATTTTGATCGAAACCAGGTTTAATCGACTGTTTCAGTGTGGTACCACATTACTACGTGATCCAAACCAGAAAAAACCCAGGATCCGTTCAACAAGTATGTGAAGAATGCGAAAGTATGAGTCTGATGAGTGAAAGTCCCAGACCTAACCTAGACCTAACATGCGTTATCCTCTAAAATATTGATCCAACCCAGGTTTAATGGACTGTTTCAGTGTGGCACCACACTACTACGTGTTCCAAACCAGAAGAAACCCAGGATCTGTTCAACAAGTATGTGAAAAACGCGAAAGTATGAGCCTGATGAGGGCGAATCCCAGACATATCCCAGACCTAACTTGCGTTGTCCTCTAAGATATTGATGGAAACCAGATTTAATTGACTGTTTCAGTGTTGTACTTCATTACTACGTGATGCAATCCAGAAAAAGCCCAGGATCTAGCCATCAAGTATGAGAAATATGCGAAAGAATGAGCCTGATGAGAGCAAATCCCAGACCTAACCTAGACCTAACATGAATTATTCTCTAAAATATTGATCGAAACCAGGTTTAATTGACTGTTTCAGTGTGGTCCCACATTACTACGTGATCCAAACCAGAAAATAACACAGGATCTGTTCAAGGAGTATGTGAAGTGTGCGAAAGTATGAGTCTGATGAGGTCAAATCCCAGACCTATCCCAGACCTAACTTGCGTTATCCTCTAAAATATTGATCGAAACCAGGTTTAAACGACTGTTTCAGTGTGGTACCACATTACTACGTGACCCAAACCAGAAAAAACCCACGATCTGTTCAACATGTATGTGAAAGACGCGAAAGTATGAGCCTGATGAGGGCAAATCCCAGACCTATCCCAGACCTGACTTGCGTTATCCTCTAAAATATTGATCGAAACCAGGTTTAATTGACCGTTTCAGTGTGGTACCTCATTACTACGTGATCCAAACCAGAAAAACCCAGGATCCGTTCAACAAGTATGTGAAGAATGCGAAAGTATGAGTATGATCAGTGAAAATCTCAGGCCTTACCTAGACCTAACTTGCGTTGTCCTCTAAAATAGTGATGGAAACCAGGTTTCATTGACTGTTTCAGTGTGGTACTACATTACTACGTGATGCAATCCAGAAAAAGCCCAGGATCTAGCCATCAAGTATGAGAAATATGCGAAAGTATGAGCCTGATGAGTGAAAATCCCCGGCCAAACCTAAACCTAACATGCGTTGTCCTCTAAAATATTGATGGAAACCAGGTTTAATTGACTGTTACAGTGTTGTACTTCATTACTACGTGATGCAATCCAGAGAAAGCCCAGGATCTGTCCATCAAGTATGAGAAATATGCGAAAGAATGAGCCTGATGAGAGCAAATCCCAGACCTATCCTAGACCTAACATGAATTATCCTCTAAAATATTGATCGAAACCAGGTTTAAACGACTGTTTCAGTGTGGTACCACATTACTACGTGACACAAACCAGAAAAAAACCACGATCTGTTCAACAAGTATGTGAAAAACGCGAAAGTATGAGCCTGATGAGGGCAAATCCTAGACCTAACCCAGACCTAACATGCGTTATCCTCTAAAATATTGATCGCAACCAGGTTTAATGGACTGTTTCAGTGTGGTACCACACTACTACGTGATCTAAACCAGAAAAAACCGAGGATCTGTTCAACAAGTATGTGAAAAACGCGAAAGTATGAGTCTGATGAGGTGAAATCCCAGACCTATCCCAGACGTAACTTGCGTTATCCTCTAAAATATTGATCGAAACCAGGTTTAATCGACTGTTTCAGCGTGGTACCACATTACTATGTGATACAATCCAGAAACTGCCCAGGATCTAGCCATGAAGTATGAGAAATATGCGAAAGTATGAGCCTGATGAGTGAAAATCCCCGGCCAAACCTAGACCTAACATGCGTTGTCCTCTAAGATATTGATGGAAACCAGGTTTAATTGACTGTTTCAGTGTTGTACTTCATTACTACGTGATCCAAACGAGAAAAAACCCAGGATCCGTTCAACAAGTATGTGAAGAATGCGAAAGTATGAGCCTGATGAGGTCAAATCCCAGGCCTAACCTAGACCTAACATGCGTTATCCTCAAAAATATTGATCAAAACCAGGTTTAATCGACTGTTTCAGTGTGGTACCACATTACTACGTGACCCAATCCAGAAATAGCCCAGGATCCGTTCAACAAGTATGTGAAGAATGCGAAAGTATGAGTCTGATGAGTGAAAATCCCAGACCTAACCTAGACCTAACATGCGTTATCCTCTAAAATATTGATCCAAACCAGGTTTAATGGACTGTTTCAGTGTGGTACCACACTACTCCGTGATCCAAACAAGAAAAAGCCCAGGATCTGTTCAACAAGTATGTGAAAAACGCGAAAGTATTAGCCTGATGAGGGCAAATCCCAGACATATCCCAGACCTAACTTGAGTTGTCCTCTAAGATATTGATGGAAACCAGGTTTAATTGACTGTTTCAGTGCTGTACTTCATTACTACGTGATGTAATCCAGAAAAAGCCCAGGATCTGTTCAACAAGTATGTGGAGAATGCGAAAGTATGAGTCTGATGAGTGAAAATCCCTGGGCTAACCTAGACCTAACATGCGTTATCCTGAAAAATATTGATCGAAACCTGGTTTAATCGACTGTTTCACTGTGGTACCACATTACTATGTGTTCCAAACCAGAAAATAACCCAGGATCTGTTCAAGGAGTATGTGAAGTGTGCGAAAGTATGAGTCTGATGAGTGAAAATCCCAGGGCTAACCTAGACCTAACATGCGTTATTCACTAAAATATTGATCGAAACCAGGTTTAATCGACTGAATCGTTTCAGTGTGGTATCACATTACTACGTGATCCAAACCAGACAAAACCCAGGATCTGTTCAACAAGAATGTGAAAAACGCGAAACTGTGAGCCTGATGAGGGCAAATCTTAGACCTGACCCAGACCTAAGATGCGTTATCCTCTAAACTATTTATCCAGACCAGGTTTCATTGAATGTTTCAGTGTGGTACCACTTTACTACGTGATCCAATCCAGAAATAGCCCAGGATCTAGCCATGAAGTATGAGAAATATGCGAAAGTATGAGCCTGATGAGGGCAAATCCCAGACATATCCCAGACCTCACTTGCGTTGTCCTCTAAGATATTGATGGAAACCAGGTTTAATTGACTGTTTCAGTGTTGTACTTCATTACTACATGATGCAATCCAGAAAAAGCCCAGGATCTAGCCATCAAGTATGAGAAATATGCGAAAGAATGAGCCTGATGAGAGCAAATCCCAGACCTAACCTAGGCCTAACATGAATTATTCTCTAAAATATTGATCGAAACTAGGTTTAATTGACTGTTTCAGCGTGGTACCACACTACTTTGTGATCCAAACCAGTCAAAACCCAGGATCTGTTCAACAAGAATGTGAAAAACGCGAAACTGTGAGCCTGATGAGGGCAAATCTTAGACCTAACACAGACCTAAGATGCGTTATCCTCTAAAATATTTATCCAGACCAGGTTTCATTGAATGTTTCAGTGTGGTACCACTTTACAACGTGATCCAATCCAGAAATAGCCCAGGATCTAGCCATGAAGTATGAGAAATATGCGAAAGTGAGAGCCTGATGAGGGCAAATCCTAGACCTATCCCAGACCTAACTACCGTTATCCTCTAAAACATTGATCGAAACCAGGTTTAATTGACTGTTTCAGCGTGGTACCATATTTCTACGTGATACAATCCAGAAGCAGCCCAGGATCTGTTCAACATGTATGAGAAATATGCGAAAGAAAGAGCCTGATGAGAGCAAATCCCAGACCTAACCTAGACCTAACATGAATTATTCTCTAAAATATTGATCGAAACCAGGTTTAATCGACTGTTTCAGTGTGGTACCACATTACTATGTGATCCAAACCAGAAAATAACCCAGGATCTGTTCAACGAGTAAGTGAAGTGTGCGAAAGTATGAGTCTGATGAGGTCAAATCCCAGACCTATCCCAGACATAACTTGCGTTATCCTCTAAAATATTGATCGAAACCAGGTTTAATCGACTGTTTCAGTGTGGTACCACATTACTACGTGATCCAAACCAGAAAAAACCCAGGATCAGTTCAACAAGTATGAGAAGAATGCGAAAGTATGAGTCTGATGAGTGAAAATCCCAGGGCTAACCTAGACCTAACATGCGTTATCCTCTAAAATATTGATCCAAACCAGGTTTAATGGACTGTTTCAGTGTGGTACCACACTACTACGTGATACAAACCAGAAAAAAACCAGGATCTGTTCAACAAGTATGTGGAGAATGCGAAAGTATGAGTCTGATGAGTGAAAATCCCTGGGCTAACCTAGACCTAACATGCGTTATCCTGAAAAATATTGATCGAAACCTGGTTTAATCGACTGTTTCACTGTGGTACCACATTACTATGTGTTCCAAACCAGAAAATAACCCAGGATCTGTTCAAGGAGTATGTGAAGTGTGCGAAAGTATGAGTCTGATGAGTGAAAATCCCAGGGCTAACCTAGACCTAACATGCGTTATCCACTAAAATATTGATCGAAACCAGGTTTAATCGACTGTTTCAGTGTGGTATCACATTACTACGTGATCCAAACCAGACAAAACCCAGGATCTGTTCAACAAGAATGTGAAAAACGCGAAACTGTGAGCCTGATGAGGGCAAATCTTAGACCTAACCCAGACCTAAGATGCGTTATCCTCTAAACTATTTATCCAGACCAGGTTTCATTGAATGTTTCAGTGTGGTACCACTTTACTACGTGATCCAATCCAGAAATAGCCCAGGATCTAGCCATGAAGTATGAGAAATATGCGAAAGTATGAGCCTGATGAGGGCAAATCCCAGACATATCCCAGACCTCACTTGCGTTGTCCTCTAAGATATTGATGGAAACCAGGTTTAATTGACTGTTTCAGTGTTGTACTTCATTACTACGTGATGCAATCCAGAAAAAGCCCAGGATCTAGCCATCAAGTATGAGAAATATGCGAAAGAATGAGCCTGATGAGAGCAAATCCCAGACCTAACCTAGGCCTAACATGAATTATTCTCTAAAATATTGATCGAAACTAGGTTTAATTGACTGTTTCAGCGTGGTACCACACTACTTTGTGATCCAAACCAGTCAAAACCCAGGATCTGTTCAACAAGAATGTGAAAAACGCGAAACTGTGAGCCTGATGAGGGCAAATCTTAGACCTAACACAGACCTAAGATGCGTTATCCTCTAAAATATTTATCCAGACCAGGTTTCATTGAATGTTTCAGTGTGGTACCACTTTACTACGTGATCCAATCCAGAAATAGCCCAGGATCTAGCCATGAAGTATGAGAAATATGCGAAAGTATGAGCCTGATGAGGGCAAATCCCAGACATATCCCAGACCTCACTTGCGTTGTCCTCTAAGATATTGATGGAAACCAGGTTTAATTGACTGTTTCAGTGTTGTACTTCATTACTACGTGATGCAATCCAGAAAAAGCCCAGGATCTAGCCATCAAGTATGAGAAATATGCGAAAGAATGAGCCTGATGAGAGCAAATCCCAGACCTAACCTAGACCTAACATGAATTATTCTCTAAAATATTGATCGAAACCAGGTTTAATGGACTGTTTCAGTGTGGTACCACATTACTACGTGATCCAAACCAGAAAAAACCCAGGATCCGTTCAACAAGTATGTGAAGAATGCGAAAGTATGAGTCTGATGAGTGAAAATCCCAGGCCTAACCTAGACCTAACATGAGTTATACTCTAAAATATTGATCGAAACCTGGTTTAATCGACTGTTTCAGTGTGGTACCACATTACTATGTGATCCAAACCAGAAAATAACCCAGGATCTGTTCAACGAGTAAGTGAAGTGTGCGAAAGTATGAGTCTGATGAGGTCAAATCCCAGACCTATCCCAGACATAACTTGCGTTATCCTCTAAAATATTGATCGAAACCAGGTTTAATCGACTGTTTCAGTGTGGTACCACATTACTACGTGATCCAAACCAGAAAAAACCCAGGATCAGTTCAACAAGTATGAGAAGAATGCGAAAGTATGAGTCTGATGAGTGAAAATCCCAGGGCTAACCTAGACCTAACATGCGTTATCCTCTAAAATATTGATCCAAACCAGGTTTAATGGACTGTTTCAGTGTGGTACCACACTACTACGTGATACAAACCAGAAAAAACCCAGGATCTGTTCAACAAGTATGTGAAAAACGCGAAAGTATGAGCCTGATGAGGGCAAATCCCAGACCTATCCCAGACCTAACTTGCGTTGTCCTCTAAGATATTGATGGAAACCAGGTTTAATTGACTGTTTCAGTGTTGTACTTCATTACTACGTGATGCAATCCAGAAAAAGCCCAGGATCTAGCCATCAAGTATGAGAAATATGCGAAAGAATGAGCCTGATGAGAGCAAATCCCAGACCTAACCTAGACCTAACATGAATTATTCTCTAAAATATTGATCGAAACCAGGTTTAATTGACTGTTTCAGTGTGGTCCCACATTACTACGTGATCCAAACCAGAAAAAACCCAGGATCTGTTCAACAAGAATGTGAAAAACGCGAAACTGTGAGCCTGATGAGGGCAAATCTTAGACCTAACCCAGACCTAAGATGCGTTATCCTCTAAAATATTTATCCAGACCAGGTTTCATTGAATGTTTCAGTGTGGTGCCACTTTACAACGTGATCCAATCCAGAAATAGCCCAGGATCTAGCCATGAAGTATGAGAAATATGCGAAAGAAAGAGCCTGATGAGAGCAAATCCCAGACCTAACCTAGACCTAACATGAATTATTCTCTAAAATATTGATCGAAACCAGGTTTAATGGACTGTTTCAGTGTGGTACCACATTACTACGTGATCCAAGCCAGGAAAAACCCAGGATCAGTTCAACAAGTATGAGAAGAATGCGAAAGTATGAGTCTGATGAGTGAAAATCCCAGGGCTAACCTAGACCTAACATGCGTTATCCTCTAAAATATTGATCGAAACCAGGTTTAATCGACTGTTTCAGTGTGGTACCACATTACTACGTGATCCAAACCAGAAAAAACCTAGGATCAGTTCAACAAGTATGTGAAGAATGCGAAAGTATGAGTCTGATGTGTGAAAATCCCAGGGCTAACCCAGACCTAACATGCGTTATCCACTAAAATATTGATCGAAACCAGGTTTAATCGACTGTTTCATTGTGGTATCACACTACTACGTGATCCAAACCAGACAAAACCCAGGATCTGTTCAACAAGAATGTGAAAAACGCGAAACTGTGAGCCTGATGAGGGCAAATCTTAGACCTAACCCAGACCTGAGATGCGTTATCCTCTAAACTATTTATCCAGACCAGGTTTCATTGAATGTTTCAGTGTGGTACCACTTTATTACGTGATCCAATCCAGAAATAGCCCAGGATCTAGCCATGAAGTATGAGAAATATGCGAAAGTGAGAGCCTGATGAGGTCAAATCCCAGACCTATCCCAGACATAACTTGCGTTATCCTCTAAAATATTGATCGAAACCAGGTTTAATCGACTGTTTCAGTGTGGTACCACATTACTACGTGATCCAAACGAGAAAAAACCCAGGATCAGTTCAACAAGTATGAGAAGAATCCGAAAGTATGAGTCTGATGAGTGAAAATCCCAGGGCTAACCTAGACCTAACATGCGTTATCCTCTAAAATATTGATCCAAACCAGGTTTAATGGACTGTTTCAGTGTGGTACCACACTACTACGTGATACAAACCAGAAAAAACCCAGGATCTGTTCAACAAGTATGTGAAAAACGCGAAACAATGAGCCTGATGAGGGCAAATCCCAAACCTATCCCAGACCTAACATGCGTTATCCTCAAAAATATTGATCGAAACCTGGTTTAATCGACTGTTTCAATGTGGTACCACATTACTATGTGATCCAAACCAGAAAATAACCCAGGATCTGTTCAACAAGTATGTGAGGTGTGCGAATGTATGAGTCTGATGAGGTGAAATCCCAGACCAATCCCAGACTTAACTTGCGTTATCCTCTAAAATATTGATCGAAACCAGGTTTAATCGACCGTTTCAGTGTGGTACCACATTACTACGTGATCCAAACCAGAAAATACCCAGGATCTGTTCAACAAGTATGTGAAGAATGCGAAAGTATGAGTCTGATGTGTGAAAATCCCAGGGCTAACCTAGACCTAACATGCGTTATCCACTAAAATATTGATCGAAACCAGGTTTAATCGACTGTTTCAGTGTGGTATCACACTACTACGTGATCCAAACCAGACAAAACCCAGGATCTGTTCAACAAGAATGTGAAAAACGCGAAACTGTGAGCCTGATGAGGGCAAATCTTAGACCTAACCCAGACCTAAGATGCGTTATCCTCTAAACTATTTATCCAGACCAGGTTTCATTGAATGTTTCAGTGTGGTACCACTTTACTACGTGATCCAATCCAGAAATAGCCCAGGATCTAGCCATGAAGTATGAGAAATATGCGAAAGTATGAGCCTGATGAGGGCAAATCCCAGACATATCCCAGACCTAACTTGCGTTGTCCTCTAAGATATTGATGGAAACCAGGTTTAATTGACTGTTTCAGTGTTGTACTTCATTACTACGTGATGCAATCCAGAAAAAGCCCAGGATCTAGCCATCAAGTATGAGAAATATGCGAAAGAATGAGCCTGATGAGAGCAAATCCCAGACCTAACCTAGGCCTAACATGAATTATTCTCTAAAATATTGATCGAAACCAGGTTTAATTGACTGTTTCAGCGTGGTACCACACTACTTCGTGATCCAAACCAGTCAAAACCCAGGATCTGTTCAACAAGAATGTGAAAAACGCGAAACTGTGAGCCTGATGAGGGCAAATCTTAGACCTAACCCAGACCTAAGATGCGTTATCCTCTAAAATATTTATCCAGACCAGGTTTCATTGAATGTTTCAGTGTGGTACCACTTTACAACGTGATCCAATCCAGAAATAGCCCAGGATCTAGCCATGAAGTATGAGAAATATGCGAAAGTGAGAGCCTGATGAGGGCAAATCCTAGACCTATCCCAGACCTAACTACCGTTATCCTCTAAAATATTGATCGAAACCAGGTTTAATTGACTGTATCAGCGTGGTACCATATTACTACGTGATACAATCCAGAAGCAGCCCAGGATCCGTTCAACAAGTATGTGAAGAATGCGAAAGTATGAGTCTGATCAGTGAAAATCCCAGACCTAACGTAGACCTAACATGAGTTATACTCTAAAATATTGATCGAAACCTGGTTTAATCGACTGTTTCAGTGTGGTACCACATTACTATGTGATCGAAACCAGAAAATAACCCAGGATCTGTTCAACGAGTAAGTGAAGTGTGCGAAAGTATGAGTCTGATGAGGTCAAATCCCAGACCTATCCCAGACATAACTTGCGTTATCCTCTAAAATATTGATCGAAACCAGGTTTAATCGACTGTTTCAGTGTGGTACCACATTACTACGTGATCCAAACCAGAAAAAACCCAGGATCAGTTCAACAAGTATGAGAAGAATGCGAAAGTATGAGTCTGATGAGTGAAAATCCCAGGGCTAACCTAGACCTAACATGCGTTATCCTCTAAAATATTGAACCAAACCAGGTTTAATGGACTGTTTCAGTGTGGTACCACACTACTACGTGATACAAACCAGAAAAAACCCAGGATCTGTTCAACAAGTATGTGAAAAACGCGAAAGTATGAGCCTGATGAGGGCAAATCCCAGACCTATCCCAGACCTAACATGCGTTATCCTCAAAAATATTGATCGAAACCTGGTTTAATCGACTGTTTCAGTGTGGTACCACATTACTATGTGATCCAAACCAGAAAATAACCCAGGATCTGTTCAACAAGTATGTGAGGTGTGCGAATGTATGAGTCTGATGACGTCAAATCCCAGACCAATCCCAGACTTAACTTGCGTTATCCTCTAAAATATTGATCCAAACCAGGTTTAATGGACTGTTTCAGTGTGGTACCACATTACTACGTGATCCAAACCAGAAAAAACCCAGGATCAGTTCAACAAGTATGAGAAGAATGCGAAAGTATGAGTCTGATGAGTGAAAATCCCAGGGCTAACCTAGACCTAACATGCGTTATCCTCTAAAATATTGATCGAAACCAGGTTTAATCGACTGTTTCAGTGTGGTACCACATTACTACGTGATCCAAACCAGAAAAAACCCAGGATCAGTTCAACAAGTATGTGAAGAATGCGAAAGTATGAGTCTGATCAGTGAAAATCCCAGGCCTAACCTAGACCCAGCTTGCGTTATCCTCTAAAATATTGATCGAAACCAGGTTTAATCGACTGTTTCGGTGTGGTACCACATTACTACGTGACCCAAACCAGAAAAAACCCATTATCTGTTCAACAAGTATGTGAAAAACGCGAAAGTATGAGCCTGATGAGGGCAAATCCCAGACCTCTCCCAGACCTAACTTGCGTTATCCTCTAAAATATTGATCGAAACCAGGTTTAATTGACCGTTTCAGTGTGGTACCTCATTACTACGTGATCCAAACCAGAAAAACCCAGGATCAGTTCAACAAGTATGTGAAGAATGCGAAAGTATGAGTCTGATGAGTGAAAATCCCAGGCCTAACTTAGACCTAACATGCGTTATCCTCTAAAATATTGATCGAAACGAGGTTTAATTGTCTGTTTCAGCGTGGTACCACATTACTACGTGATACAATCCAGAAACAGCCCGGGATCTAGCCATGAAGTATGAGAAAAAATGAGAAAGTATGAGCCTGATGAGGGCAAATCCTAGACCTAACCCAAACCAAACATGCGTTATCCTCTAAAATAATGATCCAAACCAGGTTTAATTAATTGTTTTAGTTGTGGCACCACATTACTACGTGATCCAAAGCAGAAAAAACCCTCGATCAGGTCAAAATGCATGTTAAATCTGCGAAAGTATGACCCTGATGAGGGCAAATCCCAGACCTATCCCAGACCTATCTTGCGTTGTCCTCTAAAATAATGATCGAAACCAGGTTTAATTGATTGATTTAGTTGTGGCACCACTTTACTACGTGATCCAAAGCAGAAAAAACCCTCGATCAGGTCATCATGCATGTTAAAACTGCGAAAGTATGACCCTGATGCGTGAAAATCCCAGGCCTAACCTAGACCTAACATGCGTTATCCTCAAAAATATTGATCGAAACCTGGTTTAATTGACTGTTTTAGTTGTGGTACCACTTTACTACGTGATCCAAAGCAGAAAAAACCCTCGATCAGGTCAAAATGCATGTTAAAACTGCGAAAGTATGACCCTGATGAGGTCAAATCCCAGACCTTTCCCAGACCTGACATGCGTTATTCTCTAAAATATTTATCAAGACCAGGTTTAATTGATTGTTTCGGTGTGGTCCCACATTACTACGTGATCCAAACCAGAAAAAACCCAGGATCCGTTCAACAAGTATGTGAAGAATGCGAAAGTATGAGTCTGATGAGTGAAAATCCCAGACCTAACCTAGACCTAACATGCGTTATCCTCAAAAATATTGATCGAAACCTGGTTTAATTGACTGTTTTAGTTGTGGTACCACTTTACTACGTGATCCAAAGCAGAAAAAACCCTCGATCAGGTCAAAATGCATGTTAAAACTGCGAAAGTATGACCCTGATGAGGTCAAATCCCAGACCTATCCCAGACCTGACATGTGTTATTCTCTAAAATATTTATCAAGAACAGGTTTACTTGATTGTTTCGGTGTGGTCACACATTACTACGTGATCCAAACCAGAAAAAACCCAGGATCCGTTCAACAAGTATGTGAAGAATGCGAAAGTATGAGTCTGATGAGGGCAAATCCCAGACCTATCCCACACCTAACATGCGTTATCCTCTAAAAGATTTATCAAGACCAGGTTTAATTGACTGTTTCAGTGTGGTACCACTTTACTACGTGATCCAAAGCAGAAAATACCCTCGATCAGGTCAACATGCATGTTAGAACTGCGAAAGTATGGCCCTGATGAGGTCAAATCCCAGACCTGTCCCAGACCTGACATGCGTTATCCTCTAAAATATTGATCCAAACCAGGTTTAATTGACTGTTTCAGCGTGGTACCACGTTACTACGTGATACAATCCAGAAATAGCACAGGATCTAGCCATCAAGTATGAGAAATATGCGAAAGAATGAGCCTGATGAGAGCAAATCCCAGACCTAACCTAGACATAACATGAATTATTCTCTAAAATATTGATCGAAACCAGGTTTAATTGACTGTTTCAGTGTGGTACCACATTACTACGTGATCCAATCCAGAAATAGCCCAGGATCTAGCCATGAAGTATGAGAAATATGCGAAAGTATGAGCCTGACGAGGGCAAATCCTAGACCTAACCCAGACCTAACATGCGTTATCCTCTAAAATATTTATCATGAGCAGGTTTAATCGATTGCTTCAGTGTGGTCCCACATTACTACGTGATCCAAACCAGAAAATAACCCAGGATCTGTTCAACGAGTATGTGAAGTGTGCGAAAGTATGAGTCTGATGGGGGCAAATCCTAGACCTATCCCATACCTAACATGCGTTATCCTCTAAAGTATTTATCAAGACCAGGTTTAATTGTCTGCTTCAGTGTGGTACCACATTGCTACGTGATCCAAACCAGCAAAAACCCAGGATCCGTTCAACAAGTATGTGAAGAATGCAAAAGTATGAGTCTGATGAGGGCAAATCCTAGACCTATCCCAGACCTACCATGCGTTATCCTCTAAAATATTGATCCAAACCAGGTTTAGTGGACTGTTTCAGTGTGGTACCACATTACTACGTGATCCAAACCAGAAAATAACCCAGGATCTGTTCAACGAGTATGTGAAGTGTGCGAAAGTATGAGTCTGATGAGGGCAAATCCCAGACCTATCCCAGACCTAACATGCGTTATCCTCTAAAATATTTATCATGACCAGGTTTAATTGATTGTTTCAGTGTGGTCCCACATTACTACGTGATCCAAACCAGAAAAAACCCAGGATCCGTTCAACAAGTATGTGAAGAATGCGAAAGTATGAGTCTGATGAGGGCAAATCCTAGACCTGTCCCAGACCTACCATGCGTTATCCTCTAAAATATTGATCCAAACCAGGTTTAGTGGACTGTTTCAGTGTGGTACCACATTACTACGTGATCCAAACCAGAAAATAACCCAGGATCTGTTCAACGAGTATGTGAAGAATGCGAAAGTATGAGTCTGATGAGGGCAAATCCTAGACCTATCCCAGACCTACCATGCGTTATCCTCTAAAATATTGATCCAAACCAGGTTTAGTGGACTGTTTCAGTGTGGTACCACTTTACAACGTGATCCAAAGCAGAAAAAACCCTCGATCACGTCAACATGTATGATAAAACTGCGAAAGTATGACCCTGATGAGGGCAAATCCCAGACCTATCCCAGACCTAACTTGCGTTATCCTCTAAAATATTGATTGAATCCAGGTTTAATTGACTGTGTCAGTGTGGTACCACATTACTACGTGATCCAATCCAGAAATAGCCCAGGATCTAGCAATGAAGTATGAGAAATATGCTTAAGTATGAGCCTGACGAGGGCAAATCCTAGACCTAACCCAGACCTAACATGCGTTATCCTCTAAAATATTTATCATGACCAGGTTTAATTGATTGTTTCAGTGTGGTCCCACATTACTACGTGATCCAAACCAGAAAAAACCCAGGATCCGTTCAACAAGTATGTGAAGAATGCGAAAGTATGATTCTGATGAGGGCAAATCCTAGACCTATCCCAGACCTAACATGCGTTATCCTCTAAAATATTGATCCAAACCAGGTTTAATGGACTGTTTCAGTGTGGTACCACACTACTACGTGATCCAAACCAGAAATAACCCAGGATCTGTTCAACAAGTATGTGAAGAATGCGAAAGTATGTGTCTGATGAGGGCTAATCCCAGACCTATCCCAGACCTAACTTGCGTTATCCTCTAAAATAATGATCGAAACCAGGTTTAATTGACTGTTTTAGTAGTGGCACCACTTTACTACGTGATCCAAAGCAGAAAAAACCCTCGATCAGGTCAACATGCATGTTAAAACTGCGAAAGTATGACCCTAATGAGGGCAAATCCCAAGCCTAACCTAGACCTAACATGCGTTATCTTCTAAAATATTGAGCGAAACCTGGTTTAATCGACTGTTTCAGTGTGGTACCACATTACTATGTGATCCAAACCAGAAAATAACCCAGGATCTGTTCATCGAGTATGTGAAGTGTGCGAAAGTATGAGTCTGATGAGGGCAAATCCTAGACCTATCCCAGACCTAACATGCGTTATCCTCTAAAATATTTATCAAGACCACGTTTAATTGACTGTTTCAGTGTGGTACCACATTACTATGTGATCCAAACCAGAAAAAGCCCAGGATCTGTTCAACGAGTATGTGAAGTGTGCGAAAGTATGAGCCTGACGAGGGCAAATCCTAGACCTAACCCAGACCTAACATGCGTTATCCTCTAAAATATTTATCATGAGCAGGTTTAATTGATTGCTTCAGTGTGGTCCCACATTACTACGTGATCCAAACCAGAACATAACCCAGGATCTGTTCAACGAGTATGTGAAGTGTGCGAAAGTATGAGTCTGATGAGGGCAAATCCTAGACCTATCCCAGACCTAACATGCGTTATCCTCTAAAATATTTATCAAGACAAGGTTTAATTGACTGTTTCAGCGTGGTACCACGTTACTACGTGATACAGTCCAGAAATAGCCCAGGATCTAGTCATGAAGTATGAGAAATATGCGAAAGTATGAGTCTGATGAGGGCAAATCCCAGACCTATCCCAGACCTAACATGCGTTATCCTCTAAAATATTTATCAAGACCAGGTTTAATTGACTGTTTCAGTGTGGTACCACATTGCTACGTGATCCAAACCAGAAAAAGCCCAGGATCTGTTCAACAAGTATGTGAAAAACACGGAAGTATGAGCCTGGTGAGGGCAAATCCTAGACCTATCCCAGACCTAACATGCGTTATCCTCTAAAATATTTATCAAGACAAGGTTTAATTGACTGTTTCAGTGTGGTACCACATTGCTGCGTGATCCAATCCAGAAATACCCCAGGATCTAGCCATGAAGTATGAGAAATATGCGAAAGTATGAGCCTGACGAGGGCAAATCCTACACCTAACGCAGACCTAACATGCGTTATCCTCTAAAATATTTATCAAGACCAGGTTCATTTGATTGTTTCAGTGTGGTCCCACATTACTACGTAATCCAAACCAGAAAAAACACAGGATCCGTTCAAGAAGTATGTGAAAAACGCGAAAGTATGAGCCTGATGAAGGCAAATCCCAGACCTATCCCAGACCTAACTTGCGTTATCCTCTAAAATATTGATCGAAACCTGGTTTAATCGACTGTTTCAGTGTGGTACCACATTACTATGTGATCCAAACCAGAAAATAACCCAGGATCTGTCCAACGAGTATGTGAAGTGTGCGAAAGTATGAGTCTGATGAGGGCAAATCCTAGACCTAACCCAAACCTAACATGCGTTATCCTGTAAAATATTTATCAAGACCAGGTTTAATTGAATGCTCCAGTGTGGTACCACATTACTACGTGAACCAAACCAGAAAAAACCCAGGATCCGTTCAACAAGTATGTGAAGAATGCGAAAGTATGAGTCTGATGAGTGAAAATCCCAGGCCTAACCCAGACCTAACATGCGTTATCCTCAAAAATATTGATCGAAACCTGGTTTAATCGACTGTCTCAGTGTGGTACCACATTACTATGTGATCCAAACCAGAAAATAACCCAGGATCTGTTCAACGAGTATGTGAAGTGTGCGAAAGTATGAGCCTGACGAGGGCAAATCCTAGACCTAACCCAGAGCTAACATGCGTTATCCTCTAAAATATTTATCATGAGCAGGTTTAATTGATTGCTTCAGTGTGGTCCCACATTACTACGTGATCCAAACCAGAAAATAACCCAGGATCTGTTCAACGAGTATGTGAAGTGTGCGAAAGTATAAGTCTGATGGGGGCAAATCCTAGACCTATCCCATACCTAACATGCGTTATCCTCTAAAGTATTTATCAAGACCAGGTTTAATTGTCTGTTTCAGTGTGGTACCACATTGCTACGTGATCCAAACCAGCAAAAACCCAGGATCCGTTCAACAAGTATGTGAAGAATGCGAAGGTATGAGTCTGATGAGGGCAAATCCTAGACCTATCCCAGACCTACCATGCGTTATCCTCTAAAATATTGATCCAAACCAGGTTTAGTGGACTGTTTCAGTGTGGTACCACATTACAACGTGATCCAAACCAGAAAATAACCCAGGATCTGTTCAACGAGTATGTGAAGTGTGCGAAAGTATGAGTCTGATGAGGGCAAATCCCAGACCTATCCCAGACCTAACATGCGTTATCCTCTAAAATATTTATCATGACCAGGTTTAATTGATTGTTTCAGTGTGGTCCCACATTACTACGTGATCCAAACCAGAAAAAACCCAGGATCCGTTCAACAAGTATGTGAAGAATGCGAAAGTATGAGTCTGATGAGGGCAAATCCTAGACCTGTCCCAGACCTACCATGCGTTATCCTCTAAAATATTGATCGAAACCAGGTTTAATTGACTGTTTTAGTAGTGGCACCACTTTACTACGTGATCCAAAGCAGAAAAAACCCTCGATCAGGTCAACATGCATGTTAAAACTGCGAAAGTATGACCCTAATGAGGGCAAATCCCAAGCCTAACCTAGACCTAACATGCGTTATCTTCTAAAATATTGAGCGAAACCAGGTTTAATTGACTGTTTCAGTGTCGTACCACATTACTACGTGATCCAATCCAGAAATAGCTCGGGATCTAGCCATGAAGTATGAGAAATATGCGAAAGTATGAGCCTGATGAGGGCAAATCCCAGACCTAACCCAGACCTAACATGCGTTGTCCTCTAAAATATTTATCAAGACCAGGTTTAATCGACTGTTTCAGTGTGGTCCCACATTACTACGTGATCCAAACCAGAAGAAACCCAGGATCTCTTCAACAAGTATGTGAAAAACGCAAAAGTATGAGCCTGATGAGGGCAAATCCCAGACCTATCCCAGACCAAACTTGCGTTATCCTCTAAAATATTGATCGAAACCTGGTTTAATCGACTGTTTCAGTGTGGTACCACATTACTATGTGATCCAAACCAGAAAATAACCCAGGATCTGTTCAACGAGTATGTGAAGTGTGCGAAAGTATGAGTCTGATGAGGGCAAATCCTAGACCTATCCCAGACCTAACATGCGTTATCCTCTAAAATATTTATCAAGACCACGTTTAATTGACTGTTTCAGTGTGGTACCACATTACTATGTGATCCAAACCAGAAAAAGCCCAGGATCTGTTCAACAAGTATGTGAAAAACACGAAAGTATGAGTCTGATGAGGGCAAATCCCAGACCTATCCCAGACCTAACATGCGTTATCCTCTAAAATATTTATCAAGACCAGGTTTAATTGACTGTTTCAGTGTGGTACCACATTGCTACGTGATCCAAACCAGAAAAAGCCCAGGATCTGTTCAACAAGTATGTGAAAAACACGGAAGTATGAGCCTGGTGAGGGCAAATCCTAGACCTATCCCAGACCTAACATGCGTTATCCTCTAAAATATTTATCAAGACAAGGTTTAATTGACTGTTTCAGTGTGGTACCACATTGCTACGTGATCCAATCCAGAAATACCCCAGGATCTAGCCATGAAGTATGAGAAATATGCGAAAGTATGAGCCTGACGAGGGCAAATCCTACACCTAACGCAGACCTAACATGCGTTATCCTCTAAAATATTTATCAAGACCAGGTTCATTTGATTGTTTCAGTGTGGTCCCACATTACTACGTAATCCAAACCAGAAAAAACACAGGATCCGTTCAACAAGTATGTGAAAAACGCGAAAGTATGAGCCTGATGAGGGCAAATCCCAGACCTATCCCAGACCTAACTTGCGTTGTCCTCTAAAATATTGATCGAAACCTGGTTTAATCGACTGTTTCAGTGTGGTACCACATTACTATGTGATCCAAACCAGAAAATAACCCAGGATCTGTCCAACGAGTATGTGAAGTGTGCGAAAGTATGAGTCTGATGAGGGCAAATCCCAGACCTATCCCAGACCTAACATGCGTTATCCTCTAAAATATTTATCATGACCAGGTTTAATTGATTGTTTCAGTGTGGTCCCACATTACTACGTGATCCAAACCAGAAAAAACCCAGGATCCGTTCAACAAGTATGTGAAGAATGCGAAAGTATGAGTCTGATGAGTGAAAATCCCAGGCCTAACCTAGACCTAACATGCGTTATCCTCAAAAATATTGATCGAAACCTGGTTTAATCGACTGTCTCAGTGTGGTACCACATTACTATGTGATCCAAACCAGAAAATAACCCAGGATCTGTTCAACGAGTATGTGAAGTGTGCGAAAGTATAAGTCTGATGGGGGCAAATCCTAGACCTATCCCATACCTAACATGCGTTATCCTCTAAAGTATTTATCAAGACCAGGTTTAATTGTCTGTTTCAGTGTGGTACCACATTGCTACGTGATCCAAACCAGCAAAAACCCAGGATCCGTTCAACAAGTATGTGAAGAATGCGAAAGTATGAGTCTGATGAGGGCAAATCCTAGACCTATCCCAGACCTACCATGCGTTATCCTCTAAAATATTGATCCAAACCAGGTTTAGTGGACTGTTTCAGTGTGGTACCACATTACTACGTGATCCAAACCAGAAAATAACCCAGGATCTGTTCAACGAGTATGTGAAGTGTGCGAAAGTATGAGTCTGATGAGGGCAAATCCCAGACCTATCCCAGACCTAACATGCGTTATCCTCTAAAATATTTATCATGACCAGGTTTAATTGATTGTTTCAGTGTGGTCCCACATTACTACGTGATCCAAACCAGAAAAAACCCAGGATCCGTTCAACAAGTATGTGAAGAATGCGAAAGTATGAGTCTGATGAGGGCAAATCCTAGACCTGTCCCAGACCTAACATGCGTTATCCTCTAAAATATTTATCAAGACAAGGTTTAATTGACTGTTTCAGTGTGGTACCACATTGCTACGTGATCCAATCCAGAAATACCCCAGGATCTAGCCATGAAGTATGAGAAATATGCGAAAGTATGAGCCTGACGAGGGCAAATCCTACACCTAACGCAGACCTAACATGCGTTATCCTCTAAAATATTTATCAAGACCAGGTTCATTTGATTGTTTCAGTGTGGTCCCACATTACTACGTAATCCAAACCAGAAAAAACACAGGATCCGTTCAACAAGTATGTGAAAAACGCGAAAGTATGAGCCTGATGAGGGCAAATCCCAGACCTATCCCAGACCTAACTTGCGTTGTCCTCTAAAATATTGATCGAAACCTGGTTTAATCGACTGTTTCAGTGTGGTACCACATTACTATGTGATCCAAACCAGAAAATAACCCAGGATCTGTCCAACGAGTATGTGAAGTGTGCGAAAGTATGAGTCTGATGAGGGCAAATCCTAGACCTAACCCAAACCTAACATGCGTTATCCTGTAAAATATTTATCAAGACCAGGTTTAATTGAATGCTCCAGTGTGGTACCACATTACTACGTGAACCAAACCAGAAAAAACCCAGGATCCGTTCAACAAGTATGTGAAGAATGCGAAAGTATGAGTCTGATGAGTGAAAATCCCAGGCCTAACCTAGACTTAACATGCGTTATCCTCAAAAATATTGATCGAAACCTGGTTTAATCGACTGTCTCAGTGTGGTACCACATTACTATGTGATCCAAACCAGAAAATAACCCAGGATCTGTTCAACGAGTATGTGAAGTGTGCGAAAGTATAAGTCTGATGGGGGCAAATCCTAGACCTATCCCATACCTAACATGCGTTATCCTCTAAAGTATTTATCAAGACCAGGTTTAATTGTCTGTTTCAGTGTGGTACCACATTGCTACGTGATCCAAACCAGCAAAAACCCAGGATCCGTTCAACAAGTATGTGAAGAATGCGAAAGTATGAGTCTGATGAGGGCAAATCCTAGACCTATCCCAGACCTACCATGCGTTATCCTCTAAAATATTGATCCAAACCAGGTTTAGTGGACTGTTTCAGTGTGGTACCACATTACTACGTGATCCAAACCAGAAAATAACCCAGGATCTGTTCAACGAGTATGTGAAGTGTGCGAAAGTATGAGTCTGATGAGGGCAAATCCCAGACCTATCCCAGACCTAACATGCGTTATCCTCTAAAATATTTATCATGACCAGGTTTAATTGATTGTTTCAGTGTGGTCCCACATTACTACGTGATCCAAACCAGAAAAAACCCAGGATCCGTTCAACAAGTATGTGAAGAATGCGAAAGTATGAGTCTGATGAGGGCAAATCCTAGACCTGTCCCAGACCTACCATGCGTTATCCTCTAAAATATTGATCCAAACCAGGTTTAGTGGACTGTTTCAGTGTGGTACCACTTTACAACGTGATCCAAAGCAGAAAAAACCCACGATCCGTTCAACAAGTATGTGAAAAACACGAAAGTATGAGCCTGGTGAGGGCAAATCCTAGACCTATCCCAGACCTAACATGCGTTATCCTCTAAAATATTTATCAAGACAAGGTTTAATTGACTGTTTCAGTGTGGTACCACATTGCTACGTGATCCAATCCAGAAATACCCCAGGATCTAGCCATGAAGTATGAGAAATATGCGAAAGTATGAGCCTGACGAGGGCAAATCCTACACCTAACGCAGACCTAACATGCGTTATCCTCTAAAATATTTTTCAAGACCAGGTTCATTTGATTGTTTCAGTGTGGTCCCACATTACTACGTAATCCAAACCAGAAAAAACACAGGATCCGTTCAACAAGTATGTGAAAAACGCGAAAGTATGAGCCTGATGAGGGCAAATCCCAGACCTATCCCAGACCTAACTTGCGTTATCCTCTAAAATATTGATCGAAACCTGGTTTAATCGACTGTTTCAGTGTGGTACCACATTACTATGTGATCCAAACCAGAAAATAACCCAGGATCTGTCCAACGAGTATGTGAAGTGTGCGAAAGTATGAGTCTGATGAGGGCAAATCCTAGACCTAACCCAAACCTAACATGCGTTATCCTGTAAAATATTTATCAAGACCAGGTTTAATTGAATGCTCCAGTGTGGTACCACATTACTACGTGAACCAAACCAGAAAAAACCCAGGATCCGTTCAACAAGTATGTGAAGAATGCGAAAGAATGAGTCAGATGCGTGAAAATCCCAGGCCTAACCTAGACCTAAAATGCGTTATCCTAAAAAATATTGATCGAAACCTGGTTTAATCGACTGCTTCAGTGTGGTACCACATTACTACGTGACCCAAACCAGAAAAAACCCAGGATCTCTTCAACAAGTATGTGAAGAATGCGAAAGTATGAGTCTGATGAGTGAAAATCCCAGGCCTAGCCTAGACCTAACATGCGTTATCCTCAAAAATATTGATCAAAACCTGGTTTAATGGACTGTCTCAGTGTGGTACCACATTACTATGTGATCCAAACCAGAAAATAACCCAGGATCTGTTCAACGAGTATGTGAAGTGTGCGAAAGTATGAGTCTGATGGGGGCAAATCCTAGACCTATCCCATACCTAACATGCGTTATCCTCTAAAATATTTATCAAGACCAGGTTTAATTGTCTGTTTCAGTGTGGTACCACATTGCTACGTGATCCAAACCAGATAAAATCCAGGATCAGTTCAACAAGTATGTGAAAAACGCGAAAGTATGAGCCTGATGAGGGCAAATCCCAGACCTATCCCAGACCTAACTTGCGTTATCCTCTAAAATATTGATCGAAACCTGGTTTAATCGACTGTCTCAGTGTGGTACCACATTACTATGTGATCCAAACCAGAAAATAACCCAGGATCTGTTCAACGAGTATGTGAAGTGTGCGAAAGTATGAGTCTGATGGGGGCAAATCCTAGACCTATCCCATACCTAACATGCGTTATCCTCTAAAATATTTATCAAGACCAGGTTTAATTGTCTGTTTCAGTGTGGTACCACATTGCTACGTGATCCAAACCAGATAAAATCCAGGATCAGTTGAACAAGTATGTGAAAAACGCGAAAGTATGAGCCTGATGAGGGCAAATCCCAGACCTATCCCAGACCTAACATGCGTTATCCTCTAAAATATTTATCAAGACCAGGTTTAATTGACTGTTTCAGCGTGGTACCACGTTACTACGTGATACAATCCAGAAATAGCGCAGGATCTAGCCATCAAGTATGAGAAATATGCGAAAGAATGAGCCTGATGAGAGCAAATCCCAGACCTAACCTAGACATAACATGAATTATTCTCTAAAATATTGATCGAAACCAGGTTTTATTGACTGTTTCAGTGTGGTGCCACATTACTACGTGATCCAATCCAGAAATAGCCCAGGATCTAGCCATGAAGTATGAGAAATATGCGAAAGTATGAGCCTGACGAGGGCAAATCCTAGACCTAACCCAGACCTAACATGCGTTATCCTCTAAAATATTTATCACGACCAGGTTTAATTGATTGTTTCAGTGTGGTACCACATTGCTACGTGATCCAAACCAGAAAAAACCCAGGATCCGTTCAACAAGTATGTGAAGAATGCGAAAGTATGAGTCTGATGAGGGCAAATCCCAGACCTATCCCAGACCTAACTTGCGTTATCCTCTAAAATATTGATCGAAACCTGGTTTAATCGACTGTTTCAGTGTGGTACCACATTACTATGTGATCCAAACCAGAAAATAACCCAGGATCTGTCCAACGAGTATGTGAAGTGTGCGAAAGTATGAGTCTGATGAGGGCAAATCCTAGACCTAACCCAAACCTAACATGCGTTATCCTGTAAAATATTTATCAAGACCAGGTTTAATTGAATGCTCCAGTGTGGTACCACATTACTACGTGAACCAAACCAGAAAAAACCCAGGATCCGTTCAACAAGTATGTGAAGAATGCGAAAGTATGAGTCTGATGAGTGAAAATCCCAGGCCTAGCCCAGACCTAACATGCGTTATCCTCAAAAATATTGATCGAAACCTGGTTTAATCGACTGTCTCAGTGTGGTACCACATTACTATGTGATCCAAACCAGAAAATAACCCAGGATCTGTTCAACGAGTATGTGAAGTGTGCGAAAGTATAAGTCTGATGGGGGCAAATCCTAGACCTATCCCATACCTAACATGCGTTATCCTCTAAAGTATTTATCAAGACCAGGTTTAATTGTCTGTTTCAGTGTGGTACCACATTGCTACGTGATCCAAACCAGCAAAAACCCAGGATCCGTTCAACAAGTATGTGAAGAATGCGAAAGTATGAGTCTGATGAGGGCAAATCCTAGACCTGTCCCAGACCTACCATGCGTTATCCTCTAAAATATTGATCCAAACCAGGTTTAGTGGACTGTTTCAGTGTGGTACCACTTTACAACGTGATCCAAAGCAGAAAAAACCCACGATCCGTTCAACAAGTATGTGAAAAACACGAAAGTATGAGCCTGGTGAGGGCAAATCCTAGACCTATCCCAGACCTAACATGCGTTATCCTCTAAAATATTTATCAAGACAAGGTTTAATTGACTGTTTCAGTGTGGTACCACATTGCTACGTGATCCAATCCAGAAATACCCCAGGATCTAGCCATGAAGTATGAGAAATATGCGAAAGTATGAGCCTGACGAGGGCAAATCCTACACCTAACGCAGACCTAACATGCGTTATCCTCTAAAATATTTTTCAAGACCAGGTTCATTTGATTGTTTCAGTGTGGTCCCACATTACTACGTAATCCAAACCAGAAAAAACACAGGATCCGTTCAACAAGTATGTGAAAAACGCGAAAGTATGAGCCTGATGAGGGCAAATCCCAGACCTATCCCAGACCTAACTTGCGTTATCCTCTAAAATATTGATCGAAACCTGGTTTAATCGACTGTTTCAGTGTGGTACCACATTACTATGTGATCCAAACCAGAAAATAACCCAGGATCTGTCCAACGAGTATGTGAAGTGTGCGAAAGTATGAGTCTGATGAGGGCAAATCCTAGACCTAACCCAAACCTAACATGCGTTATCCTGTAAAATATTTATCAAGACCAGGTTTAATTGAATGCTCCAGTGTGGTACCACATTACTACGTGAACCAAACCAGAAAAAACCCAGGATCCGTTCAACAAGTATGTGAAGAATGCGAAAGAATGAGTCAGATGCGTGAAAATCCCAGGCCTAACCTAGACCTAAAATGCGTTATCCTAAAAAATATTGATCGAAACCTGGTTTAATCGACTGCTTCAGTGTGGTACCACATTACTACGTGACCCAAACCAGAAAAAACCCAGGATCTCTTCAACAAGTATGTGAAGAATGCGAAAGTATGAGTCTGATGAGTGAAAATCCCAGGCCTAGCCTAGACCTAACATGCGTTATCCTCAAAAATATTGATCAAAACCTGGTTTAATGGACTGTCTCAGTGTGGTACCACATTACTATGTGATCCAAACCAGAAAATAACCCAGGATCTGTTCAACGAGTATGTGAAGTGTGCGAAAGTATGAGTCTGATGGGGGCAAATCCTAGACCTATCCCATACCTAACATGCGTTATCCTCTAAAATATTTATCAAGACCAGGTTTAATTGTCTGTTTCAGTGTGGTACCACATTGCTACGTGATCCAAACCAGATAAAATCCAGGATCAGTTCAACAAGTATGTGAAAAACGCGAAAGTATGAGCCTGATGAGGGCAAATCCCAGACCTATCCCAGACCTAACTTGCGTTATCCTCTAAAATATTGATCGAAACCTGGTTTAATCGACTGTCTCAGTGTGGTACCACATTACTATGTGATCCAAACCAGAAAATAACCCAGGATCTGTTCAACGAGTATGTGAAGTGTGCGAAAGTATGAGTCTGATGGGGGCAAATCCTAGACCTATCCCATACCTAACATGCGTTATCCTCTAAAATATTTATCAAGACCAGGTTTAATTGTCTGTTTCAGTGTGGTACCACATTGCTACGTGATCCAAACCAGATAAAATCCAGGATCAGTTCAACAAGTATGTGAAAAACTCGAAAGTATGAGCCTGATGAGGGCAAATCCCAGACCTATCCCAGACCTAACATGCGTTATCCTCTAAAATATTTATCAAGACCAGGTTTAATTGACTGTTTCAGCGTGGTACCACGTTACTACGTGATACAATCCAGAAATAGCGCAGGATCTAGCCATCAAGTATGAGAAATATGCGAAAGAATGAGCCTGATGAGAGCAAATCCCAGACCTAACCTAGACATAACATGAATTATTCTCTAAAATATTGATCGAAACCAGGTTTTATTGACTGTTTCAGTGTGGTGCCACATTACTACGTGATCCAATCCAGAAATAGCCCAGGATCTAGCCATGAAGTATGAGAAATATGCGAAAGTGTGAGCCTGACGAGGGCAAATCCTAGACCTAACCCAGACCTAACATGCGTTATCCTCTAAAATATTTATCACGACCAGGTTTAATTGATTGTTTCAGTGTGGTACCACATTGCTACGTGATCCAAACCAGAAAAAACCCAGGATCCGTTCAACAAGTATGTGAAGAATGCGAAAGTATGAGTCTGATGAGGGCAAATCCCAGACCTATCCCAGACCTAACTTGCGTTATCCTCTAAAATATTGATCGAAACCTGGTTTAATCGACTGTTTCAGTGTGGTACCACATTACTATGTGATCCAAACCAGAAAATAACCCAGGATCTGTCCAACGAGTATGTGAAGTGTGCGAAAGTATGAGTCTGATGAGGGCAAATCCTAGACCTATCCCAGACCTAACATGCGTTATCCTCTAAAATATTTATCAAGACAAGGTTTAATTGACTGTTTCAGTGTGGTACCACATTGCTGCGTGATCCAATCCAGAAATACCCCAGGATCTAGCCATGAAGTATGAGAAATATGCGAAAGTATGAGCCTGACGAGGGCAAATCCTACACCTAACGCAGACCTAACATGCGTTATCCTCTAAAATATTTATCAAGACCAGGTTCATTTGATTGTTTCAGTGTGGTCCCACATTACTACGTAATCCAAACCAGAAAAAACACAGGATCCGTTCAACAAGTATGTGAAAACGCGAAAGTATGAGCCTGATGAGGGCAAATCCCAGACCTATCCCAGACCTAACTTGCGTTATCCTCTAAAATATTGATCGAAACCTGGTTTAATCGACTGTTTCAGTGTGGTACCACATTACTATGTGATCCAAACCAGAAAATAACCCAGGATCTGTCCAACGAGTATGTGAAGTGTGCGAAAGTATGAGTCTGATGAGGGCAAATCCTAGACCTAACCCAAACCTAACATGCGTTATCCTGTAAAATATTTATCAAGACCAGGTTTAATTGAATGCTCCAGTGTGGTACCACATTACTACGTGAACCAAACCAGAAAAAACCCAGGATCCGTTCAACAAGTATGTGAAGAATGCGAAAGTATGAGTCTGATGAGTGAAAATCCCAGGCCTAGCCCAGACCTAACATGCGTTATCCTCAAAAATATTGATCGAAACCTGGTTTAATCGACTGTCTCAGTGTGGTACCACATTACTATGTGATCCAAACCAGAAAATAACCCAGGATCTGTTCAACGAGTATGTGAAGTGTGCGAAAGTATAAGTCTGATGGGGGCAAATCCTAGACCTATCCCATACCTAACATGCGTTATCCTCTAAAGTATTTATCAAGACCAGGTTTAATTGTCTGTTTCAGTGTGGTACCACATTGCTACGTGATCCAAACCAGCAAAAACCCAGGATCCGTTCAACAAGTATGTGAAGAATGCGAAAGTATGAGTCTGATGAGGGCAAATCCTAGACCTATCCCAGACCTACCATGCGTTATCCTCTAAAATATTGATCCAAACCAGGTTTAGTGGACTGTTTCAGTGTGGTACCACATTACTACGTGATCCAAACCAGAAAATAACCCAGGATCTGTTCAACGAGTATGTGAAGTGTGCGAAAGTATGAGTCTGATGAGGGCAAATCCCAGACCTATCCCAGACCTAACATGCGTTATCCTCTAAAATATTTATCATGACCAGGTTTAATTGATTGTTTCAGTGTGGTCCCACATTACTACGTGATCCAAACCAGAAAAAACCCAGGATCCGTTCAACAAGTATGTGAAGAATGCGAAAGTATGAGTCTGATGAAGGCAAATCCTAGACCTGTCCCAGACCTACCATGCGTTATCCTCTAAAATATTGATCGAAACCAGGTTTAATTGACTGTTTTAGTAGTGGCACCACTTTACTACGTGATCCAAAGCAGAAAAAACCCTCGATCAGGTCAACATGCATGTTAAAACTGCGAAAGTATGACCCTAATGAGGGCAAATCCCAAGCCTAACCTAGACCTAACATGCGTTATCTTCTAAAATATTGATCGAAACCAGGTTTAATTGACTGTTTCAGTGTCGTACCACATTACTACGTGATCCAATCCAGAAATAGCCCAGGATCTAGCCATGAAGTATGAGAAATATGCGAAAGTATGAGCCTGATGAGGGCAAATCCCAGACCTAACCCAGACCTAACATGTGTTGTCCTCTAAAATATTTATCAAGACCAGGTTTAATCGACTGTTTCAGTGTGGTCCCACATTACTACGTGATCCAAACCAGAAAAAACCCAGGATCTCTTCAACAAGTATGTGAAAAACGCAAAAGTATGAGCCTGATGAGGGCAAATCCCAGACCTATCCCAGACCAAACTTGCGTTATCCTCTAAAATATTGATCGAAACCTGGTTTAATCGACTGTTTCAGTGTGGTACCACATTACTATGTGATCCAAACCAGAAAATAACCCAGGATCTGTTCAACGAGTATGTGAAGTGTGCGAAAGTATGAGTCTGATGAGGGCAAATCCTAGACCTATCCCAGACCTAACATGCGTTATCCTCAAAAATATTTATCAAGACCACGTTTAATTGACTGTTTCAGTGTGGTACCACATTACTATGTGATCCAAACCAGAAAAAGCCCAGGATCTGTTCAACAAGTATGTGAAAAACACGAAAGTATGAGTCTGATGAGGGCAAATCCCAGACCTATCCCAGACCTAACATGCGTTATCCTCTAAAATATTTATCAAGACCAGGTTTAATTGACTGTTTCAGTGTGGTACCACATTGCTACGTGATCCAAACCAGAAAAAGCCCAGGATCTGTTCAACAAGTATGTGAAAAACACGGAAGTATGAGCCTGGTGAGGGCAAATCCTAGACCTATCCCAGACCTAACATGCGTTATCCTCTAAAATATTGATCCAAACCAGGTTTAGTGGACTGTTTCAGTGTGGTACCACTTTACAACGTGATCCAAAGCAGAAAAAACCCACGATCCGTTCAACAAGTATGTGAAAAACACGAAAGTATGAGCCTGGTGAGGGCAAATCCTAGACCTATCCCAGACCTAACATGCGTTATCCTCTAAAATATTTATCAAGACAAGGTTTAATTGACTGTTTCAGTGTGGTACCACATTGCTACGTGATCCAATCCAGAAATACCCCAGGATCTAGCCATGAAGTATGAGAAATATGCGAAAGTATGAGCCTGACGAGGGCAAATCCTACACCTAACGCAGACCTAACATGCGTTATCCTCTAAAATATTTTTCAAGACCAGGTTCATTTGATTGTTTCAGTGTGGTCCCACATTACTACGTAATCCAAACCAGAAAAAACACAGGATCCGTTCAACAAGTATGTGAAAAACGCGAAAGTATGAGCCTGATGAGGGCAAATCCCAGACCTATCCCAGACCAAACTTGCGTTATCCTCTAAAATATTGATCGAAACCTGGTTTAATCGACTGTTTCAGTGTGGTACCACATTACTATGTGGTCCAAACCAGAAAATAACCCAGGATCTGTCCAACGAGTATGTGAAGTGTGCGAAAGTATGAGTCTGATGAGGGCAAATCCTAGACCTAACCCAAACCTAACATGCGTTATCCTGTAAAATATTTATCAAGACCAGGTTTAATTGAATGCTCCAGTGTGGTACCACATTACTACGTGAACCAAACCAGAAAAAACCCAGGATCCGTTCAACAAGTATGTGAAGAATGCGAAAGTATGAGTCTGATGAGTGAAAATCCCAGGCCTAACCTAGACCTAACATGCGTTATCCTCAAAAATATTGATCGAAACCTGGTTTAATCGACTGTCTCAGTGTGGTACCACATTACTATGTGATCCAAACCAGAAAATAACCCAGGATCTGTTCAACGAGTATGTGAAGTGTGCGAAAGTATGAGTCTGATGGGGGCAAATCCTAGACCTATCCCATACCTAACATGCGTTATCCTCTAAAATATTTATCAAGACCAGGTTTAATTGTCTGTTTCAGTGTGGTACCACATTGCTACGTGATCCAAACCAGATAAAACCCAGGATCAGTTCAACAAGTATGTGAAAAACGCGAAAGTATGAGCCTGATGAGGGCAAATCCCAGACCTATCCCAGACCTAACTTGCGTTATCCTCTAAAATATTGATCGAAACCTGGTTTAATCGACTGTTTCAGTGTGGTACCACATTACTATGTGATCCAAACCAGAAAATAACCCAGGATCTGTTCAACGAGTATGTGAAGTGTGCGAAGGTATGAGTCTGATGAGGGCAAATCCTAGACCTATCCCAGACCTAACATGCGTTATCCTCTAAAATATTTATCAAGACCAGGTTTAATTGACTGTTTCAGCGTGGTACCACGTTACTACGTGATACAATCCAGAAATAGCGCAGGATCTAGCCATCAAGTATGAGAAATATGCGAAAGAATGAGCCTGATGAGAGCAAATCCCAGACCTAACCTAGACATAACATGAATTATTCTCTAAAATATTGACCCAAACCAGGTTTAATGGACTGTTTCAGTGTGGTACCACTTTACTACGTGATCCAAAGCAGAAAATACCCTCGATCAGGTCAACATGCATGTTAAAACTGCGAAAGTATGACCCTGATGAGGTCAAATCCCAGACCTATCCCAGACCTGACATGCGTTATCCTCTAAAATATTGATCCAAACCAGATTTAATTGACTGTTTCAGTGTGGTCCCACATTACTACGTGATACAATCCAGAAACAGCCCAGGATCTAGCCATGAAGTATGAGAAATATGCGAATGTATGAGCCTGATGATGACAAATTCTAGACCTAACCCAAACCTAACATGCGTTATCCTCCAAAATATTTATCAAGACCAGGTTTAATTAAATGTTTCAGTGTGGTGCCACATTACTACGTGAACCAAACCAGAAAAAACCCACGATCCGTTCAACAAGTATGTGAAGAATGCGAAAGTATGAGTCTGATGAGTGAAAATCCCAGGGCTAACCTAGACCTAACATGTGTTATCCTCTAAAATATTGATCCAAACCAGGTTTAATTGACTGTTTCAGCGTGGTACCACGTTACTACGTGATACAATCCAGAAATAGCACAGGATCTAGCCATCAAGTATGAGAAATATGCGAAAGAATGAGCCTGATGAGAGCAAATCCCAGACCTAACCTAGACATAACATTAATTATTCTCTAAAATATTGATCGAAACCAGGTTTTATTGACTGTTTCAGTGTGGTGCCACATTACTACGTGATCCAATCCAGAAATAGCCCAGGATCTAGCCATGAAGTATGAGAAATATGCGAAAGTATGAGCCTGACGAGGGCAAATCCTAGACCTAACCCAGACCTAACATGCGTTATCCTCTAAAATATTTATCACGAGCAGGTTTAATTGATTGCTTCAGTGTGGTCCCACATTACTACGTGATCCAAACCAGAAAATAACCCAGGATCTGTTCAACGAGTATGTGAAGTGTGCAAAAGTATGAGTCTGATGGGGGCAAATCCTAGACCTATCCCATGCCTAACATGCGTTATCCTCTAAAATATTTATCAAGACCAGGTTTAATTGTCTGTTTCAGTGTGGTACCACATTGCTACGTGATCCAAACCAGAAAAAACCCAGGATCCGTTCAACAAGTATGTGAAGAATGCGAAAGTATGAGTCTGATGGGGGCAAATCCTAGACCTATCCCATACCTAACATGCGTTATCCTCTAAAATATTTATCAAGACCAGGTTTAATTGTCTGTTTCAGTGTGGTACCACATTGCTACGTGATCCAAACCAGAAAAAACCCAGGATCCGTTCAACAAGTATGTGAAGAATGCGAAAGTATGAGTCTGATGAGGGCAAATCCTAGACCTATCCCAGACCTACCATGCGTTATCCTCTAAAATATTGATCCAAACCAGGTTTAGTGGACTGTTTCAGTGTGGTACCATATTACTACGTGATCCAAACCAGAAAATAACCCAGGATCTGTTCAACGAGTATGTGAAGTGTGCGAAAGTATGAGTCTGATGAGGGCAAATCCCAGACCTATCCCAGACCTTACATGCGTTATCCTCTAAAATATTTATCATGACCAGGTTTAATTGATTGTTTCAGTGTGGTCCCACATTACTACGTGATCCAAACCAGAAAAAGCCCAGGATCCGTTCAACAAGTATGTGAAGAATGCGAAAGTATGAGTCAGATGAGTGAAAATCCCCGGCCTAAAACAGACCTAACATGCGTTATCCTCTAAAATATTGATCCAAACCAGGTTTAGTGGACTGTTTCAGTGTGGTACCACTTTACAACGTGATCCAAAGCAGAAAAAACCCTCGATCACGTCAACATGTATGATAAAACTGCGAAAGTATGACCCTGATGAGGGCAAATCCCAGACCTATCCCAGACCTAACTTGCGTTATCCTCTAAAATATTGATTGAATCCAGGTTTAATTGACCGTTTCAGTGTGGTACCACATTACTACGTGATCCAATCCAGAAATAGCCCAGGATCTAGCAATGAAGTATGAGAAATATGCGAAAGTATGAGCCTGACGAGGGCAAATCCTAGACCTAACCCAGACCTAACATGCGTTATCCTCTAAAATATATATCATGACCAGGTTTAATTGATTGTTTCAGTGTGGTCCCACATTACTACGTGATCCAAACCAGAAAAAACCCAGGATCCGTTCAACAAGTATGTGAAGAATGCGAAAGTATGATTCTGATGAGGGCAAATCCTAGACCTATCCCAGACCTAACATGCGTTATCCTCTAAAATATTGATCCAAACCAGGTTTAATGGACTGTTTCAGTGTGGTACCACACTACTACGTGATCCAAACCAGAAAAAACCCAGGATCTGTTCAACAAGTATGTGAAAACTGCGAAAGTATGACCCTAATGAGGGCAAATCCCAGGCCTAACCTTGACCTAACATGCGTTATCTTCTAAAATATTGATGGAAACCAGGTTTAATTGTCTGTTTCAATGTTGTTCTTCATTACTACGTGATACAATCCAGAAAAAGCCCAGGATCTAGCCATCAAGTATGAGAAATATGCGAAAGAATGAGCCTGATGAGAGCATATCCAAGACCTAACATAGACCTAACATGAATTATTCTCTAAAATATTGATCAAAACCAGGTTTAATTGACTGTTTCAGTGTGGTACTGCATTACTACGTGATCCAAACCAGTAAAAACCCAGGATCTGTTCAACAAGTATGTGAAGAATGCGAAAGTATGTGTCTGATGAGGGCTAATCCCAGACCTATCCCAGACCTAACTTGCGTTATCCTCTAAAATAATGATCGAAACCAGGTTTAATTGACTGTTTTAGTAGTGGCACCACTTTACTACGTGATCCAAAGCAGAAGAAACCCTCGATCAGGTCAACATGCATGTTAAAACTGCGAAAGTATGACCCTAATGAGGGCAAATCCCAGGCCTAACCTAGACCTAACATGCGTTATCTTCTAAAATATTGAGCGAAACCAGGTTTAATTGACTGTTTCAGTGTCGTACCACATTACTACGTGATCCAATCCAGAAATAGCCCAGGATCTAGCCATGAAGTATGAGAAATATGCGAAAGTATGAGCCTGATGAGGGCAAATCCCAGACCTAACCCAGACCTAACATGCGTTGTCCTCTAAAATATTTATCAAGACCAGGTTTAATCGACTGTTTCAGTGTGGTCCCACATTACTACGTGATCCAAACCAGAAAAAACCCAGGATCCGTTCAACAAGTATGTGAAGAATGCGAAAGAATGAGTCAGATGCGTGAAAATCCCAGGCCTAACCAAGACCTAAAATGCGTTATCCTAAAAAATATTGATCGAAACCTGGTTTAATCGACTGTTTCAGTGTGGTACCACATTACTATGTGATCCAAACCAGAAAATAACCCAGGATCTGTTCAACGAGTATGTGAAGTGTGCGAAAGTATGAGTCTGATGGGGGCAAATCCTAGACCTATCCCATACCTAACATGCGTTATCCTCTAAAATATTTATCAAGACCAGGTCTAATGGACTGTTTCAGTGTGGTACCACTTTACTACGTGATCCAAACCAGAAAAAACCCAGGATCTAGCCATCAAGTATGAGAAACATTGCGAAAGAATGAGCCTGATGATAGCAAATCCCAGACCTAACCTAGACCTAACATGAATTATTCTCTAAAATATTGATCGAAACCAGGTTTAATTGACTGTTTCAGCGTGGTACCACGTTACTACGTGATACAATCCAGAAATAGCACAGGATCTAGCCATCAAGTATGAGAACTATGCGAAAGAATGAGCCTGATGAGAGCAAATCCCAGACCTAACCTAGACATAACATGAATTATTCTCTAAAATATTGATCGAAACCAGGTTTAATTGACTGTTTCAGTGTGGTACCACATTACTACGTGATCCAATCCAGAAATAGCCCAGGATCTAGCCATGAAGTATGAGAAATTTGCGAAAGTATGAGCCTGACGAGGGCAAATCCTAGACCTAACCCAGACCTAACATGCGTTATCCTCTAAAATATTTATCATGAGCAGGTTTAATTGATTGCTTCAGTGTGGTCCCACATTACTACGTGATCCAAACCAGAAAATAACCCAGGATCTGTTCAACGAGTATGTGAAGTGTGCGAAAGTATGAGTCTGATGAGGGCAAATCCCAGACCTATCCCAGACCTAACATGCGTTATCCTCTAAAATATTTATCATGACCAGGTTTAATTGATTGTTTCAGTGTGGTCCCACATTACTACGTGATCCAAACCAGAAAAAACCCAGGATCCGTTCAACAAGTATGTGAAGAATGCGAAAGTATGAGTCAGATGAGTGAAAATCCCCGGCCTAAAACAGACCTAACATGCGTTATCCTCTAAAATATTGATCCAAACCAGGTTTAGTGGACTGTTTCAGTGTGGTACCACTTTACAACGTGATCCAAAGCAGAAAAAACCCTCGATCACGTCAACATGTATGATAAAACTGCGAAAGTATGACCCTGATGAGGGCAAATCCCAGACGTATCCCAGACCTAACTTGCGTTATCCTCTAAAATATTGATTGAATCCAGGTTTAATTGACTGTTTCAGTGTGGTACCACATTACTACGTGATCCAATCCAGAAATAGCCCAGGATCTAGCAATGAAGTATGAGAAATATGCGAAAGTATGAGCCTGACGAGGGCAAATCCTAGACCTAACCCAGACATAACATGCGTTATCCTCTAAAATATTGATCCAAACCAGGTTTAATGGACTGTTTCAGTGTGGTACCACACTACTACGTGATCCAAACCAGAAAAAACCCAGGATCTAGCCATCAAGTATGAGAAACATTGCGAAAGAATGAGCCTGATGATAGCAAATCCCAGACCTAACCTAGACCTAACATGAATTATTCTCTAAAATATTGATCGAAACCAGGTTTAATTGACTGTTTCAGTGTGGTCCCACATTACTACGTGATCCAAACCAGAAAAAACCCAGGATCCATTCAACAAGTATGTGAAGTGTGCGAAAGTATGAGTCTGATGAGGTCAAATCCCAGACCTATCCCAGACTTAACATGCGTTATCCTCTAAAATATTGATGGAAACCGTGTTTAATCGACTGATTCAGTGTGGTACCACATTACTACGTGATCCAAACCAGAAAAAACCCAGGATCCGTTCAACAAGTATGTGAAGAATGCGAAAGTATGAGTCTGATGAGTGAAAATCCCAGACCTAACCTAGACCTAACATGAATTATTCTCTAAAATATTGATCGAAACCTGGTTTAATCTATTGTTTCAGTGTGGTACCACATTACTATTAGATCCAAACCAGAAAATAACCCAGGATCTGTTCAACGAGTATGTGAAGTGTGCGAAAGTATGAGTCTGATGAGGTCAAATCCCAGACCTATCACAGACCTAACCTGCGTTATCCTCAAAAATATTGATCGAAACCAGGTTTAATTGAATGTTTCAGTGTCGTACCACATTACTACGTGAATCAAACCAGAAAAAACCCAGGATCCGTTCAACAAGTATGTGAAGAATGCGAAAGTATGAGTCTGATGAGTGAAAATTCCAGGTCTAACCCAGACCTAACATGCGTTATCCTCCAAAATATTGATCCAAACCAGGTCTAATGGACTGTTTCAGTGTGGTACCACTTTACTACGTGATCCAAAGCATTAAGAATCCTCGATCAGGTCAACATGCATGTTAAAACTGCGAAAGTATGACCCTGATGAGGGCAAATCCCAGGCCTTACCTAGACCTAACATGCGTTGTCCTCTAAAATATTGATGGAAACCAGGTTTAATTGACTGTTTCAGTGTGGTACCGCCTTACTACGTGAACCAAACCAGAAAAAACCCAGGATCCGTTCAACAAGTATGTGAGGAATGCGAAAGTATGAGTCTGATGAGTGAAAATCCCAGGGCTAACCTAGACCTAACATTCGTTATCCTCTAAAATATTGATCCAAACCAGGTTTAATTGACTGTTTTAGTTGTGGTACCACTTTACTACGTGATCCAAAGCAGAAAAAACCCTCGATCAGGTCAACATGCATGTTAAAACTGCGAAAGTATGACCCTGATGAGGTCAAATCCCAGACCTATCCCAGACCTGACATGCGTTATCCTCTAAAATATTGATCCAAACCAGGTTTAATGGACTGTTTCAGTGTGGTACCACTTTACTACGTGATCCCAAGCAGAAAAAACCCTCGATCAGGTCAACATGCATGTTAAAACTGCGAAAGTATGACCCTGATAAGGTCAAATCCCAGACCTATCCCAGACCTGACATGCGTTATCCTCTAAAATATTGATCCAAACCAGGTTTAATTGACTGTTTCAGTGTGGTCCCACATTATTACGTGATACAATCCAGAAACAGCCCAGGATCTAGCCATGCGGTATGAGAAATATGCGAATGTATGAGCCTGATGAGGACAAATCCTAGACCTAACCCAAACCTAACATGCGTTATCCTCCAAAATATTTATCAAGACCAGGTTTAATTGAATGTTTCAGTGTGGTACCACATTACTACGTGAACCAAACCAGAAAAAACCCAGGATCCGTTCAACAAGTATGTGAAGAATGCGAAAGTATGAGTCTGATGAGTGAAAATCCCAGGGCTAACCTAGACCTAACATGCGTTATCCTCTAAAATATTGATCCAAACCAGGTTTAATGGACTGTTTCAGTGTGGTACCACTTTACTACGTGATCGAAAGCATTAAGAACCCTCGATCAGGTCAACATGTATGTTAAAACTGCGAAAGTATGACCCTGATGAGGGCAAATCCCAGGCCTTACCTAGACCTAACATGCGTTGTCCTCTAAAATATTGATGGATACCAGGTTTAATTGACTGTTTCAGTGTTGTACTTCATTACCACGTGATGCGATCCAGAAAAAGCCCAGGATCTAGCCATCAAGTATGAGAAATATGCGAAAGAATGAGCCTGATGAGACCAAATCCCAGACCTAACCTAGACATAACATGAATTATTCTCTAAAATATTGATCAAAACCAGGTTTAATTGACTGTTTCAGTGTGGTACCACATTACTACGTGATCCAATCCAGAAATAGCCCAGGATCTAGCCATGAAGTATGAGAAATATGCGAAAGTATGAGCCTGACGAGGGCAAATCCTAGACCTTACCCAGACCTAACATGCGTTATCCTCTAAAATATTTATCATAACCAGGTTTAATTGATTGTTTCAGTGTGGTCCCACATTACTACGTGATCCAAACCAGAAAAAACCCAGGATCCGTTCAACAAGTATGTGAAGAATGCGAAAGTATGAGTCTGATGAGGGCTAATCCCAGACCTATCCCAGACCTAACTTGCGTTATACTCTAAAATAGTTATCAAGACCAGGTTTAATTGATTGTTTCAGTGTGGTCCCACATTACTACGTGATCCAAACCAGAAAAAACCCTGGATCCATTCAACAAGTATGTGAAGTGTGCGAAAGTATGAGTCTGATGAGGTCAAATCCCAGACCTATCCCAGACCTAACTTGCGTTATCTACAAAAATATTGATCGAAACCAGGTTAAATTGACTGTTTCAGCGTGGTACCACATTACTACGTGATACAATCCAGAAACAGCCAAGGATCTAGCCATGAAGTATGAGAAATATGCGAATGTATGAGCCTGATGAGGATAAATCCTAGACCTAACCCAAACCTAACATGCGTTATCCTCTAAAATATTTATGAAGACCAGGTGTAATTGAATGTTTCAGTGTGGTACCACATTACTACGTGAATCAAACCAGAAAAAACCCAGGGTCCATTCAACAAGTATGTGAAGAATGCGAAAGTATGAGTCTGATGAGTGAAAATTTCAGGTCTAACCCAGACCTAACATGCGTTATCCTCCAAAATATTGATCCAAACCAGGTTTAATGGACTGTTTCAGTGTGGTACCACTTTACTACGTGATCCAAAGCATTAAGAATCCTCGATCAGGTCAACATGCATGTTAAAACTGCGGAAGTATGACCCTGATGAGGGCAAATCCCAGGCCTTACCTAGACCTAACATGCGTTGTCCTCTAAAATATTGATGGAAACCAGGTTTAATTGACTGTTTCAGTGTGGTACCACCTTACTACGTGAACCAAACCAGAAAAAACCCAGGATCCGTTCAACAAGTATGTGAGGAATGCGAAAGTATGAGTCTGATGAGTGAAAATCCCAGGGCTAACCTAGACCTAACATGCGTTATCCTCTAATATATTGATCCAAACCAGGTTTAATTGACTGTTTTAGTTGTGGTACCACTTTACTACGTGATCCAAAGCAGAAAAAACCCTCGATCAGGTCAACATGCATGTTAAAACTGCGAAAGTATGACCCTGATGAGGTCAAATCCCAGACCTATCCCAGACCTGAGATGCGTTATCCTCCAAAATATTGATCCAAACCAGGTTTAATGGACTGTTTCAGTGTGGTACCACTTTACTACGTGATCCAAAGCAGAAAAAACCCTCGATCAGGTCAACATGCATGCTAAAACTGCGAAAGTATGACCCTGATGAGGTCAAATCCCAGACCTATCCCAGACCTGACATGCGTTATCCTCTAAAATATTGATCCAAACCAGGTTTAATTGACTGTTTCAGTGTGGTCCCACATTATTACGTGATACAATCCAGAAACAGCCCAGGATCTAGCCATGAAGTATGAGAAATATGCGAATGTATGAGCCTGATGAGGACAAATCCTAGACCTAACCCAAACCTAACATGCGTTATCCTCCAAAATATTTATCAAGACCAGGTTTAATTGAATGTTTCAGTGTGGTACCACATTACTACGTGAACCAAACCAGAAAAAACCCAGGATCCGTTCAACAAGTATGTGAAGAATGCGAAAGTATGAGTCTGATGAGTGAAAATCCCAGGGCTAACCTAGACCTAACATGCGTTATCCTCTAAAATATTGATCCAAACCAGGTTTAATGGACTGTTTCAGTGTGGTACCACTTTACTACGTGATCGAAAGCATTAAGAACCCTCGATCAGGTCAACATGTATGTTAAAACTGCGAAAGTATGACCCTGATGAGGGCAAATCCCAGGCCTCACCTAGACCTAACATGCGTTGTCCTCTAAAATATTGATGGAAACCAGGTTTAATTGACTGTTTCAGTGTTGTACTTCATTACCACGTGATGCGATCCAGAAAAAGCCCAGGATCTAGCCATCAAGTATGAGAAATATGCGAAAGAATGAGCCTGATGAGAGCAAATCCCAGACCTAACCTAGACATAACATGAATTATTCTCTAAAATATTGATCAAAACCAGGTTTAATTGACTGTTTCAGTGTGGTACCACATTACTACGTGATCCAATCCAGAAATAGCCCAGAATCTAGCCATGAAGTATGAGAAATATGCGAAAGTATGAGCCTGATGAGGGCAAATCCTAGACCTTACCCAGACCTAACATGCGTTATCCTCTAAAATATTTATCATAACCAGGTTTAATTGATTGTTTCAGTGTGGTCCCACATTACAACGTGATCCAAACCAGAAAAAACCCAGGATCCGTTCAACAAGTATGTGAAGAATGCGAAAGTATGAGTCTGATGAGGGCTAATCCCAGACCTATCCCAGACCTAACTTGCGTTATCGTCTAAAATAATGATCGAAACCAGGTTTAATTGACTGTTTTAGTTGTGGTACCACATTACCACGTGATCCAAAGCAGAAAAAACCCTCGATCAGGTCAACATGCATGTTAAAACTGCGAAAGTATGACCCTGATGAGGTCAAATCCCAGACTTATCCCAGACCTGACATGCGTTATCCTCTAAAATAGTTATCAAGACCAGGTTTAATTGATTGTTTCGGTGTGGTCCCACATTACTACGTGATCCAAACCAGAAAAAACCCAGGATCCGTTCAACAAGTATGTGAAGAATGCGAAAGTATGAGTCTGATGAGTGAAAATCCCAGACATAAATTAGACCTAACATGCGTTATCCTCTAAAATATTGATCCAAACCAGGTTTAATGGAATGTTTCTGTGGGGTACCACTTTACTACGTGATCCAAAGCAGAAAAAACACTCGATCAGGTCAACATGTATGTTAAAACTGCGAAAGTATGACCCTGATGAGGGCAAATCCCAGACCAATCCGAGACCTAACTTGCGTTGTCCTCTAAGATATTGATCCAAACCAGGTTTAATTGACCGTTTCAGTGTGGTCCCACATTACTACGTGATCCAAACCAGAAAAAACCCAGGATCTAGCCATCAAGTATGAGAAACATTGCGAAAGAATGAGACTGATGATAGCAAATCCCAGACCTAACCTAGACCTAACATGAATTATTCTCTAAAATATTGATCGAAACCAGGTTTAATTGACTGTTTCAGTGTGGTCCCACATTACTACGTGATCCAAACCAGAAAAAACCCAGGATCCATTCAACAAGTATGTGAAGAATGCGAAAGTATGAGTCTGATGAGTGAAAATCCCAGGCCTAACCTAGACCTAACATGAATTATTCTCTAAAATATTGATCGAAACCTGGTTAAATCTATTGTTTCAGTGTGGTACCACATTACTATTAGATCCAAACCAGAAAATAACCCAGGATCTGTTCAACGAGTATGTGAAGTGTGCGAAAGTATGAGTCTGATGAGGTCAAATCCCAGACCTATCCCAGACTTAACATGCGTTATCCTCTAAAATATTGATCGAAACCGGGTTTAATCGACTGATTCAGTGTGGTACCACATTACTACGTGATCCAAACCAGAAAAAACCCAGGATCCGTTCAACAAGTATGTGAAGAATGCGAAAGTATGAGTCTGATGAGTGAAAATCCCAGACCTAACCTAGACCTAACATGAATTATTCTCTAAAATATTGATCGAAACCTGGTTTAATCTATTGTTTCAGTGTGGTACCACATTACTATTAGATCCAAACCAGAAAATAACCCAGGATCTGTTCAACGAGTATGTGAAGTGTGCGAAAGTATGAGTCTGATGAGGTCAAATCCCAGACCTATCCCAGACCTAACTTGCGCTATCCTCAAAAATATTGATCGAAACCAGGTTTAATTGACTGTTTCAGCGTGGTACCACATTACTACGTGATACAATCCAGAAACAGCCAAGGATCTAGCCATGAAGTATGAGAAATATGCGAATGTATGAGCCTGATGAGGATAAATCCTAGACCTAACCCAAACCTAACATGCGTTATCCTCTAAAATATTTATCAAGACCAGGTTTAATTGAATGTTTCAGTGTGGTACCACATTACTACGTGAATCAAACCAGAAAAAACCCAGGATCCGTTCAACAAGTATGTGAAGAATGCGAAAGTATGAGTCTGATGAGTGAAAATCCCAGGTCTAACCCAGACCTAACATGCGTTATCCTCCAAAATATTGATCCAAACCAGGTTTAATGGACTGTTTCAGTGTGGTACCACTTTACTACGTGAACCAAACCAGAAAAAACCCAGGATCCGTTCAACAAGTATGTGAGGAATGCGAAAGTATGAGTCTGATGAGTGAAAATCCCAGGGCAAACCTAGACCTAACATGCGTTATCCTCCAAAATATTTATCAAGACCAGGTTTAATTGAATGTTTCAGTGTGGTACCACATTACTACGTGAACCAAACCAGAAAAAACCCAGGATCCGTTCAACAAGTATGTGAAGAATGCGAAAGTATGAGTCTGATGAGTGAAAATCCCAGGTCTAACCCAGACCTAACATGCGTTATCCTCCAAAATATTGATCCAAACCAGGTTTAATGGACTGTTTCAGTGTGGTACCACTTTACTACGTGATCCAAACCATTAAGAATCCTCGATCAGGTCAACTTGCATGTAAAAACTGCGAAAGTATGACCCTGATGAGGTCAAATCCCAGACTTATCCCAGACCTGACATGCGTTATCCTCTAAAATAGTTATCAAGACCAGGTTTAATTGATTGTTTCGGTGTGGTCCCACATTACTACGTGATCCAAACCAGAAAAAACCCAGGATCCGTTCAACAAGTATGTGAAGAATGCGAAAGTATGAGTCTGATGAGTGAAAATCCCAGGCCTAACCTAGACCTAACATGAATTATTCTCTAAAATATTGATCGAAACCTGGTTTAATCTATTGTTCCAGTGTGGTACCACATTACTATTAGATCCAAACCAGAAAATAACCCAGGATCTGTTCAACGAGTATGTGAAGTGTGCGAAAGTATGAGTCTGATGAGTGAAAATCCCAGACCTAACCTAGACCTAACATGAATTATTCTCTAAAATATAGATCGAAACCAGGTTTAATTGACTGTTTCAGCGTGGTACCACAATACTACGTGATACAATCCAGAAACAGCCAAGGATCTAGCCATGAAGTATGAGAAATATGCGAATGTATGAGCCTGATGAGGATAAATCCTAGACCTAACCCAAACCTAACATGCGTTATCCTCCAAAATATTTATCAAGACCAGGTTTAATTGAATGTTTCAGTGTGGTACCACATTACTACGTGAATCAAACCAGAAAAAACCCAGGATCCGTTCAACAAGTATGTGAAGAATGCGAAAGTATGAGTCTGATGAGTGAAAATCCCAGGTCTAACCCAGACCTAACATGCGTTATCCTCCAAAATATTGATCCAAACCAGGTTTAATGGACTGTTTCAGTGTGGTACCACTTTACTACGTGATCCAAAGCATTAAGAATCCTCGATCAGGTCAACATGCATGTTAAAACTGCGAAAGTATGACCCTGATGACGGCAAATCCCAGGCCTTACCTAGACCTAACATGCGTTGTCCTCTAAAATATTGATGGAAACCAGGTTTAATTGACTGTTTCAGTGAGGTACCACCTTACTACGTGAACCAAACCAGAAAAAACCCAGGATCCGTTCAACAAGTATGTGAGGAATGCGAAAGTATGAGTCTGATGAGTGAAAATCCCAGGGCTAACCTAGACCTAACATGCGTTATCCTCTAAAATATTGATCCAAACCAGGTTTAATGGAATGTTTCAGTGGGGTACCACTTTACTACGTGATCCAAAGCAGAAAAAACACTCGATCAGGTCAACATGTATGTTAAAACTGCGAAAGTATGACCCTGATGAGGGCAAATCCCAGACCAATCCGAGACCTAACTTGCGTTGTCCTCTAAGATATTGATCCAAACCAGGTTTAATTGACCGTTTCAGTGTGGTCCCACATTACTACGTGATCCAAACCAGAAAAAACCCAGGATCTAGCCATCAAGTATGAGAAACATTGCGAAAGAATGAGCCTGATGATAGCAAATCCCAGACCTAACCTAGACCTAACATGAATTATTCTCTAAAATATTAATCGAAACCAGGTTTAATTGACTGTTTCAGTGTGGTCCCACATTACTACGTGATCCAAACCAGAAAAAACCCAGGATCCATTCAACAAGTATGTGAAGAATGCGAAAGTATGAGTCTGATGAGTGAAAATCCCAGGCCTAACCTAGACCTAACATGAATTATTCTCTAAAATATTGATCGAAACCTGGTTTAATCTATTGTTTCAGTGTGGTACCACATTACTATTAGATCCAAACCAGAAAATAACCCAGGATCTGTTCAACGAGTATGTGAAGTGTGCGAAAGTATGAGTCTGATGAGGTCAAATCCCAGACCTATCCCAGACTTAACATGCGTTATCCTCTAAAATATTGATCGAAACTGGGTTTAATCGACTGATTCAGTGTGGTACCACATTACTACGTGATCCAAACCAGAAAAAACCCAGGATCCGTTCAACAAGTATGTGAAGAATGCGAAAGTATGAGTCTGATGAGTGAAAATCCCAGACCTAACCTAGACCTAACATGAATTATTCTCTAAAATATTGATCGAAACCTGGTTTAATCTATTGTTTCAGTGTGGTACCACATTACTATTAGATCCAAACCAGAAAATAACCCAGGATCTGTTCAACGAGTATGTGAAGTGTGCGAAAGTATGAGTCTGATGAGGTCAAATCCCAGACCTATCCCAGACCTAACTTGCGCTATCCTCAAAAATATTGATCGAAACCAGGTTTAATTGACTGTTTCAGCGTGGTACCACATTACTACGTGATACAATCCAGAAACAGCCAAGGATCTAACCATGAAGTATGAGAAATATGCGAATGTATGAGCCTGATGAGGATAAATCCTAGACCTAACCCAAACCTAACATGCGTTATCCTCTAAAATATTTATCAAGACCAGGTTTAATTGAATGTTTCAGTGTGGTACCACATTACTACGTGAATCAAACCAGAAAAAACCCAGGATCCGTTCAACAAGTATGTGAAGAATGCGAAAGTATGAGTCTGATGAGTGAAAATCCCAGGTCTAACCCAGACCTAACATGCGTTATCCTCCAAAATATTGATCCAAACCAGGTTTAATGGACTGTTTCAGTGTGGTACCACTTTACTACGTGAACCAAACCAGAAAAAACCCAGGATCCGTTCAACAAGTATGTGAGGAATGCGAAAGTATGAGTCTGATGAGTGAAAATCCCAGGGCTAACCTAGACCTAACATGCGTTATCCTCCAAAATATTTATCAAGACCAGGTTTAATTGAATGTTTCAGTGTGGTACCACATTACTACGTGAACCAAACCAGAAAAAACCCAGGATCCGTTCAACAAGTATGTGAAGAATGCGAAAGTATGAGTCTGATGAGTGAAAATCCCAGGTCTAACCCAGACCTAACATGCGTTATCCTCCAAAATATTGATCCAAACCAGGTTTAATGGACTGTTTCAGTGTGGTACCACTTTACTACGTGATCCAAACCATTAAGAATCCTCGATCAGGTCAACATGCATGTAAAAACTGCGAAAGTATGACCCTGATGAGGTCAAATCCCAGACTTATCCCAGACCTGACATGCGTTATCCTCTAAAATAGTTATCAAGACCAGGTTTAATTGATTGTTTCGGTGTGGTCCCACATTACTACGTGATCCAAACCAGAAAAAACCCAGGATCCGTTCAACAAGTATGTGAAGAATGCGAAAGTATGAGTCTGATGAGTGAAAATCCCAGACATAACTTAGACCTAACATGCGTTATCCTCTAAAATATTGATCCAAACCAGGTTTAATGGACTGTTTCAGTGGGGTACCACTATAGTACGTGATCCAAAGCAGAAAAAACACTCGATCAGGTCAACATGTATGTTAAAACTGCGAAGGTATGACCCTGATGAGGGCAAATCCCAGACCAATCCGAGACCTAACTTGCGTTGTCCTCTAAGATATTGATCCAAACCAGGTTTAATTGACCGTTTCAGTGTGGTCCCACATTACTACGTGATCCAAACCAGGAAAAACCCAGGATCTAGCCATCAAGTATGAGAAACATTGCGAAAGAATGAGCCTGATGATAGCAAATCCCAGACCTAACCTAGACCTAACATGAATTATTCTCTAAAATATTGATCGAAACCAGGTTTAATTGATTGTTTCAGTGTGGTCCCACATTACTACGTGATCCAAACCAGAAAAAACCCAGGATCCATTCAACAAGTATGTGAAGAATGCGAAAGTATGAGTCTGATGAGTGAAAATCCCAGGCCTAACCTAGACCTAACATGAATTATTCTCTAAAATATTGATCGAAACCTGGTTTAATCTATTGTTTCAGTGTGGTACCACATTACTATTAGATCCAAACCAGAAAATAACCCAGGATCTGTTCAACGAGTATGTGAAGTGTGCGAAAGTATGAGTCTGATGAGTGAAAATCCCAGACCTAACCTAGACCTAACATGAATTATTCTCTAAAATATAGATCGAAACCAGGTTTAATTGACTGTTTCAGCGTGGTACCACATTACTACGTGATACAATCCAGAAACAGCCAAGGATCTAGCCATGAAGTATGAGAAATATGCGAATGTATGAGCCTGATGAGGATAAATCCTAGACCTAACCCAAACCTAACATGCGTTATCCTCCAAAATATTTATCAAGACCAGGTTTAATTGAATGTTTCAGTGTGGTACCACATTACTACGTGAATCAAACCAGAAAAAACCCAGGATCCGTTCAACAAGTATGTGAAGAATGCGAAAGTATGAGTCTGATGAGTGAAAATCCCAGGTCTAACCCAGACCTAACATGCGTTATCCTCCAAAATATTGATCCAAACCAGGTTTAATGGACTGTTTCAGTGTGGTACCACTTTACTACGTGATCCAAAGCATTAAGAATCCTCGATCAGGTCAACATGCATGTTAAAACTGCGAAAGTATGACCCTGATGACGGCAAATCCCAGGCCTTACCTAGACCTAACATGCGTTGTCCTCTAAAATATTGATGGAAACCAGGTTTAATTGACTGTTTCAGTGTGGTACCACCTTACTACGTGAACCAAACCAGAAAAAACCCAGGATCCGTTCAACAAGTATGTGAGGAATGCGAAAGTATGAGTCTGATGAGTGAAAATCCCAGGGCTAACCTAGACCTAACATGCGTTATCCTCTAAAATATTGATCCAAACCAGGTTTAATGGACTGTTTCAGTGTGGTACCACTTTACTACGTGATCGAAAGCATTAAGAACCCTCGATCAGGTCAACATGTATGTTAAAACTGCGAAAGTATGACCCTGATGAGGGCAAATCCCAGGCCTTACCTAGACCTAACATGCGTTGTCCTCTAAAATATTGATGGAAACCAGGTTTAATTGACTGTTTCAGTGTTGTACTTCATTACCACGTGATGCGATCCAGAAACAGCCAAGGATCTAGCCATGAAGTATGAGAAATATGCGAATGTATGAGCCTGATGAGGATAAATCCTAGACCTAACCCAAACCTAACATGCGTTATCCTCTAAAATATTTATCAAGACCAGGTTTAATTGAATGTTTCAGTGTGGTACCACATTACTACGTGAATCAAACCAGAAAAAACCCAGGATCCGTTCAACAAGTATGTGAAGAATGCGAAAGTATGAGTCTGATGAGTGAAAATCCCAGGACTAACCCAGAACTAACATGCGTTATCCTCCAAAATATTGATCCAAACCAGGTTTAATGGACTGTTTCAGTGTGGTACCACTTTACTACGTGATCCAAAGCATTAAGAATCCTCGATCAGGTCAACATGCATGTTAAAACTGCGAAAGTATGACCCTGATGAGGGCAAATCCCAGGACTTACCTAGACCTAACATGCGTTGTCCTCTAAAATATTGATGGAAACCAGGTTTAATTGACTGTTTCAGTGTGGTACCACCTTACTACGTGAACCAAACCAGAAAAAACCCAGGATCCGTTCAACAAGTATGTGAGGAATGCGAAAGTATGAGTCTGATGAGTGAAAATCCCAGGGCTAACCTAGACCTAACATGCGTTATCCTCCAAAATATTTATCAAGACCAGGTTTAATTGAATGTTTCAGTGTGGTACCACATTACTACGTGAACCAAACCAGAAAAAACCCAGGATCCGTTCAACAAGTATGTGAAGAATGCGAAAGTATGAGTCTGATGAGTGAAAATCCCAGGGCTAACCTAGACCTAACGTGCGTTATCCTCTAAAATATTGATCCAAACCAGGTTTAATGGACTGTTTCAGTGTGGTACCACTTTACTACGTGATCGAAAGCATTAAGAACCCTCGATCAGGTCAACATGTATGTTAAAACTGCGAAAGTATGACCCTGATGAGGGCAAATCCCAGGCCTTACCTAGACCTAACATGCGTTATCCTCTAAAATATTTATCATAAACAGGTTTAATTGATTGTTTCAGTGTGGTACCACCTTACTACGTGAACCAAACCAGAAAAAACCCAGGATCCGTTCAACAAGTATGTGAAGAATGCGAAAGTATGAGTCTGATGAGTGAAAATCCCAGGGCTAACCTAGACCTAACATGCGTTGTCCTCTAAAATATTGATGGAAACCAGGTTTAATTGACTGTTTCAGTGTTGTACTTCATTACCACGTGATGCGATCCAGAAAAAGCCCAGGATCTAGCCATCAAGTATGAGAAATATGCGAAAGAATGAGCCTGATGAGAGCAAATCCCAGACCTAACCTAGACATAACATGAATTATTCTCTAAAATATTGATCAAAACCAGGTTTAACTGACTGTTTCAGTGTGGTACCACACTACTACGTGATCCAATCCAGAAATAGCCCAGGATCTAGCCATGAAGTATGAGAAATATGCGAAAGTATGAGCCTGACGAGGGCAAATCCTAGACCTTACCCAGACCTAACATGCGTTATCCTCTAAAATATTTATCATAAACAGGTTTAATTGATTGTTTCAGTGTGGTCCCACATTACTACGTGATCCAAACCAGAAAAAACCCAGGATCCGTTCAACAAGTATGTGAAGAATGCGAAAGTATGAGTCTGATGAGGGCTAATCCCAGACCTATCCCAGACCTAACTTGCGTTATCGTCTAAAATAATGATCGAAACCAGTTTTAATTGACTGTTTTAGTTGTGGTACCACATTACCACGTGATCCAAACCAGAAAAAACCCAGGATCTAGCCATCAAGTATGAGAAACGTTGCGAAAGAATGAGTCTGATGAGTGAAAATCCCAGGCCTAACCTAGACCTAACATGAATTATTCTCTAAAATATTGATCGAAACCAGGTTTAATTGATTGTTTCAGTGTGGTCCCACATTACTACGTGATCCAAACCAGAAAAAACCCAGGATCCATGCAACAAGTATGTGAAGAATGCGAAAGCATGAGTCTGATGAGTGAAAATCCCAGGCCTAACCTAGACCTAACATGAATTATTCTCTAAAATATTGATCGAAACCTGGTTTAATCTATTGTTTCAGTGTGGTACCACATTACTATTAGATCCAAACCAGAAAATAACCCAGGATCTGTTCAACGAGTATGTGAAGTGTCCGAAAGTATGAGTCTGATGAGTGAAAATCCCAGACCTAACCTAGACCTAACATGAATCATTCTCTAAAACATTGATCGAAACCTGGTTTAATCTATTGTTTCAGTGTGGTACCACATTACTATTAGATCCAAACCAGAAAATAACCCAGGATCTGTTCAACGAGTATGTGAAGTGTGCGAAAGTATGAGTCTGATGAGGTCAAATCCCAGACCTATCCCAGACCTAACTTGCGTTATCCTCAAAAATATTGATCGAAACCAGGTTTAATTGACTGTTTCAGCGTGGTACCACATTACTACGTGATACAATCCAGAAACAGCCAAGGATCTAGCCATGAAGTATGAGAAATATGCGAATGTATGAGCCTGATGAGGATAAATCCTAGACCTAACCCAAACCTAACATGCGTTATCCTCTAAAATATTTATCAAGACCAGGTTTAATTGAATGTTTCATTGTGGTACCACATTACTACGTGAATCAAACCAGAAAAAACCCAGGATCCGTTCAACATGCATGTTAAAACTGCGAAAGAATGACCCTGATGAGGGCAAATCCCAGGCCTTACCTAGACCTAACATGCGTTGTCCTCTAAAATATTGATGGAAACCAGGTTTAATTGACTGTTTCAGTGTGGTACCACCTTACTACGTGAACCAAACCAGAAAAAACCCAGGATCCGTTCAACAAGTATGTGAAGAATGCGAAAGTATGAGTCTGATGAGTGAAAATCCCAGGGCTAACCTAGACCTAACATGCGTTATCCTCTAAAATATTGATCCAAACCAGGTTTAATTGACTGTTTTAGTTGTGGTACCACTTTACTATGTGATCCAAAGCAGAAAAAACCCTCGATCAGGTCAACATGCATGTTAAAACTGCGAAAGTATGACCCTGATGAGGTCAAATCCCAGACCTATCCCAGACCTGACATGCGTTATCCTCTAAAATATTGATCCAAACCAGGTTTAATTGACTGTTTCAGTGTGGTCCCACATTACTACATGACACAATCCTGAAACAGCCCAGGATCTAGCCATGAAGTATGAGAAATATGCGAATGTATGAGCCTGATGAGGACAAATCCTAGACCTAACCCAAACCTAACATGCGTTATCCTCCAAAATATTTATCAAGACCAGGTTAAATTGAATGTTTCAGTGTGGTACCACTTTACTACGTGATCCAAAGCATTAAGAACCCTCGATCAGGTCAACATGTATGTTAAAACTGCGAAAGTATGACCCTGATGAGGGCAAATCCCAGGCCTTACCTAGACCTAACATGCGTTGTCCTCTAAAATATTGATGGAAACCAGGTTTAATTGACTGTTTCAGTGTTGTACTTCATTACCACGTGATGCGATCCAGAAAAAGCCCAGGATCTAGCCATCAAGTATGAGAAATATGCGAAAGAATGAGCCTGATGAGGGCAAATCCCAGACCTAACCTAGACATAACATACATTATTCTCTAAAATATTGATCCAAACCAGGTTTAATTGACTGTTTCAGTGTGGTACCACATTACTACGTGATCCAATCCAGAAATAGCCCAGGATCTAGCCATGAAGTATGAGAAATATGCGAAAGTATGAGCCTGACGAGGGCAAATCCTAGACCTTACCCAGACCTAACATGCGTTATCCTCTAAAGTATTTATCATAACCAGGTTTAATTGATTGTTTCAGTGTGGTCCCACATTACTACGTGATCCAAACCAGAAAAAACCCAGGATCCGTTCAACAAGTATGTGAAGAATGCGAAAGTATGAGTCTGATGAGGGCTAATCCCAGACCTATCCCAGACCTAACTTGCGTTATCGTCTAAAATAATGATCGAAACCAGGTTTAATTGACTGTTTTAGTTGTGGTACCGCTTTACCACGTGATCCAAAGCAGAAAAAACCCTCGATCAGGTCAACATGCATGTTAAAACTGCGAAAGTATGACCCTGATGAGGTCAAATCCCAGACTTATCCCAGACCTGACATGCGTTATCCTCTAAAATAGTTATCAAGACCAGGTTTAATTGATTGTTTCAGTGTGGTACCACTTTACTACGTGATCCAAAGCAGAAAAAACCCTCGATCAGGTCAACATGCATGTTAAAACTGCGAAAGTATGACCCTGATGAGGTCAAATCCCAGACCTATCCCAGACCTGACATGCGTTATCCTCTAAAATATTGATCCAAACCAGGTTTAATTGACTGTTTCAGTGTGGTCCCACATTACTACGTGATACAATCCAGAAACAGCCCAGGATCTAGCCATGAAGTATGAGAAATATGCGAATGTATGAGCCTGATGAGGACAAATCCTAGACCTAACCCAAACCTAACATGCGTTATCCTCCAAAATATTTATCAAGACCAGGTTTAATTGAATGTTTCAGTGTGGTACCACATTACTACGTGAACCAAACCAGAAAAAACCCAGGATCCGTTCAACAAGTATGTGAAGAATGCGAAAGTATGAGTCTGATGAGTGAAAATCCCAGGGCTAACCTAGACCTAACATGCGTTATACTCTAAAATATTGATCCAAACCAGGTTTAATGGACTGTTTCAGTGTGGTACCACTTTACTACGTGATCCAAAGCATTAAGAACCCTCGATCAGGTCAACATGTATGTTAAAACTGCGAAAGTATGACCCTGATGTGGGCAAATCCCAGGCCTTACCTAGACCTAACATGCGTTGTCCTCTAAAATATTGATGGAAACCAGGTTTAATTGACTGTTTCAGTGTTGTACTTCATTACCACGTGATGCGATCCAGAAAAAGCCCAGGATCTAGCCATCAAGTATGAGAAATATGCGAAAGAATGAGCGTGATGGGAGCAAATCCCAGACCTATCCCAGACCTGACATGCGTTATCCTCTAAAATATTGATCCAAACCAGGTTTAATGGACTGTTTCAGTGTTCTACCACTTTACTACGTGATCCAAAGCAGAAAAAACCCTCGATCATGTCAACATGCATGTTAAAACTGCGAAAGTATGACCCTGATGAGGTCAAATCCCAGACCTATCCCAGACCTGACATGCGTTATCCTCTAAAATATTGAGCCAAACCAGGTTTAATTGACTGTTTCAGTGTGGTCCCACATTACTACGTGATACAATCCCGAAACAGCCCAGGATCTAGCCATGAAGTATGAGAAATATGCGAATGTATGAGCCTGATGAGGACAAATCCTAGACCTAACCCAAACCTAACATGCGTTATCCTCCAAAATATTTATCAAGACCAGGTTTAATTGAATGTTTCAGTGTGGTACCACATTACTACGTGAACCAAACCAGAAAAAACCCAGGATCCGTTCAACAAGTATGTGAAGAATGCGAAAGTATGAGTCTGATGAGTGAAAATCCCAGGGCTAACCTAGACCTAACATGCGTTATCCTCTAAAATATTGATCCAAACCAGGTTTAATGGACTGTTTCAGTGTGGTACCACTTTACTACGTGATCCAAAGCATTAAGAACCCTCGATCAGGTCAACATGTATGTTAAAACTGCGAAAGTATGACCCTGATGAGGGCAAATCCCAGGCCTTACCTAGACCTAACATGCGTTGTCCTCTAAAATATTGATGGAAACCAGGTTTAATTGACTGTTTCAGTGTTGTACTACATTACCACGTGATGCGATCCAGAAAAAGCCCAGGATCTAGACATCAAGTATGAGAAATATGCGAAAGTATGAGCCTGATGAGAGCAAATCCCAGACCTAACCTAGACATAACATGAATTATTCTCTAAAATATTGATCAAAACCAGGTTTAATTGATTGTTTCAGTGTGTTCCCACATTACTACGTGATCCAAACCAGAAAAAACCCAGGATCCGTTCAACAAGTATGTGAAGAATGCGAAAGTATGAGTCTGATGAGGGCTAATCCCAGACATATCCCAGACCTAACTTGCGTTATCGTCTAAAATAATGATCGAAACCAGGTTTAATTGACGGTTTTAGTTGTGGTACCACTTTACCACGTGATCCAAAGCAGAAAAAACCCTCGATCAGGTCAACATGCATGTTAAAACTGCGAAAGTATGACCCTGATGAGGTCAAATCCCAGACCTATCCCAGACCTGACATGCGTTATCCTCTAAAATAGTTATCAAGACCAGGTTTAATTGATTGTTTCGGTGTGGTCCCACATTACTACGTAATCCAAACCAGAAAAAACCCAGGATCCGTTCAACAAGTATGTGAAGAATGCGAAATTATGAGTCTGATGAGTGAAAATCCCAGACATAACCTAGACCTAACATGCGTTATCCTCTAAAATATTGATCCAAACCAGGTTTAATGGACTGTTTCAGTGACGTACCACTTTACTACGTGATCCAAAGCAGAAAAAACACTCGATCAGGTCAACATGTATGTTAAAACTGCGAAAGTATGACCCTGATGAGGGCAAATCCCAGACCTATCCCAGACCTAACTTGCGTTGTCCTCTGAGATGTTGATCCAAACCAGGTTTAATTGACTGTTTCAGTGTGGTCCCACATTACTACGTGATCCAAACCAGAAAAAACCCAGGATCTAGCCATGAAGTATGAGAAATATGCGAATGTATGAGCCTGATGAGGACAAATCCTAGACCTAACCCAAACCTAACATGCGTTATCCCCTAAAATATTTATCAAGACCAGGTTTAATTGAATGTTTCAGTGTGGTACCACATTACTACGTGAACCAAACCAGAAAAAACCCAGGATCCGTTCAACAAGTATGTGAAGAATGCGAAAGTATGAGTCTGATGAGTGAAAATCCCAGGTCTAACCCAGACCTAACATGCGTTATCGTCTAAAATAATGATCGAAACCAGGTTTAATTGACTGTTTTAGTTGTGGTACCACTTTACCACGTGATCCAAAGCAGAAAAAACCCTCGATCAGGTCAACATGCATGTTAAAACTGCGAAAGTATGACCCTGATGAGGTCAAATCCCAGACTTATCCCAGACCTGACATGCGTTATCCTCTAAAATAGTTATCAAGACCAGGTTTAATTGATTGTTTCAGTGTGGTACCACTTTACTACGTGATCCAAAGCAGAAAAAACCCTCGATCAGGTCAACATGCATGTTAAAACTGCGAAAGTATGACCCTGATGAGGTCAAATCCCAGACCTATCCCAGACCTGACATGCGTTATCCTCTAAAATATTGATCCAAACCAGGTTTAATTGACTGTTTCAGTGTGGTCCCACATTACTACGTGATACAATCCTGAAACAGCCCAGGATCCTGCCATGAAGTATGAGAAATATGCGAATGTATGAGCCTGATGAGGACAAATCCTAGACCTAACCCAACCTAACATGCGTTATCCTCCAAAATATTTATCAAGACCAGGTTTAATTGAATGTTTCAGTGTGGTGCCACTTTACTACGTGATCCAAAGGATTAAGAACCCTCGATCAGGTCAACATGTATGTTAAAACTGCGAAAGTATGACCCTGATGAGGGCAAATCCCAGGCCTTACCTAGACCTAACATGCGTAGTCCTCTAAAATATTGATGGAAACCAGGTTTAATTGACTGTTTCAGTGTTGTACTTCATTACCACGTGATGCGATCCAGAAAAAGCCCAGGATCTAGCCATCAAGTATGAGAAATATGCGAAAGAATGAGCCTGATGAGAGCAAATCCCAGACCTAACCTAGACATAACATACATTATTCTCTAAAATATTGAACAAAACCAGGTTTAATTGACTGTTTCAGTGTTGTACCACATTACTACGTGATCCAATCCAGAAATAGCCCAGGATCTAGCCATGAAGTATGAGAAATATGCGAAAGTATGAGCCTGACGAGGGCAAATCCTAGACCTTACGCAGACCTAACAGGCGTTATCCTCTAAAATATTTATCATTACCAGGTTTAATTGATTGTTTCAGTGTGGTCCCACATTACTACGTGATCCAAACCAGAAAAAACCCAGGATCCGTTCAACAAGTATGTGAAGAATGCGAAAGTATGAGTCTGATGAGGGCTAATCCCAGACCTATCCCAGACCTAACTTGCGTTATCGTCTAAAATAATGATCGAAACCAGGTTTAATTGACTGTTTTAGTTGTGGTACCACTTTACCACGTGATCCAAAGCAGAAAAAACCCTCGATCAGGTCAACATGCATGTTAAAACTGCGAAAGTATGACCCTGATGAGGTCAAATCCCCGACTTATCCCAGACCTGACATGCGTTATCCTCTAAAATAGTTATCAAGAGCAGGTTTAATTGATTGTTTCGGTGTGGTCCCACATTACTACGTAATCCAAACCAGAAAAAACCCAGGATCCGTTCAACAAGTATGTGAAGAATGCGAAAGTATGAGTCTGATGAGTGAAAATCCCAGACATAACCTAGACCTAACATGCGTTATCCTCTAAAATATTGATCCAAACCAGGTTTAATGGACTGTTTCAGTGGGGTACCACATTACTATTAGATCCAAACCAGAAAATAACCCAGGATCTGTTCAACGAGTATGTGAAGAATGCGAAAGTATGAGTCTGATGAGTGAAGATCCCAGGCCTAACCTAGACCTAACATGAATTATTCTCTAAAATATTGATCGAAAACTGGTTTAATCTATTGTTTCAGTGTGGTACCACATTACTATTAGATCCAAACCAGAAAATAACCCAGGATCTGTTCTACGAGTATGTGAAGTGTGCGAAAGTATGAGTCTGATGAGGTCAAATCCCTGACCTATCCCAGACCTAACTTGCGTTATCCTCAAAAATATTGATCGAAACCAGGTTTAATTGACTGTTTCAGCGTGGTACCACATTACTACGTGATACAATCCAGAAACAGCCAAGGATCTAGCCATGAAGTATGAGAAATATGCGAATGTATGAGCCTGATGAGGACAAATCCTAGACCTAACCCAAACCTAACATGCGTTATCCTCTAAAATATTTATCAAGACCAGGTTTAAATGAATGTTTCAGTGTGGTACCACGTTACTACGTGAACCAAACCAGAAAAAACCCAGGATCCGTTCAACAAGTAAGTGAAGAATGCGAAAGTATGAGTCTGATGAGTGAAAATCCCAGGTCTAACCCAGACCTAACATGCGTTATCCTCTAAAATATTGATCCAAACCAGGTTTAATGGACTGTTTCAGTGTGGTACCACTTTACTACGTGATCCAAAGCATTAAGAATCCTCGATCAGGTCAACATGTATGTTAAAACTGCGAAAGTATGACCCTGATGAGGGCAAATCCCAGGCCTTACCTAGACCTAACATGCGTTGTCCTCTAAAATATTGATGGAAACCAGGTTTAATTGACTGTTTCAGTGTTGTACTTCATTACTACGTGATGCAATCCAGAAATAGCCCAGGATCTAGCCGTGAAGTATGAGAAATATGCGAAAGTATGAGTCTGACGAGGGCAAATCCTAGACCTAACTCAGACCTAACATGCGTTATCCTCTAAAATATTTATCATGACCAGGTTTAATTGATTGTTTCAGTGTGGTCCCACATTACTACGTGATCCAAACCAGAAAAAACCCAGGATCCGTTTAAGAAGTATGTGAAGAATGCGAAAGTATGAGTCTGATGAGTGAAAATCCCAGGCCTAACCTAGACCTAACATGCGTTATCCTCAAAAATATTGATCGCAACCAGGTTTAATTGACTGTTTCTGCGTGGTACCACATTACTACATGATACAATCCAGAAACAGCCAAGGATCTAGCCATGAAGTATGAGAAATTTGCGAATGTATGAGCCTGATGAGGACAAATCCTAGACCTAACCCAAACCTAACATGCGTTATCCTCTAAAATATTTATCAAGACCAGGTTTAATTGAATGTTTCAGTGTGGTACCACATTACTACGTGAACCAAACCAGAAAAAACCCAGGATCCGTTCAACAAGTATGTGAAGAATGCGAAAGTATGAGTCTGATGAGTGAAAATCCCAGGCCTAACCTAGACCTAACATGCGTTATCCTCAAAAATATTGATCGAAACCAGGTTTAATTGACTGTTTCAGTGTGGTACCACATTACTATGTGATCCAATCCAGAAATAGCCCAGGATCTAGCCGTGAAGTATGAGAAATATGCGAAAGTATGAGTCTGACGAGGGCAAATCCTAGACCTAACTCAGACCTAACATGCGTTATCCTCTAAAATATTTATCATGACCAGGTTTAATTGATTGTTTCAGTGTGGTCGCACATTACTACGTAATCCAAACCAGAAAAAACCCAGGATCCGTTTAACAAGTATGTGAAGAATGCGAAAGTATGAATCTGATGAGTGAAAATCCCTGGCCTAGCCTAGACCTAACATGCGTTATCCTCAAAAATATTGATCAAAACCAGGTTTAATTGACTGTTTCAGTGTGGTACCATACTACTACGTGACCCAAACCGGAAAAAACCCAGGATCTGCTCAACAAGTATGTGAAAAACGCGAAAGCATGAGCCTGATGAGGGTAAATCCCAGACCTACCCCAGACCTAACTTGCGTTATCCTCTAACATATTGAACGAAACCAGGTTTAATTGACTGTTTCAGCGTGGTACCACATTACTACGTGATACAATACAGAAACAGCCCAGGATCTAGCCATGAAGTATGAGAAATATGCGAAAGTATGAGCCTGATGAGGGCAAATCCTAGACCTAACCCAAACCTAACATGTGTTATCCTCTAAAATATTTATCAAGACCAGATTTAATTGAATGTTCCAGTGTGGTACCACATTACTACGTGAACCAAACCAGAAAAAACCCAGGATCCGTTCAACAAGTATGTGAAAAACGCGAAAGTATGAGCCTGATGAGGGCAAATCACAGACCTATCCCAGACCTAACTTTCGTTATCCTCTAAAATATTGATCGAAACCAGGTTTAATTGACTGTTTCAGTGTGGTACCACATTGCTACGTGATCCAAACCAGAAATAGCCCAGGATCTAGCCATGAAGTATGAGAAATATGCGAATGTATGAGCCTGACGAGGGCAAATCCTAGACCTAACCCAGACCTAACTTGCGTTATCCTCTAAAATATTTATCAAGACCAGGTTTAATTGATCGTTTCAGTGTGGTCCGACATTACTACGTGATCCAAACCAGAAAAAACCCAGGATCCGTTCAACAAGTATGTGAAGAATGCGAAAGTATGAGACTGATGAGTGAAAATCCCAGGCCTAACCTAGACCTAACATGCGTTATCCTCAAAACTATTGCTCGAAACCTGGTTTAATCGACTGTTTCAGTGTGGTACCACATTACTATGTGATCCAAACCAGAAAATAACCCAGGATCTGTTCAACGAGTATGTGAAGTGTGCGAAAGTATGAGTCTGATGAGGGCAATTCCTAGACCTATCCCAGACCTAACATGCGTTATCCTCTAAAATATTTATCAAGACCAGGTTTAATTGACTGTTTCAGTGTGGTACCACATTGCTACGTGATCCAAACCAGAGAAAACCCAGGATCCGTTCAACAAGTATGAGAAATATGCGAAAGTATGAGCCTGATGTGGGCAAATCCCAGGCCTAACCTAGACCTAACATGCGTTGTCCTCTAAAATATTGATGGAAACCAGGTTTAATTGACTGTTTCAGTGTTGTACTTCATTACTACGTGATGCAATCCAGAAATAGCCCAGGATCTAGCCGTGAAGTATGAGAAATATGCGAAAGTATGAGTCTGACGAGGGCAAATCCTAGACCTAACTCAGACCTAACATGCGTTATCCTCTAAAATATTTATCATGACCAGGTTTAATTGATTGTTTCAGTGTGGTCCCACATTACTACGTGATCCAAACCAGAAAAAACCCAGGATCCGTTTAAGAAGTATGTGAAGAATGCGAAAGTATGAGTCTGATGAGTGAAAATCCCAGGCCTAACCTAGACCTAACATGCGTTATCCTCAAAAATATTGATCGCAACCAGGTTTAATTGACTGTTTCTGCGTGGTACCACATTACTACATGATACAATCCAGAAACAGCCAAGGATCTAGCCATGAAGTATGAGAAATATGCGAATGTATGAGCCTGATGAGGACAAATCCTAGACCTAACCCAAACCTAACATGCGTTATCCTCTAAAATATTTATCAAGACCAGGTTTAATTGAATGTTTCAGTGTGGTACCACATTACTACGTGAACCAAACCAGAAAAAACCCAGGATCCGTTCAACAAGTATGTGAAGAATGCGAAAGTATGAGTCTGATGAGTGAAAATCCCAGGCCTAACCTAGACCTAACATGCGTTATCCTCAAAAATATTGATCGAAACCAGGTTTAATTGACTGTTTCAGTGTGGTACCACATTACTATGTGATCCAATCCAGAAATAGCCCAGGATCTAGCCGTGAAGTATGAGAAATATGCGAAAGTATGAGTCTGACGAGGGCAAATCCTAGACCTAACTCAGACCTAACATGCGTTATCCTCTAAAATATTTATCATGACCAGGTTTAATTGATTGTTTCAGTGTGGTCGCACATTACTACGTAATCCAAACCAGAAAAAACCCAGGATCCGTTTAACAAGTATGTGAAGAATGCGAAAGTATGAATCTGATGAGTGAAAATCCCCGGCCTAGCCTAGACCTAACATGCGTTATCCTCAAAAATATTGATCAAAACCAGGTTTAATTGACTGTTTCAGTGTGGTACCATACTACTACGTGACCCAAACCGGAAAAAACCCAGGATCTGTTCAACAAGTATGTGAAAAACGCGAAAGCATGAGCCTGATGAGGGTAAATCCCAGACCTACCCCAGACCCAACTTGCGTTATCCTCTAACATATTGAACGAAACCAGGTTTAATTGACTGTTTCAGCGTGGTACCACATTACTACGTGATACAATACAGAAACAGCCCAGGATCTAGCCATGAAGTATGAGAAATATGCGAAAGTATGAGCCTGATGAGGGCAAATCCTAGACCTAACCCAAACCTAACATGTGTTATCCTCTAAAATATTTATCAAGACCAGATTTAATTGAATGTTCCAGTGTGGTACCACATTACTACGTGAACCAAACCAGAAAAAACCCAGGATCCGTTCAACAAGTATGTGAAAAACGCGAAAGTATGAGCCTGATGAGGGCAAATCACAGACCTATCCCACACCTAACTTTCGTTATCCTCTAAAATATTGATCGAAACCAGGTTTAATTGACTGTTTCAGTGTGGTACCACATTGCTACGTGATCCAAACCAGAAATAGCCCAGGATCTAGCCATGAAGTATGAGAAATATGCGAATGTATGAGCCTGACGAGGGCAAATCCTAGACCTAACCCAGACCTAACTTGCGTTATCCTCTAAAATATTTATCAAGACCAGGTTTAATTGATCGTTTCAGTGTGGTCCGACATTACTACGTGATCCAAACCAGAAAAAACCCAGGATCCGTTCAACAAGTATGTGAAGAATGCGAAAGTATGAGACTGATGAGTGAACATCCCAGGCCTAACCTAGACCTAACATGCGTTATCCTCAAAACTATTGCTCGAAACCTGGTTTAATCGACTGTTTCAGTGTGGTACCACATTACTATGTGATCCAAACCAGAAAATAACCCAGGATCTGTTCAACGAGTATGTGAAGTGTGCGAAAGTATGAGTCTGATGAGGGCAATTCCTAGACCTATCCCAGACCTAACATGCGTTATCCTCTAAAATATTTATCAAGACCAGGTTTAATTGACTGTTTCAGTGTGGTACCACATTGCTACGTGATCCAAACCAGAGAAAACCCAGGATCCGTTCAACAAGTATGAGAAATATGCGAAAGTATGAGCCTGATGTGGGCAAATCCCAGGCCTAACCTAGACCTAACATGCGTTGTCCTCTAAAATATTGATGGAAACCAGGTTTAATTGACTGTTTCAGTGTTGTACTTCATTACTACGTGATGCAATCCAGAAATAGCCCAGGATCTAGCCGTGAAGTATGAGAAATATGCGAAAGTATGAGTCTGACGAGGGCAAATCCTAGACCTAACTCAGACCTAACATGCGTTATCCTCTAAAATATTTATCATGACCAGGTTTAATTGATTGTTTCAGTGTGGTCCCACATTACTACGTGATCCAAACCAGAAAAAACCCAGGATCCGTTTAAGAAGTATGTGAAGAATGCGAAAGTATGAGTCTGATGAGTGAAAATCCCAGGCCTAACCTAGACCTAACATGCGTTATCCTCAAAAATATTGATCGCAACCAGGTTTAATTGACTGTTTCTGCGTGGTACCACATTACTACATGATACAATCCAGAAACAGCCAAGGATCTAGCCATGAAGTATGAGAAATATGCGAATGTATGAGCCTGATGAGGACAAATCCTAGACCTAACCCAAACCTAACATGCGTTATCCTCTAAAATATTTATCAAGACCAGGTTTAATTGAATGTTTCAGTGTGGTACCACATTACTACGTGAACCAAACCAGAAAAAACCCAGGATCCGTTCAACAAGTATGTGAAGAATGCGAAAGTATGAGTCTGATGAGTGAAAATCCCAGGCCTAACCTAGACCTAACATGCGTTATCCTCAAAAATATTGATCGAAACCAGGTTTAATTGACTGTTTCAGTGTGGTACCACATTACTATGTGATCCAATCCAGAAATAGCCCAGGATCTAGCCGTGAAGTATGAGAAATATGCGAAAGTATGAGTCTGACGAGGGCAAATCCTAGACCTAACTCAGACCTAACATGCGTTATCCTCTAAAATATTTATCATGACCAGGTTTAATTGATTGTTTCAGTGTGGTCGCACATTACTACGTAATCCAAACCAGAAAAAACCCAGGATCCGTTTAACAAGTATGTGAAGAATGCGAAAGTATGAATCTGATGAGTGAAAATCCCCGGCCTAGCCTAGACCTAACATGCGTTATCCTCAAAAATATTGATCAAAACCAGGTTTAATTGACTGTTTCAGTGTGGTACCATACTACTACGTGACCCAAACCGGAAAAAACCCAGGATCTGTTCAACAAGTATGTGAAAAACGCGAAAGCATGAGCCTGATGAGGGTAAATCCCAGACCTACCCCAGACCTAACTTGCGTTATCCTCTAACATATTGAACGAAACCAGGTTTAATTGACTTTTTCAGCGTGGTACCACATTACTACGTGATACAATACAGAAACAGCCCAGGATCTAGCCATGAAGTATGAGAAATATGCGAAAGTATGAGCCTGATGAGGGCAAATCCTAGACCTAACCCAAACCTAACATGTGTTATCCTCTAAAATATTTATCAAGACCAGATTTAATTGAATGTTCCAGTGTGGTACCACATTACTACGTGAACCAAACCAGAAAAAACCCAGGATCCGTTCAACAAGTATGTGAAAAACGCGAACGTATGAGCCTGATGAGGGCAAATCACAGACCTATCCCAGACCTAACTTTCGTTATCCTCTAAAATATTGATCGAAACCAGGTTTAATTGACTGTTTCAGTGTGGTACCACATTGCTACGTGATCCAAACCAGAAATAGCCCAGGATCTAGCCATGAAGTATGAGAAATATGCGAATGTATGAGCCTGACGAGGGCAAATCCTAGACCTAACCCAGACCTAACTTGCGTTATCCTCTAAAATATTTATCAAGACCAGGTTTAATTGATCGTTTCAGTGTGGTCCGACATTACTACGTGATCCAAACCAGAAAAAACCCAGGATCCGTTCAACAAGTATGTGAAGAATGCGAAAGTATGAGACTGATGAGTGAAAATCCCAGGCCTAACCTAGACCTAACATGCGTTATCCTCAAAACTATTGCTCGAAACCTGGTTTAATCGACTGTTTCAGTGTGGTACCACATTACTATGTGATCCAAACCAGAAAATAACCCAGGATCTGTTCAACGAGTATGTGAAGTGTGCGAAAGTATGAGTCTGATGAGGGCAATTCCTAGACCTATCCCAGACCTAACATGCGTTATCCTCTAAAATATTTATCAAGACCAGGTTTAATTGACTGTTTCAGTGTGGTACCACATTGCTACGTGATCCAAACCAGAGAAAACCCAGGATCCGTTCAACAAGTATGAGAAATATGCGAAAGTATGAGCCTGATGTGGGCAAATCCCAGGCCTAACCTAGACCTAACATGCGTTGTCCTCTAAAATATTGATGGAAACCAGGTTTAATTGACTGTTTCAGTGTTGTACTTCATTACTACGTGACGCATTCCAGAAAAAGCCCAGGATCTAGCCATCAAGTATGAGAAATATGCGAAAGAATGAGCCTGATGAGAGCAAATCACAGACCTATCCCAGACCTAACTTTCGTTATCCTCTAAAATATTGATGAAAACCAGGTTTAATTGACTGTTTCAGTGTGGTACCACATTACTACGTGATCTAATCCAGAAATAGCCCAGGATCTAGCCATGAAGTATGAGAAATATGCGAATGTATGAGCCTGACGAGGGCAAATCCTAGACCTAACCCAGACCTAACTTGCGTTATCCTCTAAAATATTTATCAAGACCAGGTTTAATTGATCGTTTCAGTGTGGTCCGACATTACTACGTGATCCAAACCAGAAAAAACCCAGGATCCGTTCAACAAGTATGTGAAGAATGCGAAAGTATGAGTCTGATGAGTGAAAATCCCAGGCCTAACCTAGACCTAACATGCGTTATCCTCAAAACTATTGCTCGAAACCTGGTTTAATCGACTGTTTCAGTGTGGTACCACATTACTATGTGATCCAAACCAGAAAAAACCCAGGATCTGGCCAACAAGTATGCGAAAAATGCGAAAGTACGATCCAGATGAGGGCAAATCCCAGACCTAACCGAGACATAACCGGCGCTATCCTCTAAAATATTAATCGCAACCAGGTATAATTGACTGTTTCGGTGTGGTACCGCATTGCTACGATGATCCAAACCAGAAAGAGGCCAGGATCTGGCTGACAAGTATGCGAAAAGTGCGAAGGTACGAGCCTGATGAGGGAAAATCCCAGACCTAACCGAGACGTAACCGGCGTTATCCCCTAAAATATTAATCGCAACCAGGTTTAATTGACTGTTTCGGTGTGGAACCACATTACTACGGGATCCAAACCAGAAAAAACTCAGGACCTGGCCGACAAGTATACGAAAAATGCGATAGTATGAGCCAGAGGAGGGCAAATACCAGACCTAACACAGACATAACCGGCGTTATCCTCTAAAATATTAATCGCAACCGGGTTTAATTGACTGTTTCGGTGTGGAACCACATTACTACGGGATACAAACCAGAAAAAACCCAGGATCTGGCCAACAACTATAAGAAAAACGCGAAAGTATGAGCCAGATGATTGCAAATACCAGAACTATCCCAGGCATAACCAGGGTTATCCGCTAAAATATTATTCGCAACCAGGTTTAATTGACTGTTTCGGTGTGGTACCACATTACTACGTGGTCCAAGCCAGAAAAAGGCCAGGGTCTGGCCAACAAGAATGCGAAAAATGCGAAAGTACGCGCCAGATGAGGGCAAATACCAGACCTAATCGAGACATTACCGGCATTATCCTCTAAAATATTAATCGCAACCAGATTTAATTGACTGTTTCGGTGTGGCGCCGCATTACTACGTGATCCAAACCAGAAAAAGGCCAGGATCTGGCCAACAAGTATGCGAAAAATGCGAAAGTACGAGCCAGATGAGGGCAAGTACCAGACCTAACCCGGACATAACCGGCGTTATCCGCTAAAATATTAATCGCAACCAGGTTTAATTGACTGTTTCGTTGTGGAACCGCATTACTACGGGATCCAAACCAGAAAAAAACCCAGGACCTGGCCAACAACTATGAGAAAAAGCAAAAGTATGAGCCAGATGATTGCAAATACCAGAACTATCCCAGACATAACCAGCGTTATCCTCTAAAATATTATTCGCAACCAGGTTTAATTGACTGTTTCAGTCTGGTGCCACTTTACTACGTGGTCCAAAACAGAAGAAGGCCAGGATCTGGCCAACAAGTATGCGAAAAATGCGAAGTTCCGAGCCAGATGAGGGCAAATACCAGACCTAACCGAGACATAACCGGCGTTATCCTCTAAAATATTAATCGCAACCAGGTTCAATTGACTGTTTCGGTGTGGAACCACATTACTACGGGATCAAAACCAGAAAAAACCCAGGATCAGGCCAACAACTATGTGAAAAACGCGAAAGTATGAGCCAGATGATTGCAAATACCAGAACTATCCCAGGCATAACCAGCGTTATCCTCTAAAATATTATTCGCAACCAGGTTTAATTGACTGTTTCGGTGTGGTACCACATTACTACGTGGTCCAAGCCAGAAAAAGGCCAGGATCTGGCCAACAAGAATGCGATAAATGCGAAAGTACTCGCCAGATGAGGGCAAATACCAGACCTAACCGAGACATTACCGGCATTATCCTCTACAATGTTAATCGCAACCGGGTTTAATTGACTGTTTCGGTGTGGAACCACATTACTACGGGATACAAACCAGAAAAAACCCAGGATCTGGCCAACAACTATAAGAAAAACGCGAAAGTATGAGCCAGATGATTGCAAATACCAGAACTATCCCAGGCATAACCAGGGTTATCCGCTAAAATATTATTCGCAACCAGGTTTAATTGACTGTTTCGGTGTGGTACCACATTACTACGTGGTCCAAGCCAGAAAAAGGCCATGATCTCGCCAACAAGTATGCGAAAAATGCGAAAGTATGAGCCAGATGATTGCAAATACCAGAACTATGCCTGAAATAACCACCGTTATCCTCTAAAATACGAATCGGAACATGCTTTTAATGACTGTCTCAGTGTGGTAACACATTACTACGAGATCCAAACCATGAAAATCCCAGGATCGGGCCAACAAGAATGCGAAAAAAGCGAAAGTACGAGCTAGATGTGGGCAAATCCCAGACCTACCCGAGACATAACCGGCGTTATCCTCTAAAATATTAATCGCAACCAGGTTCAATTGACTGTTTCGGTGTGGAACCACATTACTACGGGATCCAAACCAGAAAAAGGCCATGATCTGGCCAACAAGTATGCGAAAAACGCGAAAGCATGTGCCAGATGAGGGCTAATCCCAGACCTAACCGAGACATAATCGGCGTTATCCTCTAAAATATTAATCGCAACCAGGTATAATTGACTGTTTCAGTGTGGTACCACATTAATACGTGAGCCAAACCAGAAAAGGGCCAGGGTCTGGCCAACAAGTATGCGAAAAATGCGAAAGTACGAGCCAGATGAGGGCAAATCCCAGACCTAACCGAGACATAACCGGCGGTATCCTCTAAAATATTAGTCGCAACCAGGTTTATTTGACTGTTTCGGTGTGGTAACGCATTACTACGTGATCCAAACCAGATAAAGCCCAGGATCTGGCCAACAAGTATGAGAAAAATGCGAAAGTTCGAGCCAGATGAGGGCAAATCCCAGACCTAACCCAGACAAAACCGGCGTTATCCCCTAAAATATTAACCGCAACCAGGTATAAATGACTGTTTCGGTGTGTGTACCGCATTGCTAGGATGATCCAAGCAAGAAAAAACCCAGGATCTGGCCAACAAGTATGCGAAAATGCGAAAGTACGATCCAGATGAGGGCAAATCCCAGACCTACCCGAGACATAACCGGCGTTATCCTCTAAAATATTATTCGCAACCAGGATTAATTGACTGTTTCGGTGTGGTGCCGCACTACGTGATCCAAACCAGAAAAAGGCCAGGATCTGGCAACCAAGAATGCGAAAAATGCGAAAGTACGAGCCAGATGATTGCATATACCAGAACTATCCCAGACATAACCAGCGTTATCCTCTAAAATACGCATCGGAACATGCTTTTAATGACTGTTTCAGTGTGGTACCACATTACTACCTGATCCAAACCAGAAAAAGCCGAGGATCGGGCCAACAACAATGCGGAAGACGCGAAAGTATGAGCCAGATGATTGCAAATACCAGAAGTAACCCAGACATAACAAGCGTTATCCTCTAAAATACTAATCGGACCCAGCTTCTATTGACTGTTTCGGTGTGGTACCACATTACTACGTGATCCAAACCAGAAAAAGGCCAGGATCTGGCCAACAAGTATGCGAAAAGTGCGAAAGTACGAGGCAGTTCAGGGCAAATCCCAGACATAACCGTGACATAACCGGCCTTATCCTGTAAAATATTTATAGCAACCAGGTTTAATTGACTGGTTCGGTGTGGTACCGCATTACTACGTGATCCAAACCTGAAAGAGGCCAGGATCTGGCCAACAAGTTTGCGAAAAACGCGAAAGTACGAGCCAGATGATTGCAAATACCAGAACTCACCCAGAATAACCAGCGCTATCCTCTAAAATACTAATCTGAACCAGGTTTAATTGACTGTTTCAGTGTGGTACATCATTTCTACGTGATCCAAACCAGAAAAAGGCCAGGATCTGGCCAACAAGTATGCGAAAAACGCGAAAGTACGAGCCAGATAAGGACAAATCCCAGACCTACCCGAGACATAACCGGCGTTATCCTCTAAAATATTAATCGCAACCAGTTTAATTGACTGTTTCGGTGTGGAACCTCATTACTACAGGATCCAAAACAGAAAAAACCCAGGATCTGGTCAACAAGTATGCGAAAAACGCGAAAGTATGAGCCAGATGATTGCAAATACCAGAACTAACCCAGACATAACCAGCGTTATCCTCTAAAATTCTTATCGGAACCAGCTTCTATTGATCGTTTCAGTGTGGTACCACATTACTACGTTATCCAAACGAGAAAAGGGCCAGGGTCTGGCCAACAATTGTGCGAAAAACGCGAAAGTATGAGCCAGATGATTTCAAATACCAGAACTAACACAAACATAACCAGCGTTATCCTCTAAAATACTAATCGGAACCAGCTTTTATTGACAGTTTCAGTGTGGTACCACTTCACTACGCGGTCCAATCCAGAAGAAGGCCAGTATGTGGCCAACAAGTATGCGAAAACTGCGAAAGTACGAGCCAGTTGAGGGCAAATACCAGACCTAACCGAGACATAACCGGCGTTATCCTCTAAAATATTAATCGCAACCAGGTTTAATTGACTGTTTCGGTGTGGAACCACATTACTACGGGATCCAAACCAGAAAAAACCCAACAACTATGAGAAAAACGCGAAAGTATGAGCCAGATGGTTGCAAATACCAGAACTATCCCAGACATACCCAGCGTTATCCACTAAAATATTATTCGCAACCAGGTTTAATTGACTGTTTCGGTGTGGTACCACATTACTACGTGGTCCAAGCCAGAAAAGGGCCAGGATCTGGCCAACAAGTATGCGAAAAATGCGAAAGTACGAGCCAGATGAGGGCAAATACCATACCTAACCGAGACATTACCGGCTTTATCCTCTAAAATATTAATCGCAACCAGATTTAATTGACTGTTTCGGTGTGGTAACGCATTACTACGTGATCCGAACCTGAAAGAGGCCAGGATCTGGCCAACAAGTATGCGAAAAATGCGAAAGTATGAGCCAGATGATTGCAAATACCGGAACTAACCCAGACATAACCAGCGTTATCCTCTAAAATATTAATCGCAACCAGGTTTAATTGACTGTTTCGGTGTGGTGCCGCATTACTACGTGATCCAAAACAGAAAAAGGCCAGGGTCTGGCCCCCAAGAATGCGAAAATTGCGAAAGTACGAGCCAGATGATTGCAAATACCAGAATTATCCCAGACATAACCAGCGTTATCCTCTAAAATACAAATCGGAACCAGCTTCTATTGACTGTTTCAGTGTGGTACCACATTACTACGTGATCCAAACCAGAAAAAGGCCAGGATCTGGCCAACAAGTATGCGAAAAACGCGAAAGTACGAGCCAGATAAGGACAAATCCCAGACCTACCCGAGACATAACCGGCGTTATCCTCTAAAATATTAATCGCAACCAGTTTAATTGACTGTTTCGGTGTGGAAACTCATTACTACGGGATCCAAAGCAGAAAAAACCCAGGATCTGGTCAACAAGTATGCGAAAAACGCGAAAGTATGAGCCAGATGATTTCAAATACCAGAACTAACACAGGCATAACCCGCGTTATCCTCTAAAGTATTATTCGGAACCAGCTTCTATTGACTGTTTCAGTGTGGTACCACATTACTACGTGATCCAAACCAGAAAAAGCCCAGGATCTGGCCAACAAGTATGCGAAAAACGCGAATATATGAGCCATCTCATGATTGCAAATACCAGAACTAACCCTGACATAACCAGCGTTATCCTCTAAAATACGCATCGGAACATGCTTTTAATGACTGTTCCAGTGTGGTACCATATTACTACGTGATCCAAACCAGAAACAGCCCAGGATCGGGCCAACAAGAATGCGAAAAATGCGAAAGTACGAGCCTGATGAGGGAAAATCCCAGACCTAACCGAGACGTAACCGGCGTTATCCCCTAAAATATTAATCGCAACCAGGTATAATTGACTGTTTCGGTGTGGTACCGCATTGCTACGATGATCCAAACCAGAAAGAGGCCAGGATCTGGCTGACAAGTATGCGAAAAATGCGAAAGTACGAGCCTGATGAGGGAAAATCCCAGACCTAACCAAGACGTAACCGGCGTTATCCCCTAAAATATTAATCGCAACCAGGTTTAATTGACTGTTTCGGTGTGGAACCACATTACTACGGGATCCAAACCAGAAAAAGCCCAGGATCTGGCCAACAAGTATGCGAAAAACGCGAAAGTATATGCCAGATGATAGCATATACCAGAACTAACCCAGACATAACCAGCGTTATCCTCTAAAATACTAATCGGAACCAGCTTCTATTGACCGTTTCAGTGTGGTACCACATTACTACGTGATCCGAACCAGAAAAAGGCTAGGATCAGGCCAACAAGTATGCGAATAACGCGAAAGTATGTGCCAGATGATTGCAAATACCAGAACTATCCCAGGCATAACCAGCGTTATCCACTAAAATATTATTCGCAACCAGGTTTAATTCACTGTTTCGGTGTGGTACCACATTACTACGTGGTCCAAGCCAGAAAAGGGCCAGGATCTGGCCAACAAGTATGCGAAAAATGCGAAAGTACGAGCCAGATGAGGGCAAATACCATACCTAACCGAGACATTACCGGCTTTATCCTCTAAAATATTAATCGCAACCAGATTTAATTGACTGTTTCAGTCTGGTGCCACTTTACTACGTGGTCCAAGACAGAAGAAGGCCAGGATCTGGCCAACAAGTATGCGAAAAATGCGAAGGTCCGAGCCAGATGAGGGCAAATACCAGACCTAACCGAGACATAACCGGCGTTATCCTCTAAAATATTAATCGCAAACAGGTTCAATTGACTGTTTCGGTGTGGAACCACATTACTACGGGATCCAAACCAGAGAAAAACCCAGGATCTGGCCAACAACTATGAGAAAAACGCGAAAGTATGAGCCAGATGATTGCAAATACCAGAACTATCCCAGGCATAACCAGCGTTATCCTCTAAAATATTATTCGCAACCAGGTTTAATTGACTGTTTCGGTGTGGTACCACATTACTACGGGATCCAAACCAGAAAAAACCCAGGATCTGGCCAACAAGTATGCGAAAAATGCGAAAGTACGATCCAGATGAGGGCAAATCCCAGACCTAACCGAGACATAACCGGCGCTATCCTCTAAAATATTAATCGCAACCAGGTATAATTGACTGTTTCGGTGTGGTACCGCATTGCTACGATGATCCAAACCAGAAAGAGGCCAGGATCTGGCTGACAAGTATGCGAAAAATGCGAAAGTACGAGCCTGATGAGGGAAAATCCCAGACCTAACCAAGACGTAACCGGCGTTATCCCCTAAAATATTAATCGCAACCAGGTTTAATTGACTGTTTCGGTGTGGAACCACATTACTACGGGATCCAAACCAGAAAAAACTCAGGACCTGGCCGACAAGTATACGAAAAATGCGATAGTATGAGCCAGAGGAGGGCAAATACCAGACCTAACACAGACATAACCGGCGTTATCCTCTAAAGTATGAATCGCAACCGGGTTTAATTGACTGTTTCGGTGTGGAACCACATTACTACGGGATCCAAACCAGAAAAAACCCAGGATCTGGCCAACAACTATAAGAAAAACGCGAAAGTATGAGCCAGATGATTGCAAATACCAGAACTATCCCAGGCATAACCAGGGTTATCCGCTAAAATATTATTCGCAACCAGGTTTAATTGACTGTTTCGGTGTGGTACCACATCACTACGTGGTCCAAGCCAGAAAAAGGCCAGGGTCTGGCCAACAAGAATGCGAAAAATGCGAAAGTACGCGCCAGATGAGGGCAAATACCAGACCTAACCGAGACATTACCGGCATTATCCTCTAAAATATTAATCGCAACCAGAGTTAATTGACTGTTTCGGTGTGGCGCCGCATTACTACGTGATCCAAACCAGAAAAAGGCCAGGATCTGGCCAACAAGTATGCGAAAAATGCGAAAGTACGAGCCAGATGAGGGCAAATACCAGACCTAACCCGGACATAGCCGGCGTTATCCGCTAAAATATTAATCGCAACCAAGTTTAATTGACTGTTTCGTTGTGGAACCGCATTACTACGGGATCCAAACCAGAAAAAAACCCAGGACCTGGCCAACAACTATGAGAAAAAACAAAAGTATGAGCCAGATGATTGCAAATACCAGAACTATCCCAGACATAACCAGCGTTATCCTCTAAAATATTATTCGCAACCAGGTTTAATTGACTGTTTCAGTCTGGTGCCACTTTACTACGTGGTCCAAGACAGAAGAAGGCCAGGATCTGGCCAACAAGTATGCGAAAAATGCGAAGTTCCGAGCCAGATGAGGGAAAATACCAGACCTAACCGAGACATAACCGGCGTTATCCTCTAAAATATTAATCGCAACCAGGTTCAATTGACTGTTTCGGTGTGGAACCACATTACTACGGGATCCAAACCTGAAAAAACCCAGGATCTGGCCAACAACTATGTGAAAAACGCGAAAGTATGAGCCAGATGATTGCAAATACCACAACTATCCCAGGCATAACCAGCGTTATCCTCTAAAATATTATTCGCAACCAGGTTTAATTGACTGTTTCGGTGTGGTACCACATTACTACGTGGTCCAAGCCAGAAAAAGGCCAGGATCTGGCCAACAAGAATGCGATAAATGCGAAAGTTCGCGCCAGATGAGGGCAAATACCAGACCTAACCGAGACATTACCGGCATTATCCCTTAAAATATTAATCGCAACCAGATTTAGTTGACTGTTTCGGTGTGGTACCGCATTACTACGTGATCCAAACCAGAAAAAGCCCAGGATCTGGCCAACAAGTATGCGAAAAACGCGAAAGTATGTGCCAGATGAGGGGTAATCCCAGACCTAACCGAGACATAACCGGCGTTATCCTCTAAAATATTAATCGCAACCAGGTATAATTGACTGTTTCAGTGTGGTACCACATTACTACGTGATCCAAACCAGAAAAGGGCCAGGGTCTGGCCAATAAGTATGCGAAAAATGCGAAAGTCCGAGCCAGATGAGGGCAAATACCAGACCTAACCGAGACATAACCGGCGTTATCCTCTAAAATATTAATCGCAACCAGGTTCAATTGACTGTTTCTGTGTGGAACCACATTACTACGGGATCCAAATCAGAAAAAGGCCATGATCTCGCCAACAAGTATGCGAAAAATGCGAAAGTATGAGCCAGATGATTGCAAATACCTGAACTATGCCTGAAATAACCACCGTTATCCTCTAAAATACGAATCGGAACATGCTTTTAATGACGGTCTCAGTGTGGTAACACATTACTACGAGATCCAAACCAGAAAAATCCCAGGATCGGGCCAACAAGAATGCGAAAAAAGCGAAAGTACGAGCTAGATGTGGGCAAATCCCAGACCTACCCGAGACATAACCGGCGTTATCCTCTAAAATATTAATCGCAACCAGGTTCAATTGACTGTTTCGGTGTGGAACCACATTACTACGGGATCCAAACCAGAAAAAGGCCATGATCTGGCCAACAAGTATGCGAAAAACGCGAAAGCATGTGCCAGATGAGGGCTAATCCCAGACCTAACCGAGACATAATCGGCGTTATCCTCTAAAATATTAATCGCAACCAGGTATAATTGACTGTTTCAGTGTGGTACCACATTACTACGTGATCCAAACCAGAAGAGGGCCAGGGTCTGGCCAACAAGTATGCGAAAAATGCGAAAGTACGAGCCAGATGAGGGCAAATCCCAGACCTAACCGAGACATAACCGGCGGTATCCTCTAAAATATTAATCGCAACCAGGTTTATTTGACTGTTTCGGTGTGGTAACGCATTACTACGTGATCCAAACCAGATAAAGCCCAGGATCTGGCCAACAAGTATGAGAAAAATGCGAAAGTTCGAGCCAGATGAGGGCAAATCCCAGACCTAACCCAGACAAAACCGGCGTTATCCCCTAAAATATTAACCGCAACCAGGTATAATTGACTGTTTCGGAGTGGTACCGCATTGCTACGATGATCCAAGCAAGAAAAAACCCAGGATCTGGCCAACAAGTATGCGAAAATGCGAAAGTACGATCCAGATGAGGGCAAATCCCAGACCTACTCGAGACATAACCGGCGTTATCCTCTAAAATATTATTCGCAACTAGGATTAATTGACAGTTTCGGTGTGGTGCCGCATTACTACGTGATCCAAACCAGAAAAAGGCCAGGATCTGGCAACCAAGAATGCGAAAAATGCGAAAGTACGAGCCAGATGATTGCATATACCAGAACTATCCCAGACATAACCAGCGTTATCCTCTAAAATACGCATCGGAACATGCTTTTAATGACTGTTTCAGTGTGGTACCACATTACTACCTGATCCAAACCAGAAAAAGCCGAGGATCGGGCCAACAACAATGCGGAAAACGCGAAAGTATGAGCCAGATGATTGCAAATACCAGAACTAACACAGACATATCCTGCGTTATCCTCTAAAATACTAATCGGAACCAGCTTTTATTGACAGTGTGGTACCACATTACTACGTGATCCAAACCAGAAAAAGGCCAGGATCTGGCCAACAAGTATGCGAAACCCGCGAAAGTATGTGCCAGATGATAGCAAATACCAGAACTAACCCAGACATAACCAGCGTTATCCTCTAAAATACTAATCGGAACCAGCTTCTATTGACTGTTTCAGTGTGGTACAACATTTCTACGTGATCCAAACCAGAAAAAGGCCAGGATCTGGCCAACAAGTATGCGAAAAACGCGAAAGTACGAGCCAGATGAGGACAAATCCCAGACCTACCCGAGACATAACCAGCGTTATCCTCTAAAATACAAATCGGAGCCAGCTTCTATTGACTGTTTCAGTGTGGTACCACATTACTACGTGATCCAAACCAGAAAAAGGCCAGGATCTGGCCAACAAGTATGCGAAAAACGCGAAAGTACGAGCCAGATAAGGACAAATCCCAGACCTACCCGAGACATAACCGGCGTTATCCTCTAAAATATTAATCGCAACCAGTTTAATTGACTGTTTCGGTGTGGAACCACATTACTACGGGATCCAAACCAGAAAAAACCCAGAATCTGGCCAACAACTATGAGAAAAACGCGAAAGTATGAGCCAGATGGTTGCAAATACCAGAACTAACACAGGCATAACCCGCGTTATCCTCTACAGTATTATTCGCAACCGGCTTTTATTGACAGTTTCAGTGTGGTACCACTTCACTACGCGGTCCAATCCAGAAGAAGGCCAGTATGTGGCCAACAAGTATGCGAAAACTGCGAAAGTACGAGCCAGTTGAGGGCAAATACCAGACCTAACCGAGACATAACCGGCGTTATCCTCTAAAATATTAATCGCAACCAGGTTTAATTGACTGTTTCGGTGTGGAACCACATTACTACGGGATCCAAACCAGAAAAAACCCAGAATCTGGCCAACAACTATGAGAAAAACGCGAAAGTATGAGCCAGATGGTTGCAAATACCAGAACTATCCCAGACATACCCAGCGTTATCCACTAAAATGTTATTCGCAACCAGGTTTAATTGACTGTTTCGGTGTGGTACCACATTACTACGTGGTCCAAGCCAGAAAAGGGCCAGGATCTGGCCAACAACTATGCGAAAAATGCGAAAGTACGAGCCAGATGAGGGTAAATACCATACCTAACCGAGACATTACCGGCTTTATCCTCTAAAATATTAATCGCAACCAGATTTAATTGACTGTTTCGGTGTGGTAACGCATTACTACGTGATCCGAACCTGAAAGAGGCCAGGATCTGGCCAACAAGTATGCGAAAAATGCGAAAGTATGAGCCAGATGATTGCAAATACCGGAACTAACCCAGACATAACCAGCGTTATCCTCTAAAATATTAATCGCAACCAGGTTTAATTGACTGTTTCGGTGTGGTGCCGCATTACTACGTGATCCAAAACAGAAAAAGGCCAGGGTCTGGCCACCAAGATTGCGAAAAATGCGAAAGTACGAGCCAGATGATTGCAAATACCAGAACTATCCCAGACATAACCAGCGTTATCCTCTAAAATACAAATCGGAACCAGCTTCTATTGACTGTTTCAGTGTGGTACCACATTACTACGTGATCCAAACCAGAAAAAGGCCAGGATCTGGCCAACAAGTATGCGAAAAACGCGAAAGTACGAGCCAGATAAGGACAAATCCCAGAACTACCCGAGACATAACCGGCGTTATCCTCTAAAATATTATTCGCAACTAGGATTAATTGACTGTTTCGGTGTGGTGCCGCATTACTACGTGATCCAAACCAGAAAAAGGCCAGGATCTGGCAACCAAGAATGCGAAAAATGCGAAAGTACGAGCCAGATGATTGCATATACCAGAACTATCCCAGACATAACCAGCGTTATCCTCTAAAATACGCATCGGGACATGCTTTTAATGACTGTTTCAGTGTGGTACCACATTACTACCTGATCCAAACCAGAAAAAGCCGAGGATCGGGCCAACAACAATGCGGAAAACGCGAAAGTATGAGCCAGATGATTGCAAATACCAGAACTAACACAGACATATCCTGCGTTATCCTCTAAAATACTAATCGGAACCAGCTTTTATTGACAGTGTGGTACCACATTACTACGTGATCCAAACCAGAAAAAGGCCAGGATCTGGCCAACAAGTATGCGAAACCCGCGAAAGTATGTGCCAGATGATAGCAAATACCAGAACTAACCCAGACATAACCAGCGTTATCCTCTAAAATACTAATCGGAACCAGCTTCTATTGACTGTTTCAGTGTGGTACAACATTTCTACGTGATCCAAACCAGAAAAAGGCCAGGATCTGGCCAACAAGTATGCGAAAAACGCGAAAGTACGAGCCAGATAAGGACAAATCCCAGACCTACCCGAGACATAACCGGCGTTATCCTCTAAAATATTAATCGCAACCAGTTTAATTGACTGTTTCGGTGTGGAACCACATTACTACGGGATCCAAACCAGAAAAAACCCAGAATCTGGCCAACAACTATGAGAAAAACGCGAAAGTATGAGCCAGATGGTTGCAAATACCAGAACTAACACAGGCATAACCCGCGTTATCCTCTAAAGTATTATTCGCAACCAGCTTTTATTGACAGTTTCAGTGTGGTACCACTTCACTACGCGGTCCAATCCAGAAGAAGGCCAGTATGTGGCCAACAAGTATGCGAAAACTGCGAAAGTACGAGCCAGTTGAGGGCAAATACCAGACCTAACCGAGACATAACCGGCGTTATCCTCTAAAATATTAATCGCAACCAGGTTTAATTGACTGTTTCGGTGTGGAACCACATTACTACGGGATCCAAACCAGAAAAAACCCAGAATCTGGCCAACAACTATGAGAAAAACGCGAAAGTATGAGCCAGATGGTTGCAAATACCAGAACTATCCCAGACATACCCAGCCTTATCCACTAAAATGTTATTCGCAACCAGGTTTAATTGACTGTTTCGGTGTGGTACCACATTACTACGTGGTCCAAGCCAGAAAAGGGCCAGGATCTGGCCAACAACTATGCGAAAAATGCGAAAGTACGAGCCAGATGAGGGTAAATACCATACCTAACCGAGACATTACTGGCTTTATCCTCTAAAATATTAATCGCAACCAGATTTAATTGACTGTTTCGGTGTGGTAACGCATTACTACGTGATCCGAACCTGAAAGAGGCCAGGATCTGGCCAACAAGTATGCGAAAAATGCGAAAGTATGAGCCAGATGATTGCAAATACCGGAACTAACCCAGACATAACCAGCGTTATCCTCTAAAATATTAATCGCAACCAGGTTTAATTGACTGTTTCGGTGTGGTGCCGCATTACTACGTGATCCAAAACAGAAAAAGGCCAGGGTCTGGCCACCAAGAATGCGAAAAATGCGGAAGTACGAGCCAGATGATTGCAAATACCAGAACTGTCCCAGACATAACCAGCGTTATCCTCTAAAATACAAATCGGAACCAGCTTCTATTGACTGTTTCAGTGTGGTACCACATTACTACGTGATCCAAACCAGAAAAAGGCCAGGATCTGGCCAACAAGTATGCGAAAAACGCGAAAGTACGAGCCAGATAAGGACAAATCCCAGACCTACCCGAGACATAACCGGCGTTATCCTCTAAAATATTAATCGCAACCAGGTTTAATTGACTGTTTCGGTGTGGAAACTCATTACTACGGGATCCAAAGCAGAAAAAACCCAGGATCTGGTCAACAAGTATGCGAAAAACGCGAAAGTATGAGCCAGATGATTTCAAATACCAGAACTAACACAGGCATAACCCGCGTTATCCTCTAAAGTATTATTCGGAACCAGCTTCTATTGACTGTTTCAGTGTGGTACCACATTACTACGTGATCCAAACCAGAAAAAGCCCAGGATCTGGCCAACAAGTATGCGAAAAACGCGAATATATGAGCCATCTCATGATTGCAAATACCAGAACTAACCCTGACATAACCAGCGTTATCCTCTAAAATACGCATCGGAACATGCTTTTAATGACTGTTTCAGTGTGGTACCATATTACTACGTGATCCAAACCAGAAAAAGCCCAGGATCGGGTCAACAAGAATGCGAAAAATGCGAAAGTACGAGCCTGATGAGGGAAAATCCCAGACCTAACCGAGACGTAACCGGCGTTATCCCCTAAAATATTAATCGCAACCAGGTATAATTGACTGTTTCGGTGTGGTACCGCATTGCTACGATGATCCAACCCAGAAAGAGGCCAGGATCTGGCCAACAAGTATGCGAAAAATGCGAAAGTATGAGCCAGATGATTGCAAATACCAGAACTAACCCAGACATAACCAGCGTTATCCTCTAAAATACGAATCGGAACATGCTTTTAATGACTGTTTCAGTGTGGTACCACATTACTACGTGATCCAAACCAGGAATAGCCCAGGATCGGGCCAACAAGAATGCGCAAAATGCGAAAGTATGAGCCAGATGATTGCAAATACCAGAACTAACCCTGACATAACCAGCGTTATCCTCTAAAATACGAATCGGAACAAGCTTTTAATGACTGTTTCAGTGTGGTACCACATTACTACGTGATCCAAACCAGGAAAAGCCCAGGATCTGGCTAACAGGTATGCGAAAAATGCGATAGTCCGAGCCAGATGAGGGCAAATACCAGACCTAACCGAGACATAACTGGCGTTATCCTCGAAAATATTAATCGCAACCAGGTTCAATTGACTGTTTCGTTGTGGAACCACATTACTACGGGATCCAAACCAGAAAAAACCCAGGATCTGGCCAACAAGTATGCGAAAAACGTGATAGTACGAGCCAGATGAGGACAAATCCCAGACCTACCCGAGACATAACCGGCGTTATCCTCTAAAATATTAATCGCAACCAGTTTAATTGAGTGTTCCGGTGTGGAACCTCATTACTACGGGATCCAAAACAGAAAAAGCACAGGATCTGGCCAACTAGTATGCGAAAAACGCGGAAGTATGTGGCAGATGATAGCAAATACCAGAACTAACCCAGACATAACCAGCGTTATCCTCTAAAATACTTATAGGAACCAGCTTCTATTCACTGTTTCAGTGTGGTACCACATTGCTACGTGATCCAAACCAGAAATGGGCCAGGGTCTGGCCAACAAGTATGCGAAAAATGGGAATGTCCGAGCCAGATGAGGGCAAATACCAGACCTAACCGAGACATAACCGGCGTTATCCTCAAAAATATTAATCGCAACCAGGTATAATTGACTGTTTCGGTGTTGTACCACATTATTACGTGATCCAAACCTGAAAGAGGCCAGGATCTGGCCAACAAGTATGCGAAAAATGCGAAAGTATGAGCCAGATGATTGCAAATACCGGAACTAACCCAGACATAACCAGCGTTATCCTCTAAAATATTAATCGCAACCAGGTTTAATTGACTGTTTCGGTGTGGTGCCGCATTACTACGTGATCCAAAACAGAAAAAGGCCAGGGTCTGGCCAACAAGTATGCGAAAAACGCGAAAGTACGAGACAGATGGGGGCAAATCCCAGACCTAACTGAGACATAACCAGCGTTATCCTCTAAAATAGTAATCGCAACCAGGTTTAATTGACTGTTTCAGTGTGGTACCACATTACTACGTGATCCAAACCAGAAAAAGCCCAGGATCTGGCCAACAAGTATGCGAAAAACGCGAATATATGAGCCATCTCATGATTGCAAATACCAGAACTAACCCTGGAATAACCAGCGTTATCCCCTAAAATACGCATCGGAACATGCTTTTAATGACTGGCTCAGTGTGGTACCATATTACTACGTGATCCAAACCAGAAAAAGCCCAGGATCGGGCCAACAAGAATGCGAAAAATGCGAAAGTACGAGCCTGATGGGGGCAAATCCCAGACCTAACTGAGACATAACCAGCGTTATCCCCTAAAATATTAATCGCAACCAGGTATAATTGACTGTTTCAGTGTGGTACCACATTACTACGTGATCCAAACCAGAAAAAGCCCAGGATCTGGCCAACAAGTATGCGAAAAACGCGAATATATGAGCCAGATGATTGCAAATACCAGAACTAACCCTGACATAACCAGCGTTATCCTCTAAAATACGAATCGGAACATGCTTTTAATGGCTGTTTCAGTGTGGTACCACATTACTACGTGATCCAAACCAGGAAAAGCCCAGGATCGGGCCAACAAGAATGCGCAAAATGCGAAAGTATGAGCCAGATGATTGCAAGTACCAGGACTAACCCTGACATAACCAGCGTTATCCTCTAAAATACGCATCGGAACATGCTTTTAATGACTGTTTCAGTGTGGCACCACATTACTACGTGATCCAAACCACGAAAAGCCCAGGATCGGGCCAACAAGAATGCGCAAAATGCGAAAGTATGAGCCAGATGATTGCAAATACCAGAACTAACCCAGACATAACCAGCGTTATCCTCTAAAATATTAATCGCAACCAGGTTTAATTGACTGTTTCGGTGTGGCACTGCATTACTACGTGATCCAGACCAGAAAAATCCCAGGATCGGGCCAACAAGAATGCGAGAAACGCGAAAGTACGAGCCAGATGAGGACAAATCCCAGACCTACCCGAGACGTAACCGGTGTTATCCTCTATAATATTAATCGCAACCAGTTTAATTAACTGTTTCGGTGTGGAACCTCATAACTACGGGATCCAAAACTGAAAAAACCCAGGATCTGGCTAACAAGTATGCGAAAAACGCGAAAGTATGAGCCAGATGATTGCAAATACCAGAACAATCCCAGGCATAGCCAGCGTTATCCTCTAAAATACTAAGCGGAACCAGCTTTTATTAACAGTGTGGTACCACATTACTACGTGATCCAAACCAGAAAAAGCCCAGGATCTGGCCAACAAGTATGCGAAACGTGCGAAAGTACGAGGCAGATGAGGGCAAATCCCAGACCTAACCGTGACATAACCGGCGTTATCCACTAAAATCTTTATCGCAACCAGGTTTAATTAACTGTTTCGGTGTGGTACCGCATTACTACGTGATCCAAACCATAAAAAGGCTAGGATGAGGCCAACAAGTAAGCGAAAGATGCGAAAGTACGAGCGACATGAGGGCAAATACTAGACCTAACCTAGACATAACCGGCGTTATCCTCTAAAATATTAGTCGCAACCAGATTTAATTGACTGTTTCGGTGTGGAACCACAATATGACGGGATCCAATCTACAAAAAACCCAAGACCTGGCCAACAAGAATGCGAAAAATGCGATAGTCCGAGCCAGATGAGGGCAAATACCAGACCTAACCGAGACATAACTGGCGTTATCCTCGAAATTGACTGTTTCGGTGTGGAACCACATTACTACGGGATCCAAACCAGAAAAAACCCAGGATCTGGCCAACAACTATGAGAAAAACGCGAAAGTATGAGCCAGATGATTGCAAATACCAGAACTAACCCAGACAAAACCAGCGTTATCCTCTAAAATACTTATCGGAACCAGCTTCTATTGACTGTTTCAGTGTGGTACTACATTACTACGTGATTCAAACCAGAAAAGGGCCAGGGTCTGGCCAACAAGTGTGCGAAAAACGCGTAAGTATGAGCCAGATGATTGCAAATACCAGAACTAACACAGACATAACCAGCGTTATCCCCTAAAATACTAATCGGAACCTGCTTTTATTGACTGTTTCAGTGTGGTACCACATTACTACGGGATCCAAATCAGAAAAAGCCCAGGATCTGGCCAACAAGAATGCGAAAAATGCGAAAGTACGAGCCAGATGGCGGCAAATCCCAGACCTAACCGAGACATAACCAGCGTTATCCTCTAAAATATTAATAACAACCAGGTTTAATTGACTGTTTCGATGTGGTACCGCATTACTACGTGATCCAAACCAGAAAGAGGCCAGGATCTGGCCAACAAGAATGCGAAAAATGCGAAAGTACGAGCCAGATGTGGGCAAATCCCAGACCCACACGAGACATAACCGGCGTTATCCTCTAAAATATTAATCGCAAACAGGTTTAATTGACTGTTTCAGTGTGGTACCACATTACTACGTGATCCAGACCAGAAAAAGCCCAGGATCTGGCCAACAAGTATGCGAAAAACGCGAATGTATGAGCCAGATGATTGCAAATACCAGAACTAACTCAGACATGACCAGCGTTATCCTCTAAAATACTGATCGGAACCAGCTTCTATTGACTGTTTCGGTGTGGTGCCGCATTACTACGTGAACCAAAACAGAAAAAGGCCAGGGTCTGGCCAACAAGTTTGCGAAAAACGCGAAAGTACGAGCCAGATGGGGGCAAATCCCAGACCTAACTGAGACATAACCAGCGTTATCCCCTAAAATATTAATCGCAACCAGTTTAATTGAGTGTTCCGGTGTGGAACCTCATTACTGCGGGATCCAAAACAGAAAAAGCACAGGATCTGTCCAACTAGTATGCGAAAAACGCGGAAGTATGTGCCAGATGATAGCAAATACCAGAACTAACCCAGACATAACCAGCGTTATCCTCTAAAATACTTATAGGAACCAGCTTCTATTCACTGTTTCAGTGTGGCACCACATTACAACGTGATCCAAACCAGAAAAGGGCCAGGGTCTGGCCAACAAGTATGCGAAAAATGGGAAAGTCCGAGCCAGATGAGGGCAAATACCAGACCTAACCGAGACATAACCGGCGTTATCCTCTAATATATTAATCGCATCCAGGTTCAATTGACTGTTTCGGTGTGGAACCACATTACTACGGGATCCAAACCAGAAAAAACCCAGGATCTGGCCAACAACTATGAGAAAAACGCGAAAGTACGAGCCAGATGGGGGCAAATCCCAGACCTAACCGAGACATAACCAGCGTTATCCTCTAAAATATTAATCGCAACCAGGTTTAATTGACTGTTTCGGTGTTGTACCGCATTACTACGTGATCCAAACCAGAGAGAGGCCAGGATCTGGCCAACAAGAATGCGAAAAAAGCGAAAGTACGAGCCAGATGTGGGCAAATCCCAGACCTACCCGAGACATAACCGGCGTTATCCTCTAAAATATTAATCGCAACCAGGTTTAATTGACTGTTTCAGTGTGGTACTACATTACTACGTGATCCAAACCAGAAAAAGCCCAGGATCTGGCCAACAAGTATGCGAAAAACGCGAATGTATGAGCTAGATGATTGCAAATACCAGAACTAACCCAGACATAACCAGCGCTATCCTCTAAAATACTGATCGGAACCAGCTTCTATTGACTGTTTCAGTGTGGTACCACATTACTACGTGATTCAAACCAGAAAAAGGCCAGGATCTGGCCAACAAGTATGAGAAAAATGCGAAAGTATGTGCCAGATGATTGCAAATACCAGATCTAACCCAGACATAACCGGCGTTATCCCCTAAAATATTAATCGCAACCAGGTTTAATTGACTGTTTCGGTGTCGTACCGCATTACTACGTGATCCAAACCAGAGAAAGGTCAGGATCTGGCCAACAAGGATGAGAAAAATGCGAATATATGATCCAGATGATTGCAAATACCAGAACTAACCCTGACATAACCAGCGTTATCCTCTAAAATACTTATAGCAACCAGCTTCTATTGACTGTTTCAGTGTGGTACCACATTACAACGTGATCCAAACCAGAAAAGGGCCAGGGTCTGGCCAACAAGTATGCGAAAAATGGGAAAGTCCGAGCCAGATGAGGGCAAATACCAGACCTAACCGAGACATAACCGGCGTTATCCTCTAATATATTAATCGCATCCAGGTTCAATTGACTGTTTCGGTGTGGAACCACATTACTACGGGATCCAAACCAGAAAAAAACCCAGGATCTGGCCAACAACTATGAGAAAACCGCGAAAGTACGAGCCAGATGGGGGCAAATCCCAGACCTAACCGAGACATAACCAGCGTTATCCTCTAAAATATTAATCGCAACCAGGTTTAATTGACTGTTTCGGTGTTGTACCGCATTACTACGTGATCCAAACCAGAGAGAGGCCAGGATCTGGCCAACAAGAATGCGAAAAAAGCGAAAGTACGAGCCAGATGTGGGCAAATCCCAGACCTACCCGAGACATAACCGGCGTTATCCTCTAAAATATTAATCGCAACCAGGTTTAATTGACTGTTTCAGTGTGGTACCACATTACTACGTGATCCAAACCAGAAAAAGCCCAGGATCTGGCCAACAAGTATGCGAAAAACGCGAATGTATGAGCTAGATGATTGCAAATACCAGAACTAACCCAGACATAACCAGCGCTATCCTCTAAAATACTGATCGGAACCAGCTTCTATTGACTGTTTCAGTGTGGTACCACATTACTACGTGATCCAAACCAGAAAAAGGCCAGGATCTGGCCAACAAGTATGCGAAAAATGCGAAAGTATGAGCCAGATGATTGCAAATACCAGAACTAACACAGACATAACCAGCGTTATCCCCTAAAATACTAATCGGAACCTGCTTTTATTGACTGTTTCAGTGTGGTACCACATTACTACGGGATCCAAATCAGAAAAAGCCCAGGATCTGGCCAACAAGAATGCGAAAAATGCGAAAGTACGAGCCAGATGGCGGCAAATCCCAGACCTAACCGAGACATAACCAGCGTTATCCTCTAAAATATTAATAACAACCAGGTTTAATTGACTGTTTCGGTGTTGTACCGCATTACTACGTGATCCAAACCAGAGAGAGGCCAGGATCTGGCCAACAAGAATGCGAAAAAAGCGAAAGTACGAGCCAGATGTGGGCAAATCCCAGACCTACCCGAGACATAACCGGCGTTATCCTCTAAAATATTAATCGCAACCAGGTTTAATTGACTGTTTCGGTGTGGTACCGCATTACTACGTGATCCAAACCATAAAAAGGCTAGGATGAGGCCAACAAGTAAGCGAAAGATGCGAAAGTACGAGCGACATGAGGGCAAATACTAGACCTAACCTAGACATAACCGGCGTTATCCTCTAAAATATTAGTCGCAACCAGATTTAATTGACTGTTTCGGTGTGGAACCACAATATCACGGGATCCAATCTACAAAAAACCCAAGACCTGGCCAACAAGAATGCGAAAAATGCGATAGTCCGAGCCAGATGAGGGCAAATACCAGACCTAACCGAGACATAACTGGCGTTATCCTCGAAATTGACTGTTTCGGTGTGGAACCACATTACTACGGGATCCAAACCAGAAAAAACCCAGGATCTGGCCAACAACTATGAGAAAAACGCGAAAGTATGAGCCAGATGATTGCAAATACCAGAACTAACCCAGACAAAACCAGCGTTATCCTCTAAAATACTTATCGGAACCAGCTTCTATTGACTGTTTCAGTGTGGTACTACATTACTACGTGATTCAAACCAGAAAAGGGCCAGGGTCTGGCCAACAAGTGTGCGAAAAACGCGTAAGTATGAGCCAGATGATTGCAAATACCAGAACTAACACAGACATAACCAGCGTTATCCCCTAAAATACTAATCGGAACCTGCTTTTATTGACTGTTTCAGTGTGGTACCACATTACTACGGGATCCAAATCAGAAAAAGCCCAGGATCTGGCCAACAAGAATGCGAAAAATGCGAAAGTACGAGCCAGATGGCGGCAAATCCCAGACCTAACCGAGACATAACCAGCGTTATCCTCTAAAATATTAATAACAACCAGGTTTAATTGACTGTTTCGATGTGGTACCGCATTACTACGTGATCCAAACCAGAAAGAGGTCAGGATCTGGCCAACAAGAATGCGAAAAATGCGAAAGTACGAGCCAGATGTGGGCAAATCCCAGACCCACACGAGACATAACCGGCGTTATCCTCTAAAATATTAATCGCAAACAGGTTCAATTGACTGTTTCAGTGTGGTACCACATTACTACGTGATCCAGACCAGAAAAAGCCCAGAATCTGGCCAACAAGTATGCGAAAAACGCGAATGTATGAGCCAGATGATTGCAAATACCAGAACTAACTCAGACATGACCAGCGTTATCCTCTAAAATACTGATCGGAACCAGCTTCTATTGACTGTTTCGGTGTGGTGCCGCATTACTACGTGATCCAAAACAGAAAAAGGCCAGGGTCTGGCCAACAAGTTTGCGAAAAACGCGAAAGTACGAGCCAGATGGGGGCAAATCCCAGACCTAACTGAGACATAACCAGCGTTATCCCCTAAAATATTAATCGCAACCAGTTTAATTGAGTGTTCCGGTGTGGAACCTCATTACTGCGGGATCCAAAACAGAAAAAGCACAGGATCTGTCCAACTAGTATGCGAAAAACGCGGAAGTATGTGCCAGATGATAGCAAATACCAGAACTAACCCAGACATAACCAGCGTTATCCTCTAAAATACTTATAGGAACCAGCTTCTATTCACTGTTTCAGTGTGGCACCACATTGCTACGTGATCCAAACCAGAAATGGGCCAGGGTCTGGCCAACAAGTATGCGAAAAATGGGAATGTCCGAGCCAGATGAGGGCAAATACCAGACCTAACCGAGACATAACCGGCGTTATCCTCTAAAATATTAATCGCAACCAGGTTCAATTGACTGTTTCTGTGTGGAACCACATTACTACGGGATCCAAACCAGAAAAAACCCAGGATCTGGCCAACAACTATGAGAAAGACGCAAAAGTACGAGCCAGATGTGGGCAAATCCCAGACCTAACCGAGACATAACCAGCGTTATCCTCTAAAATATTAATCGCAACCAGGTTTAATTGACTGTTTCGGTGTTGTACCGCATTACTACGTGATCCAAACCAGAGAGAGGCCAGGATCTGGCCAACAAGGATGAGAAAAATGCGAATATATGATCCAGATGATTGCAAATACCAGAACTAACCCTGACATAACCAGCGTTATCATCTAAAATATTAATCGCAACCAGGTATAATTGACTGTTTCGGTGTGGTACCACATTACTACGTGATCCAAACCAGAAAAGGGCCACGGTCTGGCCAACAAGTGTGCGAAAAACGCGAAAGTATGAGCCAGATGATTGCTAATACCAGAACTAACACAGACATAACCAGCGTTAACCTCTAAAATACTAATCGGAACCAGCTTTTATTGACTGTTTCAGTGTGGTACCACATTACTACGTGATCCAAACCAGAAAAAGCCCAGGATCTGGCCAAGAAGTATGCGAAAAACGCGAATATATGAGCCAGATGATTGCAAATACCAGAACTAACCCTGACATAACCAGCGTTATCCTCTAAAATACGAATCGGAACATGCTTTTAATGACTGTTTCAGTTTGATACCACATTACTACGTGATCCAAACCAGGAAAAGCCCAGGATCGGGCCAACAAGAATGCGAAAAATGCGAAAGTACTAGCCAGATGAGGGAAAATCCCAGACCTAACCGAGACGTAACCGGCGTTATCCCCTAAAATATTAATCGCAACCAGGTATATTTGACTGTTTCGGTGTGGTACCGCATCACTACGTGATCCAAACCATAAAAAGGCTAGGATGAGGCCAACAAGTAAGCGAAAGATGCAAAAGTACGAGCGACATGAGGGTAAATACTAGTCCTAACCTAGACATAACCGGCGTAATCCTCTAAAATATTAATCGCAACCAGGTTTAATTGACTGTTTCGGTGTGGAACCACAATACGACGGGATCCAATCTACAAAAAACCAAAGATCTGGCCAACAAGTATGCGAAAAATGCGAAAGTATGAGCCAGATGATTGCAAATACCAGAACTAACCCAGACGTAACCAGCGTTATCCTCTAAGATACTTATCGGAACCAGCTTCTATTGACTGTTTCAGTGTGGTACCACATTACTACGTGATCAAACCAGAAAAACCCAGGATCTGGCCAACAACTATGAGAAAAACGCGAAAGTATGAGCCAGATGATTGCAAATACCAGAACTATCCCAGACATAACCAGCGTTATCCTCTAAAATATTATTCGCAACCAGGTTTAATTGACTGTTTCGGTGTCGTACCGCATTACTACGTGATCCAAACCAGAGAAAGGCCAGGATCTGGCCAACAAGGATGAGAAAAATGCGAATATATGATCCAGATGATTGCAAATACCAGAACTAACCCTGACATAACCAGCGTTATCCTCTAAAATACTTATAGCAACCAGCTTCTATTGACTGTTTCAGTGTGGTACCACATTACAACGTGATCCAAACCAGAAAAGGGCCAGGGTCTGGCCAACAAGTATGCGAAAAATGGGAAAGTCCGAGCCAGATGAGGGCAAATACCAGACCTAACCGAGACATAACCGGCGTTATCCTCTAATATATTAATCGCATCCAGGTTCAATTGACTGTTTCGGTGTGGAACCACATTACTACGGGATCCAAACCAGAAAAAAACCCAGGATCTGGCCAACAACTATGAGAAAAACGCGAAAGTACGAGCCAGATGGGGGCAAATCCCAGACCTAACCGAGACATAACCAGCGTTATCCTCTAAAATATTAATCGCAACCAGGTTTAATTGACTGTTTCGGTGTTGTACCGCATTACTACGTGATCCAAACCAGAGAGAGGCCAGGATCTGGCCAACAAGAATGCGAAAAAAGCGAAAGTACGAGCCAGATGTGGGCAAATCCCAGACCTACCCGAGACATAACCGGCGTTATCCTCTAAAATATTAATCGCAACCAGGTTTAATTGACTGTTTCAGTGTGGTACCACATTACTACGTGATCCAAACCAGAAAAAGCCCAGGATCTGGCCAACAAGTATGCGAAAAACGCGAATGTATGAGCTAGATGATTGCAAATACCAGAACTAACCCAGACATAACCAGCGCTATCCTCTAAAATACTGATCGGAACCAGCTTCTATTGACTGTTTCAGTGTGGTACCACATTACTACGTGATCCAAACCAGAAAAAGGCCAGGATCTGGCCAACAAGTATGCGAAAAATGCGAAAGTATGAGCCAGATGATTGCAAATACCAGAACTAACCCAGACATAACCGGCGTTATCCCCTAAAATATTAATCGCAACCAGGTTTAATTGACTGTTTCGGTGTGGTACCGCATTACTACGTGATCCAAACCAGAGAAAGGCCAGGATCTGGCCAACAAGGATGAGAAAAATGCGAATATATGATCCAGATGATTGCAAATACCAGAACTAACCCTGACATAACCAGCGTTATCATCTAAAATATTAATCGCAACCAGGTATAATTGACTGTTTCGGTGTGGTACCACATTACTACGTGATCCAAACCAGAAAAGGGCCAGGATCGGGCCAACAAGAATGCGAAAAATGCGAAAGTACGAGCCAGATGAGGGAAAATCCCAGAGCTAGCCCAGACATAACCGGCGTTATCCTCTAAAATATTATTCGCAACCAGGTTTAATTGACTGTTTGAGTCAGGTGCAACTTTACTACGTGATCCAAACCAGAAAAAGCCCAGGATCTGGCCAACAAGTATGCGAAAAATGCGAAAGAACGCGCCAGATGAGGGCAAATACCTGACCTAACCCAGACATAACCGGCGTTATCCGCTAAAATATTAATCTCAACCAGGTTCAATTGACTGTTTCGTTGTGGAACCACATTACTATGTGATCCAAACCAGAAAAGGGCCAGGGTCTGGCCAACAAGTGTGCGAAGAACGCGAAAGTATGATCCAGATGAATGCAAATACCAGAACTAACCCTGACATAACCAGCGTTATCCTCTAAAATATTAATCGCAACGAGGTTTAATTGACAGTATCGGTGTGGTACTGCATTACTACGTGATCCAGACCAGAAAAAGGCCAGGATCTGGCCATCAAGAATGCGCAAAATGCGAAAGTATGAGCCAGATGATTACAAATACCAGAACTATGCCTGACATAACCCGCGTTATCCTCTAAAATACGAATCGGAACATGCTTTTAATGACTGTTTCAGTGTGGTAACACATTACTACGAGATCCAAACCAGAAAAATCCCAGGATCGGGCCAACAAGAATGCGAGAAACGCGAAAGTACGAACCACATGAGGGAAAATCCCAGAAAAAACCGAGACATAACCGGCGTTATCCTCTAAAATATTAATGGCAACCAGGTTTAATTGACTGTTTCGGAGTGGTACCACATTACTACGTGTTCCAAACCAGAAAAAGCCCAGGATCTGGCCAACAAGTATGCGAAAAATGCGAAAGTACGAGCCAGATGATGGCAAATCCCAGACCTAACCGAGATATAACCGGCGTTTAGCTCTAAAATATTAATCGCAACCAGGTATAATTGACTGTTTCGGTTTGGTACCGCATTGCTACGATGATCCAAACCAGAAAGAGGCCAGGATCTGACTAACAAGTATGCGAAAAATGCGAAAGTATGAGCCAGATGATTGCAAATACCAGAACTATGCCTGACATAACCAGCGTTATCCTCCTAAAATACGAATCAGAACATGCTTTTAATGACTGTTTCAGTGTGGTACCACAATACTACGTGATCCAAACCAGAAAAATCCCAGGATCTGGCCAACAAGTATGCGAAAAATGCGAAAGTACGATCCAGTTGAGGTCAAATCGCAGACCTAACCGAGACATAACCGGCGTTATCCTCTAAAATATTAATCGCAACCAGGTTTAATTGACTGTTTCGTTGTGGAACCACATTACTGCGGGATCCAAACCAGAAAAAACCCAGGATCTGGCCAACAAGTATGAGAAATATGCGAAAGTTCGAGCCAGATGAGGGCAAATGCCAGACCTAACCGAGATATAACCGGCGTTTAGCTCTAAAATATTAATCGCAACCAGGTATAATTGACTGTTTCGGAGTGGTACCACATTACTACGTGTTCCAAACCAGAAAGAGGCCAGGATCTGGCCAACAAGTATGCGAAAAATGCGAAAGTACGATCCAGTTGAGGGCAAATCCCAGACCTAACCGAGACATAACCGGCGTTATCCTCTAAAATATTAATCGCAACCAGGTTTAATTGACTGTTTCGTTGTGGAACCACATTACTGCGGGATCCAAACCAGAAAAAACCCAGGATCTGGCCAACAAGTATGAGAAATATGCGAAAGTTCGAGCCAGATGAGGGCAAATGCCAGACCTAACCGAGACATAACCGGCGTTATCCTCTAAAATATTAATCGCAACCAGGTTTAATTGACTGTTTCGTTGTGGAACCACATTACTGCGGGATCCAAACCAGAAAGATCCCAGGATCTGGCCAACAAGTATGCGAAAAATGCGAAAGTACGATCCAGTTGAGGGCAAATCCCAGACCTAACCGAGACATAACCGGCGTTATCCTCTAAAATATTAATCGCAACCAGTTTAATTGACTGTTTCGGTGTGGAACCTCATTACTACGTGATCCAAACCAGAAAAATCCCAGGATCTGGCCAACAAGTATGCGAAAAATGCGAAAGTACGATCCAGTTGAGGTCAAATCGCAGACCTAACCGAGACATCACCGGCGTTATCCTCTAAAATATTAATCGCAACCAGGTTTAATTGACTGTTTCGGTGTGGTACCGCATTACTACGTGATCCAAACCAGATAAAGCCCAGGATCTGGCCAACAAGTATGAGAAAAATGCGAAAGATCGAGCCATATGAGGGCAAATATCAGACCTAACCCAGACATAACCGGCGTTATCCTCTAAAATATTAATCGCAACCAGGTTTAATTGACTGTTTCGTTGTGGAACCACATTACTGCGGGATCCAAACCAGAAAAAACCCAGGATCTGGCCAACAACTATGAGAAAAACGCGAAAGTACGAGCCACATGAGGGAAAATCGCAGACCTAACCCAGACATAACCGGCGTTATCCTCTAAAATATTAATCGCAAACAGTTTAATTGACTGTTTCGGTGTGGAATCTCATTACTACGTGATCCAAACCAGAAAAATCCCAGGATCTGGCCAACAAGTATGCGAAAAATGCGAAAGTACGATCCAGTTGAGGGCAAATCCCAGACCTAACCGAGACATAACCGGCGTTATCCTCTAAAATATTAATCGCAACCAGGTTTAATTGACTGTTTCGGTGTGGTACTGCATTACTACGTGATCCAAACCAGAGAAAGCCCAGGATCTAGCTATCGAGTATGAGAAATATGCGAAAGAATGAGCCTGATGAGAGAAAATCCCAGACCTAACCTAGACCTAACATGAATTATTCTCTAAAATATTGGTCGAAACCAGGTTTAATTGACTGATTCAGTGTGGTCCCACATTACTACGTGATCCAAACCAGAAAAAACCCAGGATCCGTTCAACAAGTATGTGAAGAATGCGGAAGTATGAGTCTGATGAGTTCAAATCCCAGACCAATCCCAGACTTAACTTGCGTTATCCTCTAAAATATTGATCGAAACCAGGTTTAATCGACTGTTTCAGTGTGGTAGCACAATAGTACGTGATCCAAACCAGAAAAAACCCAGGATCAGTTCAACAAGTATAAGAAGAATGCGAAAGTATGAGTCTGAAGAGTGAAAATCCCAGGGCTAACCTAGACCTAACATGCGTTATCCTCTAAAATATTGATCCAAACCAGGTTTAATGGACTGTTTCAGTGTGGTACCACATTACTACGTGATACAAACCAGAAAAAACCCAGGATCCGTTCAACAAGTATGTGAGGAATGCGAAAGTATGAGTCTGATGAGTGAAAATCCCAGGCCTAACCTAGACCTATCATGCGTTATCCTCAAAAATATTGATCGAAACCTGGTTTAATCGACTGTTTCAGTGTGGTGCCACATTACTATGTGATCCAAACCAGAAAATAACCCAGGATCTGTTCAACGAGTATGTGAAGTGTGCGAAAGTATGAGTCTGATGAGGTCAAATCCCAGACCAATCCCAGACTTAACTTGCGTTATCCTCTAAAATATTGATCGAAACATGGTTTAATCGACTGTTGCAGTGTGGTACCACATTACTACGTGTTCCAAACCAGAAAAAACCCAGGATCAGTTCAACAAGTATAAGAAGAATGCGAAAGTATGAGTCTGATGAGTGAAAATCCCTGGGCTAACCTAGACCTAACATGCGTTATCCTCTAAAATATTGATCCAAACCAGGTTTAATGGACTGTTTCAGTGTGGTACCACATTACTACGTGATACAAACCAGAAAAAACCCAGGATCCGTTCAACAAGTATGTGAGGAATGCGAAAGTATGAGTCTGATGAGGTCAAATCCCAGACCAATCCCAGACTTAACTTGCGTTATCCTCTAAAATATTGATCGAAACCTGGTTTAATCGACTGTTGCAGTGTGGTACCACATTACTACGTGTTCCAAACCAGAAAAAACCCAGGATCAGTTCAACAAGTATAAGAAGAATGCGAAAGTATGAGTCTGATGAGTGAAAATCCCTGGGCTAACCTAGACCTAACATGCGTTATCCTCTAAAATATTGATCCAAACCAGGTTTAATGGACTGTTTCAGTGTGGTACCACATTACTACGTGATACAAACCAGAAAAAACCCAGGATCCGTTCAACAAGTATGTGAGGAATGCGAAAGTATGAGTCTGATGAGTGAAAATCCCAGGGCTAACCTAGACCTAACATGCGTTATCCTCAAAAATATTGATCGAAACCTGGTTTAATCAACTGTTTCAGTGTGGTACCACATTACTACGTGATACAAACCAGAAAGAACCCAGGATCCGTTCAACAAGTATGTGAGGAATGCGAAAGTATGAGTCTGATGAGTGAAAATCCCAGGGCTAACCTAGACCTAACATGCGTTATCCTCCAAAATATTGATCGAAACCTGTTTTAATCGACTGTTTCAGTTTGGTACCACATTACTATGTGATCCAAACCAGAAAATAACCCAGGACCTGTTCAACGAGTATGTGAAGTGTGCGTAGGTATGAGTCTGATGAGGGCAAATCCCAGACCTATCCCAGACCTAACTTGCGTTATCCTCTAAAATATTGATCGAAACCAGGTTTAACCGACTGTTCCAGTGTGGATCCACATTACTACGTGATCCAAACCAGAAAAAACCCAGGATCAGTTCAACAAGTATGTGAAGAATGCGAAAGTATGAGTCTGATGAGTGAATATCCCAGGCCTAACCTAGACCTAACATGCGTTGTCCTCAAAAATATTAATCGAAACCTGGTTTAATCGACTGTTTCAGTGTGGTACCACATTACTATGTGATCCGAACCAGAAAATAACCCAGGATCTGTTCAACGAGTATGTGAAGTGTGCGAAAGTATGAGTCTGATGAGGGCAAATCCCAGACCTATCCCAGACCTAACATGCGTTATCCTCTAAAATATTTATCACGGCCAGGTTTAATTGATTGTTTCAGTGTGGACCCACATTACTACGTGATCCAAACCAGAAAAAACCCAGGATCCGTTCAACAAGTATCAGAAGAATGCGAAAGTATGAGTCTGATGAGTGAAAATCCCCGACCTAACCTAGACCTAACATGCGTTTTCCTCTAAAATATTGAGGGAAACCAGGTTTAATGGACTGTTTCAGTGTGGTACCACATTACTACGTGATCCAAATCAGAAGAAACCCAGGATCTGTTCAACAAGTATGTGAAAAACGCGAAACTGTGAGCCTGATGAGGGCAAATCTTAGACCTAACCCAGACCTAAGATGCGTTATCCTCTAAAATATATATCCAGACCAGGTTTCATTGAGTGTTTCAGTGTGGTACCACTTTACTACGTGATCCACTCCAGAAATAGCCCAGGATCTAGCCACGAAGTATGAGAAATATGCGATAGTAAGAGCCTGATGAGGGCAAATCCTAGATCTATCCCAGACCTAACTTGCGTTATCCTCTAGAATATTGATCGAAACCAGGTTTAACTGACTGTTTCAGCGTGGTAGCACATTACTACGTGATACAATGCAGAAACAGCCCAGGATCTAGCCATGAAGTATGAGAAATATGCGAAAATATGAGCCTGATGAGGGCAAATCCTAGACCTAACCCAGACCTAACATGCGTTATTCTCTAAAATATTTATCAAGACCAGGTTTAATTGAATGTTTCAGTGTGGTACCACATTACTACGTGATCAAAACCAGAAAAAACCCAAGATCCGTTCAACAAGTATGTGAAGAATGCGAAAGTATGAGTCTGATCAGTGAAAATCTCAGGCCTTACCTAGACCTAACTTGCGTTGTCCTCTAAAATATTGATCGAAACTAGGTTTAATTGACTGTTTCAGTGTTGTACTTCATTACTACGTGATGCAATCCAGAAAAAGCCCAAGATCTAGCCATCAAGTATGAGAAATATGCGAAAGAGTGAGCCTGATGGGAGCAAATCCCTGACCTAACCTACACCTACAATGAATTATTCTCTAAAATATTGATCAAAACCAGGTTTAATTGACTGTTTCAGTGTGGTACCACACTACTACGTGATACAAACCAGCAAAAACCCAGGATCTGTTCAACAAGTATGTGAAAAACGCGAAAGTATGAGTCTGATGAGGGCGAATCCCAGACCTATGCCAGACCTAACTTGCGTTGTCCTCTAAAATATTTATCAAGACCAGGTTTAATTGAATGTTTCAGTGTGGTACCACATTACTACGTGATCAAAACCAGAAAAAACCCAGGATCCGTTCAACCAGTATGTGAAGAATGCGAAAGTATGAGTCTGATCAGTGAAAATCTCAGGCCTTACCTAGACCTAACATGCGTTGTCCTCTAAAATATTAATGGAAACCAGGTTTCAATGACTGTTTCAGTGTGGTACTACATTACTACGTGATGCAATCCAGAAATAGCCCAGGATCTAGCCATCAAGTATGAGAAATATGCGAAAGAATGAGCCTGATGAGAGCAAATCCCAGACCTAACCTAGACCTAACATGCGTTATCCTCTAAAATATTGAGCGAAACCAGGTTTAATGGACTGTTTCAGTGTGGTACCACACTACTTCGTGATCCAAACCAGAGAAAGCCCAGGATCTGTTCAAGAAGTATGTGAAAAACGCTATACTGTGAGCCTGATGAGGGCAAATCCTAGACCTAACCCAGACCTAACATGCGTTATCCTCTAAAATATTTATCAAGATCAGGTTTAATTGATTGTTTCAGTGTGGTCCCACATTACTACGTGATCCAAACCAGAAAAAACCAAGTATCTGTTCAACATGTATGAGAAATATGCGAAAGAATGAGCCTGATGTAAGCAAATCCCAGACCTAACCTAGACCTAACATGAATTATTCTCTAAAATATTGATCGAAACCAGGTTTACTTGACTGCTTCAGTGTGGTCCCACATTACTACGTGATCCAAACCAGAAAAAACCCAGGATCCGTTCAGCAAGTATGTGAAGAATGCGAAAGTATGAGTCTGATGAGGGAAAATCCCAGGCCTAACCTAGACCTAACATGCGCTATCCTCTAAAATATTGATCGAAACCAGGTTTAGTCGACTGTTTCAGTGTGGTCCCACATTACTACGTGGTCCAAACCAGAAAAAACCCAGGAGCCGTTCAACAAGTATGTGAAGAATGCGAAAGTATGAGTCTGATGAGGTCAAATCCCAGACCTATCCCAGACTTAACTTGCGTTATCCTCTAAAATATTGATCGAAATCAGGTTTGATCGACTGTTTCAGCGTGGTACCACATTACTACGTGATACAATCCAGAAACAGCCCAGGATCTAGCCATGAAGTATGAGAAATATGCGAAAGTATGAGCCTGATGAGGGCAAATCCTAGACCTAACCCAACCTTAACATGCGTTATCCTCTAAAATATTTATCAAGACCAGGTTTAATTGAATGTTGCAGTGTGGTGCCACATTACTACGTTAACCAAACCAGAAAAAACCCTGGATCCGTTAAACAAGTATGTTAAAACTGCGACAGTATGACCCTGATGAGGGCAAATCCCAGGCCTAACCTAGACCTAACATGCGTTGTCCTCTAAAATATTGATGGAAACCAGGTTTAATTGACTGTTTCAGTGTTGTACTTCATTACTACGTGATGCAATCCAGAAAAAGCCCAGGATCTGTTCTACATGTATGAAAAATATGCGAAAGAATGAGCCTGATGAGAGCAAATCCCAGACCTAACCTAGACCTAACATGAATTATTCTCTAAAATATTGATCGAAACCAGGTTTAATTGACTGTTTCAGTGTGGTACCACATTACTACGTGATCCAATCCAGAAATAGCCCAGGATCTAGCCATGAAGTATGAGAAATATGCGAAAGCATGAGCCTGATGAGGGCTAATCCTAGACCTAACCCAGACCTAACATGCGTTATTCTGTAAAATATTGATGGAAACCAGGTTTAATTGACTGTTTCAGTGTTGTACTTCATTACTACGTGATCCAAAACAGAAAAAACCCAGGATCTGTTCTACATGTATGAAAAATATGCGAAAGAATGAGCCTGATGAGAGCAAATCCCAGACCTAACCTAGACCTAACATGAATTATTCTCTAAAATATTGATCGAAACCAGGTTTAACTGACTGTTTCAGTGTGGTACCACATTACTACGTGATCCAATCCAGAAATAGCCCAGGATCTAGCCATGAAGTATGAGAAATATGCGAAAGTATGAGCCTGATGAGGGCAAATCCTAGACCTAACCCTGACCTAACATGCGTTATTCTGTAAAATTTTTATCAAGACCAGGTTTAATTGAATGTTTCATTGTGGTACCTCATTACTACGTGATCAAAACCAGAAAAAACCCAGGATCCGTTCAACAAGTATGTGAAAAACGCTAAACTGTGAGCCTGATGAGGGCAAATCTTAGACCTAACCCAGACCTAAGATGCGTTATCCTCTAAAATATTTACCCAGACCAGGTTTCATTGAATGTTTCAGTGTGGTACCACTTTACTACGTGATCCAATCCAGAAATAGCCCATGATCTAGCCATGAAGTATGAGAAATATGCGAAAGTATGAGCCTGATGAGGGCAAATCCCAGACCTATCCCAGACCTAACTTGCGTTGTCCTCTAAGAGATTGATGGAAACCAGGTTTAATTGACTGTTTCAGTGTTGTACTTCATTACTACGTGATGCAATCCAGAAAAAGCCCAAGATCTAGCCATCAAGTATGAGAAATATGCGAAAGAGTGAGCCTGATGGGAGCAAATCCCTGACCTAACCTAGACCTACAATGAATTATTCTCTAAAATATTGATCAAAACCAGGTTTAATTGACTGTTTCAGTGTGGTACCACATTACTACGTGATCCAATCCAGAAATAGCCCAGGATCTAGCCATGTAGTATGGGAAATATGCGAAAGTATGAGCCTGATGAGGGCAAATCCTAGACCTAACCCAGACCTAACATGCGTTATTCTCTAAAATATTTATCAAGACCAGGTTTAATTGAATGTTTCAGTGTGGTACCACACTACTACGTGATCAAAACCAGAAAAAACCCAGGATCCGTTCAACAAGTATGTGAAGAATGCGAAAGTATGAGTCTGATCAGTGAAAATCTCAGGCCTTACCTAGACCTAACATGCGTTGTCCTCTAAAATATTGATGGAAACCAGGTTTCAATGACTGTTTCAGTGTGGTACTACATTACTACGTGATGCAATCCAGAAATAGCCCAGGATCTAGCCATCAAGTATGAGAAATATGCGAAAGAATGAGCCTGATGAGAGCAAATCCCAGACCTAACCTAGACCTAACATGCGTTATCCTCTAAAATATTGAGCGAAACCAGGTTTAATGGACTGTTTCAGTGTGGTACCACACTCCTTCGTGATCCAAACCAGAGAAAGCCCAGGATCTGTTCAAGAAGTATGTGAAAAACGCTAAACTGTGAGCCTGATGAGGGCAAATCCTAGACCTAACCCAGACCTAACATGCGTTATCCTCTAAAATATTTATCAAGATCAGGTTTAATTGATTGTTTCAGTGTGGTCCCACATTACTACGTGATCCAAACCAGAAAAAACCCAGGATCCGTTCAGCAAGTATGTGAAGAATGCGAAAGTATGAGTCTGATGAGGGAAAATCCCAGGCCTAACCTAGACCTAACATGCGCTATCCTCTAAAATATTGATCGAAACCAGGTTTAGTCGACTGTTTCAGTGTGGTCCCACATTACTACGTGATCCAAACCAGAAAAAACCCAGGAGCCGTTCAACAAGTATGTGAAGAATGCGAAAGTATGAGTCTGATGAGGTCAAATCCCAGACCTATCCCAGACTTAATTTGCGTTATCCTCTAAAATATTGATCGAAACCAGGTTTAATCGACTGTTTCAGCGTGGTACCACATTACTACGTGATACAATCCAGAAACAGCCCAGGATCTAGCCATGAAGTATGAGAAATATGCGAAAGTATGAGCCTGACGAAGGCAAATCCTAGACCTCACCCTGACCTAACATGCGTGATTCTGTAAAATTTTTATCAAGACCAGGTTTAATTGACTGTTTCAGTGTGGTACCACACTACTTCGTGATCCAAACCAGAAAAAACCCAGGATCTGTTCAACAAGTATATGAAAAACGCTAAACTGTGCGCCTGATGAGAGCAAATGCCAGACCTATCCTAGACCTTACATGCGTTATCCTCAAAAATATTGATCGAAACCTGGTTTAATCGACTGTTTCAGTGTGGTACCACATTACTACGTGATCCAAACCAGAAAAAACCCAGGATCTAGCCATCAAGTACGAGAAATATGCGAAAGAATGTGCCTGATGAGAGCAAATCCCAGACCTATCCTAGACCTTACATGCGTTATCCTCTAAAATATTGAGCCAAACCAGGTTTAATGGACTGTTTCAGTGTGGTCCCACATTACTACGTGATCCAAACCAGAAGTAACCCAGGATCTGTTCTACATGTATGAAAAATATGCGAAAGAATGAGCCTGATGAGAGCAAATCCCAGACCTAACCTAGACCTAACATGAATTATTCTCTAAAATATTGATCGAAACCAGGTTTAATTGACTGTTTCAGTGTGGTCCCACATTACTACGTGATCCAACCCAGAAAAAACCCAGGATCTGTTCAACAAGTATGAGAAATATGCGGAAGAATGAGCCTGATGAGAGTAAATCCCAGACCTAACGTAGACCTAGCATGCATTATCCTCAAAAATATTGATGGAAACCAGGTTTCATTGACTGTTTCAGTGTGGTACTACATTACTACGTGATGCAATCCAGAAAAAGCCCAGGATCTAGCCATGAAGTATGAGAAATATGCGAAAGTAAGAGCCTGATGAGGGCAAATCCTAGACCTATCCCAGACCTAACTTGCGTTATCCTCTAAAATATTGATCGAAACCAGGTTTAATTGACTGTTTCAGCGTGGTACCACATTACTACGTGTTACAATCCAGAAACAGCCCAGGATTTAGCCATGAAGTATGAGAAATATGCGAAAGTATGAGCCTGATGAGGGCAAATCCTAGACCTAACCCAGACCTAACAGGCGTTATCCTCTAAAATATTTATCAAGATCAGGTTTAATTGAATGTTTCGGTGTGGTACCGCATTACTACGTGATCCAAACCATAAAAAGGCTGGGATCAGGCCAACAAGTAAGCGAAATATGCGAAAGTACGAGCGAGATGAGGGCAAATAGCAGACCTAAACCAGACAAAATCGGCGTTATCCTCTAAAATATTAATCGGACCCAGGTTTAATTGACTGTTTCGGTGTGGTACCACATTTCTACGTGGTGCAAGCCAGAAAAAGGCGAGGATCTGGCCAAAAACTATTCGAAACGTGCGAAAGTACGTGCCAGATGAGGACAAATCCCAGAACTAACCGAGACATAACCGGCGTTATCCTCTAAAGTATTAATCGGATCCAGGTTTAATTGACAGTTTCAGTGTGGTACCACTTCACTACGTGGTCCAAGCCAGAAGAAGGCCAGGATGTGGCCAACAAGTATGCGAAAACTGCGAAAGTACGAGCCAGTTGAGGGCAAATACCAGACCTAACCGAAACATAACCGGCGCTATCCTGTAAAATATTAATCGCAAACAGGTTTAATAGACTGTTTCGGTGTGGAACCACATTACTACGGGATCCAAACCAGAAAAAACCCAGAATCTGGCCAACAACTATGAGAAAAACGAGAAAGTATGAGCCAGATGTTTGCAAATACCAGAACTATCCCAGACATACCCAGCGTTATCCACTAAAATATTATTCGCAACCAGGTTTAATTGACTGTTTCGGTGTGGTACCACATTACTACGTGGTCCAAGCCAGAAAAAGGCCAGGATCTGGCCAACAAGTATGCGAAAAATGCGAAAGTACGAGCCAGGTGAGGGCAAATACCATACCTAACCGAGACATTACCGGAATTATCCTCTAAAATATTAATCGCAACCAGATTTAATTGACTGTTTCAGTGTGGTACCGCATTACTACGTGATCCAAACCAGAAAGAGGCCAGGATCTGGCCAACAAGTATGCGAAAAACGCGAAAGTACGAGCCAGATGATTGCAAATACCAGAACTCACCCAGACATAACCAGCGCTATCCTCTAAAATACTAATCTGAACCAGGGTTAATTGACTGTTTCAGTGTGGTACCACATTACTACGTGATCCAAACCAGAGAAAGGCCAGGATCTGGCCAACAAGTATGCGAAAAACGCGAAAGTACGAGCCAGATAAGGACAAATCCCAGACCTACCCGAGACATAACCAGCGTTATCCTCTAAAATATAAATCGCAACCAGGTTTAATTGACTGTTTCGGTGTTGTGCCGTATTACTACGTGATCCAAATCAGAAAAAGGCCAGGATCTGGCCACCAAGAATGCGAAAAATGCGAAAGTACGAGCCAGATGATTGCAAATACCAGCACTATCCCAGACATAACCAGCGATATCCTCTAAAATACAAATCGGAACCAGCTTCTATTGACTGGTTCAGTGTGGTACCACACTACTACGTGATCGAAACCAGAAAAAGGCCAGGATCTGGCCAACAAGTATGCGACAAACGCGAAAGTATGAGGCAGATGATTGCAAATACCAGAACTAACCCAGGCATAACCAGCGTTATCCTCTAAAGTATTAATCGGAACCAGGATAAATTGACTGTTTCGGTGTGGTACCACATTACTACGTGGTCCAAGCCAGAAAAAGGCAAGGATCTGGCCAACAAGTATGCGAAAAACGCGAAAGTACGAGCCAGATGAGGATAAATCCCAGACCTACCCGAGACATAACCGGCGTTATCCTCTAAAATATTAATCGCAACCAGTTTAATTGACTGTTTCGGTGTGGTACCACATTACTACGTGATCCGAACCAGAAAAAGCCCAGGATCTGGCCATCAAGTATGCGAAAAACGCGAATATATGAGCCATATGATTGTAAATACCAGAACTAACCCTGACATAACCAGCGTTATCCTCTAAAATACGTATCGGAACATGCTTTTAATGACTGTTTCAGTGTGGTACCACATTACAACCTGATCCAAACCAGAAAAAGCCCAGGATCGGGCCAACAAGAATGCGAAAAATGCGAAAGTACGAGCCTGATGAGGGAAACTCCCAGAGCTAACCGAGACGTAACCGGCGTTATCCCCTAAAATATTAATCGCAACCAGGTGTAATTGACTGTTTCGGTGTGGTACCGCATTGCTACGATGATCCAAACCAGAAAGAGGCCAGGATCTGGCCAACAAGTATGCGAAAAATGCGAAAGTATGAGCCAGATGATTGCAAATACCTGAACTAACCCAGACATAACCAGCGATATCCTCTAAAATATTAATCGCAACCAGGTTTAATTGACTGTTTCGGTGTGGTACTGCATTACTACGTGATCCAGACCAGAAAAAGGCCAGGATCTGGCCAACAAGTATGCGCAAAATGCGAAAGTACGAGCCAGTTGAGGGCAAATCCCAGACCAAAACGAGACGTAACCGGCGTTATCCCCTAAAATATTAATCGCAACCAGGTTTAATTGACTGTTTCGGTGTGGTACCGCATTACTACGTGATCCAAACCATAAAAAGGCCAGGATCTGGCCAACAAGTATGCGAAAAATGCGAAAGTATGAGCCAGATGATTGCAAATTCCAGAAATAACCCTGACATAACCAGCGTTATCCTCTAGAATAAGAATCGGAACATGGTTTTAATGACTGTTTCAGTGTCGTAACACATTACTACCTGATCCAAACCAGAAAAATCCCAGGATCGGGCCAACAAGAATGCGAAAAACGCGAAAGTACGAGCCAGATGAGGGAAAATCCCAGACCAAAACGAGACGTAACCGGCGTTATCCCCTAAAATATTAATCGCAACCAGGTTTAATTGACTGTTTCGGTGTGGTACTGCATTACTACGTGATCCAGACCAGAAAAAGGCCAGGATCTGGCCAACAAGTATGCGAAAAACGCGAAAGTACGAGCCAGATGATTGCAAATACCAGAACTAACCCAGGCATAACCAGCGTTATCCTCTAAAATACTAAGCGGAACCAGCTTCTATTGACTGTTTCAGTGTGGTACCACATTACTACGTGATCCAAACCAGAAAAATCCCAGGATCGGGCCAACAAGAATGCGAAAAACGCGAAAGTACGAGCCAGATAAGGACAAATCCCAGACCTACCCGCGACATAACCGGCGTTATCCTCTAAAATATTAATCGCAACCAGGTTTAATTGACTGTTTCGGTGTGGAACCTCATTACTACGGGATCCACAACAGAAAAAACCCAGGATCTGGTCAACAAGTATGCGAAAAACGCGAAAGTATGAGCCTGATGAGGTCAAATCCCAGACCAATCCCAGACTTAACTTTCGTTATCCTCTAAGATATTGATCGAAACCAGGTTTAATCGTCTGTTTCAGTGTGGTACCACATTACTACGTGTTCCAAATCAGAAAAAACCCAGGATCCGTTCAACGAGTATGTGAAGAAGGCGAAAGTATGAGTCTGATAAGTGAAAATCTCAAGCCTTACCTAGACCTAACTTGCGTTGTCCTCTAAAATATTGATGGAAATCAGGTTTCATTGACTGTTTCAGTGTGGTACTACATTACTACGTGATGCAATCCAGAAAAAGCCCATGATCTAGCCATCAAGTATGAGAAATATGCGAAAGAATGAGCCTAATGAGAGCAAATCCCAGACCTAACCTAGACCTAACATGCGTTATGCTCTAAAATATTGAGCGAAACCAGGTTTAATGGACTGTTTCAGTGTGGTACCACACTACTTCGTGATCCAAACCAGAAAAAACCCAGGATCTGTTCAACAAGTATGTGAAAAACTCGAAACTGTGAGCCTGATGAGGGCAAATCTTAGACCTAACCTTGACCTAACATGCGTTATCCTCTAAAATATTGAGCGAAACCAGGTTTGATGGACTGTTTCAGTGTGGTACCACACTACTACGGGATCCAAACCAGAAAAAACCCAGGATCTGTTCAACAAGTATGTGAAAAACGCGAAAGTATGAGTCTGATGAGGGCGAATCCCAGACCTATGCCAGACCTAACTTGCGTTGTCCTCTAAAATATTTATCAAGACCAGGTTTAATTGAATGTTTCAGTGTGGTACCACATTACTACGTGATCAAAACCAGAAAAAACCCAAGATCCGTTCAACAAGTATGTGAAGAATGCGAAAGTATGAGTCTGATCAGTGAAAATCTCAGGCCTTACCTAGACCTAACTTGCGTTGTCCTCTAAAATATTGATCGAAACTAGGTTTAATTGACTGTTTCAGTGTTGTACTTCATTACTACGTGATGCAATCCAGAAAAAGCCCAAGATCTAGCCATCAAGTATGAGAAATATGCGAAAGAGTGAGCCTGATGGGAGCAAATCCCTGACCTAACCTAGACCTACAATGAATTATTCTCTAAAATATTGATCAAAACCAGGTTTAATTGACTGTTTCGGTGTGGTACCACATTACTACGTGGTCCAAGCCAGAAAAAGGCCAGGATCTGTTCAACAAGTATGTGAAAAACGCGAAAGTATGAGACTGATGAGGGCGAATCCCAGACCTATGCCAGACCTAACTTGCGTTGTCCTCTAAAATATTTATCATGACCAGGTTTAATTGAATGTTTCAGTGTGGTACCACATTACTACGTGATCAAAACCAGAAAAAACCCAGGATCCGTTCAACAAGTATGTGAAGAATGCGAAAGTATGAGTCTGATCAGTGAAAACCTCAGGCCTTACCTAGACCTAACATGCGTTGTCCTCTAAAATATTGATGGAAACCAGGTTTCAATGACTGTTTCAGTGTGGTACTACATTACTACGTGATGCAATCCAGAAATAGCCCACGATCTAGCCATCAAGTATGAGAAATATGCGAAAGAATGAGCCTGATGAGAGCAAATCCCAGACCTAACCTAGACCTAACATGCGTTATCCTCTAAAATATTGAGCGAAACCAGGTTTAATGGACTGTTTCAGTGTGGTACCACACTACTTCGTGATCCAAACCAGAGAAAGCCCAGGATCTGTTCAAGAAGTATGTGAAAAACGCTATACTGTGAGCCTGATGAGGGCAAATCCTAGACCTAACCCAGACCTAACATGCGTTATCCTCTAAAATATTTATCAAGATCAGGTTTAATTGATTGTTTCAGTGTGGTCCCACATTACTACGTGATCCAAACCAGAAAAAACCCAGTATCTGTTCAACATGTATGAGAAATATGCGAAAGGATGGGCCTGATGTAAGCAAATCCCAGACCTAACCTAGACCTAACATGAATTATTCTCTAAAATATTGATCGAAACCAGGTTTACTTGACTGCTTCAGTGTGGTCCCACATTACTACGTGATCCAAACCAGAAAAAACCCAGGATCCGTTCAGCAAGTATGTGAAGAATGCGAAAGTATGAGTCTGATGAGGGAAAATACCAGGCCTAACCTAGACCTAACATGCGCTATCCTCTAAAATATTGATCGAAACCAGGTTTAGTCGACTGTTTCAGAGTGGTCCCACATTACTACGTGATCCAAACCAGAAAAAACCCAGGAGCCGTTCAACAAGTATGTGAAGAATGCGAAAGTATGAGTCTGATGAGGTCAAATCCCAGACCTATCCCAGACTTAACTTGCGTTATCCTCTAAAATATTGATCGAAACCAGGTTTAATCGACTGTTTCAGCGTGGTACCACATTACTACGTGATACAATCCAGAAACAGCCCAGGATCTAGCCATGAAGTATGAGAAATATGCGAAAGTATGAGCCTGATGAGAGCAAATCCCAGGCCTAACCTAGACCTAACATGAATTATTCTCTAAAATATTGATCGAAACCAGGTTTAATTGACTGTTTCAGTGTGGTACCACATTACTACGTGATCCAATCCGGAAATAGCCCAGGATCTAGCCATGAAGTATGAGAAATATGCGAAAGCATGAGCCTGATGAGGGCAAATCCTAGACCTAACCCAGACCTAACATGCGTTATTCTGTAAAATATTGATGGAAACCAGGTTTAATTGACTGTTTCAGTGTTGTACTTCATTACTACGTGATGCAATCCAGAAAAAGCCCAGGATCTGTTCTACATGTATGAAAAATATGCTAAAGAATGAGCCTGATGAGAGCAAATCCCAGACCTAACCTAGACCTAACATGAATTATTCTCTAAAATATTGATCGAAACCAGGTTTAATTGACCGTTTCTGTGTGGTACCACATTACTACGTGATCCAATCCAGAAATAGCCCAGGATCTAGCCATGAAGTATGAGAAATATGCGAAAGCATGAGCCTGATGAGGGCAAATCCTAGACCTAACCCAGACCTAACATGCGTTATTCTGTAAAATATTGATGGAAACCAGGTTTAATTGACTGTTTCAGTGTTGTACTTCATTACTACGTGATCCAAAACAGAAAAAACCCAGGATCTGTTCTACATGTATGAAAAATATGCGAAAGAATGATCCTGATGAGAGCAAATCCCAGACCTAACCTAGACCTAACATGAATTATTCTCTAAAATATTGATCGAAACCAGGTTTAACTGACAGTTTCAGTGTGGTACCACATTACTACGTGATCCAATCCAGAAATAGCCCAGGATCTAGCCATGAAGTATGAGAAATATGCGAAAGTATGAGCCTGATGAGGGCAAATCCTAGACCTAACCCTGACCTAACATGCGTTATTCTGTAAAATTTTTATCAAGACCAGGTTTAATTGAATGTTTCATTGTGGTACCTCATTACTACGTGATCAAAACCAGAAAAAACCCAGGATCCGTTCAACAAGTATGTGAAGAATGCGAAAGTATGAGTCTGATGAGGTCAAATCCCAGGCCTAACCTAGACCTAGCATGAATTATTCTCTAAAATATTGATCGAAACCAGGTTTAATTGACTGTTTCAGTGTGGTCCCACATTACTACGTGATCCAACCCAGAAAAAACCCAGGATCTGTTCATCAAGTATGTGAAAAACGCTAAACTGTGAGCCTGATGAGGGCAAATCTTAGACCTAACCCAGACCTAAGATGCGTTATCCTCTAAAATATTTACCCAGACCAGGTTTCATTGAATGTTTCAGTGTGGTACCACTTTACTACGTGATCCAATCCAGAAATAGCCCATGATCTAGCCATGAAGTATGAGAAATATGCGAAAGTATGAGCCTGATGAGGGCAAATCCCAGACCTATCCCAGACCTAACTTGCGTTGTCCTCTAAGAGATTGATGGAAACCAGGATTAATTGACTGTTTCAGTGTTGTACTTCATTACTACGTGATCCATACCCGAAAAAACCCAGGATCTAGCCATCAAGTATGAGAAATATGCGGAAGAATGAGCCTGATGAGAGCAAATCCCAGACCTAACCTAGACCTAGCATGAATTATTCTCTAAAATATTGATCGAAACCAGGTTTAATTGACTGTTTCAGTGTGGTCCCACACTACTACGTGATCCAAACCAGAAAAAACCCAGAATCCGTTCAACAAGTATGTGAAGAATGCGAAAGTATGAGTCTGATGAGGTCAAATCCCATGTCTAACCTAGACCTATCATGCATTATCCTCAAAAATATTGATCGAAACCTGGTTTAATCGACGGTTTCAGTGTGGTACCACACTACTTCGTGATCCAAACCAGAAAAAACCCAGGATCTGTTCAACAAGTATGTGAAAAACGCTAAACTGTGAGCCTGATGAGGGCAAATCTTAGACCTAACCCAGAGCTAAGATGCGTTATCCTCTAAAATATTTATCCAGACCAGGTTTCATTGGATGTTTTAGTGTGGTACCACTTTACTACGTGATCCAATCCAGAAATAGCCCATGATCTAGCCATGAAGTATGAGAAATATGTGAAAGAATGAGCCTGATGAGAGCAAATCCCAGACCTAACCTAGACCTAACTTGCGTTGTCCTCTAAAATATTGATCGAAACTAGGTTTAATTGACTGTTTCAGTGTTGTACTTCATTACTACGTGATGCAATCCAGAAAAAGCCCAAGATCTAACCATCAAGTATGAGAAATATGCGAAAGAATGAGCCAGATGAGAGCAAATCCCAGACCTAACCTAGACCTAACATGCGTTATCCTCTAAAATATTGAGCGAAACCAGGTTGAATGGACTGTTTCAGTGTGGTACCACACTACTTCGTGATCCGAACCAGAGAAAGCCCAGGATCTGTTCAAGAAGTATGTGAAAAACGCTAAACTGTGAGCCTGATGAGGGCAAATCCTAGACCTAACCCAGACCTAACATGCGTTATCCTCTAAAATATTTATCAAGATCAGGTTTAATTGATTGTTTCAGTGTGGTCCCACATTACTACGTGATCCAAACCAGAAAAAACCCAGGATCCGTTCAGCAAGTATGTGAAGAATGCGAAAGTATGAGTCTGATGAGGGAAAATCCCAGGCCTAACCTAGACCTAACATGCGCTATCCTCTAAAATAATGATCGAAACCAGGTTTAGTCGACTGTTTCAGTGTGGTCCCACATTACTACGTGATCCAAACCAGAAAAAACCCAGGAGCCGCTCAACAAGTATGTGAAGAATGCGAAAGTATGAGTCTGATGAGGTCAAATCCCAGACCTATCCCAGACTTAACTTGCGTTATCCTCTAAAATATTGATCGAAACCAGGTTTAATCGACTGTTTCAGCGTGGTACCACATTACTACGTGATACAATCCAGAAACAGCCCAGGATCTAGCCATGAAGTATGAGAAATATGCGAAAGTATGAGCCTGATGAGGGCAAATCCTAGACCTAACCCAAACCTAACATGCGTTATCCTCTAAAATATTTATCAAGACCAGGTTTAATTGAATGTTGCAGTGTGGTGCCACATTACTACGTTAAACAAACCAGAAAAAACCCTGGATCCGTTCAACAAGTATGTTAAAACTGCGACAGTATGACCCTGATGAGGGCAAATCCCAGGCCTAACCTAGACCTAACATGCGTTGTCCTCTAAAATATTGATGGAAACCAGGTTTAATTGACTGTTTCAGTGTGGTCCAACATTCTTACGTGATCCAAACCAAAAAAAACCCAGGATCTGTTCAACAAGTATGTGAAAACCGCTAAACTGTGAGCCTGATGAGGGCAAATCTTAGACCTAACCCAGACCTAAGATGCGTTATCCTCTAAAATATTTACCCAGACCAGGTTTCATTGAATGTTTCAGTGTGGTACCACTTTACTACGTGATCCAATCCAGAAATAGCCCATGATCTAGCCATCAAGTATGAGAAATATGCGAAAGAATGAGCCTGATGAGAGAAAATCCCAGACCTAACCTGGACCTAACATGCGTTATCCTCTAAAATATTGAGCGAAACCAGGTTTAATCGACTGTTTCAGTGTGGTACCACACTACTTCGTGATCCAAACCAGAGAAAGCCCAGGATCTGTTCAAGAAGTATGTGAAAAACGCTAAACTGTGAGCCTGATGAGAGCAAATCCTAGACCTAACCCAGACCTAACATGCGTTATCCTCTAAAATATTTATCAAGATCAGGTTTAATTGATTGTTTCAGTGTGGTCCCACATTACTACGTGATCCAAACCAGAAAAAACCCAGGATCCGTTCAGCAAGTATGTGAAGAATGCGAAAGTATGAGTCTGATGAGGGAAAATCCCAGGCCTAACCTAGACCTAACATGCGCTATCCTCTAAAATATTGATCGAAACCAGGTTTAGTCGACTGTTTCAGTGTGGTCCCACATTACTACGTGATCCAAACCAGAAAAAACCCAGGAGCCGTTCAACAAGTATGTGAAGAATGCGAAAGTATGAGTCTGATGAGGTCAAATCCCAGACCTATCCCAGACTTAACTTGCGTTATCCTCTAAAATATTGATCGAAACCAGGTTTAATCGACTGTTTCAGCGTGGTACCACATTACTACGTGATACAATCCAGAAACAGCCCAGGATCTAGCCATGAAGTATGAGAAATATGCGAAAGTATGAGCCTGATGAGGGCAAATCCTAGACCTAACCCAAACCTAACATGCGTTATCCTCTAAAATATTTATCAAGACCAGGTTTAATTGAATGTTGCAGTGTGGTGCCACATTACTACGTTAACCAAACCAGAAAAAACCCTGGATCCGTTCAACAAGTATGTTAAAACTGCGACAGTATGACCCTGATGAGGGCAAATCCCAGGCCTAACCTAGACCTAACATGCGTTGTCCTCTAAAATATTGATGGAAACCAGGTTTAATTGACTGTTTCAGTGTTGTACTTCATTACTACGTGATGCAATCCAGAAAAAGCCCAGGATCTGTTCTACATGTATGAAAAATATGCGAAAGAATGAGCCTGATGAGAGCAAATCCCAGGCCTAACCTAGACCTAACATGAATTATTCTCTAAAATATTGATCGAAACCAGGTTTAATTGACTGTTTCAGTGTGGTACCACATTACTACGTGATCCAATCCGGAAATAGCCCAGGATCTAGCCATGAAGTATGAGAAATATGCGAAAGCATGAGCCTGATGAGGGCAAATCCTAGACCTAACCCAGACCTAACATGCGTTATTCTGTAAAATATTGATGGAAACCAGGTTTAATTGACTGTTTCAGTGTTGTACTTCATTACTACGTGATCCAAAACAGAAAAAACCCAGGATCTGTTCTACATGTATGAAAAATATGCGAAAGAATGAGCCTGATGAGAGCAAATCCCAGACCTAACCTAGACCTAACATGAATTATTCTCTAAAATATTCATCGAAACCAGGTTTAATTGACTGTTTCAGTGTGGTACCACATTACTACGTGATCCAATCCAGAAATAGCCCAGGATCTAGCCATGAAGTATGAGAAATATGCGAAAGTATGAGCCTGATGAGGGCAAATCCTAGACCTAACCCTGACCTAACATGCGTGATTCTGTAAAATTTTTATCAAGACCAGGTTTAATTGAATGTTTCATTGTGGTATCTCATTACTACGTGATCAAAACCAGAAAAAACCCAGGATCCGTTCAGCAAGTATGTGAAGAATGCGAAAGTATGAGTCTGATGAGGTCAAATCCCAGGCCTAACCTAGACCTAGCATGAATTATTCTCTAAAATATTGATCGAAACCAGGTTTAATTGACTGTTTCAGTGTGGTCCCACATTACTACGTGATCCAACCCAGAAAAAACCCAGGATCTGTTCAACAAGTATGTGAAAAACGCTAAACTGTGAGCCTGATGAGGGCAAATCTTAGACCTAACCCAGACCTAAGATGCGTTATCCTCTAAAATATTTACCCAGACCAGGTTTCATTGAATGTTTCAGTGTGGTACCACTTTACTACGTGATCCAATCCAGAAATAGCCCATGATCTAGCCATGAAGTATGAGAAATATGCGAAAGTATGAGCCTGATGAGGGCAAATCCCAGACCTATCCCAGACCTAACTTGCGTTGTCCTCTAAGAGATTGATGGTAACCAGGTTTAATTGACTGTTTCAGTGTTGTACTTCATTACTACGTGATCCAAACCCGAAAAAACCCAGGATCTAGCCATCAAGTATGAGAAATATGCGGAAGAATGAGCCTGATGAGAGCAAATCCCAGACCTAACGTAGACCTAGCATGAATTATTCTCTAAAATATTGATCGAAACCAGGTTTAATTGACTGTTTCAGTGTGGTCCCACATTACTACGTGATCCAAACCAGAAAAAACCCAGAATCCGTTCAACAAGTATGTGAAGAATGCGAAAGTATGAGTCTGATGAGGTCAAATCCCAGGTCTAACCTAGACCTAACATGCATTATCCTCAAAAATATTGATCGAAACCTGGTTTAATCGACTGTTTCAGTGTGGTACCACATTACTATGTGATCCAAACCAGAAAATAACCCAGGATCTGTTCAACGAGTATGTGAAGTGTGCGAAAGAATGAGCCTGATGAGAGCAAATCCCAGACCTAACCTAGACCTTACATGCGTTATCCTCTAAAATATTGAGCGAAACCAGGTTTAATGGACTGTTTCAGTGTGGTACCACACTACTTCGTGATCCAAACCAGAAAAAACCCAGGATCTGTTCAACAAGTATGTGAAAGACGCTAAACTGTGAGCCTGATGAGAGCAAATCCCAGACCTATCCTAGACCTTACATGCGTTATCCTCAAAAATATTGATCGAAACCTGGTTTAATCGACTGTTTCAGTGTGGTACCACATTACTACGTGATCCAAACCAGAAAAAACCCAGGATCTAGCCATCAAGTACGAGAAATATGCGAAAGAATGTGCCTGATGAGAGCAAATCCCAGACCTATCCTAGACCTTACATGCGTTATCCTCTAAAATATTGAGCGAAACCAGGTTTAATGGACTGTTTCAGTGTGGTCCCACATTACTACGTGATCCAAACCAGAAGTAACCCAGGATCTGTTCTCCATGTATGAAAAATATGCGAAAGAATGAGCCTGATGAGAGCAAATCCCAGACCTAACCTAGACCTGACATGAATTATTCTCTAAAATATTGATCGAAACCAGGTTTAATTGACTGTTTCAGTGTGGTACCACATTACTACGTGATTCAATCCAGAAATAGCCCAGGATCTAGCCATGAAGTATGAGAAATATGCGAAAGTATGAGCCTGATGAGGGCAAATCCTAGACCTAACCCAGACCTAACATGCGTTATTCTGTAAAATTTTTATCAAGACCAGGTTTAATTGAATGTTTCATTGTGGTACCTCATTACTACGTGATGCAATCCAGAAAAAGCCCAGGATCTAGCCATGAAGTATGAGAAATATGCGAAAGTAAGAGCCTGATGAGGGCAAATCCTAGACCTATCCCAGACCTAACTTGCGTTATCCTCTAAAATATTGATCGAAACCAGGTTTAATTGACTGTTTCAGCGTGGTACCACATTACTACGTGTTACAATCCAGAAACAGCCCAGGATTTAGCCATGAAGTATGAGAAATATGCGAAAGTATGAGCCTGATGAGGGCAAATCCTAGACCTAACCCAGACCTAACAGGCGTTATCCTCTAAAATATTTATCAAGATCAGGTTTAATTGAATGTTTCGGTGTGGTACCGCATTACTACGTGATCCAAACCATAAAAAGGCTGGGATCAGGCCAACAAGTAAGCGAAATATGCGAAAGTACGAGCGAGATGAGGGCAAATAGCAGACCTAAACCAGACAAAATCGGCGTTATCCTCTAAAATATTAATCGGACCCAGGTTTAATTGACTGTTTCGGTGTGGTACCACATTTCTACGTGGTCCAAGCCAGAAAAAGGCGAGGATCTGGCCAAAAACTATTCGAAACGTGCGAAAGTACGTGCCAGATGAGGACAAATCCCAGACCTAACCGAGACATAACCGGCGTTATCCTCTAAAGTATTAATCGGATCCAGGTTTAATTGACAGTTTCAGTGTGGTACCACTTCACTACGTGGTCCAAGCCAGAAGAAGGCCAGGATGTGGCCAGCAAGTATGCGAAAACTGCGAAAGTACGAGCCAGTTGAGGGCAAATACCAGACCTAACCGAAACATAACCGGCGCTATCCTGTAAAATATTAATCGCAACCAGGTTTAATAGACTGTTTCGGTGTGGAACCACATTACTACGGGATCCAAACCAGAAAAAACCCAGAATCTGGCCAACAACTATGAGAAAAACGAGAAAGTATGAGCCAGATGGTTGCAAATACCAGAACTATCCCAGACATACCCAGCGTTATCCACTAAAATATTATTCGCAACCAGGTTTAATTGACTGTTTCGGTGTGGTACCACATTACTACGTGGTCCAAGCCAGAAAAAGGCGAGGATCTGGCCAAAAACTATTCGAAACGTGCGAAAGTACGTGCCAGATGAGGACAAATCCCAGACCTAACCGAGACATAACCGGCGTTATCCTCTAAAGTATTAATCGGATCCAGGTTTAATTGACAGTTTCAGTGTGGTACCACTTCACTACGTGGTCCAAGCCAGAAAAAGGCCAGGATCTGGCCAACAAGTATGCGAAAAATGCGAAAGTACGAGCCAGGTGAGGGCAAATACCATACCTAACCGAGACATTACCGGCTTTATCCTCTAAAATATTAATCGCAACCAGATTTAATTGACTGTTTCAGTGTGGTACCGCATTACTACGTGATCCAAACCAGAAAGAGGCCAGGATCTGGCCAACAAGTATGCGAAAAACGCGAAAGTACGAGCCAGATGATTGCAAATACCAGAACTCACCCAGACATAACCAGCGCTATCCTCTAAAATACTAATCTGAACCAGGGTTAATTGACTGTTTCAGTGTGGTACCACATTACTACGTGATCCAAACCAGAGAAAGGCCAGGATCTGTTCAACAAGTATGTGAAAAACGCTAAACTGTGAGCCTGATGAGAGCAAATCCCAGACCTATCCTAGACCTTACATGCGTTATCCTCAAAAATATTGATCGAAACCTGGTTTAATCGACTGTTTCAGTGTGGTACCACATTACTACGTGATCCAAACCAGAAAAAACCCAGGATCAAGCCATCAAGTACGAGAAATATGCGAAAGAATGTGCCTGATGAGAGCAAATCCCAGACCTATCCTAGACCTTACATGCGTTATCCTCTAAAATATTGAGCGAAACCAGGTTTAATGGACTGTTTCAGTGTGGTCCCACATTACTACGTGATCCAAACCAGAAGTAACCCAGGATCTGTTCTCCATGTATGAAAAATATGCGAAAGAATGAGCCTGATGCGAGCAAATCCCAGACATAACCTAGACCTGACATGAATTATTCTGTAAAATTTTTATCAAGACCAGGTTTAATTGAATGTTTCATTGTGGTACCTCATTACTACGTGATGCAATCCAGAAAAAGCCCAGGATCTAGCCATGAAGTATGAGAAATATGCGAAAGTAAGAGCCTGATGAGGGCAAATCCTAGACCTATCCCAGACCTAACTTGCGTTATCCTCTAAAATATTGATCGAAACCAGGTTTAATTGACTGTTTCAGCGTGGTACCACATTACTACGTGTTACAATCCAGAAACAGCCCAGGATTTAGCCATGAAGTATGAGAAATATGCGAAAGTATGAGCCTGATCAGGGCAAATCCTAGACCTAACCCAGACCTAACAGGCGTTATCCTCTAAAATATTTATCAAGATCAGGTTTAATTGAATGTTTCGGTGTGGTACCGCATTACTACGTGATCCAAACCATAAAAAGGCTGGGATCAGGCCAACAAGTAAGCGAAATATGCGAAAGTACGAGCGAGATGAGGGCAAATAGCAGACCTAAACCAGACAAAATCGGCGTTATCCTCTAAAATATTAATCGGACCCAGGTTTAATTGACTGTTTCGGTGTGGTACCACATTTCTACGTGGTCCAAGCCAGAAAAAGGCGAGGATCTGGCCAAAAACTATTCGATACGTGCGAAAGTACGTGCCAGATGAGGACAAATCCCAGACCTAACCGAGACATAACCGGCGTTATCCTCTAAAGTATTAATCGGATCCAGGTTTAATTGACAGTTTCAGTGTGGTACCACTTCACTACGTGGTCCAAGCCAGAAGAAGGCCAGGATGTGGCCAACAAGTATGCGAAAACTGCGAAAGTACGAGGCAGTTGAGGGCAAATACCAGACCTAACCGAAACATAACCGGCGCTATCCTGTAAAATATTAATCGCAACCAGGTTTAATAGACTGTTTCGGTGTGGAACCACATTACTACGGGATCCAAACCAGAAAAAACCCAGAATCTGGCCAACAACTATGAGAAAAACGAGAAAGTATGAGCCAGATGGTTGCAAATACCAGAACTATCCCAGACATACCCAGCGTTATCCACTAAAATATTATTCGCAACCAGGTTTAATTGACTGTTTCGGTGCGGTACCACATTACTACGTGGTCCAAGCCAGAAAAAGGCCAGGATCTGGCCAACAAGTATGCGAAAAATGCGAAAGTACGAGCCAGGTGAGGGCAAATACCATACCTAACCGAGACATTACCGGCTTTATCCTCTAAAATATTAATCGCAACCAGATTTAATTGACTGTTTCAGTGTGGTACCGCATTACTACGTGATCCAAACCGGAAAGAGGCCAGGATCTGGCCAACAAGTATGCGAAAAACGCGAAAGTACGAGCCAGATGATTGCAAATACCAGAACTCACCCAGACATAACCAGCGCTATCCTCTAAAATACTAATCTGAACCAGGGTTAATTGACTGTTTCAGTGTGGTACCACATTACTACGTGATCCAAACCAGAGAAAGGCCAGGATCTGGCCAACAAGTATGCGAAAAACGCGAAAGTACGAGCCAGATAAGGACAAATCCCAGACCTACCCGAGACATAACCAGCGTTATCCTCTAAAATATAAATCGCAACCAGGTTTAATTGACTGTTTAGGTGTTGTGCCGTATTACTACGTGATCCAAATCAGAAAAAGGCCAGGATCTGGCCACCAAGAATGCGAAAAATGCGAAAGTACGAGCCAGATGATTGCAAATACCAGCACTATCCCAGACATAACCAGCGATATCCTCTAAAATACAAATCGGAACCAGCTTCTATTGACTGGTTCAGTGTGGTACCACACTACTACGTGGTCCAAGCCAGAAAAAGGCAAGGATCTGGCCAACAAGTATGCGAAAAACGCGAAAGTACGAGCCAGATGAGGACAAATCCCAGACCTACCCGAGACATAACCGGCGTTATCCTCTAAAATATTAATCGCAACCAGTATAATTGACTGTTTCGGTGTGGTACCACATTACTACGTGATCCGAACCAGAAAAAGCCCAGGATCTGGCCATCAAGTATGCGAAAAACGCGAATATATGAGCCATATGATTGCAAATACCAGAACTAACCCTGACATAACCAGCGTTATCCTCTAAAATACGCATCGGAACATGCTTTTAATGACTGTTTCAGTGTGGTACCACATTACAACCTGATCCAAACCAGAAAAAGCCCAGGATCGGGCCAACAAGAATGCGAAAAATGCGAAAGTACGAGCCTGATGAGGGAAACTCCCAGAGCTAACCGAGACGTAACCGGAGTTATCCCCTAAAATATTAATCGCAACCAGGTGTAATTGACTGTTTCGGTGTGGTACCGCATTGCTACGATGATCCAAACCAGAAAGAGGCCAGGATCTGGCCAACAAGTATGCGAAAAATGCGATAGTATGAGCCAGATGATTGCAAATACCTGAACTAACCCAGACATAACCAGCGATATCCTCTAAAATATTAATCGCAACCAGGTTTAATTGACTGTTTCGGTGTGGTACTGCATTACTACGTGATCCAGACCAGAAAAAGGCCAGGATCTTGCCAACAAGTATGCGCAAAATGCGAAAGTACGAGCCAGTTGAGGGCAAATCCCAGACCAAAACGAGACGTAACCGGCGTTATCCCCTAAAATATTAATCGCAACCAGGTTTAATTGACTGTTTCGGTGTGGTACCGCATTACTACGTGATCCAAACCAGAAAAAGGCCAGGATCTGGCCAACAAGTATGCGAAAAATGCGAAAGTATGAGCCAGATGATTGCAAATTCCAGAACTAACCCTGACATAACCAGCGTTATCCTCTAGAATAAGAATCGGAACATGGTTTTAATGACAGTTTCAGTGTTGTAACACATTACTACGTGATCCAAACCAGAAAAATCCCAGGATCGGGCCAACAAGAATGCGAAAAACGCGAAAGTACGAGCCAGATGAGGGAAAATCCCAGACCAAAACGAGACGTAACCGGCGTCATCCCCTAAAATATTAATCGCAACCAGGTTTAATTGACTGTTTCGGTGTGGTACTGCATTACTACGTGATCCAGACCAGAAAAAGGCCAGGATCTGGCCAACAAGTATGCGAAAAACGCGAAAGTATAAGGCAGATGATTGCAAATACCAGAACTAACCCAGGCATAACCAGCGTTATCCTCTAAAATACTAAGCGGAACCAGCTTCTATTGACTGTTTCAGTGTGGTACCACATTACTACGTGATCCAAGCCCAAAAAAGGCCAGGATCTGGCCAGCAAGTATGCGGAAAACGCGAAAGTACGAGCCAGATGAGGACAAATCCCAGACCTACCCGAGACGTAACCGGCGTTATCCTCTAGAATACGAATCGGAACATGCTTTTAATGACCGTTTCAGTGTTGTAACACATTACTACGTGATCCAAACCAGAAAAATCCCAGGATCGGGCCAACAAGAATGCGAAAAACGCGAAAGTACGAGCCAGATGAGGGAAAATCCCAGACCTAACCGAGACGTAACCGGCGTTATCCCCTAAAATATTAATCGCAACCAGGATCGGGCCAACAAGAATGCGAAAAACGCGAAAGTACGAGCCAGATGAGGGAAAATCCCAGACCTAACCGAGACGTAACCGGCGTTATCCCCTAAAATATTAATCGCAACCAGGTTTAATTGACTGTTTCGGTGTGGAACCACATTACTACGGGATCCAAACCAGAAAAAACCCAGGATCTGGCCAACAAGTATGCGAAAAACGCGAAAGTATGAGCCAGATGATTGCAAATACCAGAACTATCCCAGGCATAACCACCGTTATCCTCTAAAATACTAAGCGGAACCAGCTTTTATTGACAGTGTGGTACCACATTACTACGTGATCCAAACCAGAAAAAGCCCAGGATCTGGCCAACAAGTATGCGAAACGTGCGAAAGTACGAGGCAGATGAGGGCAAATCCCAGACCTAACCGTGACATAACCGGCGTTATCCTCTAAAATATTAATCGCAACCAGTTTAATTGACTGTTTCGGTGTGGAACCTCATTACTACGGGATCCAAAACAGAAAAAACCCAGGATCGGGCTAACAAGTATGCGAAAAACGCGAAAGTATGAGCCAGATGATTGCAAATACCAGAACAATCCCAGGCATAACAAGCGTTATCCTCCAAAATACTAAGCGGAACCAGCTTTTATTGACAGTGTGGTACCACATTACTACGTGATCCAAACCAGAAAAAGCCCAGGATCTGGCCAACAAGTATGCGAAAAACGCGAAAGTATGAGCCAGAGGATTGCAAATACCAGAACTAACCCAGACATAACCAGCGTTATCCTCTAAAATACTTATCGGAACCAGCTTCTATTGACTGTTTCAGTGTGGTACCACTTTACTACGTGGTCCAAGCCAGAAGGAGGCCAGGATGTGGCCAACAAGTATGCGAAAAATGCGAAAGTACGAGCCAGATGAGGGCAAATACCAGACCTAACCGAGACATAACCGGCGTTATCCTCTAAAATATTGATCGAAACCAGGTTTAATTGACTGTTTCAGCGTGGTACCACATTACTACGTGTTACAATCCAGAAACAGCCCAGGATTTAGCCATGAAGTATGAGAAATATGCGAAAGTATGAGCCTGATGAGGGCAAATCTTAGACCTAACCCAGACCTAACATGCGTTATCCTCTAAAATATTTATCAAGATCTGGTTTAATTGAATGTTTCGGTGTGGCACCGCATTACTACGTGATCCAAACCATAAAAAGGCTAGGATCAGGCCAACAAGTAAGCGAAATATGCGAAAGTACGAGCGAGATGAGGGCAAATAGCAGACCTAAACCAGACAAAATCGGCGGTATCCTCTAAAACATTAATCGGACCCAGGTTTAATTGACTGTTTCGATGTGGCACCACATTTCTACGTGGTCCAAGCCAGAAAAAGGCGAGGATCTGGCCAAAAACTATTCGAAACGTGCGAAAGTACGTGCCAGATGAGGACAAATCCCAGACCTAACAGAGACATAACCGGCATTATCCTCTAAAGTATTAATCGGATCCAGGTTTAATTGACAGTTTCAGTGTGGTGCCACTTCACTACGTGGTCCGAGCCAGAAGAAGGCCAGTATGTGGCCAACAAGTATGCGAAAACTGCGAAAGTACGAGCCAGTTGAGGGCAAATACCAGACCTAACCGAAACATAACCGGCGCTATCCTGTAAAATATTAATCGCAACCAGGTTTAATAGACTGTTTCGGTGTGGAACCACATTACTACGGGATCCAAACCAGAAAAAACCCAGAATCTGGCCAACAACTATGAGAAAAACGAGAAAGTATGAGCCAGATGGTTGCAAATACCAGAACTATCCCAGACATACCCAGCGTTATCCACTAAAATATTATTCGCAACCAGGTTTAATTGACTGTTTCGGTGTGGTACCACATTACTACGTGGTCCAAGCCAGAAAAAGGCCAGGATCTGGCCAAGAAGTATGCGAAAAATGCGAAAGTACGAGCCAGGTGAGGGCAAATACCATACCTAACCGAGACATTACCGGCTTTATCCTCTAAAATATTAATCGCAACCAGATTTAATTGACTGTTTCAGTGTGGTACCGCATTACTACGCGATCCAAACCAGAAAGAGGCCAGGATCTGGCCAACAAGTATGCGAAAAACGCGAAAGTACGAGCCAGATGATTGCAAATACCAGAACTCACCCAGACATAACCAGCGCTATCCTCTAAAATACTAATCTGAACCAGGGTTAATTGACTGTGTCAGTGTGGTACCACATTACTACGTGATCCAAACCAGAGAAAGGCCAGGATCTGGCCAACAAGTATGCGAAAAACGCGAAAGGACGAGCCAGATAAGGACAAATCCCTGACCTACCCGAGACATAACCAGCGTTATCCCCTAAAATATAAATCGCAACCAGGTTTAATTGACTGTTTCGGTGTTGTGCCGTATTACTACGTGATCCAAATCAGAAAAAGGCCAGGATCTGGCCACCAAGAATGCGAAAAATGCGAAAGTACGAGCCAGATGATTGCAAATACCAGCACTATCCCAGACATAACAAGCGATATCCTCTAAAATACAAATCGGAACCAGCTTCTATTGACTGTTTCAGTGTGGTACCACTTTACTACGTGGTCCAAGCCAGAAGAAGGCCAGGATGTGGCCAACAAGTATGCGAAAAACGCGAAAGGACCAGCCAGATAAGGACAAATCCCAGACCTACCCGAGACATAACCGGCGTTATCCTCTAAAATATTAATCGCAACCAGTTTAATTGACTGTTTCGGTGTGGTACCACATTACTACGTGATCCGAACCAGAAAAAGCCCAGGATCTGGCCATCAAGTATGCGAAAAACGCGAATATATGAGCCATATGATTGCAAATACCAGAACTAACCCTGACATAACCAGCGTTATCCTCTAAAATACGCATCGGATCATGCTTTTAATGACTGTTTCAGTGTGGTACCACATTACAACCTGATCCAAACCAGAAAAAGCCCAGGATCGGGCCAACAAGAATGCGAAAAATGCGAAAGTACGAGCCAGTTGAGGGCAAATCCCAGACCTACCCGAGACGTAACCGGCGTTATCCTCTAGAATACGAATCGGAACATGCTTTTAATGACTGCTTCAGTGTTGTAACACATTACTACGTGATCCAAACCAGAAAAATCCCAGGATCGGGCCAACAAGAATGCGAAAAACGCGAAAGTACGAGCCAGATGAGGGAAAATCCCAGACCTAACCGATACGTAACCGGCGTTATCCCCTAAAATATTAATCGCAACCAGGTTTAATTGACTGTTTCGGTGTGGAACCACATTACTACGGGATCCAAACCAGAAAAAACCCAGGATCTGGCCAACAAGTATGCGAAAAACGCGAAAGTATGAGCCAGATGATTGCAAATACCAGAACTATCCCAGGCATAACCAGCGTTATCCTCTAAAATACTAAGCGGAACCAGCTTTTATTGACAGTGTGGTACCACATTACTACGTGATCCAAACCAGAAAAAGCCCAGGATATGGCCAACATGTATGCGAAACGTGCGAAAGTACGAGGCAGATGAGGGCAAATCCCAGACCTAACCGTGACATAACCGGCGTTATCCTCTAAAATATTAATCGCAACCAGTTTAATTGACTGTTTCGGTGTGGAACCTCATTACTACGGAATCCAAAACAGAAAAAACCCAGGATCGGGCTAACAAGTATGCGAAAAACGCGAAAGTATGAGCCAGATGGTTGCAAATACCACAACAATCCCAGGCATAACCAGCGTTATCCTCTAAAATACTAAGCGGAACCAGCTTTTATTGACAGTGTGGTACCACATTACTACGTGATCCAAACCAGAAAAAGCCAAGGATCTGGCCAACAAGTATGCGAAAAACGCGAAAGTACGAGCCAGATGATTGCAAATACCAGAACTCACCCAGACATAACCAGCGCTATCCTCTAAAATACTAATCTGAACCAGGGTTAATTGACTGTTTCGGTGTGGTACCGCATTACTACGTGATCCACAACAGACAAAACCCAGGATCTGGTCAACAAGTATGCGAAAAACGCGAAAGTATGATCTAGAGGATTGCAAATACCAGAACTAACCTAGACATAACCAGCGTTATCCTCTAAAATACTTATCGGAACCAGCTTCTATTGACTGTTTCAGTGTGGTACCACTTTACTACGTGGTCCAAGCCAGAAGAAGGCCAGGATGTGGCCAACAAGTATGCGAAAAATGCGAAAGTACGAGCCAGATGAGGGCAAATACCAGACCTAACCGAGACATAACCGGCGTTATCCTCTAAAATATTATTCGCAACCAGGTTTAATTGACTGTTTCGGTGTGGTACCACATTACTACGTGGTCCAAGCCAGAAGAAGGCCAGGATGTGGCCAACAAGAATGCGAAAAATGCGAATGTACGAGCCTGATGAGGGAAAATCCCAGACCTAACCGAGACGTAACCGGCGTTATCCCCTAAAATATTAATCGCAACCAGGTGTAATTGACTGTTTCGGTGTGGTACCGCATTGCTACGATGATCCAAACCAGAAAGAGGCCAGGATCTGGCCAACAAGTATGCGAAAAATGCGAAAATATGGGCCAGATGATTGCAAATACCAGAACTAACCCAGACATAACCAGCGATATCCTCTAAAATATTAATCACAACCAGGTTTAATTGACTGTTTCGGTGTAGTACTGCATTACTACGTGATCCAGACCAGAAAAAGGCCAGGATCTGGCCAACATGTATGCGCAAAATGCGCAAGTACGAGCCAGTTGAGGGCAAATCCCAGACCAAACCGAGACATAACCGGCGTTATCCTCTAAAATATTAATCGCAACCAGGTTTAATTGACTGTTTCGGTGTGGTACCGCATTACTACGTGATCCAAACCAGAAAAAGGCCAGGATCTGTTCAACAAGTATGTGAAAAACGCGAAAGTATGAGCCTGATGAGGGCAAATCCAAGACCTATCCCAGACCTAACTTGCGTTATCCTCTAAAATATTGATCGAAACCAGGTTTAATCGACTGTTTCAGCGTGGTATCACATTAGTACGTGATACAATCCAGAAACAGCCCAGGATCTAGCCATGAAGTATGAGAAATATGCGAAAGTATGAGCCTGATGAGGGCAAATCCTAGACCTAACCCAATCCTAAAATGCGTTATCCTCTAAAATATTTATCAAGACCAGGTTTAATTGAATGTTTCAGTGTGGTACCACATTAATACGTGAACCAAACCAGAAAAAACCCAGGATCCGTTCAACAAGTATGTTAAAACTGCGACAGTATGACCCTGATGAGGGCAAATCCCAGGCCTAACCTAGACCTAACATGCGTTGTCCTCTAAAATATTGATGGAAACCAGGTTTAATGGACTGTTTCAGTGTGGCACCACTTTACTACGTGATCCAAAGCAGAAAAAACCCTCGATCAGGCCAACATGTATGTTAAAACTGCGAAAGTATGACCCTGATGAGGGCAAATCCCAGGACTAACCTAGACCTAACTTGCGTTATCCTCTAAAATATTGATCGAAACCAGGTTTAATCAACTGTTTCAGCGTGGTACCACATTACTACGTGATCCAATCCAGAAATAGCCCAGGATCTAGCCATGAAGTATGAGAAATATGCGAAAGTATGAGCCAGATGAGGGCAAATCCTAGACCTAACCCAGACCTAACATGCGTTATTCTCTAAAATATTTATCTAGACCAGGTTTAATTGAATGTTTCAGTGTGGTACCACATTACTGCGTGATCAAAACCAGAAAAAACCCAGGATCCGTCCAACAAGTATGTGAAGAATGCGAAAGTATCAGTCTGATCAGTGAAAATCTCAGGCCTTACCTAGACCTAACATGCGTTGTCCTCTAAAATATTGATGGAAACCAGGTTTGAATGACTGTTTCAGTATGGTACTGCATTACTACAAGATGCAATCCAGAAATAGCCCAGGATCTAGCCATCAAGTATGAGAAATATGCGAAAGAATGAGCCTGATGAGAGCAAATCCCAGACCTAACCTAGACCTAACATGCGTTATCCTCTAAGATATTGAGCGAAACCAGGTTTAATGGACTGTTTCAGTGTGGTACCACACTACTTCGTGATCCAAACCAGAGAAAGCCCAGGATCTGTTCAAGAAGTATGTGAAAAACGCTAAACTGTGAGCCTGATGAGAGCAAATCCTAGACCTAACCCAGACCTAACATGCGTTATCCTCTAAAATATTTATCAAGACCAGGTTTAATTGAATGATTCAGTGTGGTACCACATTACTACGTGAACCAAACCAGAAAAAACCCAGGATCCGTTCAACAAGTATGTTAAAACTGCGACAGTATGACCCTGATGAGGGCAAATCCCAGACCTAACCTAGACCTAACATGAATTATTCTCTAAAATATTGATCGAAACCAGGTTTACTTGACTGCTTCAGTGTGGTCCCACATTACTACGTGATCCAAACCAGAAAAAACCCAGGATCCGTTCAGCAAGTATGTGAAGAATGCGAAAGTATGAGTCTGATGAGGGAAAATCCCAGGCCTAACCTAGACCTAACATGCGCTATCCTCTAAAATATTGATCGAAACCAGGTTTAGTCGAATGTTTCAGTGTGGTCCCACATTACTACGTGATCCAAACCAGAAAAAACCCAGAATCCGTTCAGCAAGTATGTGAAGAATGCGAAAGTATGAGTCTGATGAGGTCAAATCCCAGACCATTCCCAGACTTAACTTGCGTTATCCTCTAAAATATTGAACGAAACCAGGTTTAATCGACTGTTTCAGTGTGGTACCACATTACTACGTGATCCAAACCAGAAAAAACCCAGGATCTAGCCATCAAGTACGAGAAATATGCGAAAGAATGAGCCTGATGAGAACAAATCCCAGACCTAACCTAGACCTTACATGCGTTATCCTCTAAAATATTGAGCGAAACCAGGTTTAATGAACTGTTTCAGTGTGGTACCACACTACTTCGTGATCCAAACCAGAAAAAACCCACGATCTGTTCAACAAGTATGTGAAAAACGCTAAGCTGTGAGCCTGATGAGAGCAAATCCCAGACCTAACCTAGACCTTACATGCGTTATCCTCTAAAATATTTATCCAGACCAGGTTTAATGGACTGTTTCAGTGTGGTCCCACATTACTACGTGATCCAAACCTGAAATAACACAGGATCCGTTCAACAAGTATGTGATGAATGCGAAAGTATGAGTCTGATGAGTGAAAATCCCAGGCCTAACCTAGACCTAACATGCGTTATCCTCTAAAATATTGATCGAAACCAGGTTTAATCGACTGTTTCAGTGTGGTACCCCATGACTACGTGATCCAAACCAGAAAAAACCCAGGATCCGTTCAACAAGTATGTGAAAAACGCGAAAGTATGAGCCTGATGAGGGCAAATCCAAGACCTATCCCAGACCTAACTTGCGTTGTCCTCTAAGATATTGATGGAAACCAGGTTTAATTGACTGTTTCCGTGTTGTACTTCATTTCTACGTGATGCAATCCAGAAAAAGCCCAGGATCTAGCCATCAAGTTTGAGAAATATGCGAAAGAATGAGCCTGATGAGGGCAAATCCCAGACCTAACCTAGACCTAACATGAATTATTCTCTAAAATATTGATCGAAACCAGGTTTAATTGACTGTTTCAGTGTGGTCCCACATTAGTACGTGATCCAAACCAGAAAAAACCCAGGATCCGTTCAACAAGTATGTGAAGAATGCGAAAGTATGAGTCTGATGAGTGAAAATCCCAGGCCTAACCTAGACCTAACATGCGTTATCCTCAAAAATATTGATCGAAACCTGGTTTAATCGACTGTTTCAGTGTGGTACCACATTACTATGTGATCCAAACCAGAAAAAACCCAGGATCTGTTCAACAAGTATGTGAAGAACGCTAAACTGTGAGCCTGATGAGGGCAAATCTTAGACCTAACCCAGACCTAAGATGCGTTAACCTCTAAAATATTTATCCAGACCAGGTTTCATTGAATGTTTCAGTGTGGTACCACATTACTACGTGATCCAAACCAGAAAAAACCCAGGATTCGTTCAACAAGTATGTGAAGAATGCGAAAGTATGAGTCTGATGAGTGAAAATCCCAGGCCTAACCTAGACCTAACATGCGTTATCCTCTAAAATATTGATCGAAACCTGGTTTAATCGACTGTTTCAGTGTGGTACCACATTACTATGTGATGCAATCCAGAAAAAGCCCAGGATCTAGCCATCAAGTATGAGAAATATGCGAAAGAATGAGCCTGATGAGAGCAAATCCCAGACCTAACCTAGACCTAACATGCGTTATCCTCTAAAATATTGAGCGAAACCAGGTTTAATCGACAGTTTCAGTGTGGTACCACATTACTACGTGATCCAAACCAGAAAAAACCCAGGATCTAGCCATCAAGTATGAGAAATGTGCGAAAGAATGAGCCTGATGAGAGCAAATCCCAGACCTAACCTAGACCTAACATGCGTTATCCTCTAAAATATTGAGCGAAACCAGGTTTAATGGACTGTTTCAGTGTGGCACCACACTACTACGTGATCCAAACCAGAAAAAACCCAGGATCAGTTCAACAAGTATGTGAAGTATGCGAAAGTATGAGTCTGATGAGTGAAAATCCCAGGCCTAACCTAGACCTAACATGCGTTATCCTCACAAATATTGATCGAAACATGGTTTAATCGACTGTTTCAGTGTGGTACCACATTACTATGTGATCCCAACCAGAAAATAACCCAGGATCTGTTCAACGAGTATGTGAAGTGTGCGAAAGTGTGAGTCTGATGAGTGAAAATCCCAGGCCTAACCTAGACCTAACATGCGTTATCCTCACAAATATTGATCGAAACATGGTTTAATCGACTGTTTCAGTGTGGTACCACATTACTATGTGATCCCAACCAGAAAATAACCCAGGATCTGTTCAACGAGTATGTGAAGTGTGCGAAAGTGTGAGTCTGATGAGGTCAAATCCCAGACCAATCCCAGACTTAACTTGCGTTATCCTCTTAAATATTGATCGAAACCAGGTTTAATCGACTGTTTCAGTGTGGTACCACATTACTACGTGATCCAAACGAGAAAAAACCCAGGATCTAGCCATCAAGTATGAGAAATATGCGGAAGAATGAACCTGATGAGAGCAAATCCCAGACCTAACCTAGACCTTACATGCGTTATCCTCTAAAATATTGAGCGAAACCAGGTTTAATCGACTGTTTCAGTGTGGTACCACATTACTGTGTGATGCAATCCACAAAAAGCCCAGGATCTAGCCATCAAGTATGAGAAATATGCGAAAGAATGAGCCTGATGAGAGCAAATCCCAGACCTAACCTAGACCTAACATGCGTTATCCTCTAAAATATTGAGCGAAACCAGGTTTAATGGACTGTTTCAGTGCGGCACCACACTACTACGTGATCCAAACCAGAAAAAACCCAGGATCAGTTCAACAAGTATGTGAAGAATGCGAAAGTATGAGTCTGACGAGTGTAATTCCCAGGGCTGACCTAGACCTAACATGCGTTATCCTCTAAAATATTGATCGAAACCAGGTTTAATTGACCGTTTCAGTGTGGTACCACATTACTACGTGATCCAAACCAGAAAAAACCCAGGATCCGTTCAACATGTATGTGAAGAATGCGAAAGAATGAGCCTGATGAGAGCAAATCCCAGACCTAACCTAGACCTTACATGCGTTATCCTCTAAAATATTGAGCGAAACCAGGTTTAATGGACTGTTTCAGTGTGGTACCACATTACTTCGTGATCCAAACCAGAAAAAACCCAGGATCTGTTCAACAAGTATGTGAAAAACGCTAAACTGTGAGCCTGATGAGGGCAAATCCTAGACCTAACCCAGACCTAACATGCGTTAGCCTCTAAAATATTTATCAAGACCTGGTTTAATTGAAAGTTTCAGTGTGGTACCACATTACTACGTGATGCAATCCAGAAAAAGCCCAGGATCTAGCCATCAAGTTTGAGAAATATGCGAAAGAATGTACCTGATGAGAGCAAATCCCAGACCTAACCTAGACCTAACATGAATTATTCTCTAAAATATTGATCGAAACCAGGTTTAATTGACTATTTCAGTGTGGTCCCACATTACTACGTGATCCAAACGAGAAAATAACCCAGGATCTGTTCAAGGAGTATGTGAAGTGTTGCGAAAGTATGAGTCTGATGAGGTCAAATCCGAGACCTATCCCAGACCTAACTTGCGTTATCCTCTAAAATATTGATCGAAACCAGGTTTAATCGACTGTTTCGGTGTGGTACCACGTTACTATGTGATCCCAACCAGAAAATAACCCAGGATCTGTTCAACGAGTATGTGAAGTGTGTGAAAGTGTGAGTCAGATGAGGTCAAATCCCAGACCAATCCCAGACTTAACTTGCGTTATCCTCTTAAATATTGATCGAAACCAGGTTTAATCGACTGTTTCAGTGTGGTACCACATTACTACGTGATCCAAACGAGAAAAAACCCAGGATCTAGCCATCAAGTATGAGAAATATGCGGAAGAATGAACCTGATGAGAGCAAATCCCAGGCCTAACCTAGACCTTACATGCGTTATCCTCTAAAATATTGAGCGAAACCAGGTTTAATCGACTGTTTCAGTGTGGTACCACATTACTGTGTGATGCAATCCACAAAAAGCCCAGGATCTAGCCATCAAGTATGAGAAATATGCGAAAGAATGAGCCTGATGAGAGCAAATCTCAGACCTAACCTAGACCTAACATGCGTTATCCTCTAAAATATTGAGCGAAACCAGGTTTAATGGACTGTTTCAGTGTGGTACCACACTACTTCGTGATCCAAACCAGAAAAAACCCAGGATCAGTTCAACAAGTATGTGAAAAACGCTAAACTGTGAGCCTGATGAGGGCTAATCTTAGACCTTACCCAGACCTAAGATGCGTTATCCTCTAAAATATTTATCCAGACCAGGTTTCATTGAATGTTTCAGTGTGGTCCCACATTACTACGTGATCCAAACCAGAAAAAACCCAGGATCCGTTCAACAAGTATGTGAAGAATGCGAAAGTATGAGTCTGATGAGTGAAAATCCCTGACCTAACCTAGACTTAACATGCGTTATCCTCTAAAATATTGATCGAAACCTGGTTTAATCGACTGTTTCAGTGTGGTACCACATTACTACGTGATCCAAACCAGAAAATAACCCAAGATCTGTTCAAGGAGTATGTGAAGTGTGCGAAAGTATGAGTCTGGTGAGGTCAAATCCTAGACCTATCCCAGACCTAACTTGCGTTATCCTCTAAAATATTGATCGAAACCAGGTTTAATCGACTGTTTCAGTGTGGTACCACATTACTATGTGATCCAAACCAGAAAATAACCCAGGATCTGTTCAAGGAGTATGTGAAGTGTGCGAAAGTATGAGTCTGATGAGGTCAAATCCCAGACCTATCCCAGACCTAACTTGCGTTATCCTGTAAATTATTGATCGAAACCAGGTTTAATCGACTGTTTCAGTGCGGTACCACATTACTACGTGATCCAAACCAGAAAAAACCCAGGATCAGTTCAACAAGTATGTGAAGAATGCGAAAGTATGAGTCTGATGAGTGAGAATCCCAGACCTATCCCAGACCTAACATTCGTTATCCTCAAAAATACTGATTGAAACCAGGTTTAATCGACTGTTTCAGTGTGGTACCACATTACTACGTGATCCAAACCAGAAAAAACCCAGGATCTGTTCAAGGAGTATGTGAAGTGTGCGAAAGTATGAGTCTTATGAGGTCAAATCCTAGACCTATCCCAGACCTAACTTGCGTTATCCTCTAAAATATTGATCGAAACCAGGTTTAATCGACTGTTTCAGTGTGGTACCACATTACTATGTGATCCAAACCAGAAAATAACCCAGGATCTGTTCAAGGAGTATGTGAAGTGTGCGAAAGTATGAGTCTGATGAGGTCAAATCCCCGACCTATCCCAGACCTAACTTGCGTTATCCTCTAAATTATTGATCGAAACCAGGTTTAATCGACTATTTCAGTGCGGTACCACATTACTACGTGATCCAAACCAGAAAAAACCCAGGATCAGTTCAACAAGTATGTGAAGAATGCGAAAGTATGAGTCTGATGAGTGAGAATCCCAGACCTATCCCAGACCTAACATTCGTTATCCTTTAAAATATTGATCGAAACCAGGTTTAATGGACTGTTTCAGTGTGGTACCACATTACTACGTGATCCAAACCAGAAAAAACCCAGGATCAGTTCAACAAGTATGTGAAGAATGCGAAAGTATGAGTCTGATGAGTGTAATTCCCAGGGCTGACCTAGACCTAACATGCGTTATCCTCTAAAATATTGATCGAAACCAGGTTTAATCGCCTGTTTCAGTGTGGTATCACACTACTACGTGACCCAAACCAGAAAAAACCCAGGATCTGTACAACAGGAATGTGAAAAACGCGAAAGTATGAGCCTGATGAGGGCAAATCCCAGACCAATCCCAGACCTAACTTGCGTTATCCTCTAAAATACTGATCGAAACCAGGTTTGAATGACCGTTTCAGTGTGGTACCACATTACTACGTGATCCAAACCAGAAAAAACCCAGGATCCGTTCAACAAGAATGTGAAAAATGCGAAAGTATGAGTCCGATCAGTGAAAATCTCAGGCCTTACCTAGACCTAACTTGCGTTGTCCTCTAAAATATTGATGGAAACCAGGTTTCATTGACTGTTTCAGTGTGGTACCACATTACTACGTGATCCATACGAGCAAAAACCCAGGATCTAGCCATCAAGTATGAGAAATATGCGAAAGAATGAACCTGATGAGAGCAAATCCCAGACCTAAACTAGACCTTACATGCGTTATCCTCTAAAATATTGAGCGAAACCGGGTTTAATCGACTGTTTCAGTGTGGTACCACATTACTATGTGATGCAATCCAGAAAAAGCCCAGGATCAGTTCAACAAGTATGAGAAGAATGCGAAAGTATGAGTCTGATGAGTGAGAATCCCAGACCTATCCCAGACCTAACTTGCGTTATCCTCAAAAATATTGATTGAAACCAGGTTTAATCGACTGTTTCAGTGTGGTACCACACTACTACGTGATCAAAACCAGAAAAAACCCAGGATCCGTTCAACAAGTATGTGAAGAATGCGAAAGTATCAGTCTGATCAGTGAAAATCTCAGGCCTTACCTAGACCTAACATGCGTTGTCCTCTAAAATATTGATGGAAACCAGGTTTGAATGACTGTTTCAGTATGGTACTGCATTACTACAAGATGCAATCCAGAAATAGCCCAGGATCTAGCCATCAAGTATGAGAAGAATGCGAAAGTATGAGTCTGATGAGTGAGAATCCCAGACCTATCCCAGACCTAACATTCGTTATCCTCTAAAGTATTGATCGAAACCAGGTTTAATCGACTGTTTCAGTGTGGTACCACATTACTACGTGATCCAAACCAGAAAACACCCAGGATCAGTTCAACAAGTATGTGAAGAATGCGAAAGTATGAGTCTGATGGGTGAGAATCCCAGACCTATTCCAGACCTAACATTCGTTATCCTCTAAAATATTGATCGAAACCAGGTTTAATCGACTGTTTCAGTGTGGTACCACATTACTACGTGATCCAAACCAGAAAAAACCCAGGATCAGTTTAACAAGTATGAGAAGAATGCGAAAGTATGAGTCTGATGAGTGAGAATACCAGACCTATCCCAGACCTAACATTCGTTATCCTCTAAAATATTGATCGAAACCAGGTTTAATCGACTGTTTCAGTGTGGTACCACATTACTACGTGATCCAAACCAGAAAAAACCCAGGATCAGTTCAACAAGTATGTGAAGAATGCGAAAGTATGAGTCTGATGAGTGTAATTCCCATGGCTAACCTAGACCTAACATGCGTTGTCCTCTAAAATATTGATGGAAACCAGGTTTCATTGACTGTTTCAGTGTGGTACTACATTACTACGTGATGCAATCCAGAAACAGCCCAGAATCTAGCCATGAAGTATGAGAAATATGCGAAAGAATGAGCCTGATGAGAGCAAATCCCAGACCTAACCTAGACCTAACATGCGTTATCCTCTAAAATATTGAGCGAAACCAGGTTTAATGGACTGTTTCAGTGTGGTACCACACTACTTCGTGATCCAAACCAGGAAAAACCCAGGATCCGTTCAACAAGTATGTGAAGAATGCGAAAGTATGAGTCTGATGAGTGAAAATCCCAGGCCTAACCAAGACCTAACATGCGTTGTCCTCTAAAATATTGTTGGAAACCGGGTTTCATTGACTGTTTCTGTGTGGTACCACATTACTACGTGATCCAAACCAGAAAAAACCCAGGATCCGTTCAACAAGTATGTGAAGAATGCGAAAGTATGAGTCTGATGAGTGAAAATCCCAGGCCTAACCTAGACCTAACATGCGTTATCCTCCAAAATATTGATCGAAACCTGTTTTAATCGACTGTTTCAGTTTGGTACCACATTACTATGTGATCCAAACCAGAAAATAACCCAGGACCTGTTCAACGAGTATGTGAAGTGTGCGTAGGTATGAGTCTGATGAGGGCAAATCCCAGACCTATCCCAGACCTAACTTGCGTTATCCTCTAAAATATTGATCGAAACCAGGTTTAACCGACTGTTCCAGTGTGGATCCACATTACTACGTGATCCAAACCAGAAAATAACCCAGGATCTGTTCAACGAGTATGTGAAGTGTGCGAAAGTATGAGTCTGATGAGGGCAAATCCCAGACCTATCCCAGACCTAACATGCGTTATCCTCTAAAATATTTATCACGACCAGGTTTAATTGATTGTTTCAGTGTGGACCCACATTACTACGTGATCCAAACCCGAAAAAACCCAGGATCCGTTCAACAAGTATCAGAAGAATGCGAAAGTATGAGTCTGATGAGTGAAAATCCCAGACCTAACCTACACCTAACATGCGTTTTCCTCTAAAATATTGAGCGAAACCAGGTTTAATGGACTGTTTCAGTGTGGTACCACATTACTACGTGATCCAAATCAGAAAAAACCCAGGATCTGTTCAACAAGTATGTGAAAAACGCGAAACTGTGAGCCTGATGAGGGCAAATCTTAGACCTAACCCAGACCTAAGATGCGTTATCCTCTAAAATATTTATCCAGACCAGGTTTCATTGAGTGTTTCAGTGTGGTACCACTTTACTACGTGATCCACTCCAGAAATAGCCCAGGATCTAGCCACGAAGTATGAGAAATATGCGATAGTAAGAGCCTGATGAGGGCAAATCCTAGATCTATCCCAGACCTAACTTGCGTTATCCTCTAGAATATTGATCGAAACCAGGTTTAACTGACTGTTTCAGCGTGGTAGCACATTACTACGTGATACAATGCAGAAACAGCCCAGGATCTAGCCATGAAGTATGAGAAATATGCGAAAATATGAGCCTGATGAGGGCAAATCCTAGACCTAACCCAGACCTAAGATGCGTTATTCTCTAAAATATTTATCAAGACCAGGTTTAATTGAATGTTGCAGTGTGGTGCCACATTACTACGTTAACCAAACCAGAAAAAACCCTGGATCCGTTCAACAAGTATGTTAAAACTGCGACAGTATGACCCTGATGAGGGAAAATCCCAGGCCTAACCTAGACCTAACATGCGTTGTCCTCTAAAATATTGATGGAAACCAGGTTTAATTGACTGTTTCAGTGTTGTACTTCATTACTACGTGATGCAATCCAGAAAAAGCCCAGGATCTGTTCTACATGTATGAAAAATATGCGAAAGAATGAGCCTGATGAGAGCAAATCCCAGACCTAACCTAGACCTAACATGAATTATTCTCTAAAATATTGATCGAAACCAGGTTTAATTGACTGTTTCAGTGTGGTACCACATTACTACGTGATCCAATCCAGAAATAGCCCAGGATCTAGCCATGAAGTATGAGAAATATGCGAAAGCATGAGCCTGATGAGGGCAAATCCTAGACCTTACCCAGACCTAACATGCGTTATTCTGTAAAATATTGATGGAAACCAGGTTTAATTGACTGTTTCAGTGTTGTTCTTCATTACTACGTGATCCAAAACAGAAAAAACCCAGGATCTGTTCTACATGTATGAAAAATATGCGAAAGAATGAGCCTGATGAGAGCAAATCCCAGACCTAACCTAGACCTAACATGAATTATTCTCTAAAATATTGATCGAAACCAGGTTTAACTGACTGTTTCAGTGTGGTACCACATTACTACGTGATCCAATCCAGAAATAGCCCAGGATCTAGCCATGAAGTATGAGAAATATGCGAAAGTATGAGCCTGATGAGGGCAAATCCTAGACCTAACCCTGACCTAACATACGTTATTCTGTAAAATTTTTATCAAGACCAGGTTTAATTGAATGTTTCATTGTGGTACCTCATTACTACGTGATCAAAACCAGAAAAAACCCAGGATCCGTTCAACAAGTATGTGAAGAATGCGAAAGTATGAGTCTGATGAGGTCAAATCCCAGGCCTAACCTAGACCTAGCATGAATTATTCTCTAAAATATTGATCGAAACCAGGTTTAATTGACTGTTTCAGTGTGGTCCCACATTACTACGTGATCCAAACCAGAAAAAACCCAGGATCTGTTCAACAAGTATGTGAAAAACGCTAAACTGTGAGCCTGATGAGGGCAAATCTTAGACCCAACCCAGACCTAAGATGCGTTATCCTCTAAAATATTTACCCAGACCAGGTTTCATTGAATGTTTCAGTGTGGTACCACTTTACTACGTGATCCAATCCAGAAATAGCCCATGATCTAGCCATGAAGTATGAGAAATATGCGAAAGTATGAGCCTGATGAGGGCAAATCCCAGACCTATCCCAGACCTAACTTGCGTTGTCCTCTAAGAGATTGATGGAAACCAGGTTTAATTGACTGTTTCAGTGTTGTACTTCATTACTACGTGATGCAATCCAGAAAAAGCCCAAGATCTAGCCATCAAGTATGAGAAATATGCGAAAGAGTGAGCCTGATGGGAGCAAATCCCTGACCTAACCTAGACCTACAATGAATTATTCTCTAAAATATTGATCAAAACCAGGTTTAATTGACTGTTTCAGTGTGGTACCACATTACTACGTGATCCAATCCAGAAATAGCCCAGGATCTAGCCATGTAGTATGGGAAATATGCGAAAGTATGAGCCTGATGAGGGCAAATCCTAGACCTAACCCAGACCTAACATGCGTTATTCTCTAAAATATTTATCAAGACCAGGTTTAATTGAATGTTTCAGTGTGGTACCACACTACTACGTGATCAAAACCAGAAAAAACCCAGGATCCGTTCAACAAGTATGTGAAAAACGCTAAACTGTGAGCCTGATGAGGGCAAATCCTAGACCTAACCCAGACCTAACATGCGTTATCCTCTAAAATATTTATCAATATCAGGTTTAATTGATTGTTTCAGTGTGGTCCCACATTACTACGTGATCCAAACCAGAAAAAACCCAGGATCCGTTCAGCAAGTATGTGAAGAATGCGAAAGTATGAGTCTGATGAGGGAATATCCCAGGCCTAACCTAGACCTAACATGCGCTATCCTCTAAAATATTGATCGAGACCAGGTTTAGTCGACTGTTTCAGTGTGGTCCCACATTACTACGTGATCCAAACCAGAAAACACCCAGGAGCCGTTCAACAAGTATGTGAAGAATGCGAAAGTATGAGTCTGATGAGGTCAAATCACAGACCTATCCCAGACTTAACTTGCGTTATCCTCTAAAATATTGATCGAAACCAGGTTTAATCGACTGTTTCAGCGTGGTACCACATTACTACGTGATACAATCCAGAAACAGCCCAGGATCTAGCCATGAAGTATGAGAAATATGCGAAAGTATGAGCCTGATGAGGGCAAATCCTAGACCTATCCCAGACCTAACTTGCGTTGTCCTCTAAGAGATTGATGGAAACCAGGTTTAATTGACTGTTTCAGTGTTGTACTTCATTACTACGTGATCCAAACCCGAAAAAACCCAGGATCTAGCCATCAAGTATGAGAAATATGCGGAAGAATGAGCCTGATGAGAGCAAATCCCAGACCTAACGTAGACCTAGCATGATTTATTCTCTAAAATATTGATCGAAACCAGGTTTAATTGACTGTTTCAGTGTGGTCCCACATTACTACGTGATCCAAACCAGAAAAAACCCAGAATCCGTTCAACAAGTATGTGAAGAATGCGAAAGTATGAGTCTGATGAGGTCAAATCCCAGGTCTAACCTAGACCTAACATGCATTATCCTCAAAAATATTGATCGAAACCTGGTTTAATCGACTGTTTCAGTGTGGTACCACATTACTACGTGATCCAAACCAGAAAAAACCCAGGATTTAGCCATGAAGTATGAGAAATATGCGAAAGTATGAGCCTGATGAGGGCAAATCCTAGACCTAACCCAGACCTAACAGGCGTTATCCTCTAAAATATTTATCAAGATCAGGTTTAATTGAATGTTTCGGTGTGGTACCGCATTACTACGTGATCCAAACCATAAAAAGGCTGGGATCAGGCCAACAAGTAAGCGAAATATGCGAAAGTACGAGCGAGATGAGGGCAAATAGCAGACCTAAACCAGACAAAATCGGCGTTATCCTCTAAAATATTAATCGGACCCAGATTTAATTGACTGTTTCGGTGTGGTACCACATTTCTACGTGGTCCAAGCCAGAAAAAGGCGAGGATCTGGCCAAAAACTATTCGAAACGTGCGAAAGTTCGTGCCAGATGAGGACAAATCCCAGACCTAACCGAAACATAACCGGCGCTATCCTGTAAAATATTAATCGCAACCAGGTTTAATAGACTGTTTCGGTGTGGAACCACATTACTACGGGATCCAAACCAGAAAAAACCCAGAATCTGGCCAACAACTATGAGAAAAACGAGAAAGTATGAGCCAGATGGTTGCAAATACCAGAACTATCCCAGACATACCCAGCGTTATCCACTAAAATATTATTCGCAACCAGGTTTAATTGACTGTTTCGGTGTGGTACCAGATTACTACGTGGTCCAAGCCAGAAAAAGGCCAGGATCTGGCCAACAAGTATGCGAAAAATGCGAAAGTACGAGCCAGGTGAAGGCAAATACCATACCTAACCGAGACATTACCGGAATTATCCTCTAAAATATTAATCGCAACCAGATTTAATTGACTGTTTCAGTGTGGTACCGCATTACTACGTGATCCAAACCAGAAAGAGGCCAGGATCTGGCCAACAAGTATGCGAAAAACGCGAAAGTACGAGCCAGATGATTGCAAATACCAGAACTAACCCAGGCATAACCAGCGTTATCCTCTAAAGTATTAATCGGAACCAGGTTTAATTGACTGTTTCAGTGTGGTACCACTTTACTACGTGGTCCAAGCCAGAAGAAGGCCAGGATGTGGCCAACAAGTATGCGAAAAATGCGAAAGTACGAGCCAGATAATGGCAATTACCAGTCCTATCCCAGACATAACCGGCGTTATCCTCTAAAATATTAATCGCAACCAGGATAAATTGACTGTTTCGGTGTGGTACTACATTACTACGTGGTCCAAGCCAGAAAAAGGCAAGGATCTGGCCAACAAGTATGCGAAAAACGCGAAAGTACGAGCCAGATGAGGACAAATCCCAGACCTACCCGAGACATAACCGGCGTTATCCTCTAAAATATTAATCGCAACCAGTTTAATTGACTGTTTCGGTGTGGTACCACATTACTACGTGATCCGAACCAGAAAAAGCCCAGGATCTGGCCATCAAGTATGCGAAAAACGCGAATATATGAGCCATATGATTGTAAATACCAGAACTAACCCTGACATAACCAGCGTTATCCTCTAAAATACGCATCGGAACATGCTTTTAATGACTGTTTCAGTGTGGTACCACATTACAACCTGATCCAAACCAGAAAAAGCCCAGGATCGGGCCAACAAGAATGCGAAAAATGCGAAAGTACGAGCCTGATGAGGGAAACTCCCAGAGCTAACCAAGACGTAACCGGCGTTATCCCCTAAAATATTAATCGCAACCAGGTGTAATTGACTGTTTCGGTGTGGTCCCACATTACTACGTGATCCAACCCAGAAAAAACCCAGGATCTGTTCAACAAGTATGTGAAAAACGCTAAACTGTGAGCCTGATGAGGGCAAATCTTAGACCTAACCCAGACCTAAGATGCATTATCCTCAAAAATATTGATCGAAACCTGGTTTAATCGACTGTTTCAGTGTGGTACCACATGACTATGTGATCCAGACCAGAAAATAACCCAGGATCTGTTCAACGAGTATGTGAAGTGTGCGAAAGAATGAGCCTGATGAGAGCAAATCCCAGACCTAACCTAGACCTTACATGCGTTATCCTCTAAAATATTGAGCGAAACCAGGTTTAATGGACTGTTTCAGTGTGGTACCACACTACTTCGTGATCCAAACCAGAAAAAACCCAGGATCTGTTCAACAAGTATGTGAAAAACGCTAAACTGTGAGCCTGATGAGGGCAAATCTTAGACCTAACCCAGACCTAAGATGCGTTATCCTCTAAAATATTTATCCAGACCAGGTTTCATTGGATGTTTCAGTGTGGTACCACTTTACTGCGTGATCCAATCCAGAAATAGCCCATGATCTAGCCATGAAGTATGAGAAATATGCGAAAGAATGAGCCTGATGAGAGCAAATCCCAGACCTAACCTAGATCTTACATGCGTTATCCTCTAAAATATTGAGCGAAACCAGGTTTAATGGACTGTTTCAGTGTGGTACCACACTACTAAGTGATCCAAACCAGAAAAAACCCAGGATCTGTTCAACAAGTATGTGAAAAACGCTAAACTGTGAGCCTGATGAGAGCAAATGCCAGACCTATCCTAGACCTTACATGCGTTATCCTGAAAAATATTGATCGAAACCTGGTTTAATCGACTGTTTCAGTGTGGTACCACATTACTACGTGATCCAAACCAGAAAAAACCCAGGATCTAGCCATCAGGTACGAGAAATATGCGAAAGAATGTGCCTGATGAGAGCAAATCCCAGACCTAACCTAGACCTAACATGAATTATTCTCTAAAATATTGATCGAAACCAGGTTTAATTGACTGTTTCAGTGTGGTCCCACATTACTACGTGATCCAACCCAGAAAAAACCCAGGATCTGTTCAACAAGTATGAGAAATATGCGGAAGAATGAGCCTGATGAGAGCAAATCCCAGACCTAACGTAGACCTAGCATGCATTATCCTCAAAAATATTGATGGAAACCAGGTTTCATTGACTGTTTCAGTGTGGTACTACATTACTACGTGATGCAATCCAGAAAAAGCCCAGGATCTAGCCATGAAGTATGAGAAATATGCGAAAGTAAGAGCCTGATGAGGGCAAATCCTAGACCTATCCCAGACCTAACTTGCGTTATCCTCTAAAATATTGATCGAAACCAGGTTTAATTGACTGTTTCAGCGTGGTACCACATTACTACGTGTTACAATCCAGAAACAGCCCAGGATTTAGCCATGAAGTATGAGAAATATGCGAAAGTATGAGCCTGATGAGGGCAAATCCTAGACCTAACCCAGACCTAACAGGCGTTATCCTCTAAAATATTTATCAAGATCAGGTTTAATTGAATGTTTCGGTGTGGTACCGCATTACTACGTGATCCAAACCATAAAAAGGCTGGGATCAGGCCAACAAGTAAGCGAAATATGCGAAAGTACGAGCGAGATGAGGGCAAATAGCAGACCTAAACCAGACAAAATCGGCGTTATCCTCTAAAATATTAATCGGACCCAGGTTTAATTGACTGTTTCGGTGTGGTACCACATTTCTACGTGGTCCAAGCCAGAAAAAGGCGAGGATCTGGCCAAAAACTATTCGAAACGTGCGAAAGTACGTGCCAGATGAGGACAAATCCCAGACCTAACCGAAACATAACCGGCGCTATCCTGTAAAATATTAATCGCAACCAGGTTTAATAGACTGTTTCGGTGTGGAACCACATTACTACGGGATCCAAACCAGAAAAAACCCAGAATCTGGCCAACAACTATGAGAAAAACGAGAAAGTATGAGCCAGATGGTTGCAAATACCAGAACTATCCCAGACATACCCAGCGTTATCCACTAAAATATTATTCGCAACCAGGTTTAATTGACTGTTTCGGTGTGGTACCAGATTACTACGTGGTCCAAGCCAGAAAAAGGCCAGGATCTGGCCAACAAGTATGCGAAAAATGCGAAAGTACGAGCCAGGTGAGGGCAAATACCATACCTAACCGAGACATTACCGGAATTATCCTCTAAAATATTAATCGCAACCAGATTTAATTGACTGTTTCAGTGTGGTACCGCATTACTACGTGATCCAAACCAGAAAGAGGCCAGGATCTGGCCAACAAGTATGCGAAAAACGCGAAAGTACGAGCCAGATGATTGCAAATACCAGAACTAACCCAGGCATAACCAGCGTTATCCTCTAAAGTATTAATCGGAACCAGGTTTAATTGACTGTTTCAGTGTGGTACCACTTTACTACGTGGTCCAAGCCAGAAGAAGGCCAGGATGTGGCCAACAAGTATGCGAAAAATGCGAAAGTACGAGCCAGATAATGGCAAATACCAGTCCTATCCCAGACATAACCGGCGTTATCCTCTAAAATATTAATCGCAACCAGGATAAATTGACTGTTTCGGTGTGGTACTACATTACTACGTGGTCCAGCCAGAAAAAGGCAAGGATCTGGCCAACAAGTATGCGAAAAACGCGAAAGTACGAGCCAGATGAGGACAAATCCCAGACCTACCCGAGACATAACCGGCGTTATCCTCTAAAATATTAATCGCAACCAGTTTAATTGACTGTTTCGGTGTGGTACCACATTACTACGTGATCCGAACCAGAAAAAGCCCAGGATCTGGCCATCAAGTATGCGAAAAACGCGAATATATGAGCCATATGATTGTAAATACCAGAACTAACCCTGACATAACCAGCGTTATCCTCTAAAATACGCATCGGAACATGCTTTTAATGACTGTTTCAGTGTGGTACCACATTACAACCTGATCCAAACCAGAAAAAGCCCAGGATCGGGCCAACAAGAATGCGAAAAATGCGAAAGTACGAGCCTGATGAGGGAAACTCCCAGAGCTAACCAAGACGTAACCGGCATTATCCCCTAAAATATTAATCGCAACCAGGTGTAATTGACTGTTTCGGTGTGGTACTGCATTACTACGTGATCCAAACCATAAAAAGGCCAGGATCGGGCCAACAAGAATGCGAAAAACGCGAAAGTACGAGCCAGATAAGGACAAATCCCAGACCTACCCGCGACATAACCGGCGTTATCCTCTAAGATATTGATCGAAACCAGGTTTAATCGTCTGTTTCAGTGTGGTACCACATTACTACGTGTTCCAAATCAGAAAATACCCAGGATCCGTTCAACGAGTATGTGAAGAAGGCGAAAGTATGAGTCTGATAAGTGAAAATCTCAAGCCTTACCTAGACCTAACTTGCGTTGTCCTCTAAAATATTGATGGAAATCAGGTTTCATTGACTGTTTCAGTGTGGTACTACATTACTACGTGATGCAATCCAGAAAAAGCCCATGATCTAGCCATCAAGTATGAGAAATATGCGAAAGAATGAGCCTAATGAGAGCAAATCCCAGACCTAACCTAGACCTAACATGCGTTATGCTCTAAAATATTGAGCGAAACCAGGTTTAATGGACTGTTTCAGTGTGGTACCACACTACTTCGTGATCCAAACCAGAAAAAACCCAGGATCTGTTCAACAAGTATGTGAAAAACTCGAAACTGTGAGCCTGATGAGGGCAAATCTTAGACCTAACCTTGACCTAACATGCGTTATCCTCTAAAATATTGAGCGAAACCAGGTTTGATGGACTGTTTCAGTGTGGTACCACACTACTACGGGATCCAAACCAGAAAAAACCCAGGATCTGTTCAACAAGTATGAGAAAAACGCGAAAGTATGAGTCTGATGAGGGCGAATCCCAGACCTATGCCAGACCTAACTTGCGTTGTCCTCTAAAATATTTATCAAGACCAGGTTTAATTGAATGTTTCAGTGTGGTACCACATTACTACGTGATCAAAACCAGAAAAAACCCAAGATCCGTTCAACAAGTATGTGAAGAATGCGAAAGTATGAGTCTGATCAGTGAAAATCTCAGGCCTTACCTAGACCTAACTTGCGTTGTCCTCTAAAATATTGATCGAAACTAGGTTTAATTGACTGTTTCAGTGTTGTACTTCATTACTACGTGATGCAATCCAGAAAAAGCCCAGGATCTAGCCATCAAGTATGAGAAATATGCGAAAGAATGAGCCTGATGAGAGCAAATCCCAGACCTAACCTAGACCTAACATGCGTTATCCTCTAAAATATTGAGCGAAACCAGGTTTAATGGACTGTTTCAGTGTGGTACCACACTACTTCGTGATCCAAACCAGAGAAAGCCCAGGATCTGTTCAAGAAGTATGTGAAAAACGCTATACTGTGAGCCTGATGAGGGCAAATCCTAGACCTAACCCAGACCTAACATGCGTTGTCCTCTAAAATATTGATGGAAACCAGGTTTCAATGACTGTTTCAGTGTGGTACTACATTACTACGTGATGCAATCCAGAAATAGCCCAGGATCTAGCCATCAAGTATGAGAAATATGCGAAAGAATGAGCCTGATGAGAGCAAATCCCAGACCTAACCTAGACCTAACATGCGTTATCCTCTAAAATATCGAGCGAAACCAGGTTTAATGGACTGTTTCAGTGTGGTACCACACTACTTCGTGATCCAAACCAGAGAAAGCCCAGGATCTGTTCAGGAAGTATGTGAAAAACGCTATACTGTGAGCCTGATGAGGGCAAATCCTAGACCTAACCCAGACCTAACATGCGTTATCCTCTAAAATATTTATCAAGATCAGGTTTAATTGATTGTTTCAGTGTGGTCCCACATTACTACGTGATCCAAACCAGAAAAAACCCAGGAGCCGTTCAACAAGTATGTGAAGAATGCGAAAGTATGAGTCTGATGAGGTCAAATCCCAGACCTATCCCAGACTTAACTTGCGTTATCCTCTAAAATATTGATCAAAACCAGGTTTAATCGACTGTTTCAGCGTGGTACCACATTACTACGTGATACAATCCAGAAACAGCCCAGGATCTAGCCATGAAGTATGAGAAATATGCGAAAGTATGAGCCTGATGAGGGCAAATCCTAGACCTAACCCAAACCTAACATGCGTTATCCTCTAAAATATTTATCAAGACCAGGTTTAATTGAATGTTGCAGTGTGGTGCCACATTACTACGTTAACCAAACCAGAAAAAACCCTGGATCCGTTCAACAAGTATGTTAAAACTGCGACAGTATGACCCTGATGAGGGCAAATCCCAGGCCTAACCTAGACCTAACATGCGTTGTCCTCTAAAATATTGATGGAAACCAGGTTTAATTGACTGTTTCAGTGTTGTACTTCATTACTACGTGATGCAATCCAGAAAAAGCCCAGGATCTGTTCTACATGTACGAAAAATATGCGAAAGAATGAGCCTGATGAGAGCAAATCCCAGACCTAACCTAGACCTAACATGAATTATTCTCTAAAATATTGATCGAAACCAGGTTTAATTGACCGTTTCTGTGTGGTACCACATTACTACGTGATCCAATCCAGAAATAGTCCAGGATCTAGCCATGAAGTATGAGAAATATGCGAAAGCATGAGCCTGATGAGGGCAAATCCTAGACCTAACCCAGACCTAACATGCGTTATTCTGTAAAATATTGATGGAAACCAGGTTTAATTGACTGTTTCATTGTGGTACCTCATTACTACGTGATCAGAACCAGAAAAAACCCAGGATCCGTTCAACAAGTATGTGAAGAATGCGAAAGTATGAGTCTGATGAGGTCAAATCCCAGGCCTAACCTAGACCTAGCATGAATTATTCTCTAAAATATTGATCGAAACCAGGTTTAATTGACTGTTTCATTGTGGTCCCACATTACTACGTGATCCAAACCAGAAAAAACCCAGGATCTGTTCAACAAGTATGTGAAAAACGCTAAACTGTGAGCCTGATGAGGGCAAATCTTAGACCTAACCCAGACCTAAGATGCGTTATCCTCTAAAATATTTACCCAGACCAGGTTTCATTGAATGTTTCAGTGTGGTACCACTTTACTACGTGATCCAATCCAGAAATAGCCCATGATCTAGCCATGAAGTATGAGAAATATGCGAAAGTATGAGCCTGATGAGGGCCAATCCCAGACCTAACTTGCGTTGTCCTCTAAGAGATTGATGGAAACCAGGTTTAATTCACTGTTTCAGTGTTGTACTTCATTACTACGTGATCCAAACCCGAAAAAACCCAGGATCTAGCCATCAAGTATGAGAAATATGCGGAAGAATGAGCCTGATGAGAGCAAATCCCAGACCTAACCTAGACCTAGCATGAATTATTCTCTAAAATATTGATCGAAACCAGGTTTAATTGACTGTTTCAGTGTGGTCCCACACTACTACGTGATCCAAACCAGAAAAAACCTAAAATCCGTTCAACAAGTATGTGAAGAATGCGAAAGTATGAGTCTGATGAGGTCAAATCCCATGTCTAACCTAGACCTAACATGCATTATCCTCAAAAATATTGATCGAAACCTGGTTTAATCGACGGTTTCAGTGTGGTACCACACTACTTCGTGATCCAAGCCAGAAAAAACCCAGGATCTGTTCAACAAGTATGTGAAAAACGCTAAACTGTGAGCCTGATGAGGGCAAATCTTAGACCTAACCCAGAGCTAAGATGCGTTATCCTCTAAAATATTTAAACAGACCAGGTTTCATTGGATGTTTCAGTGTGGTACCACTTTACTACGTGATCCAATCCAGAAATAGCCCATGATCAAGCCATGAAGTATGAGAAATATGTGAAAGAATGAGCCTGATGAGAGCAAATCCCAGACCTAACCTAGACCTAACTTGCGTTGTCCTCTAAAATATTGATCGAAACTAGGTTTAATTGACTGTTTCAGTGTTGTACTTCATTACTACGTGATGCAATCCAGAGAAAGCCCAAGATCTAGCCATCAAGTATGAGAAATATGCGAAAGAGTGAGCCTGATGGGAGCAAATCCCTGACCTAACCTAGACCTACAATGAATTATTCTGTAAAATATTGATCAAAACCAGGTTTAATTGACTGTTTCAGTGTGGTACCACATTACTACGTGATCCAATCCAGAAATAGCCCAGGATCTAGCCATGAAGTATGGGAAATATGCGAAAGTATGAGCCTGATGAGGGCAAATCCTAGACCTAACCCAGACCTAACATGCGTTATTCTCTAAAATATTTATCAAGACCAGGTTTAATTGAATGTTTCAGTGTGGTACCACACTACTACGTGATCAAAACCAGAAAAAACCCAGGATCCGTTCAACAAGTATGTGAAGAATGCGAAAGTATGAGTCTGATCAGTGAAAATCTCAGGCCTTACCTAGACCTAACATGCGTTGTCCTCTAAAATATTGATGGAAACCAGGTTTCAATGACTGTTTCAGTGTGGTACTACATTACTACGTGATGCAATCCAGAAATAGCCCAGGATCTAGCCATCAAGTATGAGAAATATGCGAAAGAATGAGCCTGATGAGAGCAAATCCCAGACCTAACCTGGACCTAACATGCGTTATCCTCTAAAATATTGAGCGAAACCAGGTTTAATGGACTGTTTCAGTGTGGTACCACACTACTTCGTGATCCAAACCAGAGAAAGCCCAGGATCTGTTCAAGAAGTATGTGAAAAACGCTAAACTGTGAGCCTGATGAGGGCAAATCCTAGACCTAACCCAGACCTAACATGCGTTGTCCTCTAAAATATTGATGGAAACCAGGTTTCAATGACTGTTTCAGTGTGGTACTACATTACTACGTGATGCAATCCAGAAATAGCCCAGGATCTAGCCATCAAGTATGAGAAATATGCGAAAGAATGAGCCTGATGAGAGCAAATCCCAGACCTAACCTAGACCTAACATGCGTTATGCTCTAAAATATTGAGCGAAACCAGGTTTAATGGACTGTTTCAGTGTGGTACCACACTACTTCGTGATCCAAACCAGAGAAAGCCCAGGATCTGTTCAGGAAGTATGTGAAAAACGCTATACTGTGAGCCTGATGAGGGCAAATCCTAGACCTAACCCAGACCTAACATGCGTTATCCTCTAAAATATTTATCAAGATCAGGTTTAATTGATTGTTTCAGTGTGGTCCCACATTACTACGTGATCCAAACCAGAAAAAACCCAGGAGCCGTTCAACAAGTATGTGAAGAATGCGAAAGTATGAGTCTGATGAGGTCAAATCCCAGACCTATCCCAGACTTAACTTGCGTTATCCTCTAAAATATTGATCGAAACCAGGTTTAATCGACTGTTTCAGCGTGGTACCACATTACTACGTGATACAATCCAGAAACAGCCCAGGATCTAGCCATGAAGTATGAGAAATATGCGAAAGTATGAGCCTGATGAGGGCAAATCCTAGACCTAACCCAAACCTAACATGCGTTATCCTCTAAAATATTTATCAAGACCAGGTTTAATTGAATGTTGCAGTGTGGTGCCACATTACTACGTTAACCAAACCAGAAAAAACCCTGGATCCGTTCAACAAGTATGTTAAAACTGCGACAGTATGACCCTGATGAGGGCAAATCCCAGGCCTAACCTAGACCTAACATGCGTTGTCCTCTAAAATATTGATGGAAACCAGGTTTAATTGACTGTTTCAGTGTTGTACTTCATTACTACGTGATGCAATCCAGAAAAAGCCCAGGATCTGTTCTACATGTACGAAAAATATGCGAAAGAATGAGCCTGATGAGAGCAAATCCCAGACCTAACCTAGACCTAACATGAATTATTCTCTAAAATATTGATCGAAACCAGGTTTAATTGACCGTTTCTGTGTGGTACCACATTACTACGTGATCCAATCCAGAAATAGTCCAGGATCTAGCCATGAAGTATGAGAAATATGCGAAAGCATGAGCCTGATGAGGGCAAATCCTAGACCTAACCCAGACCTAACATGCGTTATTCTGTAAAATATTGATGGAAACCAGGTTTAATTGACTGTTTCATTGTGGTACCTCATTACTACGTGATCAAAACCAGAAAAAACCCAGGATCCGTTCAACAAGTATGTGAAGAATGCGAAAGTATGAGTCTGATGAGGTCAAATCCCAGGCCTAACCTAGACCTAGCATGAATTATTCTCTAAAATATTGATCGAAACCAGGTTTAATTGACTGTTTCATTGTGGTCCCACATTACTACGTGATCCAAACCAGAAAAAACCCAGGATCTGTTCAACAAGTATGTGAAAAACGCTAAACTGTGAGCCTGATGAGGGCAAATCTTAGACCTAACCCAGACCTAAGATGCGTTATCCTCTAAAATATTTACCCTGACCAGGTTTCATTGAATGTTTCAGTGTGGTACCACTTTACTACGTGATCCAATCCAGAAATAGCCAATGATCTAGCCATGAAGTATGAGAAATATGCGAAAGTATGAGCCTGATGAGGGCCAATCCCAGACCTAACTTGCGTTGTCCTCTAAGAGATTGATGGAAACCAGGTTTAATTCACTGTTTCAGTGTTGTACTTCATTACTACGTGATCCAAACCCGAAAAAACCCAGGATCTAGCCATCAAGTATGAGAAATATGCGGAAGAATGAGCCTGATGAGAGCAAATCCCAGACCTAACCTAGACCTAGCATGAATTATTCTCTAAAATATTGATCGAAACCAGGTTTAATTGACTGTTTCAGTGTGGTCCCACACTACTACGTGATCCAAACCAGAAAAAACCTAGAATCCGTTCAACAAGTATGTGAAGAATGCGAAAGTATGAGTCTGATGAGGTCAAATCCCATGTCTAACCTAGACCTAACATGCATTATCCTCAAAAATATTGATCGAAACCTGGTTTAATCGACGGTTTCAGTGTGGTACCACACTACTTCGTGATCCAAGCCAGAAAAAACCCAGGATCTGTTCAACAAGTATGTGAAAAACGCTAAACTGTGAGCCTGATGAGGGCAAATCTTAGACCTAACCCAGAGCTAAGATGCGTTATCCTCTAAAATATTTAAACAGACCAGGTTTCATTGGATGTTTCAGTGTGGTACCACTTTACTACGTGATCCAATCCAGAAATAGCCCATGATCAAGCCATGAAGTATGAGAAATATGTGAAAGAATGAGCCTGATGAGAGCAAATCCCAGACCTAACCTAGACCTAACTTGCGTTGTCCTCTAAAATATTGATCGAAACTAGGTTTAATTGACTGTTTCAGTGTTGTACTTCATTACTACGTGATGCAATCCAGAGAAAGCCCAAGATCTAGCCATCAAGTATGAGAAATATGCGAAAGAGTGAGCCTGATGGGAGCAAATCCCTGACCTAACCTAGACCTACAATGAATTATTCTGTAAAATATTGATCAAAACCAGGTTTAATTGACTGTTTCAGTGTGGTACCACATTACTACGTGATCCAATCCAGAAATAGCCCAGGATCTAGCCATGAAGTATGGGAAATATGCGAAAGTATGAGCCTGATGAGGGCAAATCCTAGACCTAACCCAGACCTAACATGCGTTATTCTCTAAAATATTTATCAAGACCAGGTTTAATTGAATGTTTCAGTGTGGTACCACACTACTACGTGATCAAAACCAGAAAAAACCCAGGATCCGTTCAACAAGTATGTGAAGAATGCGAAAGTATGAGTCTGATCAGTGAAAATCTCAGGCCTTACCTAGACCTAACATGCGTTGTCCTCTAAAATATTGATGGAAACCAGGTTTCAATGACTGTTTCAGTGTGGTACTACATTACTACGTGATGCAATCCAGAAATAGCCCAGGATCTAGCCATCAAGTATGAGAAATATGCGAAAGAATGAGCCTGATGAGAGCAAATCCCAGACCTAACCTGGACCTAACATGCGTTATCCTCTAAAATATTGAGCGAAACCAGGTTTAATGGACTATTTCAGTGTGGTACCACACTACTTCGTGATCCAAACCAGAGAAAGCCCAGGATCTGTTCAAGAAGTATGTGAAAAACGCTAAACTGTGAGCCTGATGAGGGCAAATCCTAGACCTAACCCAGACCTAACATGCGTTATCCTCTAAAATATTTATCAAGATCAGGTTTAATTGATTGTTTCAGTGTGGTCCCACATTACTACGTGATCCAAACCAGAAAAAACCCAGGATCCGTTCAGCAAGTATGTGAAGAATGCGAAAGTATGAGTCTGATGAGGGAAAATCCCAGGCCTAACCTAGACCTAACATGCGCTATCCTCTAAAATATTGATCGAAACCAGGTTTAGTCGACTGTTTCAGTGTGGTCCCACATTACTACGTTATCCAAACCAGAAAAAACCCAGGAGCCGTTCAACAAGTATGTGAAGAATGCGAAAGTATGAGTCTGATGAGGTCAAATCCCAGACCTATCCCAGACTTAACTTGCGTTATCCTCTAAAATATTGATCGAAACCAGGTTTAATCGTCTGTTTCAGCGTGGTACCACATTACTACGTGATACAATCCAGAAACAGCCCAGGATCTAGCCATGAAGTATGAGAAATATGCGAAAGTATGAGCCTGATGAGGGCAAATCCTAGACCTAACCCAAACCTAACATGCGTTATCCTCTAAAATATTTATCAAGACCAGGTTTAATTGAATGTTGCAGTGTGGTGCCACATTACTACGTTAACCAAACCAGAAAAAACCCTGGATCCGTTCAACAAGTATGTTAAAACTGCGACAGTATGACCCTGATGAGGGCAAATCCCAGGCCTAACCTAGACCTAACATGCGTTGTCCTCTAAAATATTGATGGAAACCAGGTTTAATTGACTGTTTCAGTGTTGTACTTCATTACTACGTGATGCAATCCAGAAAAAGCCCAGGATCTGTTCTACATGTATGAAAAATATGCGAAAGAATGAGCCTGATGAGAGCAAATCCCAGACCTAACCTAGACCTAACATGAATTATTCTCTAAAATATTGATCGAAACCAGGTTTAATTGACTGTTTCAGTGTGGTACCACATTACTACGTGATCCAATCCGGAAATAGCCCAGGATCTAGCCATGAAGTATGAGAAATATGCGAAAGCATGAGCCTGATGAGGGCAAATCCTAGACCTAACCCAGACCTAACATGCGTTATTCTGTAAAATATTGATGGAAACCAGGTTTAATTGACTGTTTCAGTGTTGTACTTCATTACTACGTGATCCAAAACAGAAAAAACCCAGGATCTGTTCTACATGTATGAAAAATATGCGAAAGAATGAGCCTGATGAGAGCAAATCCCAGACCTAACCTAGACCTAACATGAATTATTCTCTAAAATATTGATCGAAACCAGGTTTAATTGACTGTTTCAGTGTGGTACCACATTACTACGTGATCCAATCCAGAAATAGCCCAGGATCTAGCCATGAAGTATGAGAAATATGCGAAAGTATGAGCCTGATGAGGGCAAATCCTAGACCTAACCCTGACCTAACATGCGTGATTCTGTAAAATTTTTATCAAGACCAGGTTTAATTGAATGTTTCATTGTGGTATCTCATTACTACGTGATCAAAACCAGAAAAAACCCAGGATCCCTTCAGCAAGTATGTGAAGAATGCGAAAGTATGAGTCTGATGAGGTCAAATCCCAGGCCTAACCTAGACCTAGCATGAATTATTCTCTAAAATATTGATCGAAACCAGGTTTAATTGACTGTTTCAGTGTGGTCCCACATTACTACGTGATCCAACCCAGAAAAAACCCAGGATCTGTTCAACAAGTACGTGAAAAACGCTAAACTGTGAGCCTGATGAGGGCAAATCTTAGACCTAACCCAGACCTAAGATGCGTTATCCTCTAAAATATTTACCCAGACCAGGTTTCATTGAATGTTTCAGTGTGGTACCACTTTACTACGTGATCCAATCCAGAAATAGCCCATGATCTAGCCATGAAGTATGAGAAATATGCGAAAGTATGAGCCTGATGAGGGCAAATCCCAGACCTATCCCAGACCTAACTTGCGTTGTCCTCTAAGAGATTGATGGTAACCAGGTTTAATTGACTGTTTCAGTGTTGTACTTCATTACTACGTGATCCAAACCCGAAAAAACCCAGGATCTAGCCATCAAGTATGAGAAATATGCGGAAGAATGAGCCTGATGAGAGCAAATCCCAGACCTAACCTAGACCTAGCATGAATTATTCTCTAAAATATTGATCGAAACCAGGTTTAATTGACTGTTTCAGTGTGGTCCCACATTACTACGTGATCCAAACCAGAAAAAACCCAGAATCCGTTCAACAAGTATGTGAAGAATGCGAAAGTATGAGTCTGATGAGGTCAAATCCCAGGTCTAACCTAGACCTAACATGCATTATCCCCAAAAATATTGATCGAAACCTGGTTTAATCGACTGTTTCAGTGTGGTACCACATTACTATGTGATCCAAACTAGAAAATAACCCAGGATCTGTTCAACGAGTATGTGAAGTGTGCGAAAGAATGAGCCTGATGAGAGCAAATCCCAGACCTAACCTAGACCTTACATGCGTTATCCTCTAAAATATTGAGCGAAACCAGGTTTAATGGACTGTTTCAGTGTGGTACCACACTACTTCGTGATCCAAACCAGAAAAAACCCAGGATCTGTTCAAGAAGTATGTGAAAAACGCTAAACTGTGAGCCTGATGAGGGCAAATCTTAGACCTAACCCAGACCTAAGATGCGTTATCCTCTAAAATATTTATCCAGACCAGGTTTCATTGCATGTTTCAGTGTGGTACCACTTTACTGCGTGATCCAATCCAGAAATAGCCCATGATCTAGCCATGAAGTATGAGAAATATGCGAAAGAATGAGCCTGATGAGAGCAAATCCCAGACCTAACGTAGACCTTACATGCGTTATCCTCTAAAATATTGAGCGAAACCAGGTTTAATGGACTGTTTCAGTGTGGTACCACACTACTTCGCGATCCAAACCAGAAAAAACCCAGGATCTGTTCAACAAGTATGTGAAAAACGCTAAACTGTGAGCCTGATGAGAGCAAATCCCAGACCTATCCTAGACCTTACATGCGTTATCCTCAAAAATATTGATCGAAACCTGGTTTAATCGACTGTTTCAGTGTGGTACCACATTACTACGTGATCCAAACCAGAAAAAACCCAGGATCTAGCCATCAAGTACGAGAAATATGCGAAAGAATGTGCCTGATGAGAGCAAATCCCAGACCTATCCTAGACCTTACATGCGTTATCCTCTAAAATATTGAGCGAAACCAGGTTTAATGGACTGTTTCAGTGTGGTCCCACATTACTACGTGATCCAAACCAGAAGTAACCCAGGATCTGTTCTACATGTATGAAACATATGCGAAAGAATGAGCCTGATGAGAGCAAATCCCAGACCTAACCTAGACCTAACATGAATTATTCTCTAAAATATTTATCAAGATCAGGTTTAATTGAATGTTTCGGTGTGGTACCGCATTACTACGTGATCCAAACCATAAAAAGGCTGGGATCAGGCCAACAAGTAAGCGAAATATGCGAAAGTACGAGCGAGATGAGGGCAAATAGCAGACCTAAACCAGACAAAATCGGCGTTATCCTCTAAAATATTAATCGGACCCAGGTTTAATTGACTGTTTCGGTGTGGTACCACATTTCTACGTGGTCCAAGCCAGAAAAAGGCGAGGATCTGGCCAAAAACTATTCGAAACGTGCGAAAGTACGTGCCAGATGAGGACAAATCCCAGACCTAACCGAGACATAACCGGCGTTATCCTCTAAAGTATTAATCGGATCCAGGTTTAATTGACAGTTTCAGTGTGGTACCACTTCACTACGTGGTCCAAGCCAGAAGAAGGCCAGGATGTGGCCAGCAAGTATGCGAAAACTGCGAAAGTACGAGCCAGTTGAGGGCAAATACCAGACCTAACCGAAACATAACCGGCGCTATCCTGTAAAATATTAATCACAACCAGGTTTAATTGACTGTTTCAGCGTGGTACCACATTACTACGTGTTACAATCCAGAAACAGCCCAGGATTTAGCCATGAAGTATGAGAAATATGCGAAAGTATGAGCCTGATGAGGGCAAATCCTAGACCTAACCCAGACCTAACAGGCGTTATCCTCTAAAATATTGAGCGAAACCAGGTTTAATGGACTGTTTCAGTGTGGTCCCACATTACTACGTGATCCAAACCAGAAGTAACCCAGGATCTGTTCTACATGTATGAAAAATATGCGAAAGAATGAGCCTGATGAGAGCAAATCCCAGACCTAACCTAGACCTGACATGAATTATTCTCTAAAATATTGATCGAAACCAGGTTTAATTGACAGTTTCAGTGTGGTACCACATTACTACGTGATTCAATCCAGAAATAGCCCAGGATCTAGCCATGAAGTATGAGAAATATGCGAAAGTATGAGCCTGATGAGGGCAAATCCTAGACCTAACCCAGACCTAACATGCGTTATTCTGTAAAATTTTTATCAAGACCAGGTTTAATTGAATGTTTCATTGTGGTACCTCATTACTACGTGATGCAATCCAGAAAAAGCCCAGGATCTAGCCATGAAGTATGAGAAATATGCGAAAGTAAGAGCCTGATGAGGGCAAATCCTAGACCTATCCCAGACCTAACTTGCGTTATCCTCTAAAATATTGATCGAAACCAGGTTTAATTGACTGTTTCAGCGTGGTATCTCATTACTACGTGATCCAACCCAGAAAAAACCCAGGATCTGTTCAACAAGTATGTGAAAAACGCTAAACTGTGAGCGTGATGAGGGCAAATCTTAGACCTAACCCAGACCTAAGATGCGTTATCCTCTAAAATATTTACCCAGACCAGGTTTCATTGAATGTTTCAGTGTGGTACCACTTTACTACGTGTTACAATCCAGAAACAGCCCAGGATTTAGCCATGAAGTATGAGAAATATGCGAAAGTATGAGCCTGATCAGGGCAAATCCTAGACCTAACCCAGACCTAACAGGCGTTATCCTCTAAAATATTTATCAAGATCAGGTTTAATTGAATGTTTCGGTGTGGTACCGCATTACTACGTGATCCAAACCATAAAAAGGCTGGGATCAGGCCAACAAGTAAGCGAAATATGCGAAAGTACGAGCGAGATGAGGGCAAATAGCAGACCTAAACCAGACAAAATCGGCGTTATCCTCTAAAATATTAATCGGACCCCGGTTTAATTGACTGTTTCGGTGTGGTACCACATTTCTACGTGGTCCAAGCCAGAAAAAGGCGAGGATCTGGCCAAAAACTATTCGAAACGTGCGAAAGTACGTGCCAGATGAGGACAAATCCCAGACCTAACCGAGACATAACCGGCGTTATCCTCTAAAGTATTAATCGGATCCAGGTTTAATTGACAGTTTCAGTGTGGTACCACTTCACTACGTGGTCCAAGCCAGAAGAAGGCCAGGATGTGGCCAACAAGTATGCGAAAACTGCGAAAGTACGAGCCAGTTGAGGGCAAATACCAGACCTAACCGAAACATAACCGGCGCTATCCTGTAAAATATTAATCGCAACCAGGTTTAATAGACTGTTTCGGTGTGGAACCACATTACTACATGATCCAAACCAGAAAAAGCCCAGGATCGGGCCAACAAGAACGCGAAAAACGCGAAAGTACGAGCCAGATAAGGACAAATCCCAGACCTACCCGAGACATAACCGGCGTTATCCTCTAAAATATTAATCGCAACCAGGTTTAATTGACTGTTACGGTGTGGAACCTCATTACTACGGGATCTACAACAGAAAAAACCCAGGATCTGGTCAACAAGTATGCGAAAAACGCGAAAGTATGAGCCAGAGGATTGCAAATACCAGAACTAACCCAGACATAACCAGCGTTGTCCTCTAAAATACTTATCGGAACCAGCTTCTATTGACTGTTTCAGTGTGGTACCACATTACTACGGGATCCAAAACAGAAAAAACCCAGGATCTGGCCAACAATTATGCGACAAACGCGAAAGTATGAGGCAGATGATTGCAAATACCGGAACTAACCCAGGCGTAACCAGCGTTATCCTCTAAAGTATTAATCGCAACCAGGTTAAATTGACTGTTTCGTTGTGGAACCACATTACTGCGGGATCCAACCCAGAAAAAGCCCAGGGTCTGGCCAACAAGTATGCGAAAAATGCGAAAGTACGATCCAGATGAGGGCAAATCTCAGACCTAACCGAGACATAACCGGCGTTATCCTCTAAAATATTAATCGCAACCAGGTTAAATTGACTGTTTCGTTGTGGAACCACATTACTACGTGGTCCAAGCCAGAAAAAGGCAAGGATCTGGCCAACAAGTATGCGAAAAACGCGAAAGTACGAGCCAGGTGAGGACAAATCCCAGACCTACCCGAGACATAACCGGCGTTATCCTCTAAAATATTAATCGCAACCAGCTTCTATTGACTGTTTCAGTGTGGTACCACATTACTACGTGATCCAAACCAGAAAAAGCCCAGGATCTGGCCAACAAGTATGCGAAAAACGCGAATATATGAGCCATATGATTGCAAATACCAGAACTAACCCTGACATAACCAGCGTTATCCTCTAAAATACGCATCGGAACATGCTTTTAATGACTGTTTCAGTGTGGTACCACATTACAACGTGATCCAAACCAGAAAATGCCCAGGATCGGGCCAACAAGAACGCGAAAAACGCGAAAGTACGAGCCAGATAAGGACAAATCCCAGACCTACCCGAGACATAACCGGCGTTATCCTCTAAAATATTAATCGCAACCAGGTTTAATTGACTGTTTCGGTGTGGAACCTCATTACTACGGGATCTACAACAGAAAAAACCCAGGATCTGGTCAACAAGTATGCGAAAAACGCGAAAGTATGAGCCAGAGGATTGCAAATACCAGAACTAACCCAGACATAACCAGCGTTGTCCTCTAAAATACTTATCGGAACCAGCTTCTATTGACTGTTTCAGTGTGGTACCACATTACTACGGGATCCAAAACAGAAAAAACCCAGGATCTGGCCAACAAGTATGCGACAAACGCGAAAGTATGAGGCAGATGATTGCAAATACCGGAACTAACCCAGGCATAACCAGCGTTATCCTCTAAAGTATTAATCGCAACCAGGTTAAATTGACTGTTTCGTTGTGGAACCACATTACTGCGGGATCCAACCCAGAAAAAACCCAGGGTCTGGCCAACAAGTATGCGAAAAATGCGAAAGTACGATCCAGATGAGGGCAAATCTCAGACCTAACCGAGACATAACCGGCGTTATCCTCTAAAATATTATTCGCAACCAGGTTTAATTGACTGTTTCGGTGTGGTACCGCATTACTACGTGATCCACAACAGAAAAAACCCAGGATCTGATCAACAAGCATGCGAAAAACGCGAAAGTATGAGCCAGAGGATTGCAAATACCAGAACTAACCCAGACATAACCAGCGTTATCCTCTAAAATACTTATCGGAACCAGCTTCTATTGACTGTTTCAGTGTGGTACCACTTTACTACGTGGTCCAAGCCAGAAGAAGGCCAGGATGTGGCCAACAAGTATGCGAAAAATGCGAAAGTACGAGCCAGATGAGGGCAAATACCAGACCTAACCGAGACATAACCGGCGTTATCCTCTAAAGTATTAATCGCAACCAGGTTAAATTGACTGTTTCGTTGTGGAACCACATTACTGCGGGATCCAACCCAGAAAAAACCCAGGGTCTGGCCAACAAGTATGCGAAAAATGCGAAAGTACGATCCAGATGAGGGCAAATCTCAGACCTAACCGAGACATAACCGGCGTTATCCTCTAAAATATTATTCGCAACCAGGTTTAATTGACTGTTTCGGTGTGGTACCGCATTACTACGTGATCCACAACAGAAAAAACCCAGGATCTGGTCAACAAGCATGCGAAAAACGCGAAAGTATGAGCCAGAGGATTGCAAATACCAGAACTAACCCAGACATAACCAGCGTTATCCTCTAAAATACTTATCGGAACCAGCTTCTATTGACTGTTTCAGTGTGGTACCACTTTACTACGTGGTCCAAGCCAGAAGAAGGCCAGGATGTGGCCAACAAGTATGCGAAAAATGCGAAAGTACGAGCCAGATGAGGGCAAATACCAGACCTAACCGAGACATAACCGGCGTTATCCTCTAAAATATTAATCGCAACCAGGTTAAATTGACTGTTTCGTTGTGGAACCACATTACTGCGGGATCCAACCCAGAAAAAACCCAGGGTCTGGCCAACAAGTATGCGAAAAATGCGAAAGTACGATCCAGATGAGGGCAAATCTCAGACCTAACCGAGACATAACCGGCGTTATCCTCTAAAATATTATTCGCAACCAGGTTTAATTGACTGTTTCGGTGTGGTACCACATTACTACGTGGTCCAAGCCAGAAAAAGGCAAGGATCTGGCCAACAAGTATGCGAAAAACGCGAAAGTACGAGCCAGGTGAGGACAAATCCCAGACCTACCCGAGACATAACCGGCGTTATCCTCTAAAATATTAATCGCAACCAGCTTCTATTGACTGTTTCAGTGTGGTACCACATTACTACGTGATCCAAACCAGAAAAAGCCCAGGATCTGGCCAACAAGTATGCGAAAAACGCGAATATATGAGCCATATGATTGCAAATACCAGAACTAACCCTGACATAACCAGCGTTATCCTCTAAAATACGCATCGGAACATGCTTTTAATGACTGTTTCAGTGTGGTACCACATTACGACGTGATCCAAACCAGAAAATGCCCAGGATCGGGCCAACAAGAACGCGAAAAACGCGAAAGTACGAGCCAGATAAGGACAAATCCCAGACCTACCCGAGACATAACCGGCGTTATCCTCTAAAATATTAATCGCAACCAGGTTTAATTGACTGTTTCGGTGTGGAACCTCATTACTACGGGATCTACAACAGAAAAAACCCAGGATCTGGTCAACAAGTATGCGAAAAACGCGAAAGTATGAGCCAGAGGATTGCAAATACCAGAACTAACCCAGACATAACCAGCGTTGTCCTCTAAAATACTTATCGGAACCAGCTTCTATTGACTGTTTCAGTGTGGTACCACATTACTACGGGATCCAAAACAGAAAAAACCCAGGATCTGGCCAACAAGTATGCGACAAACGCGAAAGTATGAGGCAGATGATTGCAAATACCGGAACTAACCCAGGCATAACCAGCGTTATCCTCTAAAGTATTAATCGCAACCAGGTTAAATTGACTGTTTCGTTGTGGAACCACATTACTGCGGGATCCAACCCAGAAAAAACCCAGGGTCTGGCCAACAAGTATGCGAAAAATGCGAAAGTACGATCCAGATGAGGGCAAATCTCAGACCTAACCGAGACATAACCGGCGTTATCCTCTAAAATATTATTCGCAACCAGGTTTAATTGACTGTTTCGGTGTGGTACCGCATTACTACGTGATCCACAACAGAAAAAACCCAGGATCTGATCAACAAGCACGCGAAAAACGCGAAAGTATGAGCCAGAGGATTGCAAATACCAGAACTAACCCAGACATAACCAGCGTTATCCTCTAAAATACTTATCGGAACCAGCTTCTATTGACTGTATCAGTGTGGTACCACTTTACTACGTGGTCCAAGCCAGAAGAAGGCCAGGATGTGGCCAACAAGTATGCGAAAAATGCGAAAGTACGAGCCAGATGAGGGCAAATACCAGACCTAACCGAGACATAACCGGCGTTATTCTCTAAAATATTAATCGCAACCAGGTTAAATTGACTGTTTCGTTGTGGAACCACATTACTGCGGGATCCAACCCAGAAAAAACCCAGGGTCTGGCCAACAAGTATGCGAAAAATGCGAAAGTACGATCCAGATGAGGGCAAATCTCAGACCTAACCGAGACATAACCGGCGTTATCCTCTAAAATATTATTCGCAACCAGGTTTAATTGACTGTTTCGGTGTGGTACCACATTACTACGTGATCCAAACCAGAAAAAGCCCAGGATCTGGCCAACAAGTATGCGAAAAACGCGAAAGTATGAGCCAGAAGATTGCAAATACCAGAACTAACCCAGACATAACCAGCGTTATCCTCTAAAATACTTATCGGAACCAGCTTCTATTGACTGTTTCAGTGTGGTACCACTTTACTACGTGATCCAAACCAGAAAAAGCCCAGGATCTGGCCAACAAGTATGCGAAAAACGCGAATATATGAGCCATATGATTGCAAATACCAGAACTAACCCTGACATAACTAGCGTTATCCTCTAAAATACGCATCGGAACATGCTTTTAATGACTGTTTCAGTGTGGTACCACATTACAACGTGATCCAAACCAGAAAAAGCCCAGGATCGGGCCAACAAGAATGCGAAAAATGCGAAAGTACGAGCCTGATGAGGGAAAATCCCAGACCTAACCGAGACATAACCGGCGTTATCCTCTAAAATATTAATCGCAACCAGCTTCTATTGACTGTTTCAGTGTGGTACCACATTACTACGTGATCCAATCCAGAAATAGCCCAGGATCTAGCCATGAAGTATGAGAAATATGCGAAAGTATGAGCCTGATGAGGGCAAATCCTAGACCTAACCCAGACCTAACATGCGTTATTCTGTAAAATTTTTATCAAGACCAGGTTTAATTGAATGTTTCATTGTGGTACCTCATTACTACGTGATCAAAACCAGAAAAAACCCAGGATCCGTTCAACAAGTATGTGAAGAATGCGAAAGTATGAGTCTGATCAGTGAAAATCTCAGGCCTTACCTAGACCTAACTTGCGTTGTCCTCTAAAATATAGATGGAAACCAGGTTTCATTGACTGTTTCAGTGTGGTACTACATTACTACGTGATGCAATCAAGAAAAAGCCCAGGATCTAGCCATGAAGTATGAGAAATATGCGAAAGTAAGAGCCTGATGAGGGCAAATCCTAGACCTAACCCAGACCTAACATGCGTTATCCTCTAAAATATTTATCAAGATCAGGTTTAATTGAATGTTTCGGTGTGGTACCGCATTACTACGTGATCCAAACCATAAAAAGGCTGGGATCAGGCCAACAAGCAAGCGAAATATGCGAAAGTACGAGCGAGATGAGGGCAAATAGCAGACCTAAACCAGACAAAATCGGCGTTATCCTCTAAAAACATAAATCGGACCCAGGTTTAATTGACTGTTTCGGTGTGGTACCACATTTCTACGTGGTCCAAGCCAGAAAAAGGCGAGGATCTGGCCAAAAACTATTCGAAACGTGCGAAAGTACGTGCCAGATGAGGACAAATCCCAGACCTAACCGAGACATAACCGGCGTTATCCTCTAAAGTATTAATCGGATCCAGGTTTAATTGACAGTTTCAGTGTGGTACCACTTCACTACGTGGTCCAAGCCAGGTGAAGGCCAGGATGTGGCCAACAAGTATGCGAAAACTGCGAAAGTACGAGCCAGTTGAGGGCAAATACCAGACCTAACCGAAACATAACCGGCGCTATCCTGTAAAATATTAATCGCAACCAGGTTTAATAGACTGTTTCGGTGTGGAACCACATTACTACGGGATCCAAACCAGAAAAAACCCAGAATCTGGCCAACAACTATGAGAAAAACGAGAAAGTATGAGCCAGATGGTTGCAAATACCAGAACTATCCCAGACATACCCAGCGTTATCCACTAAAATATTATTCGCAACCAGGTTTAATTGACTGTTTCGGTGTGGTACCACATTACTACGTGATCCGAACCAGAAAAAGCCCAGGATCTGGCCATCAAGTATGCGAAAAACGCGAATATAAGAGCCATATGATTGCAAATACCAGAACTAACCCTGACATAACCAGCGTTATCCTCTAAAATACGCATCGGAACATGCTTTTAATGACTGTTTCAGTGTGGTACCACATTACAACCTGATCCAAACCAGAAAAAGCCCAGGATCGGGCCAACAAGAATGCGAAAAATGCGAAAGTACGAGCCTGATGAGGGAAACTCCCTGACCTAACCGAGACGTAACCGGCGTTATCCCCTAAAATATTAATCGCAACCAGGTGTAATTGACTGTTTCGGTGTGGTACCGCATTGCTACGATGATCCAAACCAGAAAGAGGCCAGGATCTGGCCAACAAGTATGAGAAAAATGCGAAAATATGAGCCAGATGATTGCAAATACCTGATCTAACCCAGACATAACCAGCGCTATCCTCTAAAATATTAATCGCAACCACGTTTAATTGACTGTTTCGGTGTGGTACTGCATTACTAAGTGATCCAGACCAGAAAAAGGCCAGGATCTGGCCAACAAGTATGCGCAAAATGCGAAAGCACGGGCCAGTTGAGGGCAAATCCCAGACCAAAACGAAACGTAACCGGCGTTATCCCCTAAAATATTAATCGCAACCAGGTTTAATTGACTGTTTCGGTGTGGTACCGCATTACTACGTGATCCAAACCAGAAAAAGGCTAGGATCTGGCCAACAAGTATGCGAAAAATGCGAAAGTATGAGCCAGATGATTGCAAATTCCAGAACTAACCCTGACATAACCAGCGTTATCCTCTAGAATACGAATCGGAACATGGTTTTAATGACTGTTTCAGTGTTGTAACACATTACTACGTGATCCAAACCAGAAAAATCCCAGGATCGGGCCAACAAGAATGCGAAAAACGCGAAAGTACGAGCCAGATGAGGGAAAATCCCAGACCAAAACGAGACGTAACCGGCGTCATCCCCTAAAATATTAATCGCAACCAGGTTTAATTGACTGTTTCGGTGTGGTACTGCATTACTACGTGATCCAGACCAGAAAAAGGCCAGGATCTGGCCAACAAGTATGCGAAAAACGCGAAAGTATAAGCCAGATGATTGCAAATACCAGAACTCACCCAGGCATAACCAGCGTTATCCTCTAAAATACTAAGCGGAACCAGCTTCTATTGACTGTTTCAGTGTGGTACCACATTACTACGTGATCCAAGCCCAAAAAAGGCCAGGATCTGGCCAGCAAGTATGCGGAAAACGCGAAAGTACGAGCCAGATGAGGACAAATCCCAGACCTACCCGAGACGTAACCGGCGTTATCCTCTAGAATACGAATCGGAACATGCTTTTAATGACTGTTTCAGTGTTGTAACACATTACTACGTGATCCAAACCAGAAAAATCCCAGGATCGGGCCAACAAGAATGCGAAAAACGCGAAAGTACGAGCCAGATGAGGGAAAATCCCAGACCTAACCGAGACGTAACCGGCGTTATCCCCAAAAATATTAATCGCAACCAGGTTTAATTGACTGTTTCGGTGTGGAACCACATTACTACGGGATCCAAACCAGAAAAAACCCAGGATCTGGCCAACAAGTATGCGAAAAACGCGAAAGTATGAGCCAGATGATTGCAAATACCAGAACTATCCCAGGCATAACCACCGTTATCCTCTAAAATACTAAGCGGAACCAGCTTTTATTGACAGTGTGGTACCACATTACTACGTGATCCAAACCAGAAAAAGCCCAGGATATGGCCAACAAGTATGCGAAACGTGCGAAAGTACGAGGCAGATGAGGGCAAATCCCAGACCTAACCGTGACATAACCGGCGTTATCCTCTAAAATATTAATCGCAACCAGTTTAATTGACTGTTTCGGTGTGGAACCTCATTACTACGGGATCCAAAACAGAAAAAACCCAGGATCGGGCTAACAAGTATGCGAAAAACGCGAAAGTATGAGCCAGATGATTGCAAATACCACAACAATCCCAGGCATAACCAGCGTTATCCTCTAAAATACTAAGCGGAACCAGCTTTTATTGACAGTGTGGTACCACATTACTACGTGATCCAAACCAGAAAAAGCCAAGGATCTGGCCAACAAGTATGCGAAAAACGCGAAAGTACGAGCCAGATGATTGCAAATACCAGAACTCACCCAGACATAACCAGCGCTATCCTCTAAAATACTAATCTGAACCAGGGTTAATTGACTGTTTCGGTGTGGTACCGCATTACTACGTGATCCACAACAGAAAAAACCCAGGATCTGGTCAACAAGTATGCGAAAAACGCGAAAGTATGAGCCAGAGGATTGCAAATACCAGAACTAACCCAGACATAACCAGCGTTATCCTCTAAAATACTTATCGGAACCAGCTTCTATTGACTGTTTCAGTGTGGTACCACTTTACTACGTGGTCCAAGCCAGACGAAGGCCAGGATGTGGCCAACAAGTATGCGAAAAATGCGAAAGTACGAGCCAGATGAGGGCAAATACCAGACCTAACCGAGACATAACCGGCGTTATCCTCTAAAATATTAATCGCAACCAGCTTCTATTGACTGTTTCAGTGTGGTACCACATTACTACGTGATCCAAACCAGAAAAAGCGCAGGATCGGGCCAACAAGAATGCGAAAAATGCGAATGTACGAGCCTGATGAGGGAAAATCCCAGACCTAACCGAGACGTAACCGGCGTTATCCCCTAAAATATTAATCGCAACCAGGTGTAATTGACTGTTTCGGTGTGGTACCGCATTGCTACGATGATCCAAACCAGAAAGAGGCCAGGATCTGGCCAACAAGTATGCGAAAAATGCGAAAATATGGGCCAGATGATTGCAAATACCAGAACTAACCCAGACATAACCAGCGATATCCTCTAAAATACGCATAGGAACATGCTTTTAATGACTGTTTCAGTGTGGTACCACATTACAACGTGATCCAAACCAGAAAAAGCCCAGGATCGGGCCAACAAGAATGCGAAAAATGCGAAAGTACGAGCCTGATGAGGGAAAATCCCAGACCTAACCGAGACGTAACCGGCGTTATCCCCTAAAATATTAATCGCAACCAGGTGTAATTGACTGTTTCGGTGTGGTACCGCATTGCTACGATGATCCAAACCAGAAAGAGGCCAGGATCTGGCCAACAAGTATGCGAAAAATGCGAAAGTATGAGCCAGATGATTGCAAATACCAGAACTAACCCAGACATAACAAGCGATATCCTCTAAAATATTAATCGCAACCAGGTTTAATTGACTGTTTCGGTGTAGTACTGCATTACTACGTGATCCAGACCAGAAAAAGGCCAGGATCTGGCCAACAAGTATGCGCAAAATGCGCAAGTACGAGCCAGTTGAGGGCAAATCCCAGACCAAACCGAGACATAACCGGCGTTATCCCCTAAAATATTAATCGCAACCAGGTTTAATTGACTGTTTCGGTGTGGTACCGCATTACTACGTGATCCAAACCAGAAAAAGCCCAGGATATGGCCAACAAGTATGCGAAACGTGCGAAAGTACGAGGCAGATGAGGGCAAATCCCAGACCTATCCCAGACTTAACTTGCGTTATCCTCTAAAATATTGATCGAAACCAGGTTTAATCGACTGTTTCAGCGTGGTATCACATTAGTACGTGATACAATCCAGAAACAGCCCAGGATCTAGCCATGACGTATGAGAAATATGCGAAAGTATGCGCCTGATGAGGGCAAATCCTAGACCTAACCCAATCCTAAAATGCGTTATCCTCTAAAATATTTATCAAGACCAGGTTTAATTGAATGTTTCAGTGTGGTACCACATTAATACGTGAACCAAACCAGAAAATCCAGGATCCGTTCAACAAGTATGTTAAAACTGCGACAGTATGACCCTGATGAGGGCGAATCCCAGGCCTAACCTAGACCTAACATGCGTTGTCCTCTAAAATATTGATCGAAACAAGGTATAATTGACTGTTTCAGTGTGGTACCACATTACTACGTGATTCAATCCAGAAATAGCCCTGGATCTAGCCATGAAGTATGTGAAATATGCGAAAGTATGAGCCTGATGAGGGCAAATCCTAGACCTAACCCAGACCTAACATGCGTTATTCTGTAAAATTTTTATCAAGACCAGGTTTAATTGAATGTTTCATTGTGGTACCTCATTACTACGTGATCAAAACCAGAAAAAACCCAGGATCCGTTCAACAAGTATGTGGAGAATGCGAAAGTATGAGTCTGATCAGTGAAAATCTTAGGCCTTACCTAGACCTAACTTGCGTTGTCCTCTAAAATATTGATGGAAACCAGGTTTCATTGACTGTTTCAGTGTGGTACTACATTACTACGTGATGCAATCCAGAAAAAGCCCAGGATCTAGCCATCAAGTATGAGTAATATGCGAAAGAATGAGCCTGATGAAGGCAAATCCCAGACCTAACCTAGACCTAACATGCGTTATCCTCTAAAATATTGAGCGAAACCAGGTTTAATGGACTGTTTCAGTGTGGTACGACACTACTTCGTGATTCAAACCAGAGAAAGCCCAGGATCTGTTCAAGAAGTATGTGAAAAACGCTAAACTGTGAGCCTGATGAGGGCAAATCTTAGACCTAACCCAGACCTAAGATGCGTTATCCTCTAAAATATTTATCAAGATCAGGTTTAATTGATTGTTTCAGTGTGGTCCCACATTACTACGTGATCCAAACCAGAAAAAACCCAGTATCTGTTCAACATGTATGAGAAATATGCGAAAGAATGAGCCGGATGTGAACAAATCCCAGACCTAACCTAGACCTAACATGAATTATTCTCTAAAATATTGATCGAAACCAGGTTTACTTGACTGCTTCAGTGTGGTCCCACATTACTACGTGATCCAAACCAGAAAAAACCCAGGATCCGTTCAGCAAGTATGTGAAGAATGCGAAAGTATGAGTCTGATGAGGTCAAATCCCAGGCCTAACCTAGACCTAACATGCGTTATCCTCAAAAATATTGATCGAAACCTGGTTTAATCGACTGTTTCAGTGTGGTACCACATTACTATGTGATCCAAACCAGAAAATAACCCAGGATCTGTTCAACGAGTATGTGAAGTGTGCGAAACTATGAGTCTCATGAGGTCAAATCCCAGACCATTCCCAGACTTAACTTGCGTTATCCTCTAAAATATTGAACGAAACCAGGTTTAATCGACTGTTTCAGTGTGGTACCACATTACTACGTGATCCAAACCAGAAATAACACAGGATCCGTTCAACAAGTATGTGAAGAATGCGAAAGTATGAGTCTGATGAGTGAAAATCCCAGGCCTAACCTAGACCTAACATGCGATATCCTCAAAAATATTGATCGAAACCTGGTTTAATCGTCTGTTTCAGTGTGGTACCACATTACTATGTGATCCAAACCAGAAAATAACCCAGGATCTGTTCAACAAGTATGTGAAAAACGCTAAACTGTGAGCCTGATGAGGGCAAATCCTAGACCTAACCCAGACCTAACATGCGTTAGCCTCTAAAATATTTATCAAGACCTGGTTTAATTGAAAGTTTCAGTGTGGTACCACATTACTACGTGATGCAATCCAGAAAAAGCCCAGGATCTAGCCATCAAGTTTGAGAAATATGCGAAAGAATGTACCTGATGAGAGCAAATCCCAGACCTAACCTAGACCTAACATGAATTATTCTCTAAAATATTGATCGAAACCAGGTTTAATTGACTATTTCAGTGTGGTCCCACATTACTACGTGATCCAAACGAGAAAATAACCCAGGATCTGTTCAAGGAGTATGTGAAGTGTTGCGAAAGTATGAGTCTGATGAGGTCAAATCCGAGACCTATCCCAGACCTAACTTGCGTTATCCTCTAAAATATTGATCGAAACCAGGTTTAATCGACTGTTTCAGTGTGGTACCACGTTACTATGTGATCCCAACCAGAAAATAACCCAGGATCTGTTCAACGAGTATGTGAAGTGTGCGAAAGTGTGAGTCAGATGAGGTCAAATCCCAGACCAATCCCAGACTTACCTTGCGTTATCCTCTTAAATATTGATCGAAACCAGGTTTAATCGACTGTTTCAGTGTGGTACCACATTACTACGTGATCCAAACGAGAAAAAACCCAGGATCTAGCCATCAAGTATGAGAAATATGCGGAAGAATGAACCTGATGAGAGCAAATCCCAGGCCTAACCTAGACCTTACATGCGTTATCCTCTAAAATATTGAGCGAAACCAGGTTTAATCGACTGTTTCAGTGTGGTACCACATTACTGTGAGATGCAATCCACAAAAAGCCCAGGATCTAGCCATCAAGTATGAGAAATATGCGAAAGAATGAGCCTGATGAGTGAAAATCCCAGGCCTAACCTAGACCTAACATGCGATATCCTCAAAAATATTGATCGAAACCTGGTTTAATCGTCTGTTTCAGTGTGGTACCACATTACTATGTGATCCAAACCAGAAAATAACCCAGGATCTGTTCAACGAGTATGTGAAGTGTGCGAAAGTATGAGTCTGATGAGGTCAAATCCCAGACCAATCCCAGACTTAACTTGCGTTATCCTCTAAAATATTGATCGAAACCAGGTTTAATCGACTGTTTCAGTGTGGTACCCCATGACTACGTGATCCAAACCAGAAAAAACCCAGGATCTAGCCATCAAGTATGAGAAATGTGCGAAAGAATGAGCCTGATGAGAGCAAATCCCAGACCTAACCTAGACCTTACATGCGTTATCCTCTAAAATATTGAGCGAAACCAGGTTTAATGGACTGTTTCAGTGTGGTACCACATTACTTCGTGATCCAAACCAGAAAAAACCCAGGATCTGTTCAACAAGTATGTGAAAAACGCTAAACTGTGAGCCTGATGAGGGCAAATCCTAGACCTAACCCAGACCTAACATGCGTTAGCCTCTAAAATATTTATCAAGACCTGGTTTAATTGAAAGTTTCAGTGTGGTACCACATTACTACGTGATGCAATCCAGAAAAAGCCCAGGATCTAGCCATCAAGTTTGAGAAATATGCGAAAGAATGTACCTGATGAGAGCAAATCCCAGACCTAACCTAGACCTAACATGAATTATTCTCTAAAATATTGATCGAAACCAGGTTTAATTGACTATTTCAGTGTGGTCCCACATTACTACGTGATCCAAACGAGAAAATAACCCAGGATCTGTTCAAGGAGTATGTGAAGTGTTGCGAAAGTATGAGTCTGATGAGGTCAAATCCGAGACCTATCCCAGACCTAACTTGCGTTATCCTCTAAAATATTGATCGAAACCAGGTTTAATCGACTGTTTCAGTGTGGTACCACGTTACTATGTGATCCCAACCAGAAAATAACCCAGGATCTGTTCAACGAGTATGTGAAGTGTGCGAAAGTGTGAGTCAGGTGAGGTCAAATCCCAGACCAATCCCAGACTTACCTTGCGTTATCCTCTTAAATATTGATCGAAACCAGGTTTAATCGACTGTTTCAGTGTGGTACCACATTACTACGTGATCCAAACGAGAAAAAACCCAGGATCTAGCCATCAAGTATGAGAAATATGCGGAAGAATGAACCTGATGAGAGCAAATCCCAGGCCTAACCTAGACCTTACATGCGTTATCCTCTAAAATATTGAGCGAAACCAGGTTTAATCGACTGTTTCAGTGTGGTACCACATTACTGTGAGATGCAATCCACAAAAAGCCCAGGATCTACCCATCAAGTATGAGAAATATGCGAAAGACTGAGCCTGATGAGAGCAAATCTCAGACCTAACCTAGACCTAACATGCGTTATCCTCTAAAATATTGAGCGAAACCAGGTTTAATGGACTGTTTCAGTGTGGTACCACACTACTTCGTGATCCAAACCAGAAAAAACCCAGGATCAGTTCAACAAGTATGTGAAAAACGCTAAACTGTGAGCCTGATGAGGGCAAATCTTAGACCTTACCCAGACCTAAGATGCGTTATCCTCTAAAATATTTATCCAGACCAGGTTTCATTGAATGTTTCAGTGTGGTCCCACATTACTACGTGATCCAAACCAGAAAAAACCCAGGATCCGTTCAACAAGTATGTGAAGAATGTGAAAGTATGAGTCTGATGAGTGAAAATCCCTGACCCAATCTAGACTTAACATGCGTTATCCTCTAAAATATTGATCGAAACCTGGTTTAATCGACTGTTTCAGTGTGGTACCACATTACTACGTGATCCAAACCAGAAAATAACCCAAGATCTGTTCAAGGAGTATGTGAAGTGTGCGAAAGTATGAGTCTGATGAGGTCAAATCCTAGACCTATCCCAGACCTAACTTGCGTTATCCTCTAAAATATTGATCGAAACCAGGTTTAATCGACTGTTTCAGTGTGGTACCACATTACTATGTGATCCAAACCAGAAAATAACCCAGGATCTGTTCAAGGAGTATGTGAAGTGTGCGAAAGTATGAGTCTGATGAGGTCAAATCCCAGACCTATCCCAGACCTAACTTGCGTTATCCTGTAAATTATTGATCGAAACCAGGTTTAATCGACTGTTTCAGTGCGGTACCACATTACTACGTGATCCAAACCAGAAAAAACCCAGGATCAGTTCAACAAGTATGTGAAGAATGCGAAAGTATGAGTCTGATGAGTGAGAATCCCAGACCTATCCCAGACCTAACATTCGTTATCCTCTAAAATATTGATCGAAACCAGGTTTAATCGACTGTTTCAGTGTGGTACCACATTACTACGTGATCCAAACCAGAAAAAACCCAGGATCAGTTCAACAAGTATGTGAAGAATGCGAAAGTATGAGTCTGATGAGTGTAATTCCCAGGGCTGACCTAGACCTAACATGCGTTATCCTCTAAAATATTGATCGAAACCTGGTTTAATCGACTGTTTCAGTGTGGTACCACATTACTATGTGATCCAAACCAGAAAATAACCCAGGATCTGTTCAAGGAGTATGTGAAGTGTGCGAAAGTATGAGTCTGATGAGGTCAAATCCTAGACCTATCCCAGACCTAACTTGCGTTATCCTCTAAAATATTGATCGAAACCAGGTTTAATCGACTGTTTCAGTGTGGTACCACATTACTATGTGATCCAAACCAGAAAATAACCCGGGATCTGTTCAAGGAGTATGTGAAGTGTGCGAAAGTATGAGTCTGATGAGGTCAAATCCCAGACCTATACCAGACCTAACTTGCGTTATCCTCTAAATTATTGATCGAAACCAGGTTTAATCGACTGTTTCAGTGCGGTACCACACTACTACGTGATCCAAACCAGAAAAAACCCAGGATCAGTTCAACAAGTATGTGAAGAATGCGAAAGTATGAGTCTGATGAGTGAGAATCCCAGACCTATCCCAGACCTAACATTCGTTATCCTCTAAAATATTGATCGAAACCAGGTTTAATCGACTGTTTCAGTGTGGTACCACATTACTACGTGATCCAAACCAGAAAAAACCCAGGATCAGTTCAACAAGTATGTGAAGAATGCGAAAGTATGAGTCTGATGAGTGAGAATCCCAGACCTATCCCAGACCTAACTTGCGTTATCCTCAAAAATATTGATTGAAACCAGGTTTAATCGACTGTTTCAGTGTGGTACCACATTACTACGTGATCCAAACCAGAAAAAACCCAGGATCCGTTCAACAAGTATGTGAAGAATGCGAAAGTATGAGTCTGATAAATGAAAATCCCAGACCTAACCTAGACTTAACATGCGTTATCCTCTAAAATATTGATCGAAACCTGGTTTAATCGACTGTTTCAGTGTGGTACCACTTTACTACGTGATCCAATCCAGAAATAGCCCAGGATCTGTTCAAGGAGTATGTGAAGTGTGCGAAAGTATGAGTCTGATGAGGTCAAATCCTAGACCTATCCCAGACCTAACTTGCGTTATCCTCTAAAATATTGATCGAAACCAGGTTTAATCGACTGTTTCACTGTGGTACCACATTACTATGTGATCCAAACCAGAAAATAACCCGGGATCTGTTCAAGGAGTATGTGAAGTGTGCGAAAGTATGAGTCTGATGAGGTCAAATCCCAGACCTATCCCAGACCTAACTTGCGTTATCCTCTAAATTATTGATCGAAACCAGGTTTAATCGACTGTTTCAGTGCGGTACCACACTACTACGTGATCCAAACCAGAAAAAACCCAGGATCAGTTCAACAAGTATGTGAAGAATGCGAAAGTATGAGTCTGATGAGTGAGAATCCCAGACCTATCCCAGACCTAACATTCGTTATCCTCTAAAATATTGATCGAAACCAGGTTTAATCGACTGTTTCAGTGTGGTACCACATTACTACGTGATCCAAACCAGAAAAAACCCAGGATCAGTTCAACAAGTATGTGAAGAATGCGAAAGTATGAGTCTGATGAGTGAGAATCCCAGACCTATCCCAGACCTAACTTGCGTTATCCTCAAAAATATTGATTGAAACCAGGTTTAATCGACTGTTTCAGTGTGGTACCACATTACTACGTGATCCAAACCAGAAAAAACCCAGGATCCGTTCAACAAGTATGTGAAGAATGCGAAAGTATGAGTCTGATAAATGAAAATCCCAGACCTAACCTAGACTTAACATGCGTTATCCTCTAAAATATTGATCGAAACCTGGTTTAATCGACTGTTTCAGTGTGGTACCACTTTACTACGTGATCCAATCCAGAAATAGCCCAGGATCTGTTCAAGGAGTATGTGAAGTGTGCGAAAGTATGAGTCTGATGAGGTCAAATCCTAGACCTATCCCAGACCTAACTTGCGTTATCCTCTAAAATATTGATCGAAACCAGGTTTAATCGACTGTTTCACTGTGGTACCACATTACTATGTGATCCAAACCAGAAAATAACCCGGGATCTGTTCAAGGAGTATGTGAAGTGTGCGAAAGTATGAGTCTGATGAGGTCAAATCCCAGACCTATCCCAGACCTAACTTGCGTTATCCTCTAAATTATTGATCGAAACCAGGTTTAATCGACTGTTTCAGTGCGGTACCACACTACTACGTGATCCAAACCAGAAAAAACCCAGGATCAGTTCAACAAGTATGTGAAGAATGCGAAAGTATGAGTCTGATGAGTGAGAATCCCAGACCTATCCCAGACCTAACATTCGTTATCCTCTAAAATATTGATCGAAACCAGGTTTAATCGACTGTTTCAGTGTGGTACCACATTACTACGTGATCCAAGCCAGAAAAAACCCAGGATCCGTTCAACAAGTATGTGAAGAATGCGAAAGTATGAGTCTGATAAATGAAAATCCCAGACCTAACCTAGACTTAACATGCGTTATCCTCTAAAATATTGATCGAAACCTGGTTTAATCGACTGTTTCAGTGTGGTACCACTTTACTACGTGATCCAATCCAGAAATAGCCCAGGATCTGTTCAAGGAGTATGTGAAGTGTGCGAAAGTATGAGTCTGATGAGGTCAAATCCTAGACCTATCCCAGACCTAACTTGCGTTATCCTCTAAAATATTGATCGAAACCAGGTTTAATCGACTGATTCAGTGTGGTACCACATTACTATGTGATCCAAACCAGAAAAAACCAAGGATCAGTTTAACAAGTATGAGAAGAATGCGAAAGTATGAGTCTGATGAGTGAGAATCCCAGACCTATCCCAGACCTAACATTCGTTATCCTCTAAAATATTGATCGAAACCAGGTTTAATCGACTGTTTCAGTGTGGTACCACATTACTACGTGATCCAAACCAGAAAAAACCCAGGATCAGTTCAACAAGTATGTGAAGAATGCGAAAGTATGAGTCTGATGAGTGAGAATCCCAGACCTATCCCAGACCTAACATTCGTTATCCTCTAAAATATTGATCGAAACCAGGTTTAATCGACTGTTTCAGTGTGGTACCACATTACTACGTGATCCAAACCAGAAAAAACCCAGGATCAGTTCAACAAGTATGTGAAGAATGCGAAAGTATGAGTCTGATGAGTGTAATTCCCAGGCCTAACCTAGACTTAACATGCGTTATCCTCTAAAATATTGATCGAAACCTGGTTTAATCGACTGTTTCAGTGTGGTACCACTTTACTACGTGATCCAATCCAGAAATAGCCCAGGATCTGTTCAAGGAGTATGTGAAGTGTGCGAAAGTATGAGTCTGATGAGGTCAAATCCTAGACCTATCCCAGACCTAACTTGCGTTATCCTCTAAAATATTGATCGAAACCAGGTTTAATCGACTGTTTCAGTGTGGTACCACATTACTATGTGATCCAAACCAGAAAATAACCCGGGATCTGTTCAAGGAGTATGTGAAGTGTGCGAAAGTATGAGTCTGATGAGGTCAAATCCCAGACCTATCCCAGACCTAACTTGCGTTATCCTCTAAATTATTGATCGAAACCAGGTTTAATCGACTGTTTCAGTGCGGTACCACACTACTACGTGATCCAAACCAGAAAAAACCCAGGATCAGTTCAACAAGTATGTGAAGAATGCGAAAGTATGAGTCTGATGAGTGAGAATCCCAGACCTATCCCAGACCTAACATTCGTTATCCTCTAAAATATTGATCGAAACCAGGTTTAATCGACTGTTTCAGTGTGGTACCACATTACTACGTGATCCAAACCAGAAAAAACCCAGGATCAGTTCAACAAGTATGTGAAGAATGCGAAAGTATGAGTCTGATGAGTGAGAATCCCAGACCTATCCCAGACCTAACTTGCGTTATCCTCAAAAATATTGATTAAAACCAGGTTTAATCGACTGTTTCAGTGTGGTACCACATTACTACGTGATCCAAACCAGAAAAAACCCAGGATCCGTTCAACAAGTATGTGAAGAATGCGAAAGTATGAGTCTGATAAATGAAAATCCCAGACCTAACCTAGACTTAACATGCGTTATCCTCTAAAATATTGATCGAAACCTGGTTTAATCGACTGTTTCAGTGTGGTACCACTTTACTACGTGATCCAATCCAGAAATAGCCCAGGATCTGTTCAAGGAGTATGTGAAGTGTGCGAAAGTATGAGTCTGATGAGGTCAAATCCTAGACCTATCCCAGACCTAACTTGCGTTATCCTCTAAAATATTGATCGAAACCAGGTTTAATCGACTGATTCAGTGTGGTACCACATTACTATGTGATCCAAACCAGAAAAAACCAAGGATCAGTTTAACAAGTATGAGAAGAATGCGAAAGTATGAGTCTGATGAGTGAGAATCCCAGACCTATCCCAGACCTAACATTCGTTATCCTCTAAAATATTGATCGAAACCAGGTTTAATCGACTGTTTCAGTGTGGTACCACATTACTACGTGATCCAAACCAGAAAAAACCCAGGATCAGTTCAACAAGTATGTGAAGAATGCGAAAGTATGAGTCTGATGAGTGAGAATCCCAGACCTATCCCAGACCTAACATTCGTTATCCTCTAAAATATTGATCGAAACCAGGTTTAATCGACTGTTTCAGTGTGGTACCACATTACTACGTGATCCAAACCAGAAAAAACCCAGGATCAGTTCAACAAGTATGTGAAGAATGCGAAAGTATGAGTCTGATGGGTGTAATTCCCAGGCCTAACCTAGACTTAACATGCGTTATCCTCTAAAATATTGATCGAAACCTGGTTTAATCGACTGTTTCAGTGTGGTACCACTTTACTACGTGATCCAATCCAGAAATAGCCCAGGATCTGTTCAAGGAGTATGTGAAGTGTGCGAAAGTATGAGTCTGATGAGGTCAAATCCCAGACCTATCCCAGACCTAACTTGCGTTATCCTCTAAATTATTGATCGAAACCAGGTTTAATCGACTGTTTCAGTGCGGTACCACACTACTACGTGATCCAAACCAGAAAAAACCCAGGATCAGTTCAACAAGTATGTGAAGAATGCGAAAGTATGAGTCTGATGAGTGAGAATCCCAGACCTATCCCAGACCTAACATTCGTTATCCTCTAAAATATTGATCGAAACCAGGTTTAATCGACTGTTTCAGTGTGGTACCACATTACTACGTGATCCAAACCAGAAAAAACCCAGGATCAGTTCAACAAGTATGTGAAGAATGCGAAAGTATGAGTCTGATGAGTGAGAATCCCAGACCTATCCCAGACCTAACTTGCGTTATCCTCAAAAATATTGATTAAAACCAGGTTTAATCGACTGTTTCAGTGTGGTACCACATTACTACGTGATCCAAACCAGAAAAAACCCAGGATCCGTTCAACAAGTATGTGAAGAATGCGAAAGTATGAGTCTGATAAATGAAAATCCCAGACCTAACCTAGACTTAACATGCGTTATCCTCTAAAATATTGATCGAAACCTGGTTTAATCGACTGTTTCAGTGTGGTACCACTTTACTACGTGATCCAATCCAGAAATAGCCCAGGATCTGTTCAAGGAGTATGTGAAGTGTGCGAAAGTATGAGTCTGATGAGGTCAAATCCTAGACCTATCCCAGACCTAACTTGCGTTATCCTCTAAAATATTGATCGAAACCAGGTTTAATCGACTGTTTCAGTGCGGTACCACACTACTACGTGATCCAAACCAGAAAAAACCCAGGATCAGTTCAACAAGTATGTGAAGAATGCGAAAGTATGAGTCTGATGAGTGAGAATCCCAGACCTATCCCAGACCTAACATTCGTTATCCTCTAAAATATTGATCGAAACCAGGTTTAATCGACTGTTTCAGTGTGGTACCACATTACTACGTGATCCAAACCAGAAAAAACCCAGGATCAGTTCAACAAGTATGTGAAGAATGCGAAAGTATGAGTCTGATGAGTGAGAATCCCAGACCTATCCCAGACCTAACTTGCGTTATCCTCAAAAATATTGATTAAAACCAGGTTTAATCGACTGTTTCAGTGTGGTACCACATTACTACGTGATCCAAACCAGAAAAAACCCAGGATCCGTTCAACAAGTATGTGAAGAATGCGAAAGTATGAGTCTGATAAATGAAAATCCCAGACCTAACCTAGACTTAACATGCGTTATCCTCTAAAATATTGATCGAAACCTGGTTTAATCGACTGTTTCAGTGTGGTACCACTTTACTACGTGATCCAATCCAGAAATAGCCCAGGATCTGTTCAAGGAGTATGTGAAGTGTGCGAAAGTATGAGTCTGATGAGGTCAAATCCTAGACCTATCCCAGACCTAACTTGCGTTATCCTCTAAAATATTGATCGAAACCAGGTTTAATCGACTGATTCAGTGTGGTACCACATTACTATGTGATCCAAACCAGAAAAAACCAAGGATCAGTTTAACAAGTATGAGAAGAATGCGAAAGTATGAGTCTGATGAGTGAGAATCCCAGACCTATCCCAGACCTAACATTCGTTATCCTCTAAAATATTGATCGAAACCAGGTTTAATCGACTGTTTCAGTGTGGTACCACATTACTACGTGATCCAAACCAGAAAAAACCCAGGATCAGTTCAACAAGTATGTGAAGAATGCGAAAGTATGAGTCTGATGAGTGTAATTCCCAGGCCTAACCTAGACTTAACATGCGTTATCCTCTAAAATATTGATCGAAACCTGGTTTAATCGACTGTTTCAGTGTGGTACCACTTTACTACGTGATCCAATCCAGAAATAGCCCAGGATCTGTTCAAGGAGTATGTGAAGTGTGCGAAAGTATGAGTCTGATGAGGTCAAATCCCAGACCTATCCCAGACCTAACTTGCGTTATCCTCTAAATTATTGATCGAAACCAGGTTTAATCGACTGTTTCAGTGCGGTACCACACTACTACGTGATCCAAACCAGAAAAAACCCAGGATCAGTTCAACAAGTATGTGAAGAATGCGAAAGTATGAGTCTGATGAGTGAGAATCCCAGACCTATCCCAGACCTAACATTCGTTATCCTCTAAAATATTGATCGAAACCAGGTTTAATCGACTGTTTCAGTGTGGTACCACATTACTACGTGATCCAAACCAGAAAAAACCCAGGATCAGTTCAACAAGTATGTGAAGAATGCGAAAGTATGAGTCTGATGAGTGAGAATCCCAGACCTATCCCAGACCTAACTTGCGTTATCCTCAAAAATATTGATTAAAACCAGGTTTAATCGACTGTTTCAGTGTGGTACCACATTACTACGTGATCCAAACCAGAAAAAACCCAGGATCCGTTCAACAAGTATGTGAAGAATGCGAAAGTATGAGTCTGATAAATGAAAATCCCAGACCTAACCTAGACTTAACATGCGTTATCCTCTAAAATATTGATCGAAACCTGGTTTAATCGACTGTTTCAGTGTGGTACCACTTTACTACGTGATCCAATCCAGAAATAGCCCAGGATCTGTTCAAGGAGTATGTGAAGTGTGCGAAAGTATGAGTCTGATGAGGTCAAATCCTAGACCAATCCCAGACCTAACTTGCGTTATCCTCTAAAATATTGATCGAAACCAGGTTTAATCGACTGTTTCAGTGTGGTACCACATTACTATGTGATCCAAACCAGAAAATAACCCGGGATCTGTTCAAGGAGTATGTGAAGTGTGCGAAAGTATGAGTCTGATGAGGTCAAATCCCAGACCTATCCCAGACCTAACTTGCGTTATCCTCTAAATTATTGATCGAAACCAGGTTTAATCGACTGTTTCAGTGCGGTACCACACTACTACGTGATCCAAACCAGAAAAAACCCAGGATCAGTTCAACAAGTATGTGAAGAATGCGAAAGTATGAGTCTGATGAGTGAGAATCCCAGACCTATCCCAGACCTAACATTCGTTATCCTCTAAAATATTGATCGAAACCAGGTTTAATCGACTGTTTCAGTGTGGTACCACATTACTACGTGATCCAAACCAGAAAAAACCCAGGATCAGTTCAACAAGTATGTGAAGAATGCGAAAGTATGAGTCTGATGAGTGAGAATCCCAGACCTATCCCAGACCTAACTTGCGTTATCCTCAAAAATATTGATTAAAACCAGGTTTAATCGACTGTTTCAGTGTGGTACCACATTACTACGTGATCCAAACCAGAAAAAACCCAGGATCCGTTCAACAAGTATGTGAAGAATGCGAAAGTATGAGTCTGATAAATGAAAATCCCAGACCTAACCTAGACTTAACATGCGTTATCCTCTAAAATATTGATCGAAACCTGGTTTAATCGACTGTTTCAGTGTGGTACCACTTTACTACGTGATCCAATCCAGAAATAGCCCAGGATCTGTTCAAGGAGTATGTGAAGTGTGCGAAAGTATGAGTCTGATGAGGTCAAATCCTAGACCTATCCCAGACCTAACTTGCGTTATCCTCTAAAATATTGATCGAAACCAGGTTTAATCGACTGATTCAGTGTGGTACCACATTACTATGTGATCCAAACCAGAAAAAACCAAGGATCAGTTTAACAAGTATGAGAAGAATGCGAAAGTATGAGTCTGATGAGTGAGAATCCCAGACCTATCCCAGACCTAACATTCGTTATCCTCTAAAATATCGATCGAAACCAGGTTTAATCGACTGTTTCAGTGTGGTACCACATTACTACGTGATCCAAACCAGAAAAAACCCAGGATCAGTTCAACAAGTATGTGAAGAATGCGAAAGTATGAGTCTGATGAGTGAGAATCCCAGACCTATCCCAGACCTAACATTCGTTATCCTCTAAAATATTGATCGAAACCAGGTTTAATCGACTGTTTCAGTGTGGTACCACATTACTACGTGATCCAAACCAGAAAAAACCCAGGATCAGTTCAACAAGTATGTGAAGAATGCGAAAGTATGAGTCTGATGAGTGTAATTCCCAGGCCTAACCAAGACTTAACATGCGTTATCCTCTAAAATATTGATCGAAACCTGGTTTAATCGACTGTTTCAGTGTGGTACCACTTTACTACGTGATCCAATCCAGAAATAGCCCAGGATCTGTTCAAGGAGTATGTGAAGTGTGCGAAAGTATGAGTCTGATGAGGTCAAATCCCAGACCTATCCCAGACCTAACTTGCGTTATCCTCTAAATTATTGATCGAAACCAGGTTTAATCGACTGTTTCAGTGCGGTACCACACTACTACGTGATCCAAACCGGAAAAAACCCAGGATCAGTTCAACAAGTATGTGAAGAATGCGAAAGTATGAGTCTGATGAGTGAGAATCCCAGACCTATCCCAGACCTAACATTCGTTATCCTCTAAAATATTGATCGAAACCAGGTTTAATCGACTGTTTCAGTGTGGTACCACATTACTACGTGATCCAAACCAGAAAAAACCCAGGATCAGTTCAACAAGTATCTGAAGAATGCGAAAGTATGAGTCTGATGAGTGAGAATCCCAGACCTATCCCAGACCTAACTTGCGTTATCCTCAAAAATATTGATTAAAACCAGGTTTAATCGACTGTTTCAGTGTGGTACCACATTACTACGTGATCCAAACCAGAAAAAACCCAGGATCCGTTCAACAAGTATGTGAAGAATGCGAAAGTATGAGTCTGATAAATGAAAATCCCAGACCTAACCTAGACTTAACATGCGTTATCCTCTAAAATATTGATCGAAACCTGGTTTAATCGACTGTTTCAGTGTGGTACCACTTTACTACGTGATCCAATCCAGAAATAGCCCAGGATCTGTTCAAGGAGTATGTGAAGTGTGCGAAAGTATGAGTCTGATGAGGTCAAATCCTAGACCTATCCCAGACCTAACTTGCGTTATCCTCTAAAATATTGATCGAAACCAGGTTTAATCGACTGTTTCAGTGTGGTACCACATTACTATGTGATCCAAACCAGAAAATAACCCGGGATCTGTTCAAGGAGTATGTGAAGTGTGCGAAAGTATGAGTCTGATGAGGTCAAATCCCAGACCTATCCCAGACCTAACTTGCGTTATCCTCTAAATTATTGATCGAAACCAGGTTTAATCGACTGTTTCAGTGCGGTACCACACTACTACGTGATCCAAACCAGAAAAAACCCAGGATCAGTTCAACAAGTATGTGAAGAATGCGAAAGTATGAGTCTGATGAGTGAGAATCCCAGACCTATCCCAGACCTAACATTCGTTATCCTCTAAAATATTGATCGAAACCAGGTTTAATCGACTGTTTCAGTGTGGTACCACATTACTACGTGATCCAAACCAGAAAAAACCCAGGATCAGTTCAACAAGTATGTGAAGAATGCGAAAGTATGAGTCTGATAAGTGAGAATCCCAGACCTATCCCAGACCTAACTTGCGTTATCCTCAAAAATATTGATTAAAACCAGGTTTAATCGACTGTTTCAGTGTGGTACCACATTACTACGTGATCCAAACCAGAAAAAACCCAGGATCCGTTCAACAAGTATGTGAAGAATGCGAAAGTATGAGTCTGATAAATGAAAATCCCAGACCTAACCTAGACTTAACATGCGTTATCCTCTAAAATATTGATCGAAACCTGGTTTAATCGACTGTTTCAGTGTGGTACCACTTTACTACGTGATCCAATCCAGAAATAGCCCAGGATCTGTTCAAGGAGTATGTGAAGTGTGCGAAAGTATGAGTCTGATGAGGTCAAATCCTAGACCTATCCCAGACCTAACTTGCGTTATCCTCTAAAATATTGATCGAAACCAGGTTTAATCGACTGATTCAGTGTGGTACCACATTACTATGTGATCCAAACCAGAAAAAACCAAGGATCAGTTTAACAAGTATGAGAAGAATGCGAAAGTATGAGTCTGATGAGTGAGAATCCCAGACCTATCCCAGACCTAACATTCGTTATCCTCTAAAATATTGATCGAAACCAGGTTTAATCGACTGTTTCAGTGTGGTACCACATTACTACGTGATCCAAACCAGAAAAAACCCAGGATCAGTTCAACAAGTATGTGAAGAATGCGAAAGTATGAGTCTGATGAGTGAGAATCCCAGACCTATCCCAGACCTAACATTCGTTATCCTCTAAAATATTGATCGAAACCAGGTTTAATCGACTGTTTCAGTGTGGTACCACATTACTACGTGATCCAAACCAGAAAAAACCCAGGATCAGTTCAACAAGTATGTGAAGAATGCGAAAGTATGAGTCTGATGAGTGAGAATCCCAGACCTATCCCAGACCTAACTTGCGTTATCCTCAAAAATATTGATTAAAACCAGGTTTAATCGACTGTTTCAGTGTGGTACCACATTACTACGTGATCCAAACCAGAAAAAACCCAGGATCCGTTCAACAAGTATGTGAAGAATGCGAAAGTATGAGTCTGATAAATGAAAATCCCAGACCTAACCTAGACTTAACATGCGTTATCCTCTAAAATATTGATCGAAACCTGGTTTAATCGACTGTTTCAGTGTGGTACCACTTTACTACGTGATCCAATCCAGAAATAGCCCAGGATCTGTTCAAGGAGTATGTGAAGTGTGCGAAAGTATGAGTCTGATGAGGTCAAATCCTAGACCTATCCCAGACCTAACTTGCGTTATCCTCTAAAATATTGATCGAAACCAGGTTTAATCGACTGATTCAGTGTGGTACCACATTACTATGTGATCCAAACCAGAAAAAACCAAGGATCAGTTTAACAAGTATGAGAAGAATGCGAAAGTATGAGTCTGATGAGTGAGAATCCCAGACCTATCCCAGACCTAACATTCGTTATCCTCTAAAATATCGATCGAAACCAGGTTTAATCGACTGTTTCAGTGTGGTACCACATTACTACGTGATCCAAACCAGAAAAAACCCAGGATCAGTTCAACAAGTATGTGAAGAATGCGAAAGTATGAGTCTGATGAGTGAGAATCCCAGACCTATCCCAGACCTAACATTCGTTATCCTCTAAAATATTGATCGAAACCAGGTTTAATCGACTGTTTCAGTGTGGTACCACATTACTACGTGATCCAAACCAGAAAAAACCCAGGATCAGTTCAACAAGTATGTGAAGAATGCGAAAGTATGAGTCTGATGAGTGTAATTCCCAGGCCTAACCAAGACTTAACATGCGTTATCCTCTAAAATATTGATCGAAACCTGGTTTAATCGACTGTTTCAGTGTGGTACCACTTTACTACGTGATCCAATCCAGAAATAGCCCAGGATCTGTTCAAGGAGTATGTGAAGTGTGCGAAAGTATGAGTCTGATGAGGTCAAATCCCAGACCTATCCCAGACCTAACTTGCGTTATCCTCTAAATTATTGATCGAAACCAGGTTTAATCGACTGTTTCAGTGCGGTACCACACTACTACGTGATCCAAACCGGAAAAAACCCAGGATCAGTTCAACAAGTATGTGAAGAATGCGAAAGTATGAGTCTGATGAGTGAGAATCCCAGACCTATCCCAGACCTAACATTCGTTATCCTCTAAAATATTGATCGAAACCAGGTTTAATCGACTGTTTCAGTGTGGTACCACATTACTACGTGATCCAAACCAGAAAAAACCCAGGATCAGTTCAACAAGTATCTGAAGAATGCGAAAGTATGAGTCTGATGAGTGAGAATCCCAGACCTATCCCAGACCTAACTTGCGTTATCCTCAAAAATATTGATTAAAACCAGGTTTAATCGACTGTTTCAGTGTGGTACCACATTACTACGTGATCCAAACCAGAAAAAACCCAGGATCCGTTCAACAAGTATGTGAAGAATGCGAAAGTATGAGTCTGATAAATGAAAATCCCAGACCTAACCTAGACTTAACATGCGTTATCCTCTAAAATATTGATCGAAACCTGGTTTAATCGACTGTTTCAGTGTGGTACCACTTTACTACGTGATCCAATCCAGAAATAGCCCAGGATCTGTTCAAGGAGTATGTGAAGTGTGCGAAAGTATGAGTCTGATGAGGTCAAATCCTAGACCTATCCCAGACCTAACTTGCGTTATCCTCTAAAATATTGATCGAAACCAGGTTTAATCGACTGTTTCAGTGTGGTACCACATTACTATGTGATCCAAACCAGAAAATAACCCGGGATCTGTTCAAGGAGTATGTGAAGTGTGCGAAAGTATGAGTCTGATGAGGTCAAATCCCAGACCTATCCCAGACCTAACTTGCGTTATCCTCTAAATTATTGATCGAAACCAGGTTTAATCGACTGTTTCAGTGCGGTACCACACTACTACGTGATCCAAACCAGAAAAAACCCAGGATCAGTTCAACAAGTATGTGAAGAATGCGAAAGTATGAGTCTGATGAGTGAGAATCCCAGACCTATCCCAGACCTAACATTCGTTATCCTCTAAAATATTGATCGAAACCAGGTTTAATCGACTGTTTCAGTGTGGTACCACATTACTACGTGATCCAAACCAGAAAAAACCCAGGATCAGTTCAACAAGTATGTGAAGAATGCGAAAGTATGAGTCTGATAAGTGAGAATCCCAGACCTATCCCAGACCTAACTTGCGTTATCCTCAAAAATATTGATTAAAACCAGGTTTAATCGACTGTTTCAGTGTGGTACCACATTACTACGTGATCCAAACCAGAAAAAACCCAGGATCCGTTCAACAAGTATGTGAAGAATGCGAAAGTATGAGTCTGATAAATGAAAATCCCAGACCTAACCTAGACTTAACATGCGTTATCCTCTAAAATATTGATCGAAACCTGGTTTAATCGACTGTTTCAGTGTGGTACCACTTTACTACGTGATCCAATCCAGAAATAGCCCAGGATCTGTTCAAGGAGTATGTGAAGTGTGCGAAAGTATGAGTCTGATGAGGTCAAATCCTAGACCTATCCCAGACCTAACTTGCGTTATCCTCTAAAATATTGATCGAAACCAGGTTTAATCGACTGATTCAGTGTGGTACCACATTACTATGTGATCCAAACCAGAAAAAACCAAGGATCAGTTTAACAAGTATGAGAAGAATGCGAAAGTATGAGTCTGATGAGTGAGAATCCCAGACCTATCCCAGACCTAACATTCGTTATCCTCTAAAATATTGATCGAAACCAGGTTTAATCGACTGTTTCAGTGTGGTACCACATTACTACGTGATCCAAACCAGAAAAAACCCAGGATCAGTTCAACAAGTATGTGAAGAATGCGAAAGTATGAGTCTGATGAGTGAGAATCCCAGACCTATCCCAGACCTAACATTCGTTATCCTCTAAAATATTGATCGAAACCAGGTTTAATCGACTGTTTCAGTGTGGTACCACATTACTACGTGATCCAAACCAGAAAAAACCCAGGATCAGTTCAACAAGTATGTGAAGAATGCGAAAGTATGAGTCTGATGAGTGTAATTCCCAGGCCTAACCTAGACTTAACATGCGTTATCCTCTAAAATATTGATCGAAACCTGGTTTAATCGACTGTTTCAGTGTGGTACCACTTTACTACGTGATCCAATCCAGAAATAGCCCAGGATCTGTTCAAGGAGTATGTGAAGTGTGCGAAAGTATGAGTCTGATGAGGTCAAATCCCAGACCTATCCCAGACCTAACTTGCGTTATCCTCTAAATTATTGATCGAAACCAGGTTTAATCGACTGTTTCAGTGCGGTACCACACTACTACGTGATCCAAACCAGAAAAAACCCAGGATCAGTTCAACAAGTATGTGAAGAATGCGAAAGTATGAGTCTGATGAGTGAGAATCCCAGACCTATCCCAGACCTAACATTCGTTATCCTCTAAAATATTGATCGAAACCAGGTTTAATCGACTGTTTCAGTGTGGTACCACATTACTACGTGATCCAAACCAGAAAAAACCCAGGATCAGTTCAACAAGTATGTGAAGAATGCGAAAGTATGAGTCTGATGAGTGAGAATCCCAGACCTATCCCAGACCTAACTTGCGTTATCCTCAAAAATATTGATTAAAACCAGGTTTAATCGACTGTTTCAGTGTGGTACCACATTACTACGTGATCCAAACCAGAAAAAACCCAGGATCCGTTCAACAAGTATGTGAAGAATGCGAAAGTATGAGTCTGATAAATGAAAATCCCAGACCTAACCTAGACTTAACATGCGTTATCCTCTAAAATATTGATCGAAACCTGGTTTAATCGACTGTTTCAGTGTGGTACCACTTTACTACGTGATCCAATCCAGAAATAGCCCAGGATCTGTTCAAGGAGTATGTGAAGTGTGCGAAAGTATGAGTCTGATGAGGTCAAATCCTAGACCTATCCCAGACCTAACTTGCGTTATCCTCTAAAATATTGATCGAAACCAGGTTTAATCGACTGTTTCAGTGTGGTACCACATTACTATGTGATCCAAACCAGAAAATAACCCGGGATCTGTTCAAGGAGTATGTGAAGTGTGCGAAAGTATGAGTCTGATGAGGTCAAATCCCAGACCTATCCCAGACCTAACTTGCGTTATCCTCTAAATTATTGATCGAAACCAGGTTTAATCGACTGTTTCAGTGCGGTACCACACTACTACGTGATCCAAACCAGAAAAAACCCAGGATCAGTTCAACAAGTATGTGAAGAATGCGAAAGTATGAGTCTGATGAGTGAGAATCCCAGACCTATCCCAGACCTAACATTCGTTATCCTCTAAAATATTGATCGAAACCAGGTTTAATCGACTGTTTCAGTGTGGTACCACATTACTACGTGATCCAAACCAGAAAAAACCCAGGATCAGTTCAACAAGTATGTGAAGAATGCGAAAGTATGAGTCTGATAAGTGAGAATCCCAGACCTATCCCAGACCTAACTTGCGTTATCCTCAAAAATATTGATTAAAACCAGGTTTAATCGACTGTTTCAGTGTGGTACCACATTACTACGTGATCCAAACCAGAAAAAACCCAGGATCCGTTCAACAAGTATGTGAAGAATGCGAAAGTATGAGTCTGATAAATGAAAATCCCAGACCTAACCTAGACTTAACATGCGTTATCCTCTAAAATATTGATCGAAACCTGGTTTAATCGACTGTTTCAGTGTGGTACCACTTTACTACGTGATCCAATCCAGAAATAGCCCAGGATCTGTTCAAGGAGTATGTGAAGTGTGCGAAAGTATGAGTCTGATGAGGTCAAATCCTAGACCTATCCCAGACCTAACTTGCGTTATCCTCTAAAATATTGATCGAAACCAGGTTTAATCGACTGATTCAGTGTGGTACCACATTACTATGTGATCCAAACCAGAAAAAACCAAGGATCAGTTTAACAAGTATGAGAAGAATGCGAAAGTATGAGTCTGATGAGTGAGAATCCCAGACCTATCCCAGACCTAACATTCGTTATCCTCTAAAATATTGATCGAAACCAGGTTTAATCGACTGTTTCAGTGTGGTACCACATTACTACGTGATCCAAACCAGAAAAAACCCAGGATCAGTTCAACAAGTATGTGAAGAATGCGAAAGTATGAGTCTGATGAGTGTAATTCCCAGGCCTAACCTAGACTTAACATGCGTTATCCTCTAAAATATTGATCGAAACCTGGTTTAATCGACTGTTTCAGTGTGGTACCACTTTACTACGTGATCCAATCCAGAAATAGCCCAGGATCTGTTCAAGGAGTATGTGAAGTGTGCGAAAGTATGAGTCTGATGAGGTCAAATCCTAGACCTATCCCAGACCTAACTTGCGTTATCCTCTAAAATATTGATCGAAACCAGGTTTAATCGACTGTTTCAGTGTGGTACCACATTACTATGTGATCCAAACCAGAAAAAACCCAGGATCAGTTTAACAAGTATGAGAAGAATGCGAAAGTATGAGTCTGATGTGTGAGAATCCCAGACCTATCCCAGACCTAACATTCGTTATCCTCTAAAATATTGATCGAAACCAGGTTTAATCGACTGTTTCAGTGTGGTATCACACTACTACGTGACCCAAACCAGAAAAAACCCAGGATCTGTACAACAGGAATGTGAAAAACGCGAAAGTATGAGCCTGATGAGGGCAAATCCCAGACCAATCCCAGGCCTAACTTGCGTTATCCTCTAAAATACTGATCGAAACCAGGTTTGAATGACCGTTTCAAGGTGGTACCACATTACTACGTGATCCAAACGAGAAAAAACCCAGGATCTAGCCATCAAGTATGAGAAATATGCGAAAGAATGAACCTGATGAGAGCAAATCCCGGACCCAACCTAGACCTTACATGCGTTATCCTCTAAAATATTGAGCGAAACCAGGTTTAATCGACTGTTTCAGTGTGGTACCACATTACTATGTGATGCAATCCAGAAAAAGCCCAGGATCTAGCCATCTAGTATGAGGAATATGCGAAAGAATGAGCCTGATGAGAGCAAATCCCAGACCTAACCTAGACCTAACATGCGTTATCCTCTAAAATATTGAGCGAAACCAGGTTTAATGGACTGTTTCAGTGTGGTACCACACTACTTCGTGATCCAAACCAGAAAAAACCCAGGATCTGTTCAACACGTATGTGAAAAACGCTAAACTGTGAGCCTGATGAGGGCAAATCTTAGACCTAACCCAGACCTAAGATGCGTTATCCTCTAAAATATTTATCGTGACCAGGTTTCATTGAATGTTTCAGTGTGGTCCCACATTACTACGTGATCCAAACCAGAAAAAACCCAGGATCTGTTCAAGGAGTATGTGAAGTGTGCGAAAGTATGAGTCTGATGAGGTCAAATCCTAGACCTATCCCAGACCTAACTTGCGTTATCCTCTAAAATATTGATCGAAACCAGGTTTAATCGACTGTTTCAGTGTGGTACCACATTACTATGTGATCCAAACCAGAAAAAACCCAGGATACGTTCAACAAGAATGTGAAAAATGCGAAAGTATGAGTCCGATCAGTGAAAATCTCAGGCCTTACCTAGACCTAACTTGCGTTGTCCTCTAAAATATTGATCGAAACCTGGTTTAATCGACTGTTTCAGTGTGGTACCACTTTACTACGTGATCCAATCCAGAAATAGCCCAGGATCTGTTCAAGGAGTATGTGAAGTGTGCGAAAGTATGAGTCTGATGAGGTCAAATCCTAGACCTATCCCAGACCTAACTTGCGTTATCCTCTAAAATATTGATCGAAACCAGGTTTAATCGACTGTTTCAGTGTGGTACCACATTACTATGTGATCCAAACCAGAAAAAACCCAGGATCAGTTTAACAAGTATGAGAAGAATGCGAAAGTATGAGTCTGATGAGTGAGAATCCCAGACCTATCCCAGACCTAACATTCGTTATCCTCTAAAATATTGATCGAAACCAGGTTTAATCGACTGTTTCAGTGTGGTACCACATTACTACGTGATCCAAACCAGAAAAAACCCAGGATCAGTTCAACAAGTATGTGAAGAATGCGAAAGTATGAGTCTGATGAGTGTAATTCCCAGGGCTGACCTAGACCTAACATGCGTTATCCTCTAAAATATTGATCGAAACCAGGTATAATCGACTGTTTCAGTGTGGTATCACACTACTACGTGACCCAAACCAGAAAAAACCCAGGATCTGTTCAAGGAGTATGTGAAGTGTGCGAAAGTATGAGTCTGATGAGGTCAAATCCTAGACCTATCCCAGACCTAACTTGCGTTATCGTCTAAAATATTGATCGAAACCAGGTTTAATCGACTGTTTCAGTGTGGTACCACATTACTATGTGATCCAAACCAGAAAAAACCCAGGATCAGTTCAACAAGTATGAGAAGAATGCGAAAGTATGAGTCTGATGAGTGAGAATCCCAGACCTATCCCAGACCTAACATTCGTTATCCTCTAAAATATTGATCGAAACCAGGTTTAATCGACTGTTTCAGTGTGGTACCACATTACTACGTGATCCAAACCAGAAAAAACCCAGGATCAGTTCAACAAGTATGTGAAGAATGCGAAAGTATTAGTCTGATGATTGTAATTCCCAGGGCTGACCTAGACCTAACATGCGTTATCCTCTAAAATATTGATCGAAACCAGGTTTAATCGACTGTTTCAGTGTGGTATCACACTACTACGTGACCCAAACCAGAAAAAACCCAGGATCTGTACAACAGGTATGTGAAAAACTCGAAAGTATGAGCCTGATGAGGGCAAATCCCAGACCTATCCCAGACCTAACTTGCGTTGTCCTCTAAAATATTGATGGAAACCTGGTTTCATTGACTGTTTCAGTGTGGTACCACATTACTACGTGATCCAAACCAGAAAAAACCCAGGATCCGTTCAACAAGTATGTGAAGAATGCGAAAGTATGAGTCTGATGAGTGAAAATCCCAGGCCTAACCTAGACCTAACATGCGTTGTCCTCTAAAATATTGTTGGAAACCAGGTTTCATTGACTGTTTCAGCGTGGTACCACATTACTACGTGATACAATCCAGAAACAGCCCAGGATCTAGCCATGAAGTATGAGAAATATGCGAAAGAATGAGCCTGATGAGAGCAAATCCCAGACCTAACCTAGACCTAACATGAATTATTCTCTAAAATATTGTTCGAAACCAGGTTTAATTGACTGTTTCAGTGTGGTCCCACATTACTACGTGATCCAAACCAGAAAAAACCCAGGATCCGTTCAACAAGAATGTGAAGAATGCGAAAGTATGAGTCTGATGAGTGAAAATCCCAGACCTAACCTAGACCTTACATGCGTTATCCTCTAAAATATTGAGCGAAACCAGGTTTAATGGACTGTTTCAGTGTGGTACCACATTACTTCGTGATCCAAACCAGAAAAAACCCAGGATCTGTTTAACAAGTATGTGAAAAACGCTAAACTGCGAGCCTGATGAGGGCAAATCGTAGACCTAACCCAGACCTAAGATGCGTTAACCTCTAAAATATATATCCAGACCAGGTTTCATTGAATGTTTCAGTGTGGTACCACTTTACTACGTGATGCAATCCAGAAAAAGCCCAGGATCTAGCCATGAAGTATGAGAAATATGGGAAAGTATGAGCCTGATGAGGGCAAATCCTAGACCTAACCCAGACCTAACATGCGTTAGCCTCTAAAATATTTTTCAAGACCTGGTTTAATTGAAAGTTTCAGTGTGGTACCACATTACTACGTGATACAATCCAGAAAAAGCCCAGGATCTAGCCATCAAGTTTGAGAAATATGCGAAAGAATGTGCCTGATGAGAGCAAATCCCAGACCTACCCTAGACCTAACATGAATTATTCTCTAAAATATTGATCGAAACCAGGTTTAATTGACTGTTTCAGTGTGGTCCCACATTACTACGTGATCCAAACCAGAAAAAATCCAGGATCCGTTCAACAAGTATGTGAAGAATGCGAAAGTATGAGTCTGATGAGTGAAAATCCCAGGCCTAACCTAGACCTAACATGCGTTGTCCTCAAAAATACTGATCGAAACCTGGTTTAATCGACTGTTTCAGTGTGGTACCACATTACTATGTGATCCCAACCAGAAAATAACCCAGGATCTAGCCATCAAGTATGAGAAATATGCGAAAGAATGAACCTGATGAGAGCAAATCCCAGACCTAACCTAGACCTTACATGCGTTATCCTCTAAAATATTGAGCGAAACCAGGTTTAATGGACTGTTTCAGTGTGGTACCACACTACTTCGTGATCCAAACCAGGAAAAACCCAGGATCTGTTCAACAAGAATGTGAAAAACGCTAAACTGTGAGCCTGATGGGGGCAAATCTTAGACCTAACCCAGACCTAAGATGCGTTAACCTCTAAAATATTTATCCAGACCAGGTTTCATTGAATGTTTCAGTGTGGTACCACTTTACTACGTGATCCAATGCAGAAATAGCACAGGATCTAGCCATGAAGTATGAGAAATATGCGAAAGTAAGAGCCTGATGCGGGCAAATCCTTGACCTATCCCAGACCTAACTTGCGTTATCCTCAAAAATATTGATGGAAACCAGGTTTCATTGACTGTTTCAGTGTGGTACCACAATACTACGTGATGCAATCCAGAAACAGCCCAGGATCTAGCCATCAAGTTTGAGAAATATGCGAAAGAATGTGCCTGATGCGGGCAAATCCTAGACCTATCCCAGACCTAACTTGCGTTATCCTCTAAAATATTGATAGAAACCAGGTTTAATTGACTGTTACAGCGTAGTACCACATTACTACGTGATACAATCCAGAAACAGCCCAGGATCTAGCCATGAAGTATGAGAAATATGCGAAAGAATGAGTCTGATGAGGTCAAATCCCAGACCTATCCCAGACCTAACTTGCGTTATCCTCAAAAATATTGATTGAAACCAGGTTTAATCGACTGTTTCAGTGTGCTGCCACATTACTACGTGATCCAAACCAGAAAAAACCCAGGATCCGTTCAACAAGTATGTGAAGAATGCGAAAGTATGAGTCTAATGAGTGAAAATCCTAGGCCTAACCTAGACCTAACATGCGTTATCCTCTAAAACATTGATCGAAACCAGGTTTAATCGACTGTTTCAGTGTGGTACCACATTACTACGTGATCCAAACCAGAAAAATCCCAGGATCTGTTCAACAAGTATGTGAAAAACGCTAAACTGTGAGCCTGATGAGGGCAAATCGTAGACCTAACCCAGACCTAACTTGCGTTATCCTCTAAAATATTGATCGAAACCAGGTTTGATTGACCGTTTCAGTGTGGTACCACATTACTACGTGATCCAAACCAGAAAAATCCCAGGATCTGTTCAACAAGTATGTGAAAAACGCTAAACTGTGAGCCTGATGAGGGCAAATCGTAGACCTAACCCAGACCTAAGATGCGTTAACCTCTAAAATATTTATCAAGACCTGGTTTAATTGAAAGTTTCAGTGTGGTACCACATTACTACGTGATACAATCCAGAAAAAGTCCAGGATCTAGCCATCAAGTTTGAGAAATATGCGAAAGAATGTGCCTGATGCGGGCAAATCCTAGACCTATCCCAGACCTAACTTGCGTTATCCTCTAAAATATTGATAGAAACCAGGTTTAATTGACTGTTACAGCGTAGTACCACATTACTACGTGATACAATCCAGAAACAGCCCAGGATCTAGCCATGAAGTATGAGAAATATGCGAAAGAATGAACCTGATGAGAGCAAATCCCAGACCTAACCTAGACCTTACATGCGTTATCCTCTAAAATATTGATCGAAACCAGGTTTAATCGACTGTTTCAGTGTGGTCCCACATTACTACGTGATCCAAACCAGAAAAAAATCCAGGATCCGTTCAACAAGTATGTGAAGAATGCGAAAGTATGAGTCTGATGAGTGAGAATCCTAGACCTATCCCAGACCTAACATTCGTTATCCTCTAAAATATTGAGCGAAACCAGGTTTAATCGACTGTTTCAGTGTGGTCCCACATTACTACGTGATCCAAACCAGAAACAACCCAGGATCTGTTCAACATGTATGAGACATATGCGAAAGAATGAGCCTGATGAGTGAAACTCCCAGACCTAACATAGACCTAACATGAATTATTCTCTAAAATATTGATCGAAACGAGGTTTAATTGACTGTTTCAGTGTGGTCCCACATTACTACGTGATCCAAACCAGAAAAAACCCAGGATCCCTTCAACAAGTATGTGAAGAATGCGAAAGTATGTGTCCGATGAGTGAAAATCCCAGGCCTAACCTAGACCTAACATGCGTTATCCTCAAAAATATTGATCGAAACCTGGATCGACTGTTTCAGTGTGGTACCACATTACTATATGATCCAAACCAGAAAATAACCCAGGATCTGTTCAACAAGTATGTGAAAAACGCGAAAGTGTGAGTCTGATGAGGTCAAATCCCAGACCTATCCCAGACTTAACTTGTGTTATCCTCTAAAATATTGATCGAAACCAGGTTTAATTGACTGTATCAGTGTTGTACTTCATTATTACGTGATGCAATCCAGAAAAAGCCCAGGATCTAGCCATCAAGTATGAGAAATATGCGAAAGAATGAACCTGATGAGAGCAAATCCCAGACCTAACCTAGACCTAACATGAATTATTCTCTAAAATATTGATCGAAACCAGGTTTAATTGACTGTTTCAGTGTTGTACTTCACTTTTACGTGATGCAATCCAGAAAAAGCCCAGGATCTAGCCATCAAGTATGAGAAATATGCGAAAGAATGAGCCTGATGGGAGCAAATCACTGACCTAACCAAGACCTAACATGAATTATTCTCTAAAATATTGATCAAAACCAGGTTTATTTGACTGTTTCAGTGTGGTCCCACATTACTACGTGATCCAAACCAGAAAAAACCGAGGATCTGTTCAACAAGTATGTGAAAAACGCGAAAGTATGAGTCTGATGAGGTCAAATCCCAGACCTATCCCAGACTTAACTTGCGTTATCCTCAAAAATATTGATTGAAACCAGGTTTAATCGACTGTTTCAGTGTGGTACCACATTACTACGTTATCCAAACCAGAAAAAACCCAGGATCCGTTCAACAAGTATGTGAAGAATGCGAAAGTATGAGTCTGATAAGTGAAAATCCCAGACCTAACCTAGACTTAACATGCGTTATCCTCTAAAATATTGATCGAATCCTGGTTTAATCGACTGTTTCAGTGTGGTACCACTTTACTACGTGATCCAATCCAGAAATAGCCCAGGATCTGTTCAAGGAGTATGTGAAGTGTGCGAAAGAATGAACCTGATGAGAGCAAATCCCAGACCTATCCCAGACCTAACTTGCGTTATCCTCTAAAATATTGATCGAAACCAGGTTTAATTGACTGTTGCAGCGAGGTACCACATAACTACGTGATCCAATACAGAAACAGCCCAGGATCTAGCCATGAAGTATGAGAAATATGCGAAAGTATGAGCCTGATGAGGGCAAATCCTAGACCTAACCCAGACCTAACATGCGTTATTCTCTAAAATATTTATCAAGACCAGGTTTAATTGAATGTTTCAGTGTGGTACCACATTACTACGTGATCCAATCCAGAAATAGCCCAGGATCTGTTCAAGGAGTATGTGAAGTGTGCGAAAGTATGAGTCTGATGAGGTCAAATCCTAGACCTATCCCAGACCTAACTTGCGTTATCCTCTAAAATATTGATCGAAACCAGGTTTAATCGACTGTTTCAGTGTGGTACCACATTACTATGTGATCCAAACCAGAAAAAACCCAGGATCAGATAAACAAGTATGAGAAGAATGCGAAAGTATGAGTCTGATGAGTGAGAATCCGAGACCTATCCCAGACCTAACATTCGTTATCCTCTAAAATATTGATCGAAACCAGGTTTAATCGACTGTTTCAGTGTGGTACCACATTACTACGTGATCCAAACCAGAAAAACCCAGGATCAGTTCAACAAGTATGTGAAGAATGCGAAAGTATGAGTCTGATGAGTGTAATTCCCAGGGCTGACCTAGACCTAACATGCGTTATCCTCTAAAATATTGATCGAAACCAGGTTTAATCGACTGTTTCAGTGTGGTATCACACTACTACGTGACCCAAACCAGAAAAAACCCAGGATCTGTACAACAGGAATGTGAAAAACGCGAAAGTATGAGCCTGATGAGGGCAAATCCCAGACCAATCCCAGGCCTAACTTGCGTTATCCTCTAAAATACTGATCGAAACCAGGTTTGAATGACCGTTTCAGTGTGGGACCACATTACTACGTGATCCAAACCAGAAAAAACCCAGGATCCGTTCAACAAGAATGTGTAAAATGCGAAAGTATGAGTCCGATCAGTGAAAATCTCAGGCCTTACCTAGACCTAACTTGCGTTGTCCTCTAAAATATTGATGGAAACCAGGTATCATTGACTGTTTCAGTGTGGTACCACATTACTACGTGATCCAAACGAGAAAAAACCCAGGATGCGTTCAACAAGTATGTGAAAAACGCTAAACTGTGAGCCTGATGAGGGCAAATCTTAGACCTAACCCAGACCTAAGATGCGTTATCCTCTAAAATATTTATCCAGACCAGGTTTCATTGACTGTTTCAGTGTGGTACCACATTACTACGTGATCCAAACCAGAAAAAACCCAGGATCCGTTCAACAAGTATGTGAAGAATGCGAAAGTATGAGTCTGATGAGTGAAAATCCCAGGCCTAACCTAGACCTAACATGCATTGTCCTCTAAAATATTGATGGTAACCAGGTTTCATTGACTGTTTCAGTGTGGTACCACAATACTACGTGATCCAAACCAGAAAAAACCCAGGATCAGTTCAACAAGTATGTGAAGAATGCGAAAGTATGAGTCTGATGAGTGAAAATCCCAGGCCTAACCTAGACCTAACATGCGTTGTCCTCTAAAATATTGATGGAAACCAGGTTTCATTGACTGTTTCAGTGTGGTACCACATTACTACGTGATCCAAACCAGAAAAAACCCAGGATCCGTTCAACAAGTATGTGAAGAATGCGAAAGTATGAGTCTGATGAGTGAAAATCCCAGGCCTAACCTAGACCTAACATGCGTTATCCTCTAAAATATTGAGCGAAACCAGGTTTAATCGACTGTTTCAGTGTGGTACCACATTACTACGTGATCCAAACCAGAAAAATCCCAGGATCTGTTCAACAAGTATGTGAAAAACGCTAAACTGTGAGCCTGATGAGGGCAAATCGTAGACCTAACCCAGACCTAACTTGCGTTATCCTCTAAAATATTGATCGAAACCAGGTTTGATTGACCGTTTCAGTGTGGTACCACATTACTACGTGATCCAAACCAGAAAAATCCCAGGATCTGTTCAACAAGTATGTGAAAAACGCTAAACTGTGAGCCTGATGAGGGCAAATCGTAGACCTAACCCAGGCCTAAGATGCGTTAACCTCTAAAATATTTATCAAGACCTGGTTTAATTGAAAGTTTCAGTGTGGTACCACATTACTACGTGATACAATCCAGAAAAAGTCCAGGATCTAGCCATCAAGTTTGAGAAATATGCGAAAGAATGTGCCTGATGCGGGCAAATCCTAGACCTATCCCAGACCTAACTTGCGTTATCCTCTAAAATATTGATAGAAACCAGGTTTAATTGACTGTTACAGCGTAGTACCACATTACTACGTGATACAATCCAGAAACAGCCCAGGATCTAGCCATGAAGTATGAGAAATATGCGAAAGAATGAACCTGATGAGAGCAAATCCCAGACCTAACCTAGACCTTACATGCGTTATCCTCTAAAATATTGATCGAAACCAGGTTTAATCGACTGTTTCAGTGTGGTCCCACATTACTACGTGATCCAAACCAGAAAAAAATCCAGGATCCGTTCAACAAGTATGTGAAGAATGCGAAAGTATGAGTCTGATGAGTGAGAATCCTAGACCTATCCCAGACCTAACATTCGTTATCCTCTAAAATATTGAGCGAAACCAGGTTTAATCGACTGTTTCAGTGTGGTATCACACTACTACGTGACCCAAACCAGAAAAAACCCACGATCTGTACAACAAGTATGCGAAAAACGCGAAAGTATGAGCCTGATGAGGGCAAATCCCAGACCTATCCCAGACCTAACTTGCGTTATCCTCTAAAATATTGATCGATACCAGGTTTGATTGACCGTTTCAGTGTGGTACCACATTACTACGTGATCCAAACCAGAAAAAACCCAGGATCCGTTCAACAAGTATGTGAAGAATGCGAAAGTATGAGTCTGATGAGTGAAAATCCCAAGCCTAACCTAGACCTAACATGCGTTGTCCTCTAAAATATTGATGGAAACCAGGTTTCATTGACTGTTTCAGTGTGGTACCACATTACTACGTGATCCAAACCAGAAAAAACCCAGGATCCGTTCAACAAGTATGTGAAGAATGCGAAAGTATGAGTCTGATGAGTGAAAATCCCAGGCCTAACCTAGACCTAACATGCGTTGTCCTCTAAAATATTGATGGAAACCAGGTTTCATTGACTGTTTCAGTGTGGTACCACAATACTACGTGATCCAAACCAGAAAAAACCCAGGATCAGTTCAACAAGTATGTGAAGAATGCGAAAGTATGAGTCTGATGAGTGTAATTCCCATGGCTAACCTAGACCTAACATGCGTTGTCCTCTAAAATATTGATGGAAACCAGGTTTGATTGACTGTTTCAGTGTGGTACTACATTACTACGTGATGCAATCCAGATACAGCCCAGGATCTAGCCATGAAGTATGAGAAATATGCGAAAGAATGAGCCTGATGAGAGCAAATCCCAGACCTAACCTAGACCTAACATGAATTATTCTCTAAAATATTGATCGAAACCAGGTTTAATTGACTGTTTCAGTGTGGTCCCACATTACTACGTGATCCAAACCAGAAAAAATCCAGGATCCGTTCAACAAGTATGTGAAGAATGCGAAAGTATGAGTCTGATGAGTGAAAATCCCAGGCCTAACCTAGACCTAACATGCGTTGTCCTCAAAAATACTGATCGAAACCTGGTTTAATCGACTGTTTCAGTGTGGTACCACATTACTATGTGATCCCAACCAGAAAATAACCCAGGATCTAGCCATCAAGTATGAGAAATATGCGAAAGAATGAACCTGATGAGAGCAAATCCCAGACCTAACCTAGACCTTACATGCGTTATCCTCTAAAATATTGAGCGAAACCAGGTTTAATGGACTGTTTCAGTGTGGTACCACACTACTTCGTGATCCAAACCAGAAAAAACCCAGGATCTGTTCAACAAGAATGTGAAAAACGCTAAACTGTGAGCCTGATGGGGGCAAATCTTAGACCTAACCCAGACCTAAGATGCGTTAACCTCTATAATATTTATCCAGACCAGGTTTCATTGAATGTTTCAGTGTGGTACCACTTTACTACGTGATCCAATCCAGAAATAGCACAGGATCTAGCCATGAAGTATGAGAATAATGCGAAAGTAATAGCCTGATGCGGGCAAATCCTTGACCTATCCCAGACCTAACTTGCGTTATCCTCTAAAATATTGATCGAAACCAGGTTTAATTGACTGTTTCAGTGTGGTACCACATTACTACGTGATACAATCCAGAAACAGCCCAGGATCTAGCCTTGAAGTATGAGAAATATGCGAAAGAATGAGCCTGATGAGGGCAAATCCTAAACCTAACCCAGACCTAACATGCGTTATCCTCTAAAATATTTATCAAGACCAGGTTTGATTGACCGTTTCAGTGTGGTACCACATTACTACGTGATCCAAACCAGAAAAAACCCAGGACCCGTTCAACAAGAATGTGAAAAATGCGAAAGTATGAGTCTGATGAGTGAAAATCCCAGGCCTAACCTAGACCTAACATGCGTTATCCTCTAAAATATTGATCGAAACCTGGTTTAATCGACTGTTTCAGTGTGGTACCACATTACTATGTGATCCAAACCAGAAAAAGCCCAGGATCTGTTCAACAAGTATGTGAAAAACGCGAAAGTATAAGCCTGATGAGGGCAAATCCCAGACATATCCCAGACCAAACTTGCGTTGTCCTCTAAGATATTGATGGAAACCAGGTTTAATTGACTGTTTCAGTGTTGTGCTTCATTACTACGTGATGCAATCCTGAAAAAGCCCAGGATCTAGCCATCAAGTATGAGAAATATGCGAAAGAATGAGCCTGATGAGAGCAAATCCCAGACCTAACCTAGACCTAACATGAATAATTCTCTAAAATATTGATCGAAACCAGGTTTAATTGACTGTTTCAGTGTGGTCCCACATTGCTACGTGATCCAAACCAGAGAAAACCCAGGATCCGTTCAACAAGTATGTGAAGAATGCGAATGTATGAGTCCGATGAGTGAAAATCCCAGGCCTAACCTAGACCTAACATGCGTTATCCTCTATAATATTTATCCAGATCAGGTTTAATTGATTGTTTCAGTGTGGTCCCACATTACTACGTGATCCAAACCAGAAAAAACCCAGGATCTGTTCAACATGTATGAGAAGTATGCGAAAGAATGAGCCTGATGACAGCAAATCCCAGACCTAACATAGACCTAACATGAATTATTCTCTAAAATATTGATCGAAACCTGGTTTAATCGACTGTTTCAGCGTGGTCCCAAATTACTACGTGATCCAAACCAGAAAAAACCCAGGATCCGTTCAACAAGTATGTGAAGAATGCGAAAGTAAGTGCCTGATGAGGGCAAATCCTAGACCTATCCCAGACCTAACTTGCGTTATCCTCTAAAATATTGATCGAAACCAGGTTTAATTGACTGTTTCAGCGTGGTACCACATTACTACGTGATCCAATCCAGAAACAGCCCAGGATCTAGCCATGAAGTATGAGAGATATGCGAAAGTATGAGCCTGATGAGGGCAAATCCTAGACCTAACCCAGACCTAACATGCGTTATCCTCTAAAATATTTATCAAGATCAGGTTTAATTGATTGTTTCAGTGTGGTCCCACATTACTACGTGATGCAAACCAGAAAAAACCCACGATCTGTTCAACATCTATGAGAAATATGGGAAGGAATGAGCCTGACGAGAGCAAATCCCAGACCTAGCTTAGACCTAACATGAATTATTCTCTAAAATATTGATCGAAACCAGGTTTACTTGACTGTTTCAGTGTGGTCCCACATTACTACGTGAACCAAACCAGAAAAAACCCAGGATCTGTTCAACAAGTATGTAAAAAACGCGAAAGTATGAGTCTGATGATGTCAAATCCCAGACCTATCCCAGACTTAACTTGCGTTATCCTCTAAAATATTGATCGAAACCAGGTTTAATCGACTGTTTCAGCGTGGTGCCACATTACTACGTGATACAATCCAGAAACAGCCCAGTATCTAGCCATGAAGTATGAGAAATATGCGAAAGTATGAGCCTGGTGAGGGCAAATCCTAGACCTAACCCAAACCTAACATGCGTTATCCTCTAAAATATTTATCAAGACCAGGTTTAATTGAATGTTTCAGTGTGGTAACACATTACTACGTGAACCAAACCAGAAAAAACCCAGGATCCGTTCAACAAGTATGTTAAAACTGCGACAGTATGACCCTGATGAGGGCATATCCCAGGCCTAACCTAGACCTAACATGCGTTGTCCTCTAGAATATTGATGGAAACCAGGTTTAATTGACTGTTTCAGTGTTGTACTTCATTACTACGTGATGCAATCCAGAAAAAGCCCAGGATCTAGCCATCAAGTATGAGAAATATGCGAAAGAATGAGCCCGATGTGAGCAAATCCCAGACCTAACCTAGACCTAACATGAATTATTCTCTAAAATATTGATCAAAACCAGGTTTATTTGACTGTTTCAGTGTGGTACCACATTACTACGTGATCCAATCCAGAAATAGCCCAGGATCTAGCCATGAAGTATGAGAAATATGCGAAAGTATGAGCCTGATGAGGGCAAATCCTAGACCTAACCCAAACCTAACATGCGTTATCCTCTAAAATATTTATCAAGAAAAGGTTTAATTGAATGTTTCAGTGTGGTACCACATTACTACGTGAACCAATCCAGAAAAAACCCAGGATCCGTTCAACAAGTATGTTAAAACTGCGACAGTATGACCCTGATGAGGGCAAATCCCAGGCCTAACCTAGACCTAACATGCGTTGTCCTCTAAAATATTGATGGAAACCGGGTTTCATTGAATGTTTCAGTGTGGTACCACATTACTACGTGATCCAATCCAGAAATAGCCCAGGATCTAGCCATGAAGTATGAGAAATATGCGAAAGTATGAGCCTGATGAGGGCAAATCCTAGACCTAACCCAAACCTAACATGCGTTATCCTCTAAAATATTTATCAAGAAAAGGTTTAATTGAATGTTTCAGTGTGGTACCACATTACTACGTGAACCAAATCAGAAAAAACCCAGGATCTGTTCAACAAGTATGTTAAAACTGCGACAGTATGACCCTGATGAGGGCAAATCCCAGGCCTAACCTAGACCTAACATGCGTTGTCCTCTAAAATATTGATCGAAACCAGGTTTAATTGACTGTTTCAGTGTTGTACTACATTACTACGTGATCAAAACCAGAAAAAACCCAGGATCCGTTCAACAAGTATGTGAAGAATGCGAAAGTATGACTCTGATCAGTGAAAATCTCAGGCCTTACCTAGCCCTAACTTGCGTTGTCCTCTAAAATATTGATGGAAACCAGGTTTCATTGAATGTTTCAGTGTGGTACCACATTACTACGTGATCCAATCCAGAAATAGCCCAGGATCTAGCCATGAAGTATGAGAAATATGCGAAAGTAAGGGCCTGATGAGGGCAAATCCTAGACCTATCCCAGACCTAACTTGCGTAATCCTCTAAAATATTGATCGAAACCAGGTTTAATTGATTGTTTCAGCGTGGTACCACATTACTACGTGATCCAATCCAGAAACAGCCCAGGATCTAGCCATGAAGTATGAGAAATATGCGAAAGTATGAGCCTGATGAGGGCAAATCCTAGACCTAACCCAGACCTAACATGCGTTATCCTCTAAAATATTTATCAAGATCAGGTTTAATTGATTGTGTCAGTGTGGTCCCACATTACTACGTGATCCAAACCAGAAAAAACCCAGGATCTGTTCAACATGTATGAGAAATATGCGAAAGAATGAGCCTGATGAGAGCAAATCCCAGACCTAACCTAGACTTAGCATGCGTTGTCCTCTAGAATATTGATGGAAACCAGGTTTAGTTGACTGTTTCAGTGTTGTACTTCATTACTACGTGATGCAATCCAGAAAAAGCCCAGGATCTAGCCATCAAGTATGAGAAATATGCGAAAGAATGAACCTGATGAGAGCAAATCCCAGACCTAACCTAGACCTAACATGAATTATTCTCTAAAATATTGATCGAAACCAGGTTTAATTGACTGTTTCAGTGTTGTACTACATTACTACGTGATCAAAACCAGAAAAAACCCAGGATCCGTTCAACAAGTATGTGAAGAATGCGAAAGTATGAGTCTGATCAGTGAAAATCTCAGGCCTTACCTAGACCTAACATGCGTTATCCTCAAAAATATTGACCGAAACCAGGTTTAATCGACAGTTTCAGTGTGGTACCACATTACTACGTGATCCAAACCAGAAAAAAACCCAGGACCTGTTCAACAAGTATTTGAAGTATGCGAAAGAATGAGTCTGATGAGGGCAAATCCCAGACCTAAACTGGACCTAACTTGCGTTGTCCTCTAAAATATTGATGGAAACCAGGTTTCATTGACTGTTTCAGGGTGGTACTACATTACTACGTGATGCAATCCAGAAAAAGCCCAGGATCTAGCCATCAAGTATGAGAAATAAGCGAAAGAATGAGCCTGATGAGAGCAAATCCCAGACCTAACCTAGACTAACATGCGTTATCCTCTAAAATATTGAGCGAAACCAGGTTTAATGGACTGTTTCAGTGTGGTACCACATTACTTCGTGATCCAAACCAGAAAAAGCCAGGATCTGTTCAACAAGTATGTGAAAAACGCTAAACTGTGAGCCTGATGAGGGCAAATCGTAGACCTAACCCAGACCTAAGATGCGTTAACCGCTAAAATATTTATCCAGACGAGGTTTCATTGAATGTTTCCGTGTGGTACCACTTTACTACGTGATGCAATCCAGAAAAAGCCCAGGATCTAGCCATGAAGTATGAGAAATATGCGAAAGTATGAGCCTGATGAGGGCAAATCCTAGCCCTAACCCAGACCTAACATGCGTTAGCCTCTAAAATATTTATCAAGACCTGGTTTAATTGAAAGTTTCAGTGTGGTACCACATTACTACGTGATGCAATCCAGAAAAAGCCCAGGATCTAGCCATCAAATTTGAGAAATATGCGAAAGAATGTGCCTGATGAGAGCAAATCCCAGACCTAACCTAGACCTAACATGAATAATTCTCTAAAATATTTATCGAAACCAGGTTTAATCGACTGTTTCAGTGTGGTACCACATTACTACGTGATCCAAACCAGAAAAAACCCAGGATCAGTTCAACAAGTATGTGAAGAATGCGAAAGTATGAGTCTGATGAGTGTAATTCCCAGGGCTGACCTAGACCTAACATGCGTTATCCTCTAAAATATTGATCGAAACCAGGTATAATCGACTGTTTCAGTGTGGTATCACACTACTACGTGACCCAAACCAGAAAAAACACACGATCTGTTCAAGGAGTATGTGAAGTGTGCGAAAGTATGAGTCTGATGAGGTCAAATCCTAGACCTATCCCAGACCTAACTTGCGTTATCGTCTAAAATATTGATCGAAACCAGGTTTAATCGACTGTTTCAGTGTGGTACCACATTACTATGTGATCCAAACCAGAAAAAACCCAGGATCAGTTCAACAAGTATGAGAAGAATGCGAAAGTATGAGTCTGATGAGTGAGAATCCCAGACCTATCCCAGACCTAACATTCGTTATCCTCTAAAATATTGATCGAAACCAGGTTTAATCGACTGTTTCAGTGTGGTACCACATTACTACGTGATCCAAACCAGAAAAAACCCAGGATCAGTTCAACAAGTATGTGAAGAATGCGAAAGTATGAGTCTGATGATTGTAATTCCCAGGGCTGACCTAGACATAACATGCGTTATCCTCCAAAATATTGATCGAAACCAGGTTTAATCGACTGTTTCAGTGTGGTGTCACACTACTACGTGACCCAAACCAGAAAAACCCCAGGATCTGTACAACAAGTATGTGAAAAACGCGAAAGTATGAGCCTGATGAGGGCAAATCCCAGACCTATCCCAGACCTAACTTGCGTTATCCTCTAAAATATTGATCGAAACCAGGTTTGATTGACCGTTTCAGTGTGGTACCACATTACTACGTGATCCAAACCAGAAAAAACCCAGGATACGTTCAACAAGAATGTGAAAAATGCGAAAGTATGAGTCCGATCAGTGAAAATCTCAGGCCTTACCTAGACCTAACTTGCGTTGTCCTCTAAAATATTGATGGAAACCAGGTTTCATTGACTGTTTCAGTGTGGTACCACATTACTACGTGATCCAAACCAGAAAAAACCCAGGATCCGTTCAACAAGTATGTGAAGAATGCGAAAGTATGAGTCTGATGAGTGAAAATCCCAGGCCTAACCTAGACCTAACATGCGTTGTCCTCTAAAATATTGTTGGAAACCAGGTTTCATTGACTGTTTCAGTGTGGTACCACATTACTACGTGATCCAAACCAGAAAAAACCCAGGATCCGTTCAACAAGTATGTGAAGAATGCGAAAGTATGAGTCTGATGAGTGAAAATCCCAGGCCTAACCTAGACCTAACATGCGCTGTCCTCTAAAATATTGATGGAAACCAGGTTTCATTGACTGTTTCAGTGTGGTACCACAATACTACGTGATGCAATCCAGAAACAGCCCAGGATCTAGCCATGAAGTATGAGAAATATGCGAAAGAATGAGCCTGATGAGAGCAAATCCCAGACCTAACCTAGACCTAACATGCGTTATCCTCTAAAATATTGAGCGAAACCAGGTTTAATGGACTGTTTCAGTGTGGTACCACACTACTTCGTGATCCAAACCAGGAAAAACCCAGGATCGGTTGAACAAGTATGTGAAAAACGCGAAACTGTGAGCCTGATGAGGGCAAATCTTAGACCTAACTCAGACCTAAGATGCGTTATCCTCTAAAATATTTATCGAGACCAGGTTTCATTGAATTGTTCAGTGTGGTACCACTTTACTACGTGATCCAATCCAGAAATAGACCAGGATCTAGCCATGAAGTATGAGAAATATGCGAAAGTAAGAGCCTGATGACGGCAAATCCTAGACCTATCCCAGACCTAACTTGCGTTATCCTCTAAAATATTGATCGAAACCAGGTTTAATTGACTGTTTCAGCGTGGTACCACATTACTACGTGATACAATCCAGAAACAGCCCAGGATCTAGCCATGAAGTATGAGAAATATGCGAAAGAATGAGCCTGATGAGAGCAAATCCCAGACCTAACCTAGACCTAACATGAATTATTCTCTAAAATATTGTTCGAAACCAGGTTTAATTGACTGTTTCAGTGTGGTCCCACATTACTACGTGATCCAAACCAGAAAAAACCCAGGATCCGTTCAACAAGAATGTGAAGAATGCGGAAGTATGAGTCTGATGAGTGAAAATCCCAGACCTAACCTAGACCTTACATGCGTTATCCTCTAAAATATTGAGCGAAACCAGGTTTAATGGACTGTTTCAGTGTGGTACCACATTACTTCGTGATCCAAACCAGAAAAAACCCAGGATCTGTTTAACAAGTATGTGGAAAACGCTAAACTGTGAGCCTGATGAGGGCAAATCGTAGACCTAACCCAGACCTAAGATGCGTTAACCTCTAAAATATATATCCAGACCAGGTTTCATTGAATGTTTCATTGTGGTACCACTTTACTACGTGATGCAATCCAGAAAAAGCCCAGGATCTAGCCATGAAGTATGAGAAATATGCGAAAGTATGAGCCTGATGAGGGCAAATCCTAGACCTAACCCAGACCTAACATGCGTTAGCCTCTAAAATATTTATCAAGACCTGGTTTAATTGAAAGTTTCAGTGTGGTACCACATTACTACGTGATACAATCCAGAAAAAGCCCAGGATCTAGCCATCAAGTTTGAGAAATATGCGAAAGAATGTGCCTGATGAGAGCAAGTCCCAGACCTACCCTAGACCTAACATGAATTATTCTCTAAAATATTGATCGAAACCAGGTTTAATTGACTGTTTCAGTGTGGTCCCACATTACTACGTGATCCAAACCAGAAAAAATCCAGGATCCGTTCAACAAGTATGTGAAGAATGCGAAAGTATGAGTCTGATGAGTGAAAATCCCAGGCCTAACCTAGACCTAACATGCGTTGTCCTCAAAAATACTGATCGAAACCTGGTTTAATCGACTGTTTCAGTGTGGTACCACATTACTATGTGATCCCAACCAGAAAATAACCCAGGATCTAGCCATCAAGTATGAGAAATATGCGAAAGAATGAACCTGATGAGAGCAAATCCCAGACCTAACCTAGACCTTACATGCGTTATCCTCTAAAATATTGAGCGAAACCAGGTTTAATGGACTGTTTCAGTGTGGTACCACACTACTTCGTGATCCAAACAAGGAAAAACCCAGGATCTGTTCAATAAGAATGTGAAAAACGCTAAACTGTGAGCCTGATGGGGGCAAATCTTAGACCTAACTCAGACCTAAGATGCGTTAACCTCTAAAATATTTATCCAGACCAGGTTTCATTGAATGTTTCAGTGTGGTACCACTTTACTACGTGATCCAATGCAGAAATAGCACAGGATCTAGCCATGAAGTATGAGAAATATGCGAAAGTAAGAGCCTGATGCGGGCAAATCCTTGACCTATCCCAGACCTAACTTGCGTTATCCTCTAAAATATTAATCGAAACCAGGTTTAATTGACTGTTTCAGTGTGGTGCCACATTACTACGTGATACAATCCAGAAACAGCCCAGGATCTAGCCTTGAAGTATGAGAAATATGCGAAAGTATGAGCCTGATGAGGGCAAATCCTAAACCTAACCCAGACCTAACATGCGTTATCCTCTAAAATATTAATCAAGACCAGGTTTGATTGACCGTTTCAGTGTGGTACCACATTACTACGTGATCCAAACCAGAAAAAACCCAGGACCCGTTCAACAAGAATGTGAAAAATGCGAAAGTATGAGTCTGATGAGTGAAAATCCCAGGCCTAACCTAGACCTAACATGCGTTATCCTCTAAAATATTGATCGAAACCTGGTTTAATCGACTGTTTCAGTGTGGTACCACATTACTATGTGATCCAATCCAGAAAATAACCCAGGATCTGTTCAAGGAGTATGTGAAGTGTGCGAATGTATGAGTCTGATGAGGTCAAATCCCAGACCTATCCCAGACCTAACTTGCGTTATCCTCAAAAATATTGATTGAAACCAGGTTTAATCGACTGTTTCAGTGTGGTGCCACATTACTACGTGATCCAAACCAGAAAAAACCCAGGATCCGTTCAACAAGTATGTGAAGAATGCGAAAGTATGAGTCTAATGAGTGAAAATCCTAGGCCTAACCTAGACCTAACATGCGTTATCCTCTAAAACATTGATCGAAACCAGGTTTAATCGACTGTTTCAGTGTGGTATCACGCTACTACGTGACCCAAACCAGAAAAAACCCAGGATCTGTACAACAAGTATGTGAAAAACGCGAAAGTATGAGCCTGATGAGGGCAAATCGCAGACCTATCCCAGACCTAACTTGCGTTATCCTCTAAAATATTGATCGAAACCAGGTTTGATTGACCGTTTCAGTGTGGTACCACATTACTACGTGATCCAAACCAGAAAAATCCCAGGATCTGTTCAACAAGTATGTGAAAAACGCTAAACTGTGAGCCTGATGAGGGCAAATCGTAGACCTAACCCAGACCTAAGATGCGTTAACCTCTAAAATATTTATCAAGACCTGGTTTAATTGAAAGTTTCAGTGTGGTACCACATTACTACGTGATACAATCCAGAAAAAGTCCAGGATCTAGCCATCAAGTTTGAGAAATATGCGAAAGAATGTGCCTGATGCGGGCAAATCCTAGACCTATCCCAGACCTAACTTGCGTTATCCTCTAAAATATTGATAGAAACCAGGTTTAATTGACTGTTACAGCGTAGTACCACATTACTACGTGATACAATCCAGAAACAGCCCAGGATCTAGCCATGAAGTATGAGAAATATGCGAAAGAATGAGTCTGATGAGGTCAAATCCCAGACCTATCCCAGACCTAACTTGCGTTATCCTCAAAAATATTGATTGAAACCAGGTTTAATCGACTGTTTCAGTGTGGTGCCACATTACTACGTGATCCAAACCAGAAAAAACCCAGGATCCGTTCAACAAGTATGTGAAGAATGCGAAAGTATGAGTCTAATGAGTGAAAATCCTAGGCCTAACCTAGACCTAACATGCGTTATCCTCTAAAACATTGATCGAAACCAGGTTTAATCGACTGTTTCAGTGTGGTATCACGCTACTACGTGACCCAAACCAGAAAAAACCCAGGATCTGTACAACAAGTATGTGAAAAACGCGAAAGTATGAGCCTGATGAGGGCAAATCGCAGACCTATCCCAGACCTAACTTGCGTTATCCTCTAAAATATTGATCGAAACCAGGTTTGATTGACCGTTTCAGTGTGGTACCACATTACTACGTGATCCAAACCAGAAAAATCCCAGGATCTGTTCAACAAGTATGTGAAAAACGCTAAACTGTGAGCCTGATGAGGGCAAATCGTAGACCTAACCCAGACCTAAGAGTCGTTAACCTCTAAAATATTTATCAAGACCTGGTTTAATTGAAAGTTTCAGTGTGGTACCACATTACTACGTGATACAATCCAGAAAAAGTCCAGGATCTAGCCATCAAGTTTGAGAAATATGCGAAAGAATGTGCCTGATGCGGGCAAATCCTAGACCTATCCCAGACCTAACTTGCGTTATCCTCTAAAATATTGATAGAAACCAGGTTTAATTGACTGTTACAGCGTAGTACCACATTACTACGTGATACAATCCAGAAACAGCCCAGGATCTAGCCATGAAGTATGAGAAATATGCGAAAGAATGAACCTGATGAGAGCAAATCCCAGACCTAACCTAGACCTTACATGCGTTATCCTCTAAAATATTGATCGAAACCAGGTTTAATCGACTGTTTCAGTGTGGTCCCACATTACTAAGTGATCCAAACCAGAAAAAAATCCAGGATCCGTTCAACAAGTATGTGAAGAATGCGAAAGTATGAGTCTGATGAGTGAGAATCCTAGACCTATCCCAGACCTAACATTCGTTATCCTCTAAAATATTGAGCGAAACCAGGTTTAATCGACTGTTTCAGTGTGGTCCCACATTACTACGTGATCCAAACCAGAAAAAACCCAGGATCCCTTCAACAAGTATGTGAAGAATGCGAAAGTATGTGTCCGATGAGTGAAAATCCCAGGCCTAACCTAGACCTAACATGCGTTATCCTCAAAAATATTGATCGAAACCTGGATCGACTGTTTCAGTGTGGTACCACATTACTATGTGATCCAAACCAGAAAATAACCCAGGATCTGTTCAACAAGTATGTGAAAAACGCGAAAGTGTGAGTCTGATGAGGTCAAATCCCAGACCTATCCCAGACTTAACTTGTGTTATCCTCTAAAATATTGATCGAAACCAGGTTTAATTGACTGTATCAGTGTTGTACTTCATTATTACGTGATGCAATCCAGAAAAAGCCCAGGATCTAGCCATCAAGTATGAGAAATATGCGAAAGAATGAACCTGATGAGAGCAAATCCCAGACCTAACCTAGACCTAACATGAATTATTCTCTAAAATATTGATCGAAACCAGGTTTAATTGACTGTTTCAGTGTTGTACTTCACTTTTACGTGATGCAATCCAGAAAAAGCCCAGGATCTAGCCATCAAGTATGAGAAATATGCGAAAGAATGAGCCTGATGGGAGCAAATCACTGACCTAACCAAGACCTAACATGAATTATTCTCTAAAATATTGATCAAAACCAGGTTTATTTGACTGTTTCAGTGTGGTCCCACATTACTACGTGATCCAAACCAGAAAAAACCGAGGATCTGTTCAACAAGTATGTGAAAAACGCGAAAGTATGAGTCTGATGAGGTCAAATCCCAGACCTATCCCAGACTTAACTTGCGTTATCCTCTAAAATATTGATCGAAACCAGGTTTAATTGACTGTTGCAGCGAGGTACCACATTACTACGTGATCCAATACAGAAACAGCCCAGGATCTAGCCATGAAGTATGAGAAATATGCGAAAGTATGAGCCTGATGAGGGCAAATCCTAGACCTAACCCAGACCTAACATGCATTATTCTCTAAAATATTTATCAAGACCAGGTTTAATTGAATGTTTCAGTGTGGTACCACATTACTACGTGATCCAAACCAGAAAAAACCCAGGATCCGTTCAACAAGTATGTGAAGAATGCGAAAGTATGAGTCTGATGAGTGAAAATCCCAGGCCTAACCTAGACCTAACATGCGTTATCCTCTAAAATATTGATCGAATCCTGGTTTAATCGACTGTTTCAGTGTGGTGCCACATTACTACGTGATCCAAACCAGAAAAAACCCAGGATCCGTTCAACAAGTATGTGAAGAATGCGAAAGTATGAGTCTGATGAGTGAAAATCCCAGGCCTAACCTAGACCTAACATGCGTTATCCTCTAAAATATTGATCGAATCCTGGTTTAATCGACTGTTTCAGTGTGGTACCACATTACTACGTGATCCAAACCAGAAAAAACCCAGGATCCGTTCAACAAGTATGTGAAGAATGCGAAAGTATGAGTCTGATAAGTGAAAATCCCAGACCTAACCTAGACTTAACATGCGTTATCCTCTAAAATATTGATCGAAACCTGGTTTAATCGACTGTTTCAGTGTGGTACCACTTTACTACGTGATCCAATCCAGAAATAGCCCAGGATCTGTTCAAGGAGTATGTGAAGTGTGCGAAAGTATGAGTCTGATGAGGTCAAATCCTAGACCTATCCCAGACCTAACTTGCGTTATCCTCTAAAATATTGATCGAAACCAGGTTTAATCGACTGTTTCAGTGTGGTACCACATTACTATGTGATCCAAACCAGAAAAAACCCAGGATCCGTTCAACAAGTATGTGAAGAATGCGAAAGTATGAGTCTGATGAGTGAAAATCCCAGGCCTAACCTAGACCTAACATGCATTGTCCTCTAAAATATTGATGGTAACCAGGTTTCATTGACTGTTTCAGTGTGGTACCACAATACTACGTGATCCAAACCAGAAAAAACCCAGGATCAGTTCAACAAGTATGTGAAGAATGCGAAAGTATGAGTCTGATGAGTGAAAATCCCAGGCCTAACCTAGACCTAACATGCGTTGTCCTCTAAAATATTGATGGAAACCAGGTTTCATTGACTGTTTCAGTGTGGTACCACATTACTACGTGATCCAAACCAGAAAAAACCCAGGATCCGTTCAACAAGTATGTGAAGAATGCGAAAGTATGAGTCTGATGAGTGAAAATCCCAGGCCTAACCTAGACCTAACATGCGTTATCCTCTAAAATATTGAGCGAAACCAGGTTTAATCGACTGTTTCAGTGTGGTACCACATTACTATGTGATGCAATCCAGAAAAAGCCCAGGATCTAGCCATCTAGTATGAGAAATATGCGAAAGAATGAGCCTGATGAGAGCATATCCCAGACCTAACCTAGACCTTACATGCGTTATCCTCTAAAATATTGAGCGAAACCAGGTTTAATCGACTGTTTCAGTGTGGTACCACATTACTATGTGATGCAATCCAGAAAAAGCCCAGGATCTAGCCATCTAGTATGAGAAATATGCGAAAGAATGAACCTGATGAGATCAAATCCCAGACCTAACCTAGACCTTACATGCGTTATCCTCTAAAATATTGAGCGAAACCAGGTTTAATCGACTGTTTCAGTGTGGTACCACATTACTATGTGATGCAATCCAGAAAAAGCCCAGGATCTAGCCATCTAGTATGAGAAATATGCGAAAGAATGAGCCTGATGAGAGCAAATCCCAGACCTAACCTAGACCTAACATGCGTTATCCTCTAAAATATTGAGCGAAACCAGGTTTAATAGACTGTTTCAGTGTGGTACCACACTACTTCGTGATCCAAACCAGAAAAAACCCAGGATCTGTTCAACACGTATGTGAAAAACGCTAAACTGTGAGCCTGATGAGGGCAAATCTTAGACCTAACCCAGACCTAAGATGCGTTATCCTCTAAAATATTTATCCAGACCAGGTTTCATTGAATGTTTCAGTGTGGTCCCACATTACAACGTGATCCAAACCAGAAAAAACCCAGGATCTGTTCAAGGAGTATGTGAAGTGTGCGAAAGTATGAGTCTGATGAGGTCAAATCCTAGACCTATCCCAGACCTAACATGCGTTATCCTCTAAAATATTGATCGAAACCAGGTTTAATCGACTGTTTCAGTGTGGTACCACATTATTATGTGATCCAAACCAGAAAAAACCCAGGATCAGTTCAACAAGTATGAGAAGAATGCGAAAGTATGAGTCTGATGAGTGAGAATCCCAGACCTATCCCAGACCTAACATTCGTTATCCTCTAAAATATTGATCGAAACCAGGTTTAATCGACTGTTTCAGTGTGGTACCACATTACTACGTGATCCAAACCAGAAAAAACCCAGGATCAGTTCAACAAGTATGTGAAGAATGCGAAAGTATGAGTCTGTTGAGTGTAATTCCCAGGGCTGACCTAGACCTAACATGCGTTATCCTCTAAAATATTGATCGAAACCAGGTTTAATCGACTGTTTCAGTGTGGTATCACACTACTACGTGACCCAAACCAGAAAAAACCCAGGATCTGTACAACAAGTATGTGAAAAACGCGAAAGTATGAGCCTGATGAGGGCAAATCCCAGACCTATCCCAGACCTAACTTGCGTTATCCTCTAAAATATTGATCGATACCAGGTTTGATTGACCGTTTCAGTGTGGTACCACATTACTACGTGATCCAAACCAGAAAAAACCCAGGATCCGTTCAACAAGTATGTGAAGAATGCGAAAGTATGAGTCTGATGAGTGAAAATCCCAGGCCTAACCTAGACCTAACATGCGTTGTCCTCTAAAATATTGATGGAAACCAGGTTTCATTGACTGTTTCAGTGTGGTACCACATTACTACGTGATCCAAACCAGAAAAAACCCAGGATCCGTTCAACAAGTATGTGAAGAATGCGAAAGTATGAGTCTGATGAGTGAAAATCCCAGGCCTAACCTAGACCTAACATGCGTTGTCCTCTAAAATATTGATGGAAACCAGGTTTCATTGACTGTTTCAGTGTGGTACCACAATACTACGTGATCCAAACCAGAAAAAACCCAGGATCAGTTCAACAAGTATGTGAAGAATGCGAAAGTATGAGTCTGATGAGTGTAATTCCCATGGCTAACCTAGACCTAACATGCGTTGTCCTCTAAAATATTGATGGAAACCAGGTTTCATTGACTGTTTCAGTGTGGTACTACATTACTACGTGATGCAATCCAGAAACAGCCCAGGATCTAGCCATGAAGTATGAGAAATATGCGAAAGAATGAGCCTGATGAGAGCAAATCCCAGACCTAACCTAGACCTAACATGAATTATTCTCTAAAATATTGATCGAAACCAGGTTTAATTGACTGTTTCAGTGTGGTCCCACATTACTACGTGATCCAAACCAGAAAAAATCCAGGATCCGTTCAACAAGTATGTGAAGAATGCGAAAGTATGAGTCTGATGAGTGAAAATCCCAGGCCTAACCTAGACCTAACATGCGTTGTCCTCAAAAATACTGATCGAAACCTGGTTTAATCGACTGTTTCAGTGTGGTACCACATTACTATGTGATCCCAACCAGAAAATAACCCAGGATCTAGCCATCAAGTATGAGAAATATGCGAAAGAATGAACCTGATGAGAGCAAATCCCAGACCTAACCTAGACCTTACATGCGTTATCCTCTAAAATATTGAGCGAAACCAGGTTTAATGGACTGTTTCAGTGTGGTACCACACTACTTCGTGATCCAAACCAGAAAAAACCCAGGATCTGTTCAACAAGAATGTGAAAAACGCTAAACTGTGAGCCTGATGGGGGCAAATCTTAGACCTAACCCAGACCTAAGATGCGTTAACCTCTATAATATTTATCCAGACCAGGTTTCATTGAATGTTTCAGTGTGGTACCACTTTACTACGTGATCCAATCCAGAAATAGCACAGGATCTAGCCATGAAGTATGAGAATAATGCGAAAGTAATTGCCTGATGCGGGCAAATCCTTGACCTATCCCAGACCTAACTTGCGTTATCCTCTAAAATATTGATCGAAACCAGGTTTAATTGACTGTTTCAGTGTGGTACCACATTACTACGTGATACAATCCAGAAACAGCCCAGGATCTAGCCTTGAAGTATGAGAAATATGCGAAAGAATGAGCCTGATGAGGGCAAATCCTAAACCTAACCCAGACCTAACATGCGTTATCCTCTAAAATATTTATCAAGACCAGGTTTGATTGACCGTTTCAGTGTGGTACCACATTACTACGTGATCCAAACCAGAAAAAACCCAGGACCCGTTCAACAAGAATGTGAAAAATGCGAAAGTATGAGTCTGATGAGTGAAAATCCCAGGCCTAACCTAGACCTAACATGCGTTATACTCTAAAATATTGATCGAAACCTGGTTTAATCGACTGTTTCAGTGTGGTACCACATTACTATGTGATCCAAACCAGAAAAAACCCAGGATCTGTTCAACAAGTATGTGAAAAATGCGAAAGTATAAGCCTGATGAGGGCAAATCCCAGACATATCCCAGACCAAACTTGCGTTGTCCTCTAAGATATTGATGGAAACCAGGTTTAATTGACTGTTTCAGTGTTGTGCTTCATTACTACGTGATGCAATCCAGAAAAAGCCCAGGATCTAGCCATCAAGTATGAGAAATATGCGAAAGAATGAGCCTGATGAGAGCAAATCCCAGACCTAACCTAGACCTAACATGAATAATTCTCTAAAATATTGATCGAAACCAGGTTTAATTGACTGTTTCAGTGTGGTCCCACATTGCTACGTGATCCAAACCAGAGAAAACCCAGGATCCGTTCAACAAGTATGTGAAGAATGCGAATGTATGAGTCCGATGAGTGAAAATCCCAGGCCTAACCTAGACCTAACATGCGTTATCCTCTATAATATTTATCCAGATCAGGTTTAATTGATTGTTTCAGTGTGGTCCCACATTACTACGTGATCCAAACCAGAAAAAACCCAGGATCTGTTCAACATGTATGAGAAGTATGCGAAAGAATGAGCCTGATGACAGCAAATCCCAGACCTAACATAGACCTAACATGAATTATTCTCTAAAATATTGATCGAAACCTGGTTTAATCGACTGTTTCAGCGTGGTCCCAAATTACTACGTGATCCAAACCAGAAAAAACCCAGGATCCGTTCAACAAGTATGTGAAGAATGCGAAAGTAAGTGCCTGATGAGGGCAAATCCTAGACCTATCCCAGACCTAACTTGCGTTATCCTCTAAAATATTGATCGAAACCAGGTTTAATTGACTGTTTCAGCGTGGTACCACATTACTACGTGATCCAATCCAGAAACAGCCCAGGATCTAGCCATGAAGTATGAGAGATATGCGAAAGTATGAGCCTGATGAGGGCAAATCCTAGACCTAACCCAGACCTAACATGCGTTATCCTCTAAAATATTTATCAAGATCAGGTTTAATTGATTGTTTCAGTGTGGTCCCACATTACTACGTGATGCAAACCAGAAAAAACCCACGATCTGTTCAACATCTATGAGAAATATGGGAAGGAATGAGCCTGACGAGAGCAAATCCCAGACCTAGCATAGACCTAACATGAATTATTCTCTAAAATATTGATCGAAACCAGGTTTACTTGACTGTTTCAGTGTGGTCCCACATTACTACGTGAACCAAACCAGAAAAAACCCAGGATCTGTTCAACAAGTATGTAAAAAACGCGAAAGTATGAGTCTGATGATGTCAAATCCCAGACCTATCCCAGACTTAGCTTGCGTTATCCTCTAAAATATTGATCGAAACCAGGTTTAATCGACTGTTTCAGCGTGGAGCCACATTACTACGTGATACAATCCAGAAACAGCCCAGTATCTAGCCATGAAGTATGAGAAATATGCGAAAGTATGAGCCAGGTGAGGGCAAATCCTAGACCTAACCCAAACCTAACATGCGTTATCCTCTAAAATATTTATCAAGACCAGGTTTAATTGAATGTTTCAGTGTGGTAACACATTACTACGTGAACCAAACCAGAAAAATCCCAGGATCCGTTCAACAAGTATGTTAAAACTGCGACAGTATGACCCTGATGAGGGCAAATCCCAGGCCTAACCTAGACCTAACATGCGTTGTCCTCTAAAATATTGATGGAAACCGGGTTTCATTGAATGTTTCAGTGTGGTACCACATTACTACGTGATCCAATCCAGAAATAGCCCAGGATCTAGCCATGAAGTATGAGAAATATGCGAAAGTATGAGCCTGATGAGGGCAAATCCTAGACCTAACCCAAACCTAACATGCGTTATCCTCTAAAATATTTATCAAGAAAAGGTTTAATCGACTGTTTCAGTGTGGTACCACATTACTACGTGATCCAAACCAGAAAAAACCCAGGATCCGTTCAAGAAGTATGTGAAGAATGCGAAAGTATGAGTCTGATAAGTGAAAATCCCAGACCTAACCTAGACTTAACATGCGTTATCCTCTAAAATATTGATCGAAACCTGGTTTAATCGACTGTTTCAGTGTGGTACCACTTTACTACGTGATCCAATCCAGAAATAGCCCAGGATCTGTTCAAGGAGTATGTGAAGTGTGCGAAAGTATGAGTCTGATGAGGTCAAATCCTAGACCTATCCCAGACCTAACTTGCGTTATCCTCTAAAATATTGATCGAAACCAGGTTTAATCGACTGTTTCAGTGTGGTACCACATTACTATGTGATCCAAACCAGAAAAAACCCAGGATCAGTTTAACAAGTATGAGAAGAATGCGAAAGTATGAGTCTGATGAGTGAGAATCCGAGACCTATCCCAGACCTAACATTCGTTATCCTCTAAAATATTGATCGAAACCAGGTTTAATCGACTGTTTCAGTGTGGTACCACATTACTACGTGATCCAAACCAGAAAAACCCAGGATCAGTTCAACAAGTATGTGAAGAATGCGAAAGTATGAGTCTGATGAGTGTAATTCCCAGGGCTGACCTAGACCTAACATGCGTTATCCTCTAAAATATTGATCGAAACCAGGTTTAATCGACTGTTTCAGTGTGGTATCACACTACTACGTGACCCAAACCAGAAAAAACCCAGGATCTGTACAACAGGAATGTGAAAAACGCGAAAGTATGAGCCTGATGAGGGCAAATCCCAGACCAATCCCAGGCCTAACTTGCGTTATCCTCTAAAATACTGATCGAAACCAGGTTTGAATGACCGTTTCAGTGTGGTACCACATTACTACGTGATCCTAACCAGAAAAAACCCAGGATCCGTTCAACAAGAATGTGTAAAATGCGAAAGTATGAGTCCGATCAGTGAAAATCTCAGGCCTTACCTAGACCTAACTTGCGTTGTCCTCTAAAATATTGATGGAAACCAGGTATCATTGACTGTTTCAGTGTGGTACCACATTACTACGTGATCCAAACGAGAAAAAACCCAGGATCCGTTCAACAAGTATGTGAAAAACGCTAAACTGTGAGCCTGATGAGGGCAAATCTTAGACCTAACCCAGACCTAAGATGCGTTATCCTCTAAAATATTTATCCAGACCAGGTTTCATTGAATGTTTCAGTGTGGTCCCACATTACTACGTGATCCAAACCAGAAATAACCCAGGATCTGTTCAAGGAGTATGTGAAGTGTGCGAAAGTATGAGTCTGATGAGGTCAAATCCTAGACCTAACCTAGACCTAACATGCGTTGTCCTCTAAAATATTGATGGAAACCAGGTTTCATTGACTGTTTCAGTGTGGTACCACATTACTACGTGATCCAAACCAGAAAAAACCCAGGATCCGTTCAACAAGTATGTGAAGAATGCGAAAGTATGAGTCTGATGAGTGAAAATCCCAGGCCTAACCTAGACCTAACATGCATTGTCCTCTAAAATATTGATGGTAACCAGGTTTCATTGACTGTTTCAGTGTGGTACCACAATACTACGTGATCCAAACCAGAAAAAACCCAGGATCAGTTCAACAAGTATGTGAAGAATGCGAAAGTATGAGTCTGATGAGTGAAAATCCCAGGCCTAACCTAGACCTAACATGCGTTGTCCTCTAAAATATTGATGGAAACCAGGTTTCATTGACTGTTTCAGTGTGGTACCACATTACTACGTGATCCAAACCAGAAAAAACCCAGGATCCGTTCAACAAGTATGTGAAGAATGCGAAAGTATGAGTCTGATGAGTGAAAATCCCAGGCCTAACCTAGACCTAACATGCGTTATCCTCTAAAATATTGAGCGAAACCAGGTTTAATCGACTGTTTCAGTGTGGTACCACATTACTATGTGATGCAATCCAGAAAAAGCCCAGGATCTAGCCATCTAGTATGAGAAATATGCGAAAGAATGAGCCTGATGAGAGCAAATCCCAGACCTAACCTAGACCTTACATGCGTTATCCTCTAAAATATTGAGCGAAACCAGGTTTAATCGGCTGTTTCAGTGTGGTACCACATTACTATGTGATGCAATCCAGAAAAAGCACAGGATCTAGCCATCTAGTATGAGAAATATGCGAAAGAATGAACCTGATGAGTTCAAATCCCAGACCTAACCTAGACCTTACATGCGTTATCCTCTAAAATATTGAGCGAAACCAGGTTTAATCGACTGTTTCAGTGTGGTACCACATTACTATGTGATGCAATCCAGAAAAAGCCCAGGATCTAGCCATCTAGTATGAGAAATATGCGAAAGAATGAGCCTGATGAGAGCAAATCCCAGACCTAACCTAGACCTAACATGCGTTATCCTCTAAAATATTGAGCGAAACCAGGTTTAATAGACTGTTTCAGTGTGGTACCACACTACTTCGTGATCCAAACCAGAAAAAACCCAGGATCTGTTCAACACGTATGTGAAAAACGCTAAACTGTGAGCCTGATGAGGGCAAATCTTAGACCTAACCCAGACCTAAGATGCGTTATCCTCTAAAATATTTATCCAGACCAGGTTTCATTGAATGTTTCAGTGTGGTCCCACATTACAACGTGATCCAAACCAGAAAAAACCCAGGATCTGTTCAAGGAGTATGTGAAGTGTGCGAAAGTATGAGTCTGATGAGGTCAAATCCTAGACCTATCCCAGACCTAACATGCGTTATCCTCTAAAATATTGATCGAAACCAGGTTTAATCGACTGTTTCAGTGTGGTACCACATTATTATGTGATCCAAACCAGAAAAAACCCAGGATCAGTTCAACAAGTATGAGAAGAATGCGAAAGTATGAGTCTGATGAGTGAGAATCCCAGACCTATCCCAGACCTAACATTCGTTATCCTCTAAAATATTGATCGAAACCAGGTTTAATCGACTGTTTCAGTGTGGTACCACATTACTACGTGATCCAAACCAGAAAAAACCCAGGATCAGTTCAACAAGTATGTGAAGAATGCGAAAGTATGAGTCTGTTGAGTGTAATTCCCAGGGCTGACCTAGACCTAACATGCGTTATCCTCTAAAATATTGATCGAAACCAGGTTTAATCGACTGTTTCAGTGTGGTATCACACTACTACGTGACCCAAACCAGAAAAAACCCAGGATCTGTACAACAAGTATGTGAAAAACGCGAAAGTATGAGCCTGATGAGGGCAAATCCCAGACCTATCCCAGACCTAACTTGCGTTATCCTCTAAAATATTGATCGATACCAGGTTTGATTGACCGTTTCAGTGTGGTACCACATTACTACGTGATCCAAACCAGAAAAAAAACAGGATCCGTTCAACAAGTATGTGAAGAATGCGAAAGTATGAGTCTGATGAGTGAAAATCCCAGGCCTAACCTAGACCTAACATGCGTTGTCCTCTAAAATATTGATGGAAACCAGGTTTCATTGACTGTTTCAGTGTGGTACCACATTACTACGTGATCCAAACCAGAAAAAACCCAGGATCCGTTCAACAAGTATGTGAAGAATGCGAAAGTATGAGTCTGATGAGTGAAAATCCCAGGCCTAACCTAGACCTAACATGCGTTGTCCTCTAAAATATTGATGGAAACCAGGTTTCATTGACTGTTTCAGTGTGGTACCACAATACTACGTGATCCAAACCAGAAAAAACCCAGGATCAGTTCAACAAGTATGTGAAGAATGCGAAAGTATGAGTCTGATGAGTGTAATTCCCATGGCTAACCTAGACCTAACATGCGTTGTCCTCTAAAATATTGATGGAAACCAGGTTTCATTGACTGTTTCAGTGTGGTACTACATTACTACGTGATGCAATCCAGAAACAGCCCAGGATCTAGCCATGAAGTATGAGAAATATGCGAAAGAATGAGCCTGATGAGAGCAAATCCCAGACCTAACCTAGACCTAACATGAATTATTCTCTAAAATATTGATCGAAACCAGGTTTAATTGACTGTTTCAGTGTGGTCCCACATTACTACGTGATCCAAACCAGAAAAAATCCAGGATCCGTTCAACAAGTATGTGAAGAATGCGAAAGTATGAGTCTGATGAGTGAAAATCCCAGGCCTAACCTAGACCTAACATGCGTTGTCCTCAAAAATACTGATCGAAACCTGGTTTAATCGACTGTTTCAGTGTGGTACCACATTACTATGTGATCCCAACCAGAAAATAACCCAGGATCTAGCCATCAAGTATGAGAAATATGCGAAAGAATGAACCTGATGAGAGCAAATCCCAGACCTAACCTAGACCTTACATGCGTTATCCTCTAAAATATTGAGCGAAACCAGGTTTAATGGACTGTTTCAGTGTGGTACCACACTACTTCGTGATCCAAACCAGAAAAAACCCAGGATCTGTTCAACAAGAATGTGAAAAACGCTAAACTGAGAGCCTGATGGGGGCAAATCTTAGACCTAACCCAGACCTAAGATGCGTTAACCTCTATAATATTTATCCAGACCAGGTTTCATTGAATGTTTCAGTGTGGTACCACTTTACTACGTGATCCAATCCAGAAATAGCACAGGATCTAGCCATGAAGTATGAGAATAATGCGAAAGTAATAGCCTGATGCGGGCAAATCCTTGACCTATCCCAGACCTAACTTGCGTTATCCTCTAAAATATTGATCGAAACCAGGTTTAATTGACTGTTTCAGTGTGGTACCACATTACTACGTGATACAATCCAGAAACAGCCCAGGATCTAGCCTTGAAGTATGAGAAATATGCGAAAGAATGAGCCTGATGAGGGCAAATCCTAAACCTAACCCAGACCTAACATGCGTTATCCTCTAAAATATTTATCAAGACCAGGTTTGATTGACCGTTTCAGTGTGGTACCACATTACTACGTGATCCAAACCAGAAAAAACCCAGGACCCGTTCAACAAGAATGTGAAAAATGCGAAAGTATGAGTCTGATGAGTGAAAATCCCAGGCCTAACCTAGACCTAACATGCGTTATCCTCTAAAATATTGATCGAAACCTGGTTTAATCGACTGTTTCAGTGTGGTACCACATTACTATGTGATCCAAACCAGAAAAAACCCAGGATCTGTTCAACAAGTATGTGAAAAACGCGAAAGTATAAGCCTGATGAGGGCAAATCCCAGACATATCCCAGACCAAACTTGCGTTGTCCTCTAAGATATTGATGGAAACCAGGTTTAATTGACTGTTTCAGTGTTGTGCTTCATTACTACGTGATGCAATCCAGAAAAAGCCCAGGATCTAGCCATCAAGTATGAGAAATATGCGAAAGAATGAGCCTGATGAGAGCAAATCCCAGACCTAACCTAGACCTAACATGAATTATTCTCTAAAATATTGATCGAAACCAGGTTTAATTGACTGTTTCAGTGTGGTCCCACATTACTACGTGATCCAAACCAGAAAAAATCCAGGATCCGTTCAACAAGTATGTGAAGAATGCGAAAGTATGAGTCTGATGAGTGAAAATCCCAGGCCTAACCTAGACCTAACATGCGTTGTCCTCTAAAATATTGATGGAAACCAGGTTTCATTGACTGTTTCAGTGTGGTACCACAATACTACTTGATCCAAACCAGAAAAAACCCAGGATCAGTTCAACAAGTATGTGAAGAATGCGAAAGTATGAGTCTGATGAGTGTAATTCCCATGGCTAACCTAGACCTAACATGCGTTGTCCTCTAAAATATTGATGGAAACCAGGTTTCATTGACTGTTTCAGTGTGGTACTACATTACTACGTGATGCAATCCAGAAACAGCCCAGGATCTAGCCATGAAGTATGAGAAATATGCGAAAGAATGAGCCTGATGAGAGCAAATCCCAGACCTAACCTAGACCGAACATGAATTATTCTCTAAAATATTGATCGAAACCAGGTTTAATTGACTGTTTCAGTGTGGTCCCACATTACTACGTGATCCAAACCAGAAAAAATCCAGGATCCGTTCAACAAGTATGTGAAGAATGCGAAAGTATGAGTCTGATGAGTGAAAATCCCAGGCCTAACCTAGACCTAACATGCGTTGTCCTCAAAAATACTGATCGAAACCTGGTTTAATCGACTGTTTCAGTGTGGTACCACATTACTATGTGATCCCAACCAGAAAATAACCCAGGATCTAGCCATCAAGTATGAGAAATATGCGAAAGAATGAACCTGATGAGAGCAAATCCCAGACCTAACCTAGACCTTACATGCGTTATCCTCTAAAATATTGAGCGAAACCAGGTTTAATGGACTGTTTCAGTGTGGTACCACACTACTTCGTGATCCAAACCAGAAAAAACCCAGGATCTGTTCAACAAGAATGTGAAAAACGCTAAACTGTGAGCCTGATGGGGGCAAATCTTAGACCTAACCCAGACCTAAGATGCGTTAACCTCTATAATATTTATCCAGACCAGGTTTCATTGAATGTTTCAGTGTGGTACCACTTTACTACGTGATCCAATCCAGAAATAGCACAGGATCTAGCCATGAAGTATGAGAATAATGCGAAAGTAATAGCCTGATGCGGGCAAATCCTTGACCTATCCCAGACCTAACTTGCGTTATCCTCTAAAATATTGATCGAAACCAGGTTTAATTGACTGTTTCAGTGTGGTACCACATTACTACGTGATACAATCCAGAAACAGCCCAGGATCTAGCCTTGAAGTATGAGAAATATGCGAAAGAATGAGCCTGATGAGGGCAAATCCTAAACCTAACCCAGACCTAACATGCGTTATCCTCTAAAATATTTATCAAGACCAGGTTTGATTGACCGTTTCAGTGTGGTACCACTTTACTACGTGATCCAATCCAGAAATAGCACAGGATCTAGCCATGAAGTATGAGAATAATGCGAAAGTAATAGCCTGATGCGGGCAAATCCTTGACCTATCCCAGACCTAACTTGCGTTATCCTCTAAAATATTGATCGAAACCAGGTTTAATTGACTGTTTCAGTGTGGTACCACATTACTACGTGATACAATCCAGAAACAGCCCAGGATCTAGCCTTGAAGTATGAGAAATATGCGAAAGAATGAGCCTGATGAGGGCAAATCCTAAACCTAACCCAGACCTAACATGCGTTATCCTCTAAAATATTTATCAAGACCAGGTTTGATTGACCGTTTCAGTGTGGTACCACATTACTACGTGATCCAAACCAGAAAAAACCCAGGACCCGTTCAACAAGAATGTGAAAAATGCGAAAGTATGAGTCTGATGAGTGAAAATCCCAGGCCTAACCTAGACCTAACATGCGTTATCCTCTAAAATATTGATCGAAACCTGGTTTAATCGACTGTTTCAGTGTGGTACCACATTACTATGTGATCCAAACCAGAAAAAACCCAGGATCTGTTCAACAAGTATGTGAAAAACGCGAAAGTATAAGCCTGATGAGGGCAAATCCCAGACATATCCCAGACCAAACTTGCGTTGTCCTCTAAGATATTGATGGAAACCAGGTTTAATTGACTGTTTCAGTGTTGTGCTTCATTACTACGTGATGCAATCCAGAAAAAGCCCAGGATCTAGCCATCAAGTATGAGAAATATGCGAAAGAATGAGCCTGATGAGAGCAAATCCCAGACCTAACCTAGACCTAACATGAATTATTCTCTAAAATATTGATCGAAACCAGGTTTAATTGACTGTTTCAGTGTGGTCCCACATTACTACGTGATCCAAACCAGAAAAAATCCAGGATCCGTTCAACAAGTATGTGAAGAATGCGAAAGTATGAGTCTGATGAGTGAAAATCCCAGGCCTAACCTAGACCTAACATGCGTTGTCCTCTAAAATATTGATGGAAACCAGGTTTCATTGACTGTTTCAGTGTGGTACCACAATACTACTTGATCCAAACCAGAAAAAACCCAGGATCAGTTCAACAAGTATGTGAAGAATGCGAAAGTATGAGTCTGATGAGTGTAATTCCCATGGCTAACCTAGACCTAACATGCGTTGTCCTCTAAAATATTGATGGAAACCAGGTTTCATTGACTGTTTCAGTGTGGTACTACATTACTACGTGATGCAATCCAGAAACAGCCCAGGATCTAGCCATGAAGTATGAGAAATATGCGAAAGAATGAGCCTGATGAGAGCAAATCCCAGACCTAACCTAGACCTAACATGAATTATTCTCTAAAATATTGATCGAAACCAGGTTTAATTGACTGTTTCAGTGTGGTCCCACATTACTACGTGATCCAAACCAGAAAAAATCCAGGATCCGTTCAACAAGTATGTGAAGAATGCGAAAGTATGAGTCTGATGAGTGAAAATCCCAGGCCTAACCTAGACCTAACATGCGTTGTCCTCAAAAATACTGATCGAAACCTGGTTTAATCGACTGTTTCAGTGTGGTACCACATTACTATGTGATCCCAACCAGAAAATAACCCAGGATCTAGCCATCAAGTATGAGAAATATGCGAAAGAATGAACCTGATGAGAGCAAATCCCAGACCTAACCTAGACCTTACATGCGTTATCCTCTAAAATATTGAGCGAAACCAGGTTTAATGGACTGTTTCAGTGTGGTACCACACTACTTCGTGATCCAAACCAGAAAAAACCCAGGATCTGTTCAACAAGAATGTGAAAAACGCTAAACTGTGAGCCTGATGGGGGCAAATCTTAGACCTAACCCAGACCTAAGATGCGTTAACCTCTATAATATTTATCCAGACCAGGTTTCATTGAATGTTTCAGTGTGGTACCACTTTACTACGTGATCCAATCCAGAAATAGCACAGGATCTAGCCATGAAGTATGAGAATAATGCGAAAGTAATAGCCTGATGCGGGCAAATCCTTGACCTATCCCAGACCTAACTTGCGTTATCCTCTAAAATATTGATCGAAACCAGGTTTAATTGACTGTTTCAGTGTGGTACCACATTACTACGTGATACAATCCAGAAACAGCCCAGGATCTAGCCTTGAAGTATGAGAAATATGCGAAAGAATGAGCCTGATGAGGGCAAATCCTAAACCTAACCCAGACCTAACATGCGTTATCCTCTAAAATATTTATCAAGACCAGGTTTGATTGACCGTTTCAGTGTGGTACCACATTACTACGTGATCCAAACCAGAAAAAACCCAGGACCCGTTCAACAAGAATGTGAAAAATGCGAAAGTATGAGTCTGATGAGTGAAAATCCCAGGCCTAACCTAGACCTAACATGCGTTATCCTCTAAAATATTGATCGAAACCTGGTTTAATCGACTGTTTCAGTGTGGTACCACATTACTATGTGATCCAAACCAGAAAAAACCCAGGATCTGTTCAACAAGTATGTGAAAAACGCGAAAGTATAAGCCTGATGAGGGCAAATCCCAGACATATCCCAGACCAAACTTGCGTTGTCCTCTAAGATATTGATGGAAACCAGGTTTAATTGACTGTTTCAGTGTTGTGCTTCATTACTACGTGATGCAATCCAGAAAAAGCCCAGGATCTAGCCATCAAGTATGAGAAATATGCGAAAGAATGAGCCTGATGAGAGCAAATCCCAGACCTAACCTAGACCTAACATGAATAATTCTCTAAAATATTGATCGAAACCAGGTTTAATTGACTGTTTCAGTGTGGTCCCACATTGCTACGTGATCCAAACCAGAGAAAACCCAGGATCCGTTCAACAAGTATGTGAAGAATGCGAATGTATGAGTCCGATGAGTGAAAATCCCAGGCCTAACCTAGACCTAACATGCGTTATCCTCTATAATATTTATCCAGATCAGGTTTAATTGATTGTTTCAGTGTGGTCCCACATTACTACGTGATCCAAACCAGAAAAAACCCAGGATCTGTTCAACATGTATGAGAAGTATGCGAAAGAATGAGCCTGATGACAGCAAATCCCAGACCTAACATAGACCTAACATGAATTATTCTCTAAAATATTGATCGAAACCTGGTTTAATCGACTGTTTCAGCGTGGTCCCAAATTACTACGTGATCCAAACCAGAAAAAACCCAGGATCCGTTCAACAAGTATGTGAAGAATGCGAAAGTAAGTGCCTGATGAGGGCAAATCCTAGACCTATCCCAGACCTAACTTGCGTTATCCTCTAAAATATTGATCGAAACCAGGTTTAATTGACTGTTTCAGCGTGGTACCACATTACTACGTGATCCAATCCAGAAACAGCCCAGGATCTAGCCATGAAGTATGAGAGATATGCGAAAGTATGAGCCTGATGAGGGCAAATCCTAGACCTAACCCAGACCTATCATGCGTTATCCTCTAAAATATTTATCAAGATCAGGTTTAATTGATTGTTTCAGTGTGGTCCCACATTACTACGTGATGCAAACCAGAAAAAACCCACGATCTGTTCAACATCTATGAGAAATATGGGAAGGAATGAGCCTGACGAGAGCAAATCCCAGACCTAGCTTAGACCTAACATGAATTATTCTCTAAAATATTGATCGAAACCAGGTTTACTTGACTGTTTCAGTGTGGTCCCACATTACTACGTGAACCAAACCAGAAAAAACCCAGGATCTGTTCAACAAGTATGTAAAAAACGCGAAAGTATGAGTCTGATGATGTCAAATCCCAGACCTATCCCAGACTTAGCTTGCGTTATCCTCTAAAATATTGATCGAAACCAGGTTTAATCGACTGTTTCAGCGTGGTGCCACATTACTACGTGATACAATCCAGAAACAGCCCAGTATCTAGCCATGAAGTATGAGAAATATGCGAAAGTATGAGCCTGGTGAGGGCAAATCCTAGACCTAACCCAAACCTAACATGCGTTATCCTCTAAAATATTTATCAAGACCAGGTTTAATTGAATGTTTCAGTGTGGTAACACATTACTACGTGAACCAAACCAGAAAAAACCCAGGATCCGTTCAACAAGTATGTTAAAACTGCGACAGTATGACCCTGATGAGGGCATATCCCAGGCCTAACCTAGACCTAACATGCGTTGTCCTCTAGAATATTGATGAAAACCAGGTTTAATTGACTGTTTCAGTGTTGTACTTCATTACTACGTGATGCAATCCAGAAAAAGCCCAGGATCTAGCCATCAAGTATGAGAAATATGCGAAAGAATGAGCCCGATGTGAGCAAATCCCAGACCTAACCTAGACCTAACAAGAATTATTCTCTAAAATATTGATCAAAACCAGGTTTATTTGACTGTTTCAGTGTGGTACCACATTACTACGTGATCCAATCCAGAAATAGCCCAGGATCTAGCCATGAAGTATGAGAAATATGCGAAAGTATGAGCCTGATGAGGGCAAATCCTAGACCTAACCCAAACCTAACATGCGTTATCCTCTAAAATATTTATCAAGAAAAGGTTTAATTGAATGTTTCAGTGTGGTACCACATTACTACGTGAACCAATCCAGAAAAAACCCAGGATCCGTTCAACAAGTATGTTAAAACTGCGACAGTATGACCCTGATGAGGGCAAATCCCAGGCCTAACCTAGACCTAACATGCGTTGTCCTCTAACATATTGATGGAAACCGGGTTTCATTGAATGTTTCAGTGTGGTACCACATTACTACGTGATCCAATCCAGAAATAGCCCAGGATCTAGCCATGAAGTATGAGAAATATGCGAAAGTATGAGCCTGATGAGGGCAAATCCTAGACCTAACCCAAACCTAACATGCGTTATCCTCTAAAATATTTATCAAGAAAAGGTTTAATTGAATGTTTCAGTGTGGTACCACATTACTACGTGAACCAAACCAGAAAAAACCCAGGATCTGTTCAACAAGTATGTCAAAACTGCGACAGTATGACCCTGATGAGGGCAAATCCCAGGCCTAACCTAGACCTAACATGCGTTGTCCTCTAAAATATTGATCGAAACCAGGTTTAATTGACTGTTTCGGTGTTGTACTACATTACTACGTGATCAAAACCAGAAAAAACCCAGGATCCGTTCAACAAGTATGTGAAGAATGCGAAAGTATGACTCTGATCAGTGAAAATCTCAGGCCTTACCTAGCCCTAACTTGCGTTGTCCTCTAAAATATTGATGGAAACCAGGTTTCATTGAATGTTTCAGTGTGGTACCACATTACTACGTGATCCAATCCAGAAATAGCCCAGGATCTAGCCATGAAGTATGAGAAATATGCGAAAGTAAGGGCCTGATGAGGGCAAATCCTAGACCTATCCCAGACCTAACTTGCGTAATCCTCTAAAATATTGATCGAAACCAGGTTTAATTGATTGTTTCAGCGTGGTACCACATTACTACGTGATCCAATCCAGAAACAGCCCAGGATCTAGCCATGAAGTATGAGAAATATGCGAAAGTATGAGCCTGATGAGAGCAAATCCCAGACTTAACCTAGACCTAACATGCGTTATCCTCTAAAATATTGAGCGAAACCAGGTTTAATGGACTGTTTCAGTGTGGTACCACATTACTTCGTGATCCAAACCAGAAAAAGCCAGGATCTGTTCTACAAGTATGTGAAAAACGCTAAACTGTGAGCCTGATGAGGGCAAATCGTAGACCTAACCCAGACCTAAGATGCGTTAACCTCTAAAATATTTATCCAGACGAGGTTTCATTGAATGTTTCCGTGTGGTACCACTTTACTACGTGATGCAATCCAGAAAAAGCCCAGGATCTAGCCATGAAGTATGAGAAATATGCGAAAGTATGAGCCTGATGAGGGCAAATCCTAGCCCTAACCCAGACCTAACATGCGTTAGCCTCTAAAATATTTATCAAGACCTGGTTTAATTGAAAGTTTCAGTGTGGTACCACATTACTACGTGATGCAATCCAGAAAAAGCCCAGGATCTAGCCATCAAATTTGAGAAATATGCGAAAGAATGTGCCTGATGAGAGCAAATCCCAGACCTAACCTAGACCTAACATGAATTATATTCTAAAATATTGATCGAAACCAGGTTTAATTGACTGTTTCAGTGTGGTCCCACATTACTACGCGATCCAAACCAGAAAAAACCCAGGATCTGTTCAACATGTATGAGAAATATGCGAAAGAATGAGCCTGATGAGAGCAAATCCCAGACCTAACATAGACCTAACATGAATTATTCTCTAAAATATTGATCGAAACCAGGTTTAATTGACTGTTTCAGTGTGGTCCCTCATTACTACGTGATCCAAACCAGAAATAACCCAGGATCCGTTCAACAAGTATGTGAAGAATGCGAAAGTATGAGTCTGATGAGTGAAAATCCCAGGACTAACCTAGACCTAACATGCCTTATCCTCTAAAATATTGATCCAAACCAGGTTTAATGGACTGTTTCAGCGTGGTACCACACTACTACGTGATCCAAACCAGAAAAAACCCAGGATCTGTTCAACAAGTATGTGAAAAACGCGAAAGTATAAGCCTGATGAGGGCAAATCCCAGACATATCCCAGACCAAACTTGCGTTGTCCTCTAAGATATTGATGGAAACCAGGTTTAATTGACTGTTTCAGTGTTGTACTTCATTACTACGTGATGCAATCCAGAAAAAGCCCAGGATCTAGCCATCAAGTATGAGAAATATGCGAAAGAATGAGCCTGATGAGAGCAAATCCCAGACCTAACCTAGACCTAACATGAATAATTCTCTAAAATATTTATCGAAACCAGGTTTAATTGACTGTTTCAGTGTGGTCCCACATTACTACGTGATCCAAACCAGAGAAAACCCAGGATCCGTTCAACAAGTATGTGAAGAATGCGAAAGTATGAGTCCGATGAGTGAAAATCCCAGGCCTAACCTAGACCTAACATGCGTTATCCTCAATAATATTGATCGAAACCTGGTTTAATCGACTGTTTCAGTGTGGTACCACATTACTATGTGATCCAGACCAGAAAATAGCCCAGGATCTGTTCAACAAGTATGTGAAAAACGCGAAAGTATGAGTCTGATGAGGTCAAATCCCAGACCTATCCCAGACTTAACTTGTGTTATCCTCTAAAATATTGATCGAAACCAGGTTTAATCGACTGTTTCAGCGTGGTACCACATTACTACGTGATACAATCCAGAAACAGCCCAGGATCTAGCCATGAAGGATGTGAAATATGCGAAAGTATGAGCCTGATGAGGGCAAATCCCAGACCTATCCCAGACTTAACTTGCGTTATCCTCTAAAATATTTATCGAAACCAGGTTTAATTGACTGTTTCAGTGTGGTCCCACATTACTACGTGATCCAAACCAGAGAAAACCCAGGATCTGTTCAACATGTATGAGAAATATGCGAAAGAATGAGTCTGATGAGGTCAAATCCTAGACCTAACCTAGACCTAACATGCGTTGTCCTCTAAAATATTGATGGAAACCAGGTTTCATTGACTGTTTCAGTGTGGTACCACATTACTACGTGATCCAAACCAGAAAAAACCCAGGATCCGTTCAACAAGTATGTGAAGAATGCGAAAGTATGAGTCTGATGAGTGAAAATCCCAGGCCTAACCTAGACCTAACATGCATTGTCCTCTAAAATATTGATGGTAACCAGGTTTCATTGACTGTTTCAGTGTGGTACCACAATACTACGTGATCCAAACCAGAAAAAACCCAGGATCAGTTCAACAAGTATGTGAAGAATGCGAAAGTATGAGTCTGATGAGTGAAAATCCCAGGCCTAACCTAGACCTAACATGCGTTGTCCTCTAAAATATTGATGGAAACCAGGTTTCATTGACTGTTTCAGTGTGGTACCACATTACTACGTGATCCAAACCAGAAAAAACCCAGGATCCGTTCAACAAGTATGTGAAGAATGCGAAAGTATGAGTCTGATGAGTGAAAATCCCAGGCCTAACCTAGACCTAACATGCGTTATCCTCTAAAATATTGAGCGAAACCAGGTTTAATCGACTGTTTCAGTGTGGTACCTCATTACTATGTGATGCAATCCAGAAAAAGCCCAGGATCTAGCCATCTAGTATGAGAAATATGCGAAAGAATGAGCCTGATGAGAGCAAATCCCAGACCTAACCTAGACCTTACATGCGTTATCCTCTAAAATATTGAGCGAAACCAGGTTTAATCGACTGTTTCAGTGTGGTACCACATTACTATGTGATGCAATCCAGAAAAAGCCCAGGATCTAGCCATCTAGTATGAGAAATATGCGAAAGAATGAACCTGATGAGATCAAATCCCAGACCTAACCTAGACCTTACATGCGTTATCCTCTAAAATATTGAGCGAAACCAGGTTTAATCGACTGTTTCAGTGTGGTACCACATTACTATGTGATGCAATCCAGAAAAAGCCCAGGATCTAGCCATCTAGTATGAGAAATATGCGAAAGAATGAGCCTGATGAGAGCAAATCCCAGACCTAACCTAGACCTAACATGCGTTATCCTCTAAAATATTGAGCGAAACCAGGTTTAATAGACTGTTTCAGTGTGGTACCACACTACTTCGTGATCCAAACCAGAAAAAACCCAGGATCTGTTCAACACGTATGTGAAAAACGCTAAACTGTGAGCCTGATGAGGGCAAATCTTAGACCTAACCCAGACCTAAGATGCGTTATCCTCTAAAATATTTATCCAGACCAGGTTTCATTGAATGTTTCAGTGTGGTCCCACATTACAACGTGATCCAAACCAGAAAAAACCCAGGATCTGTTCAAGGAGTATGTGAAGTGTGCGAAAGTATGAGTCTGATGAGGTCAAATCCTAGACCTATCCCAGACCTAACATGCGTTATCCTCTAAAATATTGATCGAAACCAGGTTTAATCGACTGTTTCAGTGTGGTACCACATTATTATGTGATCCAAACCAGAAAAAACCCAGGATCAGTTCAACAAGTATGAGAAGAATGCGAAAGTATGAGTCTGATGAGTGAGAATCCCAGACCTATCCCAGACCTAACATTCGTTATCCTCTAAAATATTGATCGAAACCAGGTTTAATCGACTGTTTCAGTGTGGTACCACATTACTACGTGATCCAAACCAGAAAAAACCCAGGATCAGTTCAACAAGTATGTGAAGAATGCGAAAGTATGAGTCTGTTGAGTGTAATTCCCAGGGCTGACCTAGACCTAACATGCGTTGTCCTCTAAAATATTGATGGAAACCAGGTTTCAGTGACTGTTTCAGTGTGGTACCACAATACTACGTGATCCAAACCAGAAAAAACCCAGGATCAGTTCAACAAGTATGTGAAGAATGCGAAAGTATGAGTCTGATGAGTGTAATTCCCATGGCTAACCTAGACCTAACATGCGTTGTCCTCTAAAATATTGATGGAAACCAGGTTTCATTGACTGTTTCAGTGTGGTACTACATTACTACGTGATGCAATCCAGAAACAGCCCAGGATCTAGCCATGAAGTATGAGAAATATGCGAAAGAATGAGCCTGATGAGAGCAAATCCCAGACCTAACCTAGACCTAACATGAATTATTCTCTAAAATATTGATCGAAACCAGGTTTAATTGACTGTTTCAGTGTGGTCCCACATTACTACGTGATCCAAACCAGAAAAAATCCAGGATCCGTTGAACAAGTATGTGAAGAATGCGAAAGTATGAGTCTGATGAGTGAAAATCCCAGGCCTAACCTAGACCTAACATGCGTTGTCCTCAAAAATACTGATCGAAACCTGGTTTAATCGACTGTTTCAGTGTGGTACCACATTACTATGTGATCCCAACCAGAAAATAACCCAGGATCTAGCCATCAAGTATGAGAAATATGCGAAAGAATGAACCTGATGAGAGCAAATCCCAGACCTAACCTAGACCTTACATGCGTTATCCTCTAAAATATTGAGCGAAACCAGGTTTAATGGACTGTTTCAGTGTGGTACCACACTACTTCGTGATCCAAACCAGAAAAAACCCAGGATCTGTTCAACAAGAATGTGAAAAACGCTAAACTGTGAGCCTGATGGGGGCAAATCTTAGACCTAACCCAGACCTAAGATGCGTTAACCTCTATAATATTTATCCAGACCAGGTTTCATTGAATGTTTCAGTGTGGTACCACTTTACTACGTGATCCAATCCAGAAATAGCACAGGATCTAGCCATGAAGTATGAGAATAATGCGAAAGTAATAGCCTGATGCGGGCAAATCCTTGACCTATCCCAGACCTAACTTGCGTTATCCTCTAAAATATTGATCGAAACCAGGTTTAATTGACTGTTTCAGTGTGGTACCACATTACTACGTGATACAATCCAGAAACAGCCCAGGATCTAGCCTTGAAGTATGAGAAATATGCGAAAGAATGAGCCTGATGAGGGCAAATCCTAAACCTAACCCAGACCTAACATGCGTTATCCTCTAAAATATTTATCAAGACCAGGTTTGATTGACCGTTTCAGTGTGGTACCACATTACTACGTGATCCAAACCAGAAAAAACCCAGGACCCGTTCAACAAGAATGTGAAAAATGCGAAAGTATGAGTCTGATGAGTGAAAATCCCAGGCCTAACCTAGACCTAACATGCGTTATCCTCTAAAATATTGATCGAAACCTGGTTTAATCGACTGTTTCAGTGTGGTACCACATTACTATGTGATCCAAACCAGAAAAAACCCAGGATCTGTTCAACAAGTATGTGAAAAACGCGAAAGTATAAGCCTGATGAGGGCAAATCCCAGACATATCCCAGACCAAACTTGCGTTGTCCTCTAAGATATTGATGGAAACCAGGTTTAATTGACTGTTTCAGTGTTGTGCTTCATTACTACGTGATGCAATCCAGAAAAAGCCCAGGATCTAGCCATCAAGTATGAGAAATATGCGAAAGAATGAGCCTGATGAGAGCAAATCCCAGACCTAAACTAGACCTAACATGAATTATTCTCTAAAATATTGATCGAAACCAGGTTTAATTGACTGTTTCAGTGTGGTCCCACATTACTACGTGATCCAAACCAGAAAAAATCCAGGATCCGTTCAACAAGTATGTGAAGAATGCGAAAGTATGAGTCTGATGAGTGAAAATCCCAGGCCTAACCTAGACCTAACATGCGTTGTCCTCTAAAATATTGATGGAAACCAGGTTTCATTGACTGTTTCAGTGTGGTACCACAATACTACGTGATCCAAACCAGAAAAAACCCAGGATCAGTTCAACAAGTATGTGAAGAATGCGAAAGTATGAGTCTGATGAGTGTAATTCCCATGGCTAACCTAGACCTAACATGCGTTGTCCTCTAAAATATTGATGGAAACCAGGTTTCATTGACTGTTTCAGTGTGGTACTACATTACTACGTGATGCAATCCAGAAACAGCCCAGGATCTAGCTATGAAGTATGAGAAATATGCGAAAGAATGAGCCTGATGAGAGCAAATCCCAGACCTAACCTAGACCTAACATGAATTATTCTCTAAAATATTGATCGAAACCAGGTTTAATTGACTGTTTCAGTGTGGTCCCACATTACTACGTGATCCAAACCAGAAAAAATCCAGGATCCGTTCAACAAGTATGTGAAGAATGCGAAAGTATGAGTCTGATGAGTGAAAATCCCAGGCCTAACCTAGACCTAACATGCATTGTCCTCTAAAATATTGATGGTAACCAGGTTTCATTGACTGTTTCAGTGTGGTACCACAATACTACGTGATCCAAACCAGAAAAAACCCAGGATCAGTTCAACAAGTATGTGAAGAATGCGAAAGTATGAGTCTGATGAGTGAAAATCCCAGGCCTAACCTAGACCTAACATGCGTTGTCCTCTAAAATATTGATGGAAACCAGGTTTCATTGACTGTTTCAGTGTGGTACCACATTACTACGTGATCCAAACCAGAAAAAACCCAGGATCCGTTCAACAAGTATGTGAAGAATGCGAAAGTATGAGTCTGATGAGTGAAAATCCCAGGCCTAACCTAGACCTAACATGCGTTATCCTCTAAAATATTGAGCGAAACCAGGTTTAATCGACTGTTTCAGTGTGGTACCTCATTACTATGTGATGCAATCCAGAAAAAACCCAGGATCTAGCCATCTAGTATGAGAAATATGCGAAAGAATGAGCCTGATGAGAGCAAATCCCAGACCTAACCTAGACCTTACATGCGTTATCCTCTAAAATATTGAGCGAAACCAGGTTTAATCGACTGTTTCAGTGTGGTACCACATTACTATGTGATGCAATCCAGAAAAAGCCCAGGATCTAGCCATCTAGTATGAGAAATATGCGAAAGAATGAACCTGATGAGATCAAATCCCAGACCTAACCTAGACCTTACATGCGTTATCCTCTAAAATATTGAGCGAAACCAGGTTTAATCGACTGTTTCAGTGTGGTACCACATTACTATGTGATGCAATCCAGAAAAAGCCCAGGATCTAGCCATCTAGTATGAGAAATATGCGAAAGAATGAGCCTGATGAGAGCAAATCCCAGACCTAACCTAGACCTAACATGCGTTATCCTCTAAAATATTGAGCGAAACCAGGTTTAATAGACTGTTTCAGTGTGGTACCACACTACTTCGTGATCCAAACCAGAAAAAACCCAGGATCTGTTCAACACGTATGTGAAAAACGCTAAACTGTGAGCCTGATGAGGGCAAATCTTAGACCTAACCCAGACCTAAGATGCGTTATCCTCTAAAATATTTATCCAGACCAGGTTTCATTGAATGTTTCAGTGTGGTCCCACATTACAACGTGATCCAAACCAGAAAAAACCCAGGATCTGTTCAAGGAGTATGTGAAGTGTGCGAAAGTATGAGTCTGATGAGGTCAAATCCTAGACCTATCCCAGACCTAACATGCGTTATCCTCTAAAATATTGATCGAAACCAGGTTTAATCGACTGTTTCAGTGTGGTACCACATTATTATGTGATCCAAACCAGAAAAAACCCAGGATCAGTTCAACAAGTATGAGAAGAATGCGAAAGTATGAGTCTGATGAGTGAGAATCCCAGACCTATCCCAGACCTAACATTCGTTATCCTCTAAAATATTGATCGAAACCAGGTTTAATCGACTGTTTCAGTGTGGTACCACATTACTACGTGATCCAAACCAGAAAAAACCCAGGATCAGTTCAACAAGTATGTGAAGAATGCGAAAGTATGAGTCTGTTGAGTGTAATTCCCAGGGCTGACCTAGACCTAACATGCGTTGTCCTCTAAAATATTGATGGAAACCAGGTTTCATTGACTGTTTCAGTGTGGTACCACAATACTACGTGATCCAAACCAGAAAAAACCCAGGATCAGTTCAACAAGTATGTGAAGAATGCGAAAGTATGAGTCTGATGAGTGTAATTCCCATGGCTAACCTAGACCTAACATGCGTTGTCCTCTAAAATATTGATGGAAACCAGGTTTCATTGACTGTTTCAGTGTGGTACTACATTACTACGTGATGCAATCCAGAAACAGCCCAGGATCTAGCCATGAAGTATGAGAAATATGCGAAAGAATGAGCCTGATGAGAGCAAATCCCAGACCTAACCTAGACCTAACATGAATTATTCTCTAAAATATTGATCGAAACCAGGTTTAATTGACTGTTTCAGTGTGGTCCCACATTACTACGTGATCCAAACCAGAAAAAATCCAGGATCCGTTCAACAAGTATGTGAAGAATGCGAAAGTATGAGTCTGATGAGTGAAAATCCCAGGCCTAACCTAGACCTAACATGCGTTGTCCTCAAAAATACTGATCGAAACCTGGTTTAATCGACTGTTTCAGTGTGGTACCACATTACTATGTGATCCCAACCAGAAAATAACCCAGGATCTAGCCATCAAGTATGAGAAATATGCGAAAGAATGAACCTGATGAGAGCAAATCCCAGACCTAACCTAGACCTTACATGCGTTATCCTCTAAAATATTGAGCGAAACCAGGTTTAATGGACTGTTTCAGTGTGGTACCACACTACTTCGTGATCCAAACCAGAAAAAACCCAGGATCTGTTCAACAAGAATGTGAAAAACGCTAAACTGTGAGCCTGATGGGGGCAAATCTTAGACCTAACCCAGACCTAAGATGCGTTAACCTCTATAATATTTATCCAGACCAGGTTTCATTGAATGTTTCAGTGTGGTACCACTTTACTACGTGATCCAATCCAGAAATAGCACAGGATCTAGCCATGAAGTATGAGAATAATGCGAAAGTAATAGCCTGATGCGGGCAAATCCTTGACCTATCCCAGACCTAACTTGCGTTATCCTCTAAAATATTGATCGAAACCAGGTTTAATTGACTGTTTCAGTGTGGTACCACATTACTACGTGATACAATCCAGAAACAGCCCAGGATCTAGCCTTGAAGTATGAGAAATATGCGAAAGAATGAGCCTGATGAGGGCAAATCCTAAACCTAACCCAGACCTAACATGCGTTATCCTCTAAAATATTTATCAAGACCAGGTTTGATTGACCGTTTCAGTGTGGTACCACATTACTACGTGATCCAAACCAGAAAAAACCCAGGACCCGTTCAACAAGAATGTGAAAAATGCGAAAGTATGAGTCTGATGAGTGAAAATCCCAGGCCTAACCTAGACCTAACATGCGTTATCCTCTAAAATATTGATCGAAACCTGGTTTAATCGACTGTTTCAGTGTGGTACCACATTACTACGTGATACAATCCAGAAACAGCCCAGGATCTAGCCTTGAAGTATGAGAAATATGCGAAAGAATGAGCCTGATGAGGGCAAATCCTAAACCTAACCCAGACCTAACATGCGTTATCCTCTAAAATATTTATCAAGACCAGGTTTGATTGACCGTTTCAGTGTGGTACCACATTACTACGTGATCCAAACCAGAAAAAACCCAGGACCCGTTCAACAAGAATGTGAAAAATGCGAAAGTATGAGTCTGATGAGTGAAAATCCCAGGCCTAACCTAGACCTAACATGCGTTATCCTCTAAAATATTGATCGAAACCTGGTTTAATCGACTGTTTCAGTGTGGTACCACATTACTATGTGATCCAAACCAGAAAAAACCCAGGATCTGTTCAACAAGTATGTGAAAAACGCGAAAGTATAAGCCTGATGAGGGCAAATCCCAGACATATCCCAGACCAATCTTGCGTTGTCCTCTAAGATATTGATGGAAACCAGGTTTAATTGACTGTTTCAGTGTTGTGCTTCATTACTACGTGATGCAATCCAGAAAAAGCCCAGGATCTAGCCATCAAGTATGAGAAATATGCGAAAGAATGAGCCTGATGAGAGTAAATCCCAGACCTAACCTAGACCTAACATGAATAATTCTCTAAAATATTGATCGAAACCAGGTTTAATTGACTGTTTCAGTGTGGTCCCACATTGCTACGTGATCCAAACCAGAGAAAACCCAGGATCCGTTCAACAAGTATGTGAAGAATGCGAATGTATGAGTCCGATGAGTGAAAATCCCAGGCCTAACCTAGACCTAACATGCGTTATCCTCTATAATATTTATCCAGATCAGGTTTAATTGATTGTTTCAGTGTGGTCCCACATTACTACGTGATCCAAACCAGAAAAAACCCAGGATCTGTTCAACATGTATGAGAAGTATGCGAAAGAATGAGCCTGATGACAGCAAATCCCAGACCTAACATAGACCTAACATGAATTATTCTCTAAAATATTGATCGAAACCTGGTTTAATCGACTGTTTCAGCGTGGTCCCAAATTACTACGTGATCCAAACCAGAAAAAACCCAGGATCCGTTCAACAAGTATGTGAAGAATGCGAAAGTAAGTGCCTGATGAGGGCAAATCCTAGACCTATCCCAGACCTAACTTGCGTTATCCTCTAAAATATTGATCGAAACCAGGTTTAATTGACTGTTTCAGCGTGGTACCACATTACTACGTGATCCAATCCAGAAACAGCCCAGGATCTAGCCATGAAGTATGAGAGATATGCGAAAGTATGAGCCTGATGAGGGCAAATCCTAGACCTAACCCAGACCTAACATGCGTTATCCTCTAAAATATTTATCAAGATCAGGTTTAATTGATTGTTTCAGTGTGGTCCCACATTACTACGTGATGCAAACCAGAAAAAACCCACGATCTGTTCAACATCTATGAGAAATATGGGAAGGAATGAGCCTGACGAGAGCAAATCCCAGACCTAGCTTAGACCTAACATGAATTATTCTCTAAAATATTGATCGAAACCAGGTTTACTTGACTGTCTCAGTGTGGTCCCACATTACTACGTGAACCAAACCAGAAAAAACCCAGGATCTGTTCAACAAGTATGTAAAAAACGCGAAAGTATGAGTCTGATGATGTCAAATCCCAGACCTATCCCAGACTTAGCTTGCGTTATCCTCTAAAATATTGATCGAAACCAGGTTTAATCGACTGTTTCAGCGTGGTGCCACATTACTACGTGATACAATCCAGAAACAGCCCAGTATCTAGCCATGAAGTATGAGAAATATGCGAAAGTATGAGCCTGGTGAGGGCAAATCCTAGACCTAACCCAAACCTAACATGCGTTATCCTCTAAAATATTTATCAAGACCAGGTTTAATTGAATGTTTCAGTGTGGTACCACATTACTACGTGAACCAATCCAGAAAAAACCCAGGATCCGTTCAACAAGTATGTTAAAACTGCGACAGTATGACCCTGATGAGGGCAAATCCCAGGCCTAACCTAGACCTAACATGCGTTGTCCTCTAAAATATTGATGGAAACCGGGTTTCATTGAATGTTTCAGTGTGGTACCACATTACTACGTGATCCAATCCAGAAATAGCCCAGGATCTAGCCATGAAGTATGAGAAATATGCGAAAGTATGAGCCTGATGAGGGCAAATCCTAGACCTAACCCAAACCTAACATGCGTTATCCTCTAAAATATTTATCAAGAAAAGGTTTAATTGAATGTTTCAGTGTGGTACCACATTACTACGTGAACCAAACCAGAAAAAACCCAGGATCTGTTCAACAAGTATGTTAAAACTGCGACAGTATGACCCTGATGAGGGCAAATCCCAGGCCTAACCTAGACCTAACATGCGTTGTCCTCTAAAATATTGATCGAAACCAGGTTTAATTGACTGTTTCAGTGTTGTACTACATTACTACGTGATCAAAACCAGAAAAAACCCAGGATCCGTTCAACAAGTATGTGAAGAATGCGAAAGTATGACTCTGAACAGTGAAAATCTCAGGCCTTACCTAGCCCTAACTTGCGTTGTCCTCTAAAATATTGATGGAAACCAGGTTTCATTGAATGTTTCAGTGTGGTACCACATTACTACGTGATCCAATCCAGAAATAGCCCAGGATCTACCCATGAAGTATGAGAAATATGCGAAAGTAAGGGCCTGATGAGGGCAAATCCTAGACCTATCCCAGACCTAACTTGCGTAATCCTCTAAAATATTGATCGAAACCAGGTTTAATTGATTGTTTCAGCGTGGTACCACATTACTACGTGATCCAATCCAGAAACAGCCCAGGATCTAGCCATGAAGTATGAGAAATATGCGAAAGTATGAGCCTGATGAGGGCAAATCCTAGACCTAACCCAGACCTAACATGCGTTGTCCTCTAAAATATTGATGGAAACCAGGTTTCATTGACTGTTTCAGGGTGGTACTACATTACTACGTGATGCAATCCAGAAAAAGCCCAGGATCTAGCCATCAAGTATGAGAAATAAGCGAAAGAATGAGCCTGATGAGAGCAAATCCCAGACTTAACCTAGACCTAACATGCGTTATCCTCTAAAATATTGAGCGAAACCAGGTTTAATGGACTGTTTCAGTGTGGTACCACATTACTTCGTGATCCAAACCAGAAAAAGCCTGGATCTGTTCAACAAGTATGTGAAAAACGCTAAACTGTGAGCCTGATGAGGGCAAATCGTAGACCTAACCCAGACCTAAGATGCGTTAACCTCTAAAATATTTATCCAGACGAGGTTTCATTGAATGTTTCCGTGTGGTACCACTTTACTACGTGATGCAATCCAGAAAAAGCCCAGGATCTAGCCATGAAGTATGAGAAATATGCGAAAGTATGAGCCTGATGAGGGCAAATCCTAGCCCTAACCCAGACCTAACATGCGTTAGCCTCTAAAATATTTATCAAGACCTGGTTTAATTGAAAGTTTCAGTGTGGTACCACATTACTACGTGATGCAATCCAGAAAAAGCCCAGGATCTAGCCATCAAATTTGAGAAATATGCGAAAGAATGAGTCTGATGAGGGCAAATCCCAGACCTAAACTGGACCTAACTTGCGTTGTCCTCTAAAATATTGATGGAAACCAGATTTCATTGACTGTTTCAGGGTGGTACTACATTACTACGTGATGCAATCCAGAAAAAGCCCAGGATCTAGCCATCAAGTATGAGAAATAAGCGAAAGAATGAGCCTGATGAGAGCAAATCCCAGACCTAACCTAGACCTAACATGCGTTATCCTCTAAAATATTGAGCGAAACCAGGTTTAATGGACTGTTTCAGTGTGGTACCACATTACTTCGTGATCCAAACCAGAAAAAGCCAGGATCTGTTCAACAAGTATGTCAAAAACGCTAAACTGTGAGCCTGATGACGGCAAATCGTAGACCTAACACAGACCTAAGATGCGTTAACCTCTAAAATATTTATCCAGACGAGGTTTCATTGAATGTTTCCGTGTGGTACCACTTTACTACGTGATGCAATCCAGAAAAAGCCCAGGATCTAGCCATGAAGTATGAGAAATATGCGAAAGTATGAGCCTGATGAGGGCAAATCCTAGCCCTAACCCAGACCTAACAAGCGTTAGCCTCTAAAATATTTATCAAGACCTGGTTTAATTGAAAGTTTCAGTGTGGTACCACATTACTACGTGATGCAATCCAGAAAAAGCCCAGGATCTAGCCATCAAATTTGAGAAATATGCGAAAGAATGTGCCTGATGAGAGCAAATCCCAGACCTAACCTAGACCTAACATGAATTATTCTCTAAAATATTGATCGAAACCAGGTTTAATTGACTGTTTCAGTGTGGTCCCACATTACTACGCGATCCAAACCAGAAAAAACCCAGGATCTGTTCAACATGTATGAGAAATATGCGAAAGAATGAGCCTGATGAGAGCAAATCCCAGACCTAACATAGACCTAACATGAATTATTCTCTAAAATATTGATCGAAACCAGGTTTAATTGACTGTTTCAGTGTGGTCCCTCATTACTACGTGATCCAAACCAGAAATAACCCAGGATCCGTTCAACAAGTATGTGAAGAATGCGAAAGTATGAGTCTGATGAGTGAAAATCCGAGGACTAACCTAGACCTAACATGCGTTATCCTCTAAAATATTGATCCAAACCAGGTTTAATGGACTGTTTCAGCGTGGTACCACACTACTACGTGATCCAAACCAGAAAAAACCCAGGATCTGTTCAACAAGTATGTGAAAAACGCGAAAGTATAAGCCTGATGAGGGCAAATCCCAGACATATCCCAGACCAAACTTGCGTTGTCCTCTAAGATATTGATGGAAACCAGGTTTAATTGACTGTTTCAGTGTTGTACTTCATTACTACGTGATGCAATCCAGAAAAAGCCCAGGATCTAGCCATCAAGTATGAGAAATATGCGAAAGAATGAGCCTGATGAGAGCAAATCCCAGACCTAACCTAGACCTAACATGAATAATTCTCTAAAATATTTATCGAAACCAGGTTTAATTGACTGTTTCAGTGTGGTCCCACATTACTACGTGATCCAAACCAGAGAAAACCCAGGATCCGTTCAACAAGTATGTGAAGAATGCGAAAGTATGAGTCCGATGAGTGAAAATCCCAGGCCTAACCTAGACCTAACATGCGTTATCCTCAATAATATTGATCGAAACCTGGTTTAATCGACTGTTTCAGTGTGGTACCACATTACTATGTGATCCAGACCAGAAAATAGCCCAGGATCTGTTCAACAAGTATGTGAAAAACGCGAAAGTATGAGTCTGATGAGGTCAAATCCCAGACCTATCCCAGACTTAACTTGTGTTATCCTCTAAAATATTGATCGAAACCAGGTTTAATCGACTGTTTCAGCGTGGTACCACATTACTACGTGATACAATCCAGAAACAGCCCAGGATCTAGCCATGAAGGATGTGAAATATGCGAAAGTATGAGCCTGATGAGGGCAAATCCCAGACCTATCCCAGACTTAACTTGCGTTATCCTCTAAAATATTTATCGAAACCAGGTTTAATTGACTGTTTCAGTGTGGTCCCACATTACTACGTGATCCAAACCAGAGAAAACCCAGGATCCGTTCAACAAGTATGTGAAGAATGCGAAAGTATGAGTCCGATGAGTGAAAATCCCAGGCCTAACCTAGACCTAACATGCGTTATCCTCAAAAATATTGATCGAAACCTGGTTTAATCGACTGTTTCAGTGTGGTACCACATTACTATGTGATCCAGACCAGAAAATAGCCCAGGATCTGTTCAACAAGTATGTGAAAAACGCGAAAGTATGAGTCTGATGTCAAATCCCAGACCTATCCCAGACTTAACTTGCGTTATCCTCTAAAATATTGATCGAAACCAGGTTTAATCGACTGTTTCAGCGTGGTACCACATTACTACGTGATACAATCCAGAAACAGCCCAGGATCTAGCCATGAAGGATGTGAAATATGCGAAAGTATGAGCCTGATGAGGGCAAATCCTAGACCTAACCCAGACCTAACATGCGTTATCCTCTAAAATATTTATCAAGATCAGGTTTAATTGATTGTGTCAGTGTGGTCCCACATTACTACGTGATCCAAACCAGAAAAAACCCAGGATCTGTTCAACATGTATGAGAAATATGCGAAAGAATGAGCCTGATGAGAGCAAATCCCAGACCTAACCTAGACCTAACATGCGTTGTCCTCTAGAATATTGATGGAAACCAGGTTTAGTTGACTGTTTCAGTGTTGTACTTCATTACTACGTGATGCAATCCAGAAAAAGCCCAGGATCTAGCCATCAAGTATGAGAAATATGCGAAAGAATGAACCTGATGAGAGCAAATCCCAGACCTAACCTAGACCTAACATGAATTATTCTCTAAAATATTGATCGAAACCAGGTTTAATTGACTGTTTCAGTGTTGTACTACATTACTACGTGATCAAAACCAGAAAAAACCCAGGATCCGTTCAACAAGTATGTGAAGAATGCGAAAGTATGAGTCTGATCAGTGAAAATCTCAGGCCTTACCTAGACCTAACATGCGTTATCCTCAAAAATATTGACCGAAACCAGGTTTAATCGACAGTTTCAGTGTGGTACCACATTACTACGTGATCCAAACCAGAAAAAAACCCAGGACCTGTTCAACAAGTATTTGAAGTATGCGAAAGAATGAGTCTGATGAGGGCAAATCCCAGACCTAAACTGGACCTAACTTGCGTTGTCCTCTAAAATATTGATGGAAACCAGGTTTCATTGACTGTTTCAGGGTGGTACTACATTACTACGTGATGCAATCCAGAAAAAGCCCAGGATCTAGCCATCAAGTATGAGAAATAAGCGAAAGAATGAGCCTGATGAGAGCAAATCCCAGACCTAACCTAGACCTAACATGCGTTATCCTCTAAAATATTGAGCGAAACCAGGTTTAATGGACTGTTTCAGTGTGGTACCACATTACTTCGTGATCCAAACCAGAAAAAGCCAGGATCTGTTCAACAAGTATGTCAAAAACGCTAAACTGTGAGCCTGATGACGGCAAATCGTAGACCTAACCCAGACCTAAGATGCGTTAACCTCTAAAATATTTATCCAGACGAGGTTTCATTGAATGTTTCCGTGTGGTACCACTTTACTACGTGATGCAATCCAGAAAAAGCCCAGGATCTAGCCATGAAGTATGAGAAATATGCGAAAGTATGAGCCTGATGAGGGCAAATCCTAGCCCTAACCCAGACCTAACAAGCGTTAGCCTCTAAAATATTTATCAAGACCTGGTTTAATTGAAAGTTTCAGTGTGGTACCACATTACTACGTGATGCAATCCAGAAAAAGCCCAGGATCTAGCCATCAAATTTGAGAAATATGCGAAAGAATGTGCCTGATGAGAGCAAATCCCAGACCTAACCTAGACCTAACATGAATTATTCTCTAAAATATTGATCGAAACCAGGTTTAATTGACTGTTTCAGTGTGGTCCCACATTACTACGCGATCCAAACCAGAAAAAACCCAGGATCTGTTCAACATGTATGAGAAATATGCGAAAGAATGAGCCTGATGAGAGCAAATCCCAGACCTAACATAGACCTAACATGAATTATTCTCTAAAATATTGATCGAAACCAGGTTTAATTGACTGTTTCAGTGTGGTCCCTCATTACTACGTGATCCAAACCAGAAATAACCCAGGATCCGTTCAACAAGTATGTGAAGAATGCGAAAGTATGAGTCTGATGAGTGAAAATCCCAGGACTAACCTAGACCAAACATGCGTTATCCTCTAAAATATTGATCCAAACCAGGTTTAATGGACTGTTTCAGCGTGGTACCACACTACTACGTGATCCAAACCAGAAAAAACCCAGGATCTGTTCAACAAGTATGTGAAAAACGCGAAAGTATAAGCCTGATGAGGGCAAATCCCAGACATATCCCAGACCAAACTTGCGTTGTCCTCTAAGATATTGATGGAAACCAGGTTTAATTGACTGTTTCAGTGTTGTACTTCATTACTACGTGATGCAATCCAGAAAAAGCCCAGGATCTAGCCATCAAGTATGAGAAATATGCGAAAGAATGAGCCTGATGAGAGCAAATCCCAGACCTAACCTAGACCTAACATGAATAATTCTCTAAAATATTTATCGAAACCAGGTTTAATTGACTGTTTCAGTGTGGTCCCACATTACTACGTGATCCAAACCAGAGAAAACCACGATCCGTTCAACAAGTATGTGAAGAATGCGAAAGTATGAGTCCGATGAGTGAAAATCCCAGGCCTAACCTAGACCTAACATGCGTTATCCTCAAAAATATTGATCGAAACCTGGTTTAATCGACTGTTTCAGTGTGGTACCACATTACTATGTGATCCAGACCAGAAAATAGCCCAGGATCTGTTCAACAAGTATGTGAAAAACGCGAAAGTATGAGTCTGATGAGGTCAAATACCAGACCTATCCCAGACTTAACTTGTGTTATCCTCTAAAATATTGATCGAAACCAGGTTTAATCGACTGTTTCAGCGTGGTACCACATTACTACGTGATACAATCCAGAAACAGCCCAGGATCTAGCCATGAAGGATGTGAAATATGCGAAAGTATGAGCCTGATGAGGGCAAATCCCAGACCTATCCCAGACTTAACTTGCGTTATCCTCTAAAATATTGATCGAAACCAGGTTTAATCGACTGTTTCAGCGTGGTACCACATTACTACGTGATCCCAACCAGAAAATAACCCAGGATCTGTTCAACGAGTATGTGAAGTGTGCGAAAGTATGAGTCTGATGAGGTCAAATCCCAGACCTATCCCAGACCTAACTTGCGTTATCCTCTAAAATATTGATCGAAACCAGGTTTAATTGACCGTTTTAGTGTGGTACCACATCACTACGTGATCCAAACCAGAAAATACCCAGGATCAGTTCAACAAGTATGTGAAGAATGCGAAAGTATGAGCCTGATGAGGGCAAATCCCAGACCTATCTCAGACCTTACTTGCGTTATCCTCTAAAATATTGATCGAAACCAGGTTTAATTGACCGTTTCAGTGTGGTACCACATTACAATGTGATCCAAACCAGAAAATAACCCAGGATCTGTTCAAGGAGTATGTGAAGTGTTGCGAAAGTATGAGTCTGATGAGGTCAAATCCGAGACCTATCCCAGACCTAACTTGCGTTATCCTCTAAAATATTGATCAAAACCAGGTTTAATCGACTGTTTCAGTGTGGTTTTTTTCACATTACTACGTGATCCAAACCAGAAATAGCCCAGGATCTAGCCATGAAGTATGAGAAATATGCGGAAGTATGAGCCTGATGAGGGCAAATCCCAGACCTAACCTAGACCTTACATGCGTTATCCTCTAAAATATTTATCAAGATCAGGTTTAATTGATTGTTTCAGTGTGGTCCCACATTACTACGTGATGCAAACCAGAAAAAACCCAGGATCCGTTCAACAAGTATGTTAAAACTGCGACAGTATGACCCTGATGAGGGCTAATCCCAGGCCTAACCTAGACCTAACATGCGTTGTCCTCTAAAATATTGATGGAAACCAGGTTTAATTGACTGTTTCAGTGTTGTACTTCATTACTACGTGATGCAATCCAGAAAAAGCCCAGGATCTAGCCATCAAGTATGAGAAATATGCGAAAGAATGAGCCTGATGAGAGCAAATCCCAGACCTAACCTAGACCTAACATGCGTTATCCTCTATAATATTTATCAAGATCAGGTTTAATTGATTGTTTCAGTGTGGTCCCAAATTACTACGTGATCCAAACCAGAAAAAACCCAGGATCCGTTCAACAAGTATGTGAAGAATGCGAAAGTAAGTGCCTGATGAGGGCAAATCCTAGACCTATCCCAGACCTAACTTGCGTTATCCTCTATAATATTGATCGAAACCAGGTTTAATTGACTGTTTCAGCGTGGTACCACATTACTACGTGATCCAATCCAGAAACAGCCCAGGATCTAGCCATGAAGTATGAGAAATATGCGAAAGTATGAGCCTGATGAGGGCAAATCCTAGACCTAACCCAGACCTAACATGCGTTATCCTCTAAAATATTTATCAAGATCAGGTTTAATTGATTGTTTCAGTGTGGTCCCACATTACTACGTGATGCAAACCAGAAAAAACCCACGATCTGTTCAACATGTATGAGAAATATGGGAAGGAATGAGCCTGATGAGAGCAAATCCCAGACCTAACTTAGACCTAACATGAATTATTCTCTAAAATATTGATCGAAACCAGGTTTACTTGACCGTTTCAGTGTGGTCCCACATTACTACGCGAACCAAACCAGAAAAAACCCAGGATCTGTTCAACAAGTATGTAAAAAACGCGAAAGTATGAGTCTGATGACGTCAAATCCCAGACCTATCCCAGACTTAACTTGCGTTATCCTCTAAAATATTGATCGAAACCAGGTTTAATCGACTGTTTCAGCGTGGTGCCACATTACTACGTGATACAATCCAGAAACAGCCCAGGATCTAGCCATGAAGTATGAGAAATATGCGAAAGTATGAGCCTGATGAGGGCAAATCCTAGACCTAACCCAAACCTAACATGCGTTATCCTCTAAAATATTTATCAAGAAAAGGTTTAATTGAATGTTTCAGTGTGGTACCACATTACTACGTGAACCAATCCAGAAAAAACCCAGGATCCGTTCAACAAGTATGTTAAAACTGCGACAGTATGACCCTGATGAGGGCAAATCCCAGGCCTAACCTAGCCCTAACTTGCGTTGTCCTCTAAAATATTGATGGAAACCAGGTTTCATTGAATGTTTCAGTGTGGTACCACATTACTACGTGATCCAATCCAGAAATAGCCCAGGATCTAGCCATGAAGTATGAGAAATATGCGAAAGTAAGGGCCTGATGAGGGCAAATCCTAGACCTATCCCAGACCTAACTTGCGTAATCCTGTAAAATATTGATCGAAACCAGGTTTAATTGACTGTTTCCGTGTTGTACTACATTACTACGTGATCAAAACCAGAAAAAACCCAGGATCCGTTTAACAAGTATGTGAAGAATGCGAAAGTATGACTCTGATCAGTGAAAATCTCAGGCCTTACCTAGCCCTAACTTGCGTTGTCCTCTAAAATATTGATGGAAACCAGGTTTCATTGAATGTTTCAGTGTGGTACCACATTACTACGTGATCCAATCCAGAAATAGCCCAGGATCTAGCCATGAAGTATGAGAAATATGCGAAAGTAAGGGCCTGATGAGGGCAAATCCTAGACCTATCCCAGACCTAACTTGCGTAATCCTCTAAAATATTGATCGAAACCAGGTTTAATTGACTGTTTCAGTGTGGTACCACATTACTACGTGATCCAATCCAGAAAAAACCCAGGATCTGTTCAACATGTATGAGAAATATGCGAAAGAATGAGCCTGATGAGAGCAAATCCCAGACCTAACCTAGACCTAACATGCGTTGTCCTCTAGAATATTGATGGAAACCAGGTTTAGTTGACTGTTTCAGTGTTGTACTTCATTACTACGTGATGCAATCCAGAAAAAGCCCAGGATCTAGCCATCAAGTATGAGAAATATGCGAAAGAATGAACCTGATGAGAGCAAATCCCAGACCTAACCTAGACCTAACATGAATTATTCTCTAAAATATTGATCGAAACCAGGTTTAATTGACTGTTTCAGTGTTGTACTACATTACTACGTGATCAAAACCAGAAAAAACCCAGGATCCGTTCAACAAGTATGTGAAGAATGCGAAAGTATGAGTCTGATCAGTGAAAATCTCAGGCCTTACGTAGACCTAACTTGCGTTGTCCTCTAAAATATTGATGGAAACCAGGTTTCATTGACTGTTTCAGTGTTGTACTTCATTACTACGTGATGCAATCCAGAAAAAGCCCAGGATCTAGCCATCAAGTATGAGAAATATGCGAAAGAATGAGCCTGATGAGAGCAAATCCCAGACCTAACCTAGACCTAACTTGCGTTGTTCTCTAAGATATTGATGGAAACCAGGTTTAATTGACTGTTTCAGTGTGGTCCCACATTACTACGTGATCCAAACCAGAGAAAACCCAGGATCCGTTCAACAAGTATGTGAAGAATGCGAAAGTATGAGTCCGATGAGTGAAAATCCCAGGCCTAACCTAGACCTAACATGCGTTATCCTCAAAAATATTGATCGAAACCTGGTTTAATCGACTGTTTCAGTGTGGTACCACATTACTATGTGATCCAGACCAGAAAATAGCCCAGGATCTGTTCAACAAGTATGTGAAAAACGCGAAAGTATGAGTCTGATGAGGTCAAATCCCAGACCTATCCCAGACTTAACTTGTGTTATCCTCTAAAATATTGATCGAAACCAGGTTTAATCGACTGTTTCAGCGTGGTACCACATTACTACGTGATACTATCCAGAAACAGCCCAGGATCTAGCCATGAAGGATGTGAAATATGCGAAAGTATGAGCCTGATGAGGGCAAATCCCAGACCTATCCCAGACTTAACTTGCGTTATCCTCTAAAATATTGATCGAAACCAGGTTTAATCGACTGTTTCAGCGTGGTACCACATTACTACGTGATCCCAACCAGAAAATAACCCAGGATCTGTTCAACGAGTATGTGAAGTGTGCGAAAGTATGAGTCTGATGAGGTCAAATCCCAGACCTATCCCAGACCTAACTTGCGTTATCCTCTAAAATATTGATCGAAACCAGGTTTAATTGACCGTTTTAGTGTGGTACCACATCACTACGTGATCCAAACCAGAAAATACCCAGGATCAGTTCAACAAGTATGTGAAGAATGCGAAAGTATGAGCCTGATGAGGGCAAATCCCAGACCTATCTCAGACCTTACTTGCGTTATCCTCTAAAATATTGATCGAAACCAGGTTTAATGGACTGTTTCAGTGTGGTACCACATTACTTCGTGATCCAAACCAGAAAAAGCCAGGATCTGTTCAACAAGTATGTGAAAAACGCTAAACTGTGAGCCTGATGACGGCAAATCGTAGACCTAACCCAGACCTAAGATGCGTTAACCTCTAAAATATTTATCCAGACGAGGTTTCATTGAATGTTTCCGTGTGGTACCACTTTACTACGTGATGCAATCCAGAAAAAGCCCAGGATCTAGCCATGAAGTATGAGAAATATGCGAAAGTATGAGCCTGATGAGGGCAAATCCTAGCCCTAACCCAGACCTAACATGCGTTAGCCTCTAAAATATTTATCAAGACCTGGTTTAATTGAAAGTTTCAGTGTGGTACCACATTACTACGTGATGCAATCCAGAAAAAGCCCAGGATCTAGCCATGAAGTATGAGAAATATGCGAAAGTATGAGCCTGATGAGGGCAAATCCTAGACCTAACCCAGACCTAACTTGCGTTATCCTCTAAAATATTGATCGAAACCAGGTTTAATTGACCGTTTCAGTGTGGTACCACATTACTACGTGAACCAATCCAGAAAAAACCCAGGATCCGTTCAACAAGTATGTTAAAACTGCGACAGTATGACCCTGATGAGGGCAAATCCCAGGCCTAACCTAGCCCTAACTTGCGTTGTCCTCTAAAATATTGATGGAAACCAGGTTTCATTGAATGTTTCAGTGTGGTACCACATTACTACGTGATCCAATCCAGAAATAGCCCAGGATCTAGCCATGAAGTATGAGAAATATGCGAAAGTAAGGGCCTGATGAGGGCAAATCCTAGACCTATCCCAGACCTAACTTGCGTTATCCTCTAAAATATTGATCGAAACCAGGTTTAATTGACCGTTTTAGTGTGGTACCACATCACTACGTGATCCAAACCAGAAAATACCCAGGATCAGTTCAACAAGTATGTGAAGAATGCGAAAGTATGAGCCTGATGAGGGCAAATCCCAGACCTATCTCAGACCTTACTTGCGTTATCCTCTAAAATATTGATCGAAACCAGGTTTAATTGACCGCTTCAGTGTGGTACCACATTACAATGTGATCCAAACTAGAAAATAACCCAGGATCTGTTCAAGGAGTATGTGAAGTGTTGCGAAAGTATGAGTCTGATGAGGTCAAATCCGAGACCTATCCCAGACCTAACTTGCGTTATCCTCTAAAGTATTGATCAAAACCAGGTTTAATCGACTGTTTCAGTGTGGTACCACATTACTACGTGATCCAAACCAGAAAAAACCCAGGATCTAGCCATCAAGTATGAGAAATATGCGAAAGAATGAGCCTGATGAGAGCAAATCCCAGACCTAACCTAGACCTTACATGCGTTATCCTCTAAAATATTGAGCGAAACCAGGTTTAATGGACTGTTTCAGTGTGGTACCACATTACTTCGTGATCCAAACCAGAAAAAGCCAGTATCTGTTCAACAAGTATGTGAAAAACGCTAAACTGTGAGCCTGATGAGGGTAAATCGTAGACCTAACCCAGACCTAAGATGCGTTAACCTCTAAAATATTTATCCAGACGAGGTTTCATTGAATGTTTCCGTGTGGTACCACTTTACTACGTGATGCAATCCAGAAAAAGCCCAGGATCTAGCCTTGAAGTATGAGAAATATGCGAAAGTATGAGCCTGATGAGGGCAAATCCTAGCCCTAACCCAGACCTATCATGCGTTAGCCTCTAAAATATTTATCAAGACCAGGTTTAATTGAATGTTTCAGTGTGGTACCACATTACTACGTGAACCAAACCAGAAAAAACCCAGGATCCGTTCAACAAGTATGTTAAAACTGCGACAGTATGACCCTGATGAGGGCAAATCCCAGGCCTAACCTAGACCTAACATGCGTTATCCTCAAAAATATTGAGCGAAACCAGGTTTAATGGACTGTTTCAGTGTGGTACCACACTACTTCGTGATCCAAACCAGAAAAAACCCAGGATCTGTTCAACAAGTATGTGAAAAACGCTAAACTGTGAGCCTGATGAGGGCAAATCTTAGACCTAACCCAGACCTAAGATGCGTTAACTTCTAAAATATTTATTCAGTCCAGGTTTCATTGAATGTTTCAGTGTGGTACCACTTTACTACGTGATCCAATCCAGAAATAGCACAGGATCTAGCCATGAAGTATGAGAAATATGCGAAAGTTAAAGCCTGATGAGGGCAAATCCTAGACCTATTCCAGACCTAACTTGCGTTATCCTGTAAAATATTGATCGAAACCAGGTTTAATTGACTGTTTCAGCGTGGTACCACATTACTACGTGATACAATCCAGAAACAGCCCAGGATCTAGCCTTGAGGTATGAGAAATATGCGAAAGTATGAGCCTGATGAGGGCAAATCCTAGACCTAACCCAGACCTAACATGCGTTATCCTCTAAAATATTTATCAAGACCAGGTTTAATTGATTGTTTCAGTGTGGTCCCACATTACTACGTGATCCAAACCAGAAAAAACCCAGGATCTGTTCAACATGTATGAGAAGTATGCGAAAGAATGAGCCTGATGAGAGCAAATCCCAGACCTAACATAGACCTAACATGAATTATTCTCTAAAATATTGATCGAAACCAGGTTTAATTGACTGTTTCAGTGTGGTCCCACATTACTACCTGATCCAAACCAGAAATAACCCAGGATCCGTTCAACAAGTATGTGAAGAATGCGAAAGTATGAGTCTGATGAGTGAAAATCCCAGGCCTAACCTAGACCTAACATGCGTTATCCTCTAAGATATTGATCCAAACCAGGTTTAATGGACTGTTTCAGCGTGGTACCACACTACTACGTGATCCAAACCAGAAAAAACCCAGGATCTGTTCAACAAGTATGTGAAAAACGCGAAAGTATAAGCCTGATGAGGGCAAATCCCAGACATATCCCAGACCAAACTTGCGTTGTCCTCTAAGATATTGATGGAAACCAGGTTTAATTGACTGTTTCAGTGTTGTACTTCATTACTACGTGATGCAATCCAGAAAAAGCCCAGGATCTAGCCATCAAGTATGAGAAATATGGGAAGGAATGAGCCTGATGAGAGCAAATCCCAGACCTAACCTAGACCTAACATGCGTTGTCCTCTAGAATATTGATGGAAACCAGGTTTAATTGACTGTTTCAGTGTTGTACTTCATAACTACGTGATGCAATCCAGAAAAAGCCCAGGATCTAGCCATCAAGTATGAGAAATATGCGAAAGAATGAGCCTGATGTGAGCAAATCCCAGACCTAACCTAGACCTAACATGAATTATTCTCTAAAATATTGATCGAAACCAGGTTTAATTGACTGTTTCAGTGTGGTACCACATTACTACGTGATACAATCCAGAAACAGCCCAGGATCTAGCCATGAAGTATGAGAAATATGCGAAAGTATGAGCCTGATGAGGGCAAATCCTAGACCTAACCCAAACCTAACATGCGTTATCCTCTAAAATATTTATCAAGACCAGGTTTAATTGAATGTTTCAGTGTGGTACCACATTACTACGTGAACCAAACCAGAAAAAACCCAGGATCCGTTCAACAAGTATGTTAAAACTGCGACAGTATGACCCTGATGAGGGCAAATCCCAGGCCTAACCTAGACCTAACATGCGTTGTCCTCTAAAATATTGATGGAAACCAGGTTTAATTGACTGTTTCAGTGTTGTACTTCATTACTACGTGATGCAATCCAGAAAAAGCCCAGGATCTAGCCATCAAGTATGAGAAATATGCGAAAGAATGAGCCTGATGAGAGCAAATCCCAGACCTAACTTAGACCTAACATGCGTTATCCTCTATAATATTTATCAAGATCAGGTTTAATTGATTGTTTCAGTGTGGTCCCAAATTACTACATGATCCAAACCAGAAAAAACCCAGGATCCGTTCAACAAGTATGTGAAGAATGCGGAAGTAAGAGCCTGATGAGGGCAAATCCTAGACCTATCCCAGACTTAACTTGTGTTATCCTCTAAAATATTGATCGAAACCAGGTTTAATCGACTGTTTCAGCGTGGTACCACATTACTACGTGATACAATCCAGAAACAGCCCAGGATCTAGCCATGAAGGATGTGAAATATGCGAAAGTATGAGCCTGATGAGGGCAAATCCCAGACCTATCCCAGACTTAACTTGCGTTATCCTCTAAAATATTGATCGAAACCAGGTTTAATCGACTGTTTCAGCGTGGTACCACATTACTACGTGATCCCAACCAGAAAATAACCCAGGATCTGTTCAACGAGTATGTGAAGTGTGCGAAAGTATGAGTCTGATGAGGTCAAATCCCAGACCTATCCCAGACCTAACTTGCGTTATCCTCTAAAATATTGATCGAAACCAGGTTTAATTGACCGTTTTAGTGTGGTACCACATCACTACGTGATCCAAACCAGAAAATACCCAGGATCAGTTCAACAAGTATGTGAAGAATGCGAAAGTATGAGCCTGATGAGGGCAAATCCCAGACCTATCTCAGACCTTACTTGCGTTATCCTCTAAAATATTGATCGAAACCAGGTTTAATTGACCGCTTCAGTGTGGTACCACATTACAATGTGATCCAAACTAGAAAATAACCCAGGATCTGTTCAAGGAGTATGTGAAGTGTTGCGAAAGTATGAGTCTGATGAGGTCAAATCCGAGACCTATCCCAGACCTAACTTGCGTTATCCTCTAAAGTATTGATCAAAACCAGGTTTAATCGACTGTTTCAGTGTGGTACCACATTACTACGTGATCCAAACCAGAAAAAACCCAGGATCTAGCCATCAAGTATGAGAAATATGCGAAAGAATGAGCCTGATGAGAGCAAATCCCAGACCTAACCTAGACCTTACATGCGTTATCCTCTAAAATATTGAGCGAAACCAGGTTTAATGGACTGTTTCAGAGTGGTACCACATTACTTCGTGATCCAAACCAGAAAAAGCCAGTATCTGTTCAACAAGTATGTGAAAAACGCTAAACTGTGAGCCTGATGAGGGTAAATCGTAGACCTAACCCAGACCTAAGATGCGTTAACCTCTAAAATATTTATCCAGACGAGGTTTCATTGAATGTTTCCGTGTGGTACCACTTTACTACGTGATGCAATCCAGAAAAAGCCCAGGATCTAGCCATGAAGTATGAGAAATATGCGAAAGTATGAGCCTGATGAGGGCAAATCCTAGCCCTAACCCAGACCTATCATGCGTTAGCCTCTAAAATATTTATCAAGACCAGGTTTAATTGAATGTTTCAGTGTGGTACCACATTACTACGTGAACCAAACCAGAAAAAACCCAGGATCCGTTCAACAAGTATGTTAAAACTGCGACAGTATGACCCTGATGAGGGCAAATCCCAGGCCTAACCTAGACCTAACATGCGTTATCCTCAAAAATATTGAGCGAAACCAGGTTTAATGGACTGTTTCAGTGTGGTACCACACTACTTCGTGATCCAAACCAGAAAAAACCCAGGATCTGTTCAACAAGTATGTGAAAAACGCTAAACTGTGAGCCTGATGAGGGCAAATCTTAGACCTAACCCAGACCTAAGATGCGTTAACTTCTAAAATATTTATTCAGTCCAGGTTTCATTGAATGTTTCAGTGTGGTACCACTTTACTACGTGATCCAATCCAGAAATAGCACAGGATCTAGCCATGAAGTATGAGAAATATGCGAAAGTTAAAGCCTGATGAGGGCAAATCCTAGACCTATTCCAGACCTAACTTGCGTTATCCTGTAAAATATTGATCGAAACCAGGTTTAATTGACTGTTTCAGCGTGGTACCACATTACTACGTGATACAATCCAGAAACAGCCCAGGATCTAGCCTTGAGGTATGAGAAATATGCGAAAGTATGAGCCTGATGAGGGCAAATCCTAGACCTAACCCAGACCTAACATGCGTTATCCTCTAAAATATTTATCAAGACCAGGTTTAATTGATTGTTTCAGTGTGGTCCCCCATTACTACGTGATCCAAACCAGAAAAAACCCAGGATCTGTTCAACATGTATGAGAAGTATGCGAAAGAATGAGCCTGATGAGAGCAAATCCCAGACCTAACATAGACCTAACATGAATTATTCTCTAAAATATTGATCGAAACCAGGTTTAATTGACTGTTTCAGTGTGGTCCCTCATTACTACCTGATCCAAACCAGAAATAACCCAGGATCCGTTCAACAAGTATGTGAAGAATGCGAAAGTATGAGTCTGATGAGTGAAAATCCCAGGCCTAACCTAGACCTAACATGCGTTATCCTCTAAGATATTGATCCAAACCAGGTTTAATGGACTGTTTCAGCGTGGTACCACACTACTACGTGATCCAAACCAGAAAAAACCCAGGATCTGTTCAACAAGTATGTGAAAAACGCGAAAGTATAAGCCTGATGAGGGCAAATCCCAGACATATCCCAGACCAAACTTGCGTTGTCCTCTAAGATATTGATGGAAACCAGGTTTAATTGTCTGTTTCAGTGTTGTACTTCATTACTACGTGATGCAATCCAGAAAAAGCCCAGGATCTAGCCATCAAGTATGAGAAATATGGGAAGGAATGAGCCTGATGAGAGCAAATCCCAGACCTAACCTAGACCTAACATGCGTTGTCCTCTAGAATATTGATGGAAACCAGGTTTAATTGACTGTTTCAGTGTTGTACTTCATAACTACGTGATGCAATCCAGAAAAAGCCCAGGATCTAGCCATCAAGTATGAGAAATATGCGAAAGAATGAGCCTGATGTGAGCAAATCCCAGACCTAACCTAGACCTAACATGAATTATTCTCTAAAATATTGATCGAAACCAGGTTTAATTGACTGTTTCAGTGTGGTACCACATTACTACGTGATACAATCCAGAAACAGCCCAGGATCTAGCCATGAAGTATGAGAAATATGCGAAAGTATGAGCCTGATGAGGGCAAATCCTAGACCTAACCCAAACCTAACATGCGTTATCCTCTAAAATATTTATCAAGACCAGGTTTAATTGAATGTTTCAGTGTGGTACCACATTACTACGTGAACCAAACCAGAAAAAACCCAGGATCCGTTCAACAAGTATGTTAAAACTGCGACAGTATGACCCTGATGAGGGCAAATCCCAGGCCTAACCTAGACCTAACATGCGTTGTCCTCTAAAATATTGATGGAAACCAGGTTTAATTGACTGTTTCAGTGTTGTACTTCATTACTACGTGATGCAATCCAGAAAAAGCCCAGGATCTAGCCATCAAGTATGAGAAATATGCGAAAGAATGAGCCTGATGAGAGCAAATCCCAGACCTAACTTAGACCTAACATGCGTTATCCTCTATAATATTTATCAAGATCAGGTTTAATTGATTGTTTCAGTGTGGTCCCAAATTACTACATGATCCAAACCAGAAAAAACCCAGGATCCGTTCAACAAGTATGTGAAGAATGCGGAAGTAAGAGCCTGATGAGGGCAAATCCTAGACCTATCCCAGACCTAACTTGCGTTATCCTCTAAAATATTGATCGAAACCAGGTTTAATTGACTGTTTCAGCGTGGTACCACATTACTACGTGATCCAATCCAGAAAGAGCCCAGGATCTAGCCATGAAGTATGAGAAATATGCGGAAGTATGAGCCTGATGAGGGCAAATCCTAGACCTAACCCAGACCTAACATGCGTTATCCTCTAAAATATTTATCAAGATCAGGTTTAATTGATTGTTTCAGTGTGGTCCCACATTACTACGTGATGCAAACCAGAAAAAACCCACGATCTGTTCAACATGTATGAGAAATATGGGAAGGAATGAGCCTGATGAGAGCAAATCCCAGACCAAACCTAGACCTAACTTGCGTTATCCTCAAAAATATTGATCGAAACCGAGTTTAATCGACTGTTTCTGTGTGGTACCACATTACTACCTGACCCAAACCAGAAAAAACCCACGATGTGTTCAACATGTATGAGAAATATGGGAAGGAATGAGCCTGATGAGAGCAAATCCCAGACCTAACTTAGACCTAACATGAATTATTCTCTAATATATTGATCGAAACCAGGTTTACTTGACTGTTTCAGTGTGGTCCCACATTACTACGTGAACCAAACCAGAAAAAACCCAGGATCTGTTCAACAAGTATGTAAAAAACGCGAAAGTATGAGTCTGATGATGTCAAATCCCAGACCTATCCCAGACTTAACTTGCGTTATCCTCTAAAATATTGATCGAAACCAGGTTTAATCGACTGTTTCAGCGTGGTACCACATTACTACGTGATACAATCCAGAAACAGCCCAGGATCTAGCCATGAAGTATGAGAAATATGCGAAAGTATGAGCCTGATGAGGGCAAATCCTAGACCTAACCCAAACCTAACATGCGTTATCCTCTAAAATATTTATCAAGACCAGGTTTAATTGAATGTTTCAGTGTGGTACCACATTACTACGTGAACCAAACCAGAAAAAAACCCAGGATCCGTTCAACAAGTATGTTAAAACTGCGACAGTATGACCCTGATGAGGGCAAATCCCAGGCCTAACCTAGACCTAGCATGCGTTGTCCTCTAAAATATTGATGGAAACCAGGTTTAATTGACTGTTTCAGTGTTGTACTTCATTACTACGTGATGCAATCCAGAAAAAGCCTAGGATCTAGCCATCAAGTATGAGAAATATGCGAAAGAATGAGCCTGATGAGAGCAAATCCCAGACCTAACCTAGACCTAACATGAATTATTCTCTAAAATATTGATCGAAACCAGGTTTAATTGACTGTTTCAGTGTTGTACTTCATTACTACGTGATGCAATCCAGAAAAAGTCCAGGATCTAGCCATCAAGTATGAGAAATATGCGAAAGAATGAGCCTGATGAGAGCAAATCCCTGACCTAACCTAGACCTAACATGAATTATTCCCTAAAATATTGATCGAAACCAGGTTTACTTGACTGCTTCAGTGTGGTCCCACATTACTACGTGATCCAAACCAGAAAAAACCCAGGTTCCGTTCAACAAGTATGTGAAGAATGCGAAAGTATGAGTCTGGTGAGGGAAAATCCCAGGCCTAACCTAGACCTAACATGCGTTATCCTCTAAGATATTGATCCAAACCAGGTTTAATGGACTGTTTCAGCGTGGTACCACACTACTACGTGATCCAAACCAGAAATAACCCAGGATCCGTTCAACAAGTATGTGAAGAATGCGAAAGTATGAGTCTGATGAGTGAAAATCCCAGGCCTAACCTAGACCTAACATGCGTTATCCTCTAAGATATTGATCCAAACCAGGTTTAATGGACTGTTTCAGCGTGGTACCACACTACTACGTGATCCAAACCAGAAAAAACCCAGGATCTGTTCAACAAGTATGTGAAAAACGCGAAAGTATAAGCCTGATGAGGGCAAATCCCAGACATATCCCAGACCAAACTTGCGTTGTCCTCTAAGATATTGATGGAAACCAGGTTTAATTGACTGTTTCAGTGTTGTACTTCATTACTACGTGATGCAATCCAGAAAAAGCCCAGGATCTAGCCATCAAGTATGAGAAATATGGGAAGGAATGAGCCTGATGAGAGCAAATCCCAGACCTAACCTAGACCTAACATGCGTTGTCCTCTAGAATATTGATGGAAACCAGGTTTAATTGACTGTTTCAGTGTTGTACTTCATAACTACGTGATGCAATCCAGAAAAAGCCCAGGATCTAGCCATCAAGTATGAGAAATATGCGAAAGAATGAGCCTGATGTGAGCAAATCCCAGACCTAACCTAGACCTAACATGAATTATTCTCTAAAATATTGATCGAAACCAGGTTTAATTGACTGTTTCAGTGTGGTACCACATTACTACGTGATACAATCCAGAAACAGCCCAGGATCTAGCCATGAAGTATGAGAAATATGCGAAAGTATGAGCCTGATGAGGGCAAATCCTAGACCTAACCCAAACCTAACATGCGTTATCCTCTAAAATATTTATCAAGACCAGGTTTAATTGAATGTTTCAGTGTGGTACCACATTACTACGTGAACCAAACCAGAAAAAACCCAGGATCCGTTCAACAAGTATGTTAAAACTGCGACAGTATGACCCTGATGAGGGCAAATCCCAGGCCTAACCTAGACCTAACATGCGTTGTCCTCTAAAATATTGATGGAAACCAGGTTTAATTGACTGTTTCAGTGTTGTACTTCATTACTACGTGATGCAATCCAGAAAAAGCCCAGGATCTAGCCATCTAGTATGAGAAATATGCGAAAGAATGAGCCTGATGAGAGCAAATCCCAGACCTAACTTAGACCTAACATGCGTTATCCTCTATAATATTTATCAAGATCAGGTTTAATTGATTGTTTCAGTGTGGTCCCAAATTACTACATGATCCAAACCAGAAAAAACCCAGGATCCGTTCAACAAGTATGTGAAGAATGCGGAAGTAAGAGCCTGATGAGGGCAAATCCTAGACCTATCCCAGACCTAACTTGCGTTATCCTCTAAAATATTGATCGAAACCAGGTTTAATTGACTGTTTCAGCGTGGTACCACATTACTACGTGATCCAATCCAGAAACAGCCCAGGATCTAGCCATGAAGTATGAGAAATATGCGGAAGTATGAGCCTGATGAGGGCAAATCCTAGACCTAACCCAGACCTAACATGCGTTATCCTCTAAAATATTTATCAAGATCAGGTTTAATTGATTGTTTCAGTGTGGTCCCACATTACTACGTGATGCAAACCAGAAAAAACCCACGATCTGTTCAACATGTATGAGAAATATGGGAAGGAATGAGCCTGATGAGAGCAAATCCCAGACCAAACCTAGACCTAACTTGCGTTATCCTCAAAAATATTGATCGAAACCGAGTTTAATCGACTGTTTCTGTGTGGTACCACATTACTACCTGACCCAAACCAGAAAAAACCCACGATGTGTTCAACATGTATGAGAAATATGGGAAGGAATGAGCCTGATGAGAGCAAATCCCAGACCTAACTTAGACCTAACATGAATTATTCTCTAATATATTGATCGAAACCAGGTTTAATTGACTGTTTCAGTGTGGTCCCACATTACTACGTGATCCAAACCAGAGAAAACCCAGGATCCGTTCAACAAGTATGTGAAGAATGCGAAAGTATGAGTCCGATGAGTGAAAATCCCAGGCCTAACCTAGACCTAACATGCGTTATCCTCAAAAATATTGATCGAAACCTGGTTTAATCGACTGTTTCAGTGTGGTACCACATTACTATGTGATCCAGACCAGAAAATAGCCCAGGATCTGTTCAACAAGTATGTGAAAAACGCGAAAGTATGAGTCTGATGAGGTCAAATCCCAGACCTATCCCAGACTTAACTTGTGTTATCCTCTAAAATATTGATCGAAACCAGGTTTAATCGACTGTTTCAGCGTGGTACCACATTACTACGTGATACAATCCAGAAACAGCCCAGGATCTAGCCATGAAGGATGTGAAATATGCGAAAGTATGAGCCTGATGAGGGCAAATCCCAGACCTATCCCAGACTTAACTTGCGTTATCCTCTAAAATATTGATCGAAACCAGGTTTAATCGACTGTTTCAGCGTGGTACCACATTACTACGTGATCCCAACCAGAAAATAACCCAGGATCTGTTCAACGAGTATGTGAAGTGTGCGAAAGTATGAGTCTGATGAGGTCAAATCCCAGACCTATCCCAGACCTAACTTGCGTTATCCTCTAAAATATTGATCGAAACCAGGTTTAATTGACCGTTTTAGTGTGGTACCACATCACTACGTGATCCAAACCAGAAAATACCCAGGATCAGTTCAACAAGTATGTGAAGAATGCGAAAGTATGAGCCTGATGAGGGCAAATCCCAGACCTATCTCAGACCTTACTTGCGTTATCCTCTAAAATATTGATCGAAACCAGGTTTAATTGACCGCTTCAGTGTGGTACCACATTACAATGTGATCCAAACTAGAAAATAACCCAGGATCTGTTCAAGGAGTATGTGAAGTGTTGCGAAAGTATGAGTCTGATGAGGTCAAATCCGAGACCTATCCCAGACCTAACTTGCGTTATCCTCTAAAGTATTGATCAAAACCAGGTTTAATCGACTGTTTCAGTGTGGTACCACATTACTACGTGATCCAAACCAGAAAAAACCCAGGATCTAGCCATCAAGTATGAGAAATATGCGAAAGAATGAGCCTGATGAGAGCAAATCCCAGACCTAACCTAGACCTTACATGCGTTATCCTCTAAAATATTGAGCGAAACCAGGTTTAATGGACTGTTTCAGTGTGGTACCACATTACTTCGTGATCCAAACCAGAAAAAGCCAGTATCTGTTCAACAAGTATGTGAAAAACGCTAAACTGTGAGCCTGATGAGGGTAAATCGTAGACCTAACCCAGACCTAAGATGCGTTAACCTCTAAAATATTTATCCAGACGAGGTTTCATTGAATGTTTCCGTGTGGTACCACTTTACTACGTGATGCAATCCAGAAAAAGCCCAGGATCTAGCCATGAAGTATGAGAAATATGCGAAAGTATGAGCCTGATGAGGGCAAATCCTAGCCCTAACCCAGACCTATCATGCGTTAGCCTCTAAAATATTTATCAAGACCAGGTTTAATTGAATGTTTCAGTGTGGTACCACATTACTACGTGAACCAAACCAGAAAAAACCCAGGATCCGTTCAACAAGTATGTTAAAACTGCGACAGTATGACCCTGATGAGGGCAAATCCCAGGCCTAACCTAGACCTAACATGCGTTATCCTCAAAAATATTGAGCGAAACCAGGTTTAATGGACTGTTTCAGTGTGGTACCACACTACTTCGTGATCCAAACCAGAAAAAACCCAGGATCTGTTCAACAAGTATGTGAAAAACGCTAAACTGTGAGCCTGATGAGGGCAAATCTTAGACCTAACCCAGACCTAAGATGCGTTAACTTCTAAAATATTTATTCAGTCCAGGTTTCATTGAATGTTTCAGTGTGGTACCACTTTACTACGTGATCCAATCCAGAAATAGCACAGGATCTAGCCATGAAGTATGAGAAATATGCGAAAGTTAAAGCCTGATGAGGGCAAATCCTAGACCTATTCCAGACCTAACTTGCGTTATCCTGTAAAATATTGATCGAAACCAGGTTTAATTGACTGTTTCAGCGTGGTACCACATTACTACGTGATACAATCCAGAAACAGCCCAGGATCTAGCCTTGAGGTATGAGAAATATGCGAAAGTATGAGCCTGATGAGGGCAAATCCTAGACCTAACCCAGACCTAACATGCGTTATCCTCTAAAATATTTATCAAGACCAGGTTTAATTGATTGTTTCAGTGTGGTCCCACATTACTACGTGATCCAAACCAGAAAAAACCCAGGATCTGTTCAACATGTATGAGAAGTATGCGAAAGAATGAGCCTGATGAGAGCAAATCCCAGACCTAACATAGACCTAACATGAATTATTCTCTAAAATATTGATCGAAACCAGGTTTAATTGACTGTTTCAGTGTGGTCCCTCATTACTACCTGATCCAAACCAGAAATAACCCAGGATCCGTTCAACAAGTATGTGAAGAATGCGAAAGTATGAGTCTGATGAGTGAAAATCCCAGGCCTAACCTAGACCTAACATGCGTTATCCTCTAAGATATTGATCCAAACCAGGTTTAATGGACTGTTTCAGCGTGGTACCACACTACTACGTGATCCAAACCAGAAAAAACCCAGAATCTGTTCAACAAGTATGTGAAAAACACGTAAGTATGAGCCTGATGAGGGCAAATCCTAGACCTAACCCAGACATAACATGCGTTGTCCTCTAAAATATTTATCAAGACCAGGTTTAATTGATTGTTTCAGTGTGGACCCACATTACTACGTTATGCAATCCAGAAAAAGCCCAGGATCTAGCCATCAAGTATGAGAAATATGCGAAAGAATGAGCCTGATGAGAGCAAATCCCAGACCTAATCTAGACCTAACATGAATTATTCTGTAATATATTGATCGATACCAGGTTTAATCGACTGTTTCAGTGTGGTACCACATTACTACGTGATCCAAACCAGTAAAAACCCAGGATCCGTTCAACAAGTATGTGGAGAATGCGAAAGTATGAGTCTGATGAGTGAAAATCCTCGGCCTAACCTAGACCTAACATGCGTTGTCCTCTAAAATATTGATGGAAGCAGGTTTAATTGACTGTTTCAGTGTTGCACTTCATTACTACCTGATCCAAACCAGTAAAAACCCAGGATCCGTTCAACAAGTACGTGAAGAATGCGAAAGTATGAGTGTGATGAGCGAAAATCCCAGGGCTAACCTAGACCTAACAAGCGTTACCCTCTAAAATATTTATCAAGACCAGGTTTAATTGACTGTTTCAGCGTGGTACCACATTACTACGTGACACAACCCAGAAACAGCCCAGGATCTAGCCATGAAGTATGAGAAATATGCGAAAGTATGAGCCTGATGAGGGCAAATCCTAGACCTAACCCAAACCTAACATGCGTTATCCTCTAAAATATTTATCAAGACCAGGTTTAATTGATTGTTTCAGTGTGGTCCCACATTACTACGTGATGCAATCCAGAAAAAGCCCAGGATCTAGCCATCAAGTATGAGAAATATGCGAAAGAATGAGCCTGATGAGAGCAAATCCCTGACCTAACCTAGACCTAACATTTATTATTCTCTAAAATATTGATCGATACCAGGTTTAATCGACTGTTTCAGTGTGGTACCACATTACTACGTGATCCAAACCAGTAAAAACCCAGGATCCGTTCAACAAGTATGTGGAGAATGCGAAAGTATGAGTCTGATGAGTGAAAATCCTCGGCCTAACCTAGACCTAACATGCGTTGTCCTCTAAAATATTGATGGAAGCAGGTTTAATTGACTGTTTCAGTGTTGCACTTCATTACTACCTGATCTAAACCAGTAAAAACCCAGGATCCGTTCAACAAGTACGTGAAGAATGCGAAAGTATGAGTGTGATGAGCGAAAATCCCAGGTCTAACCTAGACCTAACAAGCGTTACCCTCGTAAATATTGATGGAAACCAGATTTAATTGACTGTTGCAGTGTTGTACTTCATTACTACGTGATGCAATCCAGGAAAAGCCCAGGATCTAGCCATCAAGTATGAGAAATATGCGAAAGAATGAGCCTGATGAGAGCAAATCCCAGACCTATCCTAGACCTAACATGCGTTATCCTCTAAAATATTTATCAAGACCAGGTTTAATTGAATGTTTCAGTGTGGTACCACATTACTACGTGATACAATCCAGAAACAGCCCAGGATCCGTTCAACAAGTATGTGAAGAATACGAAAGTATGTGTCTGATGAGTGAAAATCCCAGGACTAACCTAGACCTAACATGCGTTATCCTCATAAATATTGATGGAAACCAGATTTAATTGACTGTTGCAGTGTTGTACTTCATTACTACGTGATGCAATCCAGGAAAAGCCCAGGATCTAGCCATCAAGTATGAGAAATATGCGAAAGAATGAGCCTGATGAGAGCAAATCCCAGACCTATCCTAGACCTAACATGAATTATTCTCTAAAATATTGATCGAAAACAGGTTTACTTGACTGTTTCAGTGTGGTCCCACATTACTACGTGATCCAAACCAGAAAAAACCCTGGATCCGTTCAACAAGTATGTGAAGAATGCGAAAGTATGAGTCTGATGGGTGAAAATCCCAGACCTAACCTAGCCCTAACATGCGTTATCCTCTAAAATATTGATCCAAACCAGGTTTAATGGACTGTTTCAGCGTGGTACCACACTACTACGTGATCCAAACCAGAAAAACCCAGGATCCGTTCAACAAGTATGTGAAGAATGCGAAAGTATGAGTCTGATGAGGTCAAATCCCAGACCATTCCCAGACTTAACTTGCGTTATCCTCTAAAATATTGATCGAAACCAGGTTTAATCGACTGTTTCAGTGTGGTACCACATTACTACGTGATCCAAACCAGAAAAAACCCAGGATCTAGCCATCAAGTATGAGAAATATGCGAAAGAATGAGCCTGATGAGAGCAAATCCCAGACCTAACCTAGACCTTACATGCGTTATCCTCTAAAATATTGATCGAAACCAGGTTTAATGGACTGTTTCACTGTGGTACCACACTACTTCGTGATCCAAACCAGAAAAACCCCAGGATCTGTTAAACAAGTATGTGAAAAACGCTAAACTGTGAGCCTGATGAGGGCAAATCTTAGACCTAACCCAGACCTAAGATGCGTTATCCTCTAAAATATTTATCCAGACCAGGTTTCATTGAATGTTTCAGTGTGGTACCACTTTACTACGTGATCCAATCCAGAAATAGCCCAGGATCGAGGCATGAAGTATGAGAAATATGCGAAAGTAAGAGCCTGATGAGGGCAAATCCTAGACCTATCCCAGACCTAACTTGCGTTGTTCTCTAAGATATTGATGGAAACCAGGTTTAATTGACTGTTTCAGTGTGGTCCTACATTACTACGTGATCCAAACCAGAAAAAACCCAGGATCCGTTCAACAAGTATGTGAAGAATGCGATAGTATGAGTCTGATGGGTGAAAATCCCAGGCCTACCCTAGACCTAACATGCGTTATCCTCTAAAATATTGATCGAAACCTGGTTTAATCGACTGTTTCAGTGTTGTACTTCATTACTACGTGATGCAATCCAGAAAAAGCCCAGGAGCTAGCCATCAAGTATGAGAAATATGCGAAAGAATGAGCCTGATGAGAGCAAATCCCAGGCCTAACCTAGACCTAACATGAATTATTCTCTAAAATATTGATCGAAACCAGGTTTAATTGACTGTTTCAGTGTGGTCCCACATTACTACGTGATCGAAACCAGAAAAAACCCAGGATCCGTTCAACAAGTATGTGAAGAATGCGAAAGTATGAGTCTGATGAGGGCAAATCCTAGACCTATGCCAGACCTAACTTGCGTTGTCCTCTAAGATATTGATGGAAACCAGGTTTAATTGACTGTTTCAGTGTTGTACTTCATTACTACGTGATCCAAACCCGAAAAAACGCAGGATCTGTTCAACATGTATGAGAAATATGCGAAAGAATGAGCCTGATGAGAGCAAATCCCAGACCTATCCTAGACCTAACATGAATTATTCTCTAAAATATTGATCGAAAACAGGTTTACTTGACTGTTTCAGTGTGGTCCTACATTACTACGTGATCCAAACCAGACAAAACCCAGGATCCGTTCAACAAGTATGTGAAGAATGCGATAGTATGAGTCTGATGGGTGAAAATCCCAGGCCTACCCTAGACCTAACATGCGTTATCCTCTAAAATATTGATCGAAACCTGGTTTAATCGACTGTTTCAGTGTTGTACTTCATTACTACGTGATGCAATCCAGAAAAAGCCCAGGAGCTAGCCATCAAGTATGAGAAATATGCGAAAGAATGAGCCTGATGAGAGCAAATCCCAGGCCTAACCTAGACCTAACATGAATTATTCTCTAAAATATTGATCGAAGCCAGGTTTAATTGACTGTTTCAGTGTGGTCCCACATTACTACGTGATCCAAACCAGAAAAAACCCAGGATCCGTTCAACAAGTATGTGAAGAATGCGAAAGTATGAGTCTGATGAGGGCAAATCCTAGACCTATCCCAGACCTAACTTGCGTTGTCCTCTAAGATATTGATGGAAACCAGGTTTAATTGACTGTTTCAGTGTTGTTCTTCATTACTACGTGATCCAAACCCGAAAAAACCCAGGATCTGTTCAACATGTATGAGAAATATGCGGAAGAATGAGCCTGATGAGAGCAAATCCCAGACCTATCCTAGACCTAACATGAATTATTCTCTAAAATATTGACCGAAAACAGGTTTACTTGACTGTTTCAGTGTGGTCCCACATTACTACGTGATCCAAACCAGAAAAAACCCAGGATCCGTTCAACAAGTATGTGAAGAATGCGAAAGTATGAGTCTGATGGGTGAAAATCGCAAGCCGAACCTAGACCTAACATGCGTTGTCCTCTAAGATATTGATGGAAACCAGGTCTAATTGACCGTTTCAGTGTGGTACCACATTACTACGTGATCCAAACCAGAAAAAACCCAGGGTCTAGCCATCAAATATGAGAAATATGCGAAAGAATGAGCCTGATGAGAGCAAATTCCAGACCTAACCTAGACCTTACATGCGTTATCCTCTAAAATATTGAGCGAAACCAGGTTTAATGGACTGTTTCAGTGTGGTACCACACTACTCCGTGATCCAAACCAGAAAAAACTCAGGATCTGTTCAACAAGTATGTGAAAAACACTAAACTGTGAGCCTGATGAGGGCAAATCTTAGACCTAACCCAGACCTAAGATGCGTTATCGTCTAAAATATTTATCCAGACCAGGTTTCATTGAATGTTTCAGTGTGGTACCACATTACTACGTGATCCAATCCAGAAATAGCCCAGGATCTAGCCATGAACTATGAGAAATATGCGAAAGTAAGAGCCTGATGAGGGCAAATCCTAGACCTATCCCAGACCTAACTTGCGTTGTCCTCTAAGATATTGATGGAAACCAGGTTTAATTGACTGTTTCAGTGTTGTACTTCATTACTACGTGATCCAAACCCGAAAAAACCCAGGATCTGTTCAACATGTATGAGAAATATGCGAAAGAATGAGCCTGATGAGAGCAAATCCCAGACCTATCCTAGACCTAACATGAATTATTCTCTAAAATATTGATCGAAAACAGGTTTACTTGACTGTTTCAGTGTGGTCCCACATTACTACGTGATCCAAACCAGAAAAAACCCAGGATCCGTTCAACAAGTTTGTGAAGAATGCGAAAGTATGAGTCTGATGCGTGAAAATCGCAGGCCTAACCTAGACCTAACATGCGTTATCCTCCAAAATATTGATCGAAACCTGGTTTAATCGACTGTTTCAGTGTGGTACCACATTACTATGTGATCCAAACCAGAAAATAACCCAGGATCTGATCAAGGAGTATGTGAAGTGTGCGAAAGTATGAGTCTGATGAGGTCAAATCCCAGACCTCTCCCAGACCTAACTTGCGCTTTCCTCTAAGATATTGATCGAAACCAGGTTTAATCGACTGTTTCAGTGTGGTACCACATTACTACGTGATCCAAACCAGAAAAAACCCAGGATCCGTTCAACAAGTATGTGAAGAATGCGATAGTATGAGTCTGATGGGTGAAAATCCCAGACCTAACCTAGACCTAACATGCGTTATCCTCTAAAATATTGATCCAAACCAGGTTTAATGGACTGTTTCAGCGTGGTACCACACTACTACGTGATCCAAACCAGAAAAAACCCAGGATCTGTTCAACAAGTGTGTGAAAGACGCGAAAGTATGAGCCTGATGAGGGCAAATCCCAGACATATCCCAGACCTAACTTGCGTTGTCCTCTAAGATATTGATGGAAACCAGGTTTAATTGACTGTTTCAGTGTTGTACTTCATTACTACGTGATGCAATCCAGAAAAAGCCCAGGAGCGAGCCATCAAGTATGAGAAATATGCGAAAGAATGAGCCTGATGAGAGCAAATCCCAGGCCTAACCTAGACCTAGCATGAATTATTCTCTAAAATATTGATCGAAACCAGGTTTAATTGACTGTTTCAGTGTGGTCCCACATTACTATGTGATCCAAACCAGAAAATAACCCAGGATCTGTTCAACGAGTATGTGAAGTGTGCGAAAGTATGAGTCTGATGAGGTCAAATCCCAGACCATTCCCAGACGTAACTTGCGTTATCCTCTAAAATATTGATCGAAACCAGGTTTAATCGACTGTTTCAGTGTGGTACCACATTACTATGTGATCCAAACCAGAAAATAACCCAGGATCTGTTCAACGAGTATGTGAAGTGTGCGAAAGTATGAGTCTGATGAGGTCAAATCCCAGACCATTCCCAGACTTAACTTGCGTTATCCTCTAAAATATTGATCGAAACCAGGTTTAATCGACTGTTTCAGTGTGGTACCACATTACTACGTGATCCAAACCAGAAAAAACCCAGGATCTAGCCATCAAGTATGTGAAGAATGCGAAAGTATGAGTCTGATGAGTGAAAATCCCTGGCCTAACCTAGACCTAACATGCGTTATCCTCAAAAATATTGATCGAAACCTGGTTTAATCGTCTGTTTCAGTAAGGTACCACATTACTATGTGATCCAAACCAGAAAAAACCCAGGATCTGTTCAACAAGTATGTGAAAAACGCGAAAGTATGAGCCTGATGAGGGCAAATCCTAGACCTAACCCAGACCTAACATGCGTTAGCCTCTAAAATATTTATCAAGACCAGGTTTAATTGAATGTTTCAGTGTGGTACCACATTACTACGTGATGCAATCCAGAAAAAGCCCAGGATCTAGCCATCAAGTTTGAGAAATATGCGAAAGAATGAGCCTGATGAGGGCAAATCCCAGACCTAGCCTTCACCTAACATGAATTATTCTCTAAAATATTGATCGAAACCAGGTTTAATTGACCGTTTCAGTGTGGTACCACATTACTACGTGATCCAAAACAGAAAAAACCCAGGATCCGTTCAACAAGTATGTGAAAAATGCGAAAGTATGAGTCCGATCAGTGAAAATCTCAGGCCTTACCTAGACCAGCATGCGTTGTCCTCTAAAATACTGATGGAAACCAGGTTTCATTGACTGTTTCAGTGTGGTACCATACTACTTTGTGATCCAAACCAGAAAAAACCTAGGATCTGTTCAACAAGTATGTGAAAAACGCGAAACTGTGAGCCTGATGAGGGCAAATCTTAGACCTAACCCAGACCTAAGATGCGTTACCCTCTAAAATATTTATCCAGACCAGGTGTCATTGAATGTTTCAGTGTGGTACCACATTACTACGTGATCCAATCCTGAAAATAACCCAGGATCTGTTGAAGGAGTATGTGAAGTGTTGCGAAAGTATGAGTCTGATGAGGTCAAATCCCAGACCTATCCCAGACCTAACTTGCGTTATCCTCTAAAATATTGATCGAAACCAGGTTTAATCGACTGTTTCAGTGTGGTCCCACATTACTACGTGATCCAAACCAGAAAGAACCCAGGATCTGTTCAACATGTATGAGAAATATGCGAATGAATGAGCCCGATGAGAGCAAATCCCAGATCTAACATAGACCTAACATGAATTATTCTCCAAAATATTGATCGAAACCAGGTTTAACTGACTGTTTCAGTGTGGTCCCACATTACTACGTGATCCAAACCAGAAATAACCCAGGATCCGTTCAACAAGTATGTGAAAAATACGAAAGTATGAGTCTGATGAGTGAAAATCCCAGGCCTAACCTAGACCTATCATGCGTTATCCTCTAAAATATTGATCCTAACCAGGTTTAATCGACTGTTTCAGCGTGGTACCACACTACTACGTGATCCGAACCAGAAAAAACCCAGGATCTGTTCAACAAGTATGTGAAAAACGCGAAAGTATGAGCCTGATGAGTGCAATCCCCAGACATATCCCAGACCTAACTTGCGTTGTCCTCTAAGATATTGATGGAAACCAGGTTTAATTGACTGTTTCAGTGTTGTACTTCATTACTACGTGATCCAAACTAGAAAAAACCCAGGATCTGTTCAACATGTATCAGAAATATGCGAAAGAATGTGCCTGATGAGAGCAAATCCCAGACCTAACCTAGACCTTACATGAATTATTCTCTAAAATATTGATCGAAACCTGGTTTAATCGACTGTTTCAGTGTGGTACCACATTACTATGTGATCCAAACCAGAAAATAACCCAGGATCTGTTCAACGAGTATGTGAAGTGTGCGAAAGTATGAGTCTGATGAGGTCAAATCCCAGACCATTCCCAGACTTAACTTGCGTTATCCTCTAAAATATTGATCGAAACCAGGTTTAATCGACTGTTTCAGTGTGGTACCACATTACTACGTGATCCAAACCAGAAAAAACCCAGGATCTAGCCATCAAGTATGTGAAGAATGCGAAAGTATGAGTCTGATGAGTGAAAATCCCAGGCCTAACCTAGACCTAACATGCGTTATCCTCAAAAATATTGATCGAAACCTGGTTTAATCGTCTGTTTCAGTAAGGTACCACACTACTATGTGATCCAAACCAGAAAATAACCCAGGATCTGTTCAACGAGTATGTGAAGTGTGCGAAAGTATGAGTCTGATGAGGTCAAATCCCAGACCAATCCCAGACCTAACTTGCGCTTTCCTCTAAAATATTGATCGAAACCAGGTTTAATCGACTCTTTCAGTGTGGTACCACATTACTACGTGATCCAAACCAGAAAAAACCCAGGATCCGTTCAACAAGTATGTGAAGAATGCGATAGTATGAGTCTGATGGGTGAAAATCCCAGACCTAACCTAGACCTAACATGCGTTATCCTCTAAAATATTGATCCAAACCAGGTTTAATGGACTGTTTCAGCGTGGTACCACACTACTACGTGATCCAAACCAGAAAAAACCCAGGATCTGTTCAACAAGTGTGTGAAAGACGCGAAAGTATGAGCCTGATGAGGGCAAATCCCAGACATATCCCAGACCTAACTTGCGTTGTCCTCTAAGATATTGATGGAAACCAGGTTTAATTGACTGTTTCAGTGTTGTACTTCATTACTACGTGATGCAATCCAGAAAAAGCCCAGGAGCGAGCCATCAAGTATGAGAAATATGCGAAAGAATGAGCCTGATGAGAGCAAATCCCAGGCCTAACCTAGACCTAGCATGAATTATTCTCTAAAATATTGATCGAAACCAGGTTTAATTGACTGTTTCAGTGTGGTCCCACATTACTACGTGATCCAAACGAGAAAAAACCCAGGATCCGTTCAACAAGTATATGAAGAATGCGAAAGTATGAGTCTGATGAGGTCAAATCCCAGGCCTAACCTAGACCTAACATGCGTTATCCTCAAAAATATTGATCGAAACCTGGTTTAATCGACTGTTTCAGTGCGGTACCACATTACTATGTGATCCAAACCAGAAAATAACCCAGGATCTGTTCAACGAGTATGTGAAGTGTGCGAAAGTATGAGTCTGATGAGGTCAAATCCCAGACCATTCCCAGACTTAACTTGCGTTATCCTCTAAAATATTGATCGAAACCAGGTTTAATCGACTGTTTCAGTGTGGTACCACATTACTATCTGATCCAAACCAGAAAATAACCCAGGATCTGTTCAACGAGTATGTGAAGTGTGCGAAAGTATGAGTGATGAGGTCAAATCCCAGACCATTCCCAGACTTAACTTGCGTTATCCTCTAAAATATTGATCGAAACCAGGTTTAATCGACTGTTTCAGTGTGGTACCACATTACTACGTGATCCAAACCAGAAAAAACCCAGGATCTAGCCATCAAGTATGTGAAGAATGCGAAAGTATGAGTCTGATGAGTGAAAATCCCTGGCCTAACCTAGACCTAACATGCGTTATCCTCAAAAATATTGATCGAAACCTGGTTTAATCGTCTGTTTCAGTAAGGTACCACATTACTATGTGATCCAAACCAGAAAAAACCCAGGATCTGTTCAACAAGTATGTGAAAAACGCGAAAGTATGAGCCTGATGAGGGCAAATCCTAGACCTAACCCAGACCTAACATGCGTTAGCCTCTAAAATATTTATCAAGACCAGGTTTAATTGAATGTTTCAGTGTGGTACCACATTACTACGTGATGCAATCCAGAAAAAGCCCAGGATCTAGCCATCAAGTTTGAGAAATATGCGAAAGAATGAGCCTGATGAGGGCAAATCCCAGACCTAGCCTTGACCTAACATGAATTATTCTCTAAAATATTGATCGAAACCAGGTTTAATTGACCGTTTCAGTGTGGTACCACATTACTACGTGATCCAAAACAGAAAAAACCCAGGATCCGTTCAACAAGTATGTGAAAAATGCGAAAGTATGAGTCCGATCAGTGAAAATCTCAGGCCTTACCTAGACCAGCATGCGTTGTCCTCTAAAATACTGATGGAAACCAGGTTTCATTGTCTGTTTCAGTGTGGTGCTACATTACTACGTGATGCAATCCAGAAAAAGCCCAGGATCTAGCCATCAAGTATGAGAAATATGCGAAAGAATGAGCCTGATGAGAGCAAATCCCAGACCTAACCTAGACCTAACATGCTTTATCCTCTAAAATATTGATGGAAACCAGGTTTCATTGACTGTTTCAGTGTGGTACCATACTACTTTGTGATCCAAACCAGAAAAAACCTAGGATCTGTTCAACAAGTATGTGAAAAACGCGAAACTGTGAGCCTGATGAGGGCAAATCTTAGACCTAACCCAGACCTAAGATGCGTTACCCTCTAAAATATTTATCCAGACCAGGTGTCATTGAATGTTTCAGTGTGGTACCACATTACTACGTGATCCAATCCTGAAAATAACCCAGGATCTGTTCAAGGAGTATGTGAAGTGTTGCGAAAGTATGAGTCTGATGAGGTCAAATCCCAGACCTATCCCAGACCTAACTTGCGTTATCCTCTAAAATATTGATCGAAACCAGGTTTAATCGACTGTTTCAGTGTGGTCCCACATTACTACGTGATCCAAACCAGAAAGAACCCAGGATCTGTTCAACATGTATGAGAAATATGCGAATGAATGAGCCTGATGAGAGCAAATCCCAGATCTAACATAGACCTAACATGAATTATTCTCTAAAATATTGATCGAAACCAGGTTTAACTGACTGTTTCAGTGTGGTCCCACATTACTACGTGATCCAAACCAGAAATAACCCAGGATCCGTTCAACAAGTATGTGAAGAATACGAAAGTATGAGTCTGATGAGTGAAAATTCCAGGCCTAACCTAGACCTATCATGCGTTATCCTCTAAAATATTGATCCTAACCAGGTTTAATCGACTGTTTCAGCGTGGTACCACACTACTACGTGATCCAAACCAGAAAAAACCCAGGATCTGTTCAACAAGTATGTGAAAAGCGCGAAAGTATGAGCCTGATGAGTGCAATCCCCAGACATATCCCAGACCTAACTTGCGTTGTCCTCTAAGATATTGATGGAAACCAGGTTTAATTGACTGTTTCAGTGTTGTACTTCATTACTACGTGATCCAAACTAGAAAAAACCCAGGATCTGTTCAACATGTATCAGAAATATGCGAAAGAATGTGCCTGATGAGAGCAAATCCCAGACCTAACCTAGACCTTACATGAATTATTCTCTAAAATATTGATCGAAACCTGGTTTAATCGACTGTTTCAGTGTGGTACCACATTACTATGTGATCCAAACCAGAAAATAACCCAGGATCTGTTCAACGAGTATGTGAAGTGTGCGAAAGTATGAGTCTGATGAGGTCAAATCCCAGACCATTCCCAGACTTAACTTGCGTTATCCTCTAAAATATTGATCGAAACCAGGTTTAATCGACTGTTTCAGTGTGGTACCACATTACTACGTGATCCAAACCAGAAAAAACCCAGGATCTAGCCATCAAGTATGTGAAGAATGCGAAAGTATGAGTCTGATGAGTGAAAATCCCAGGCCTAACCTAGACCTAACATGCGTTATCCTCAAAAATATTGATCGAAACCTGGTTTAATCGTCTGTTTCAGTAAGGTACCACACTACTATGTGATCCAAACCAGAAAATAACCCAGGATCTGTTCAACGAGTATGTGAAGTGTGCGAAAGTATGAGTCTGATGAGGTCAAATCCCAGACCAATCCCAGACTTAGCTTGCGTTATCCTCTAAAATATTGATCGAAACCAGGTTTAATCGACTGTTTCAGTGTGGTACCACATTACTACGTGATCCAAACCAGAAAAAACCCAGGATCCGTTCAACAGGTATATGAAGACTGCGGAAGTATGAGTCTGATGAGTGAAAATCCCAGACCTAACCTAGACCTAACATGCGTTATCCTCTAAAATATTGATCCAAACCAGGTATAATGGACTGTTTCAGTGTGGTACCACACTACTACGTGATCCAAACCAGAAAAAACCCAGGATCTGTTCAACAAGTATGTGAGAAACGCGAAAGTATGAGCCTGATGGGGGCAAATCCAAGACCTATTCCAGACCTAACTTGCGTTGTCCTCTAAGATATTGATGGAAACCAGGTTTAATTGACTGTTTCAGTGTTGTACTTCATTACTACGTGATTCAATCCAGAAAAAGCCCAGGATCTAGCCATGAAGTATGAGAAATATGCGAAAGTATGAGCCTGATGAGGGCAAATCTTAGACCTAACCCAGACCTAACATGCGTTATCCTCTAAAATATTGATCCAAACCAGGTATAATGGACTGTTTCAGTGTGGTACCACACTACTACGTGATCCAAACCAGAAAAAACCCAGGATCTGTTCAACAAGTATGTGAAAAACGCGAAAGTATGAGCCTGATGGGGGCAAATCCAAGACCTATTCCAGACCTAACTTGCGTTGTCCTCTAAGATATTGATGGAAACCAGGTTTAATTGACTGTTTCAGTGTTGTACTTCATTACTACGTGATCCAAACCCGAAAAAACCCAGGATCTGTTCAACATGTATGAGAAATATGCGAAAGAATGAGCCTGATGAGAGCAAATCCCAGACCTATCCTAGACCTAACATGAATTATTCTCTAAAATATTGATCGAAAACAGGTTTACTTGACTGTTTCAGTGTGGTCCCACATTACTACGTGATCCAAACCAGAAAAAACCCAGGATCCGTTCAACAAGTTTGTGAAGAATGCGAAAGTATGAGTCTGATGCGTGAAAATCGCAGGCCTAACCTAGACCTAACATGCGTTATCCTCCAAAATATTGATCGAAACCTGGTTTAATCGACTGTTTCAGTGTGGTACCACATTACTATGTGATCCAAACCAGAAAATAACCCAGGATCTGATCAAGGAGTATGTGAAGTGTGCGAAAGTATGAGTCTGATGAGGTCAAATCCCTGACCTCTCTCAGACCTAACTTGCGCTTTCCTCTAAAATATTGATCGAAACCAGGTTTAATCGACTGTTTCAGTGTGGTACCACATTACTACGTGATCCAAACCAGAAAAAACCCAGGATCCGTTCAACAAGTATGTGAAGAATGCGATAGTATGAGTCTGATGGGTGAAAATCCCAGACCTAACCTAGACCTAACATGCGTTATCCTCTAAAATATTGATCCAAACCAGGTTTAATGGACTGTTTCAGCGTGGTACCACACTACTACGTGATCCAAACCAGAAAAAACCCAGGATTTGTTCAACAAGTGTGTGAAAGACGCGAAAGTATGAGCCTGATGAGGGCAAATCCCAGACAAATCCCAGACCTAACTTGCGTTGTCCTCTAAGATATTGATGGAAACCAGGTTTAATTGACTGTTTCAGTGTTGTACTTCATTACTACGTGATGCAATCCAGAAAAAGCCCAGGAGCGAGCCATCAAGTATGAGAAATACGCGAAAGAATGAGCCTGATGAGAGCAAATCCCAGGCCTAACCTAGACCTAGCATGAATTATTCTCTAAAATATTGATCGAAACCAGGTTTAATTGACTGTTTCAGTGTGGTCCCACATTACTACGTGATCCAAACGAGAAAAAACCCAGGATCCGTTCAACAAGTATGTGAAGAATGCGAAAGTATGAGTCTGATGAGGTCAAATCCCAGGCCTAACCTAGACCTAACATGCGTTATCCTCAAAAATATTGATCGAAACCTGGTTTAATCGACTGTTTCAGTGCGGTACCACATTACTATGTGATCCAAACCAGAAAATAACCCAGGATCTGTTCAACGAGTATGTGAAGTGTGCGAAAGTATGAGTCTGATGAGGTCAAATCCCAGACCATTCCCAGACTTAACTTGCGTTATCCTCTAAAATATTGATCGAAACCAGGTTTAATCGACTGTTTCAGTGTGGTACCACATTACTATGTGATCCAAACCAGAAAATAACCCAGGATCTGTTCAACGAGTATGTGAAGTGTGCGAAAGTATGAGTCTGATGAGGTCAAATCCCAGACCATTCCCAGACTTAGCTTGCGTTATCCTCTAAAATATTGATCGAAACCAGGTTTAATCGACTGTTTCAGTGTGGTACCACATTACTACGTGATCCAAACCAGAAAAAACCCAGGATCCGTTCAACAGGTATATGAAGACTGCGGAAGTATGAGTCTGATGAGTGAAAATCCCAGACCTAACCTAGACCTAACATGCGTTATCCTCTAAAATATTGATCCAAACCAGGTATAATGGACTGTTTCAGTGTGGTACCACACTACTACGTGATCCAAACCAGAAAAAACCCAGGATCTGTTCAACAAGTATGTGAAAAACGCGAAAGTATGAGCCTGATGGGGGCAAATCCAAGACCTATTCCAGACCTAACTTGCGTTGTCCTCTAAGATATTGATGGAAACCAGGTTTAATTGACTGTTTCAGTGTTGTACTTCATTACTACGTGATTCAATCCAGAAAAAGCCCAGGATCTAGCCATGAAGTATGAGAAATATGCGAAAGTATTAGCCTGATGAGGGCAAATCCTAGACCTAACCCAGACCTAACATGCGTTTGCCTCTAAAATATTTATCAAGACCAGGTTTAATTGAATGTTTCAGTGTGGTACCACATTACTACGTGATGCAATCCAGAAAAAGCCCAGGATCTAGCCATCAAGTTTGAGAAATATGCGAAAGAATGAGCCTGATGAGGGCAAATCCCAGACCTAACCTTGACCTAACATGAATTATTCTCTAAAATATTGATCGAAACCAGGTTTAATTGACCGTTTCAGTGTGGTACCACATTACTACGTGATCCAAAACAGAAAAAACCCAGGATCCGTTCAACAAGTATATGAAAAATGCGAAAGTATGAGTCCGATCAGTGAAATTCTCAGGCCTTACCTAGACCAGCATGCGTTGTCCTCTAAAATATTGATGGAAACCAGGTTTCATTGTCTGTGTCAGTGTGGTGCTACATTACTACGTGATGCAATCCAGAAAAAGCCCAGGATCTAGCCATCAAGTATGAGAAATATGCGAAAGAATGAGCCTGATGAGAGCAAATCCCAGACCTAACCTAGACCTAACATGCTTTATCCTCTAAAATATTGATGGAAACCAGGTTTCATTGACTGTTTCAGTGTGGTACCACACTACTACGTGATCCAAACCAGAAAAAACCCAGGATCTGTTCAACAAGTATGTGAATAACGCGAAAGTATGAGCCTGATGAGGGCAAATCCTAGACCTAACCCAGACCTAACTTGCGTTATCCTCTAAAATATTGATCGAAACCAGGTTTAATCGACTGTTTCAGTGTGGTCCCACATTACTACGTGATCCAAACCAGAAAGAAGCCAGGATCTGTTCAACATGTATGAGAAATATGCGAATGAATCAGCCTGATGAGAGCAAATCCCAGATCTAACATAGACCTAACATGAATTATTCTCTAAAATATTGATCGAAACCAGGTTTAACTGACTGTTTCAGTGTGGTCCCACATTACTACGTGATCCAAACCAGAAATAACCCAGGATCCGTTCAACAAGTATGTGAAGAATACGAAAGTATGAGTCTGAAGAGTGAAAATCCCAGGCCTAACCTAGATCTATCATGCGTTATCCTCTAAAATATTGATCCAAACCAGGTTTAATGGACTGTTTCAGCGTGGTACCACACTACTACGTGATCCAAACCAGAAAAAACCCAGGATCTGTTCAACAAGTATGTGAAAAACGCGAAAGTATGAGCCTGATGAGGTCAAATCCCAGACCTACCCCAGACCTAACTTGCGTTATCCTCTAAAATATTGATCGAAACCAGCTTTAATCGACTGTTTCAGTGTGGTACCACATTACTACGTGATCCAAACCAGAAAAAACCCAGGATCCGTTCAATACGTATGTGAAGACTGCGAAAGTATGAGCCTGATGAGGGCAAATCCAAGACCTATCCCAGACCTAACTTGCGTTGTCCTCTAAGATATTGATGGAAACCAGGTTTAATTGACTGTTTCAGTGTTGTACTTCATTACTACGTGATGCAATCCAGAAAAAGCCCAGGATCTAGCCATGAAGTATGAGAAATATGCGAAAGTATGAGCCTGATGAGGGCAAATCCTAGACCTAACCCAGACCTAACATGCGTTAGCCTTTAAAATATTTATCAAGACCAGGTTTAATTGAAAGTTTCAGTGTGGTACCACATTACTACGTGATGCAATCCAGAAAAAGCCCAGGATCTAGCCATCAAGTTTGAGAAATATGCGAAAGAATGTGCCTGATGAGAGCAAATCCCAGACCTAACCTAGACCTTACATGAATTATTCTCCAAAATATTGATCGAAACCAGGTTTAATTGACTGTTTCAGTGTGGTCCCACATTACTACGTGATCCAAACCAGAAATAACCCAGGATCCGTTCAACAAGTATGTGAAGAATGCGAAAGTATGAGTCTGATGAGTGAAAATCCCAGGCCTAACCTAGACCTAACATGCGTTATCCTCTAAAATATTGATCCAAACCAGGTTTAATGGACTGTTTCCGCGTGGTACCACACTGCTACGTGATCCAAACCAGAAAAAACCCAGGATCTGTTCAACAAGTATGTGAAAAACGCGAAAGTATGAGCCTGATGAGGGAAAATCCCAGACATATCCCAGACCTAACTTGCGTTGTCCTCTAAGATATTGATCGAAACCAGGTTTAATCGACTGTTTTAGTCTGGCACCACACTACTACGTGATCCATTCCAGAAATAACCCAGGGTCCGTTCAACAAGTATGTGAAGAATGCGAAAGTATGAGTCTGATGAGTGAAAATCCCAGACCTAACCTAGACCTAACATGCGTTATCCTCTAAAATATTGATCCAAACCAGGTATAATGGACTGTTTCAGTGTGGTACCACAATACTACGTGATCCAAACCAGAAAAAACCAAGGATCTGTTCAACAAGTTTCTGAAAAACGCGACAGTATGAGCCTGATGAGGGCAAATCCAAGACCTATCCCAGACCTAACTTGCGTTGTCCTCTAAGATATTGATGGAAACCAGGTTTAATTGACTGTTTCAGTGTTGTACTTCATTACTACGTGATGCAATCCACAAAAAGCCCAGGATCTAGCCATGAAGTATGAGAAATATGCGAAAGTATGAGCCTGATGAGGGCAAATCCTAGACTTAACCCAGACCTAACATGCGTTAGCCTCTAGAATATTTATCAAGACCAGGTTTAATTGAATGTTTCAGTGTGGTACCACATTACTACATGATGCAATCTAGAAAAAGCCCATGATCTAGCCATCAAGTTTGAGAAATATGCGAAAGAATGAGCCTGATGAGGGCAAATCCTAGGCCTAACCCAGACCTAACATGCGTTATCCTCTAAAATATTGATCGCAACCAGGTTTAATGGACTGTTTCAGTGTGGTACCACACTACTACGTGATCCAAACCAGAAAAAACCCAGGATCCGTTCAACAAGTATGTTAAAACTGCGACAGTATGACCCTGATGAGGGCAAATCCCAGGCCTAACCTAGACCTAACATGCGTTGTCCTCTAAAATATTGATGGAAACCAGGTTTCATTGACTGTTTCAGTGTGGTACCACACTACTTCGTGATCCAAACCAGAAAAAACCTAGGATCTGAACAACAAGGATGTGAAAAACGCGAAACTGTGAGCCTGATGAGGGCAAATCTTAGACCTAACCCAGACATAAGATGCGTTACCCTCTAAAATATTTATCCAGACCAGGTTTCATTGAATGTTTCAGTGTGGTACCACTTTACTACGTGATCCAATCCAGAAAATAACCCAGGATCTGTTCAAGGAGTATGTGAAGTGTTGCGAAAGTATGAGTCTGATGAGGTCAAATCCCAGACCTATCCCAGACCTAACTTGCGTTATCCTCTAAAATATTGATCGAAACCAGGTTTAATCGACTGTTTCAGTGTGGTGCTACATTACTACGTGATGCAATCCAGAAAAAGCCCAGGATCTAGCCATCAAGTATGAGAAATATGCGAAAGAATGAGCCTGATGAGAGCAAATCCCAGACCTAACCTAGACCTAACATGCTTTATCCTCTAAAATATTGATGGAAACCAGGTTTCATTGACTGTTTCAGTGTGGTACCACACTACTACGTGATCCAAACCAGAAAAAACCCAGGATCTGTTCAACAAGTATGTGAAAAACGCGAAAGTATGAGCCTGATGAGGGCAAATCCTAGACCTAACCCAGACCTAACTTGCGTTATCCTCTAAAATATTGATCGAAACCAGGTTTAATCGACTGTTTCAGTGTGGTCCCACATTACTACGTGATCCAAACCAGAAAGAAGCCAGGATCTGTTCAACATGTATGAGAAATATGCGAATGAATCAGCCTGATGAGAGCAAATCCCAGACCAATCCCAGACCTAACTTGCGCTTTCCTCTAAAATATTGATCGAAACCAGGTTTAATCGACTCTTTCAGTGTGGTACCACATTACTACGTGATCCAAACCAGAAAAAACCCAGGATCCGTTCAACAAGTATGTGAAGAATGCGATAGTATGAGTCTGATGGGTGAAAATCCCAGACCTAACCTAGACCTAACATGCGTTATCCTCTAAAATATTGATCCAAACCAGGTTTAATGGACTGTTTCAGCGTGGTACCACACTACTACGTGATCCAAACCAGAAAAAACCCAGGATCTGTTCAACAAGTGTGTGAAAGACGCGAAAGTATGAGCCTGATGAGGGCAAATCCCAGACATATCCCAGACCTAACTTGCGTTGTCCTCTAAGATATTGATGGAAACCAGGTTTAATTGACTGTTTCAGTGTTGTACTTCATTACTACGTGATGCAATCCAGAAAAAGCCCAGGAGCGAGCCATCAAGTATGAGAAATATGCGAAAGAATGAGCCTGATGAGAGCAAATCCCAGGCCTAACCTAGACCTAGCATGAATTATTCTCTAAAATATTGATCGAAACCAGGTTTAATTGACTGTTTCAGTGTGGTCCCACATTACTACGTGATCCAAACGAGAAAAAACCCAGGATCCGTTCAACAAGTATATGAAGAATGCGAAAGTATGAGTCTGATGAGGTCAAATCCCAGGCCTAACCTAGACCTAACATGCGTTATCCTCAAAAATATTGATCGAAACCTGGTTTAATCGACTGTTTCAGTGCGGTACCACATTACTATGTGATCCAAACCAGAAAATAACCCAGGATCTGTTCAACGAGTATGTGAAGTGTGCGAAAGTATGAGTCTGATGAGGTCAAATCCCAGACCATTCCCAGACTTAACTTGCGTTATCCTCTAAAATATTGATCGAAACCAGGTTTAATCGACTGTTTCAGTGTGGTACCACATTACTATCTGATCCAAACCAGAAAATAACCCAGGATCTGTTCAACGAGTATGTGAAGTGTGCGAAAGTATGAGTCTGATGAGGTCAAATCCCAGACCATTCCCAGACTTAACTTGCGTTATCCTCTAAAATATTGATCGAAACCAGGTTTAATCGACTGTTTCAGTGTGGTACCACATTACTACGTGATCCAAACCAGAAAAAACCCAGGATCTAGCCATCAAGTATGTGAAGAATGCGAAAGTATGAGTCTGATGAGTGAAAATCCCTGGCCTAACCTAGACCTAACATGCGTTATCCTCAAAAATATTGATCGAAACCTGGTTTAATCGTCTGTTTCAGTAAGGTACCACATTACTATGTGATCCAAACCAGAAAAAACCCAGGATCTGTTCAACAAGTATGTGAAAAACGCGAAAGTATGAGCCTGATGAGGGCAAATCCTAGACCTAACCCAGACCTAACATGCGTTAGCCTCTAAAATATTTATCAAGACCAGGTTTAATTGAATGTTTCAGTGTGGTACCACATTACTACGTGATGCAATCCAGAAAAAGCCCAGGATCTAGCCATCAAGTTTGAGAAATATGCGAAAGAATGAGCCTGATGAGGGCAAATCCCAGACCTAGCCTTGACCTAACATGAATTATTCTCTAAAATATTGATCGAAACCAGGTTTAATTGACCGTTTCAGTGTGGTACCACATTACTACGTGATCCAAAACAGAAAAAACCCAGGATCCGTTCAACAAGTATGTGAAAAATGCGAAAGTATGAGTCCGATCAGTGAAAATCTCAGGCCTTACCTAGACCAGCATGCGTTGTCCTCTAAAATACTGATGGAAACCAGGTTTCATTGTCTGTTTCAGTGTGGTGCTACATTACTACGTGATGCAATCCAGAAAAAGCCCAGGATCTAGCCATCAAGTATGAGAAATATGCGAAAGAATGAGCCTGATGAGAGCAAATCCCAGACCTAACCTAGACCTAACATGCTTTATCCTCTAAAATATTGATGGAAACCAGGTTTCATTGACTGTTTCAGTGTGGTACCATACTACTTTGTGATCCAAACCAGAAAAAACCTAGGATCTGTTCAACAAGTATGTGAAAAACGCGAAACTGTGAGCCTGATGAGGGCAAATCTTAGACCTAACCCAGACCTAAGATGCGTTACCCTCTAAAATATTTATCCAGACCAGGTGTCATTGAATGTTTCAGTGTGGTACCACATTACTACGTGATCCAATCCTGAAAATAACCCAGGATCTGTTCAAGGAGTATGTGAAGTGTTGCGAAAGTATGAGTCTGATGAGGTCAAATCCCAGACCTATCCCAGACCTAACTTGCGTTATCCTCTAAAATATTGATCGAAACCAGGTTTAATCGACTGTTTCAGTGTGGTCCCACATTACTACGTGATCCAAACCAGAAAGAACCCAGGATCTGTTCAACATGTATGAGAAATATGCGAATGAATGAGCCTGATGAGAGCAAATCCCAGATCTAACATAGACCTAACATGAATTATTCTCTAAAATATTGATCGAAACCAGGTTTAACTGACTGTTTCAGTGTGGTCCCACATTACTACGTGATCCAAACCAGAAATAACCCAGGATCCGTTCAACAAGTATGTGAAGAATACGAAAGTATGAGTCTGATGAGTGAAAATTCCAGGCCTAACCTAGAGCTATCATGCGTTATCCTCTAAAATATTGATCCTAACCAGGTTTAATCGACTGTTTCAGCGTGGTACCACACTACTACGTGATCCAAACCAGAAAAAACCCAGGATCTGTTCAACAAGTATGTGAAAAGCGCGAAAGTATGAGCCTGATGAGTGCAATCCCCAGACATATCCCAGACCTAACTTGCGTTGTCCTCTAAGATATTGATGGAAACCAGGTTTAATTGACTGTTTCAGTGTTGTACTTCATTACTACGTGATCCAAACTAGAAAAAACCCAGGATCTGTTCAACATGTATCAGAAATATGCGAAAGAATGTGCCTGATGAGAGCAAATCCCAGACCTAACCTAGACCTTACATGAATTATTCTCTAAAATATTGATCGAAACCTGGTTTAATCGACTGTTTAGGTGTGGTACCACATTACTATGTGATCCAAACCAGAAAATAACCCAGGATCTGTTCAACGAGTATGTGAAGTGTGCGAAAGTATGAGTCTGATGAGGTCAAATCCCAGACCATTCCCAGACTTAACTTGCGTTATCCTCTAAAATATTGATCGAAACCAGGTTTAATCGACTGTTTCAGTGTGGTACCACATTACTACGTGATCCAAACCAGAAAAAACCCAGGATCTAGCCATCAAGTATGTGAAGAATGCGAAAGTATGAGTCTGATGAGTGAAAATCCCAGGCCTAACCTAGACCTAACATGCGTTATCCTCAAAAATATTGATCGAAACCTGGTTTAATCGTCTGTTTCAGTAAGGTACCACACTACTATGTGATCCAAACCAGAAAATAACCCAGGATCTGTTCAACGAGTATGTGAAGTGTGCGAAAGTATGAGTCTGATGAGGTCAAATCCCAGACCAATCCCAGACTTAGCTTGCGTTATCCTCTAAAATATTGATCGAAACCAGGTTTAATCGACTGTTTCAGTGTGGTACCACATTACTACGTGATCCAAACCAGAAAAAACCCAGGATCCGTTCAACAGGTATATGAAGACTGCGGAAGTATGAGTCTGATGAGTGAAAATCCCAGACCTAACCTAGACCTAACATGCGTTATCCTCTAAAATATTGATCCAAACCAGGTATAATGGACTGTTTCAGTGTGGTACCACACTACTACGTGATCCAAACCAGAAAAAACCCAGGATCTGTTCAACAAGTATGTGAGAAACGCGAAAGTATGAGCCTGATGGGGGCAAATCCAAGACCTATTCCAGACCTAACTTGCGTTGTCCTCTAAGATATTGATGGAAACCAGGTTTAATTGACTGTTTCAGTGTTGTACTTCATTACTACGTGATTCAATCCAGAAAAAGCCCAGGATCTAGCCATGAAGTATGAGAAATATGCGAAAGTATGAGCCTGATGAGGGCAAATCTTAGACCTAACCCAGACCTAAGATGCGTTATCGTCTAAAATATTTATCCAGACCAGGTTTCATTGAATGTTTCAGTGTGGTACCACATTACTACGTGATCCAATCCAGAAATAGCCCAGGATCTAGCCATGAACTATGAGAAATATGCGAAAGTAAGAGCCTGATGTGGGCAAATCCTAGACCTATCCCAGACCTAACTTGCGTTGTCCTCTAAGATATTGATGGAAACCAGGTTTAATTGACTGTTTCAGTGTTGTACTTCATTACTACGTGATCCAAACCCGAAAAAACCCAGGATCTCTTCAACATGTATGAGAAATATGCGAAAGAATGAGCCTGATGAGAGCAAATCCCAGACCTATCCTAGACCTAACATGAATTATTCTCTAAAATATTGATCGAAAACAGGTTTACTTGACTGTTTCAGTGTGGTCCCACATTACTACGTGATCCAAACCAGAAAAAACCCAGGATCCGTTCAACAAGTTTGTGAAGAATGCGAAAGTATGAGTCTGATGCGTGAAAATCGCAGGCCTAACCTAGACCTAACATGCGTTATCCTCCAAAATATTGATCGAAACCTGGTTTAATCGACTGTTTCAGTGTGGTACCACATTACTATGTGATCCAAACCAGAAAATAACCCAGGATCTGATCAAGGAGTATGTGAAGTGTGCGAAAGTATGAGTCTGATGAGGTCAAATCCCTGACCTCTCTCAGACCTAACTTGCGCTTTCCTCTAAAATATTGATCGAAACCAGGTTTAATCGACTGTTTCAGTGTGGTACCACATTACTACGTGATCCAAACCAGAAAAAACCCAGGATCCGTTCAACAAGTATGTGAAGAATGCGATAGTATGAGTCTGATGGGTGAAAATCCCAGACCTAACCTAGACCTAACATGCGTTATCCTCTAAAATATTGATCCAAACCAGGTTTAATGGACTGTTTCAGCGTGGTACCACACTACTACGTGATCCAAACCAGAAAAAACCCAGGATTTGTTCAACAAGTGTGTGAAAGACGCGAAAGTATGAGCCTGATGAGGGCAAATCCCAGACATATCCCAGACCTAACTTGCGTTGTCCTCTAAGATATTGATGGAAACCAGGTTTAATTGACTGTTTCAGTGTTGTACTTCATTACTACGTGATGCAATCCAGAAAAAGCCCAGGAGCGAGCCATCAAGTATGAGAAATACGCGAAAGAATGAGCCTGATGAGAGCAAATCCCAGGCCTAACCTAGACCTAGCATGAATTATTCTCTAAAATATTGATCGAAACCAGGTTTAATTGACTGTTTCAGTGTGGTCCCACATTACTACGTGATCCAAACGAGAAAAAACCCAGGATCCGTTCAACAAGTATGTGAAGAATGCGAAAGTATGAGTCTGATGAGGTCAAATCCCAGGCCTAACCTAGACCTAACATGCGTTATCCTCAAAAATATTGATCGAAACCTGGTTTAATCGACTGTTTCAGTGCGGTACCACATTACTATGTGATCCAAACCAGAAAATAACCCAGGATCTGTTCAACGAGTATGTGAAGTGTGCGAAAGTATGAGTCTGATGAGGTCAAATCCCAGACCATTCCCAGACTTAACTTGCGTTATCCTCTAAAATATTGATCGAAACCAGGTTTAATCGACTGTTTCAGTGTGGTACCACATTACTATGTGATCCAAACCAGAAAATAACCCAGGATCTGTTCAACGAGTATGTGAAGTGTGCGAAAGTATGAGTCTGATGAGGTCAAATCCCAGACCATTCCCAGACTTAGCTTGCGTTATCCTCTAAAATATTGATCGAAACCAGGTTTAATCGACTGTTTCAGTGTGGTACCACATTACTACGTGATCCAAACCAGAAAAAACCCAGGATCCGTTCAACAGGTATATGAAGACTGCGGAAGTATGAGTCTGATGAGTGAAAATCCCAGACCTAACCTAGACCTAACATGCGTTATCCTCTAAAATATTGATCCAAACCAGGTATAATGGACTGTTTCAGTGTGGTACCACACTACTACGTGATCCAAACCAGAAAAAACCCAGGATCTGTTCAACAAGTATGTGAAAAACGCGAAAGTATGAGCCTGATGGGGGCAAATCCAAGACCTATTCCAGACCTAACTTGCGTTGTCCTCTAAGATATTGATGGAAACCAGGTTTAATTGACTGTTTCAGTGTTGTACTTCATTACTACGTGATTCAATCCAGAAAAAGCCCAGGATCTAGCCATGAAGTATGAGAAATATGCGAAAGTATTAGCCTGATGAGGGCAAATCCTAGACCTAACCCAGACCTAACATGCGTTTGCCTCTAAAATATTTATCAAGACCAGGTTTAATTGAATGTTTCAGTGTGGTACCACATTACTACGTGATGCAATCCAGAAAAAGCCCAGGATCTAGCCATCATGTTTGAGAAATATGCGAAAGAATGAGCCTGATGAGGGCAAATCCCAGACCTAACCTTGACCTAACATGAATTATTCTCTAAAATATTGATCGAAACCAGGTTTAATTGACCGTTTCAGTGTGGTACCACATTACTACGTGATCCAAAACAGAAAAAACCCAGGATCCGTTCAACAAGTATATGAAAAATGCGAAAGTATGAGTCCGATCAGTGAAATTCTCAGGCCTTACCTAGACCAGCATGCGTTGTCCTCTAAAATATTGATGGAAACCAGGTTTCATTGTCTGTGTCAGTGTGGTGCTACATTACTACGTGATGCAATCCAGAAAAAGCCCAGGATCTAGCCATCAAGTATGAGAAATATGCGAAAGAATGAGCCTGATGAGAGCAAATCCCAGACCTAACCTAGACCTAACATGCTTTATCCTCTAAAATATTGATGGAAACCAGGTTTCATTGACTGTTTCAGTGTGGTACCACACTACTACGTGATCCAAACCAGAAAAAACCCAGGATCTGTTCAACAAGTATGTGAATAACGCGAAAGTATGAGCCTGATGAGGGCAAATCCTAGACCTAACCCAGACCTAACTTGCGTTATCCTCTAAAATATTGATCGAAACCAGGTTTAATCGACTGTTTCAGTGTGGTCCCACATTACTACGTGATCCAAACCAGAAAGAAGCCAGGATCTGTTCAACATGTATGAGAAATATGCGAATGAATCAGCCTGATGAGAGCAAATCCCAGATCTAACATAGACCTAACATGAATTATTCTCTAAAATATTGATCGAAACCAGGTTTAACTGACTGTTTCAGTGTGGTCCCACATTACTACGTGATCCAAACCAGAAATAACCCAGGATCCGTTCAACAAGTATGTGAAGAATACGAAAGTATGAGTCTGAAGAGTGAAAATCCCAGGCCTAACCTAGATCTATCATGCGTTATCCTCTAAAATATTGATCCAAACCAGGTTTAATGGACTGTTTCAGCGTGGTACCACACTACTACGTGATCCAAACCAGAAAAAACCCAGGATCTGTTCAACAAGTATGTGAAAAACGCGAAAGTATGAGCCTGATGAGGTCAAATCCCAGACCTACCCCAGACCTAACTTGCGTTATCCTCTAAAATATTGATCGAAACCAGCTTTAATCGACTGTTTCAGTGTGGTACCACATTACTACGTGATCCAAACCAGAAAAAACCCAGGATCCGTTCAATACGTATGTGAAGACTGCGAAAGTATGAGCCTGATGAGGGCAAATCCAAGACCTATCCCAGACCTAACTTGCGTTGTCCTCTAAGATATTGATGGAAACCAGGTTTAATTGACTGTTTCAGTGTTGTACTTCATTACTACGTGATGCAATCCAGAAAAAGCCCAGGATCTAGCCATGAAGTATGAGAAATATGCGAAAGTATGAGCCTGATGAGGGCAAATCCTAGACCTAACCCAGACCTAACATGCGTTAGCCTTTAAAATATTTATCAAGACCAGGTTTAATTGAAAGTTTCAGTGTGGTACCACATTACTACGTGATGCAATCCAGAAAAAGCCCAGGATCTAGCCATCAAGTTTGAGAAATATGCGAAAGAATGTGCCTGATGAGAGCAAATCCCAGACCTAACCTAGACCTTACATGAATTATTCTCCAAAATATTGATCGAAACCAGGTTTAATTGACTGTTTCAGTGTGGTCCCACATTACTACGTGATCCAAACCAGAAATAACCCAGGATCCGTTCAACAAGTATGTGAAGAATGCGAAAGTATGAGTCTGATGAGTGAAAATCCCAGGCCTAACCTAGACCTAACATGCGTTATCCTCTAAAATATTGATCCAAACCAGGTTTAATGGACTGTTTCCGCGTGGTACCACACTGCTACGTGATCCAAACCAGAAAAAACCCAGGATCTGTTCAACAAGTATGTGAAAAACGCGAAAGTATGAGCCTGATGAGGGAAAATCCCAGACATATCCCAGACCTAACTTGCGTTGTCCTCTAAGATATTGATCGAAACCAGGTTTAATCGACTGTTTTAGTCTGGCACCACACTACTACGTGATCCATTCCAGAAATAACCCAGGGTCCGTTCAACAAGTATGTGAAGAATGCGAAAGTATGAGTCTGATGAGTGAAAATCCCAGACCTAACCTAGACCTAACATGCGTTATCCTCTAAAATATTGATCCAAACCAGGTATAATGGACTGTTTCAGTGTGGTACCACAATACTACGTGATCCAAACCAGAAAAAACCAAGGATCTGTTCAACAAGTTTCTGAAAAACGCGACAGTATGAGCCTGATGAGGGCAAATCCAAGACCTATCCCAGACCTAACTTGCGTTGTCCTCTAAGATATTGATGGAAACCAGGTTTAATTGACTGTTTCAGTGTTGTACTTCATTACTACGTGATGCAATCCACAAAAAGCCCAGGATCTAGCCATGAAGTATGAGAAATATGCGAAAGTATGAGCCTGATGAGGGCAAATCCTAGACTTAACCCAGACCTAACATGCGTTAGCCTCTAGAATATTTATCAAGACCAGGTTTAATTGAATGTTTCAGTGTGGTACCACATTACTACATGATGCAATCTAGAAAAAGCCCATGATCTAGCCATCAAGTTTGAGAAATATGCGAAAGAATGAGCCTGATGAGGGCAAATCCTAGGCCTAACCCAGACCTAACATGCGTTATCCTCTAAAATATTGATCGCAACCAGGTTTAATGGACTGTTTCAGTGTGGTACCACACTACTACGTGATCCAAACCAGAAAAAACCCAGGATCCGTTCAACAAGTATGTTAAAACTGCGACAGTATGACCCTGATGAGGGCAAATCCCAGGCCTAACCTAGACCTAACATGCGTTGTCCTCTAAAATATTGATGGAAACCAGGTTTCATTGACTGTTTCAGTGTGGTACCACACTACTTCGTGATCCAAACCAGAAAAAACCTAGGATCTGAACAACAAGGATGTGAAAAACGCGAAACTGTGAGCCTGATGAGGGCAAATCTTAGACCTAACCCAGACATAAGATGCGTTACCCTCTAAAATATTTATCCAGACCAGGTTTCATTGAATGTTTCAGTGTGGTACCACTTTACTACGTGATCCAATCCAGAAAATAACCCAGGATCTGTTCAAGGAGTATGTGAAGTGTTGCGAAAGTATGAGTCTGATGAGGTCAAATCCCAGACCTATCCCAGACCTAACTTGCGTTATCCTCTAAAATATTGATCGAAACCAGGTTTAATCGACTGTTTCAGTGTGGTGCTACATTACTACGTGATGCAATCCAGAAAAAGCCCAGGATCTAGCCATCAAGTATGAGAAATATGCGAAAGAATGAGCCTGATGAGAGCAAATCCCAGACCTAACCTAGACCTAACATGCTTTATCCTCTAAAATATTGATGGAAACCAGGTTTCATTGACTGTTTCAGTGTGGTACCACACTACTACGTGATCCAAACCAGAAAAAACCCAGGATCTGTTCAACAAGTATGTGAAAAACGCGAAAGTATGAGCCTGATGAGGGCAAATCCTAGACCTAACCCAGACCTAACTTGCGTTATCCTCTAAAATATTGATCGAAACCAGGTTTAATCGACTGTTTCAGTGTGGTCCCACATTACTACGTGATCCAAACCAGAAAGAAGCCAGGATCTGTTCAACATGTATGAGAAATATGCGAATGAATCAGCCTGATGAGAGCAAATCCCAGATCTAACATAGACCTAACATGAATTATTCTCTAAAATATTGATCGAAACCAGGTTTAACTGACTGTTTCAGTGTGGTGCCACATTACTACGTGATCCAAACCAGAAATAACCCAGGATCCGTTCAACAAGTATGTGAAGAATACGAAAGTATGAGTCTGAAGAGTGAAAATCCCAGGCCTAACCTAGATCTATCATGCGTTATCCTCTAAAATATTGATCCAAACCAGGTTTAATGGACTGTTTCAGCGTGGTACCACACTACTACGTGATCCAAACCAGAAAAAACCCAGGATCTGTTCAACAAGTATGTGAAAAACGCGAAAGTATGAGCCTGATGAGGTCAAATCCCAGACCTACCCCAGACCTAACTTGCGTTATCCTCTAAAATATTGATCGAAACCAGCTTTAATCGACTGTTTCAGTGTGGTACCACATTACTACGTGATCCAAACCAGAAAAAACCCAGGATCCGTTCAATACGTATGTGAAGACTGCGAAAGTATGAGCCTGATGAGGGCAAATCCAAGACCTATCCCAGACCTAACTTGCGTTGTCCTCTAAGATATTGATGGAAACCAGGTTTAATTGACTGTTTCAGTGTTGTACTTCATTACTACGTGATGCAATCCAGAAAAAGCCCAGGATCTAGCCATGAAGTATGAGAAATATGCGAAAGTATGAGCCTGATGAGGGCAAATCCTAGACCTAACCCAGACCTAACATGCGTTAGCCTTTAAAATATTTATCAAGACCAGGTTTAATTGAAAGTTTCAGTGTGGTACCACATTACTACGTGATGCAATCCAGAAAAAGCCCAGGATCTAGCCATCAAGTTTGAGAAATATGCGAAAGAATGTGCCTGATGAGAGCAAATCCCAGACCTAACCTAGACCTTACATGAATTATTCTCCAAAATATTGATCGAAACCAGGTTTAATTGACTGTTTCAGTGTGGTCCCACATTACTACGTGATCCAAACCAGAAATAACCCAGGATCCGTTCAACAAGTATGTGAAGAATGCGAAAGTATGAGTCTGATGAGTGAAAATCCCAGGCCTAACCTAGACCTAACATGCGTTATCCTCTAAAATATTGATCCAAACCAGGTTTAATGGACTGTTTCCGCGTGGTACCACACTGCTACGTGATCCAAACCAGAAAAAACCCAGGATCTGTTCAACAAGTATGTGAAAAACGCGAAAGTATGAGCCTGATGAGGGAAAATCCCAGACATATCCCAGACCTAACTTGCGTTGTCCTCTAAGATATTGATCGAAACCAGGTTTAATCGACTGTTTTAGTCTGGCACCACACTACTACGTGATCCATTCCAGAAATAACCCAGGGTCCGTTCAACAAGTATGTGAAGAATGCGAAAGTATGAGTCTGATGAGTGAAAATCCCAGACCTAACCTAGACCTAACATGCGTTATCCTCTAAAATATTGATCGAAACCAGGTTTAACTGACTGTTTCAGTGTGGTCCCACATTACTACGTGATCCAAACCAGAAATAACCCAGGATCCGTTCAACAAGTATGTGAAGAATACGAAAGTATGAGTCTGAAGAGTGAAAATCCCAGGCCTAACCTAGATCTATCATGCGTTATCCTCTAAAATATTGATCCAAACCAGGTTTAATTGACTGTTTCAGTGTTGTACTTCATTACTACGTGATGCAATCCACAAAAAGCCCAGGATCTAGCCATGAAGTATGAGAAATATGCGAAAGTATGAGCCTGATGAGGGCAAATCCTAGACTTAACCCAGACCTAACATGCGTTAGCCTCTAGAATATTTATCAAGACCAGGTTTAATTGAATGTTTCAGTGTGGTACCACATTACTACGTGATGCAATCTAGAAAAAGCCCAGGATCTAGCCATCAAGTTTGAGAAATATGCGAAAGAATGAGCCTGATGAGGGCAAATCCTAGGCCTAACCCAGACCTAACATGCGTTATCCTCTAAAATATTGATCGCAACCAGGTTTAATGGACTGTTTCAGTGTGGTACCACACTACTACGTGATCCAAACCAGAAAAAACCCAGGATCCGTTCAACAAGTATGTTAAAACTGCGACAGTATGACCCTGATGAGGGCAAATCCCAGGCCTAACCTAGACCTAACATGCGTTGTCCTCTAAAATATTGATGGAAACCAGGTTTCATTGACTGTTTCAGTGTGGTACCACACTACTTCGTGATCCAAACCAGAAAAAACCTAGGATCTGAACAACAAGGATGTGAAAAACGCGAAACTGTGAGCCTGATGAGGGCAAATCTTAGACCTAACCCAGACATAAGATGCGTTACCCTCTAAAATATTTATCCAGACCAGGTTTCATTGAATGTTACAGTGTGGTACCACTTTACTACGTGATCCAATCCAGAAAATAACCCAGGATCTGTTCAAGGAGTATGTGAAGTGTTGCGAAAGTATGAGTCTGATGAGGTCAAATCCCAGACCTATCCCAGACCTAACTTGCGTTATCCTCTAAAATATTGATCGAAACCAGGTTTAATCGACTGTTTCAGTGTGGTGCTACATTACTACGTGATGCAATCCAGAAAAAGCCCAGGATCTAGCCATCAAGTATGAGAAATATGCGAAAGAATGAGCCTGATGAGAGCAAATCCCAGACCTAACCTAGACCTAACATGCTTTATCCTCTAAAATATTGATGGAAACCAGGTTTCATTGACTGTTTCAGTGTGGTACCACACCACTTCGTGATCCAAACCAGAAAAAACCTAGGATCTGTTCAACAAGTATGTGAAAAACGCGAAACTGTGAGCCTGATGAGGGCAAATCTTAGACCTAACCCAGACCTAAGATGCGTTACCCTCTAAAATATTTATCCAGACCAGGTTTCATTGAATGTTTCAGTGTGGTACCACTTTACTACGTGATCCAATCCAGAAAATAACCCAGGATCTGTTCAAGGAGTATGTGAAGTGTTGCGAAAGTATGAGTCTGATGAGGTCAAATCCCAGTCCTATCCCAGACCTAACTTGCGTTATCCTCTAAAATATTGATCGAAACCAGGTTTAATCGACTGTTTCAGTGTGGTCCCACATTACTACGTGATCCAAACCAGAAAGAAGCCAGGATCTGTTCAACATGTATGAGAAATATGCGAATGAATCAGCCTGATGAGAGCAAATCCCAGATCTAACATAGACCTAACATGAATTATTCTCTAAAATATTGATCGAAACCAGGTTTAACTGACTGTTTCAGTGTGGTCCCACATTACTACGTGATCCAAACCAGAAATAACCCAGGATCCGTTCAACAAGTATGTGAAGAATACGAAAGTATGAGTCTGAAGAGTGAAAATCCCAGGCCTAACCTAGATCTATCATGCGTTATCCTCTAAAATATTGATCCAAACCAGGTTTAATGGACTGTTTCCGCGTGGTACCACACTGCTACGTGATCCAAACCAGAAAAAACCCAGGATCTGTTCAACAAGTATGTGAAAAACGCGAAAGTATGAGCCTGATGAGGGAAAATCCCAGACATATCCCAGACCTAACTTGCGTTGTCCTCTAAGATATTGATCGAAACCAGGTTTAATCGACTGTTTTAGTCTGGCACCACACTACTACGTGATCCATTCCAGAAATAACCCAGGGTCCGTTCAACAAGTATGTGAAGAATGCGAAAGTATGAGTCTGATGAGTGAAAATCCCAGACCTAACCTAGACCTAACATGCGTTATCCTCTAAAATATTGATCCAAACCAGGTATAATGGACTGTTTCAGTGTGGTACCACAATACTACGTGATCCAAACCAGAAAAAACCAAGGATCTGTTCAACAAGTTTCTGAAAAACGCGACAGTATGAGCCTGATGAGGGCAAATCCAAGACCTATCCCAGACCTAACTTGCGTTGTCCTCTAAGATATTGATGGAAACCAGGTTTAATTGACTGTTTCAGTGTTGTACTTCATTACTACGTGATGCAATCCACAAAAAGCCCAGGATCTAGCCATGAAGTATGAGAAATATGCGAAAGTATGAGCCTGATGAGGGCAAATCCTAGACTTAACCCCGACCTAACATGCGTTAGCCTCTAGAATATTTATCAAGACCAGGTTTAATTGAATGTTTCAGTGTGGTACCACATTACTACGTGATGCAATCTAGAAAAAGCCCAGGATCTAGCCATCAAGTTTGAGAAATATGCGAAAGAATGAGCCTGATGAGGGCAAATCCTAGGCCTAACCCAGACCTAACATGCGTTATCCTCTAAAATATTGATCGCAACCAGGTTTAATGGACTGTTTCAGTGTGGTACCACACTACTACGTGATCCAAACCAGAAAAAACCCAGGATCCGTTCAACAAGTATGTTAAAACTGCGACAGTGTGACCCTGATGAGGGCAAATCCCAGGCCTAACCTATACCTAACATGCGTTGTCCTCTAAAATATTGATGGAAACCAGGTTTCATTGACTGTTTCAGTGTGGTACCACACTACTTCGTGATCCAAACCAGAAAAAACCTAGGATCTGAACAACAAGGATGTGAAAAACGCGAAACTGTGAGCCTGATGAGGGCAAATCTTAGACCTAACCCAGACATAAGATGCGTTACCCTCTAAAATATTTATCCAGACCAGGTTTCATTGAATGTTTCAGTGTGGTACCACTTTACTACGTGATCCAATCCAGAAAATAACCCAGGATCTGTTCAAGGAGTATGTGAAGTGTTGCGAAAGTATGAGTCTGATGAGGTCAAATCCCAGACCTATCCCAGACCTAACTTGCGTTATCCTCTAAAATATTGATCGAAACCAGGTTTAATCGACTGTTTCAGTGTGGTGCTACATTACTACGTGATGCAATCCAGAAAAAGCCCAGGATCTAGCCATCAAGTATGAGAAATATGCGAAAGAATGAGCCTGATGAGAGCAAATCCCAGACCTAACCTAGACCTAACATGCTTTATCCTCTAAAATATTGATGGAAACCAGGTTTCATTGACTGTTTCAGTGTGGTACCACACCACTTCGTGATCCAAACCAGAAAAAACCTAGGATCTGTTCAACAAGTATGTGAAAAACGCGAAACTGTGAGCCTGATGAGGGCAAATCTTAGGCCTAACCCAGACCTAAGATGCGTTACCCTCTAAAATATTTATCCAGACCAGGTTTCATTGAATGTTTCAGTGTGGTACCACTTTACTACGTGATCCAATCCAGAAAATAACCCAGGATCTGTTCAAGGAGTATGTGAAGTGTTGCGAAAGTATGAGTCTGATGAGGTCAAATCCCAGTCCTATCCCAGACCTAACTTGCGTTATCCTCTAAAATATTGATCGAAACCAGGTTTAATCGACTGTTTCAGTGTGGTCCCACATTACTACGTGATCCAAACCAGAAAGAAGCCAGGATCTGTTCAACATGTATGAGAAATATGCGAATGAATCAGCCTGATGAGAGCAAATCCCAGATCTAACATAGACCTAACATGAATTATTCTCTAAAATATTGATCGAAACCAGGTTTAACTGACTGTTTCAGTGTGGTCCCACATTACTACGTGATCCAAACCAGAAATAACCCAGGATCCGTTCAACAAGTATGTGAAGAATACGAAAGTATGAGTCTGAAGAGTGAAAATCCCAGGCCTAACCTAGATCTATCATGCGTTATCCTCTAAAATATTGATCCAAACCAGGTTTAATGGACTGTTTCAGCGTGGTACCACACTACTACGTGATCCAAACCAGAAAAAACCCAGGATCTGTTCAACAAGTATGTGAAAAACGCGAAAGTATGAGCCTGATGAGGTCAAATCCCAGACCTACCCCAGACCTAACTTGCGTTATCCTCTAAAATATTGATCGAAACCAGCTTTAATCGACTGTTTCAGTGTGGTACCACATTACTACGTGATCCAAACCAGAAAAAACCCAGGATCCGTTCAATACGTATGTGAAGACTGCGAAAGTATGAGCCTGATGAGGGCAAATCCAAGACCTATCCCAGACCTAACTTGCGTTGTCCCCTAAGATATTGATGGAAACCAGGTTTAATTGACTGTTTCAGTGTTGTACTTCATTACTACGTGATGCAATCCAGAAAAAGCCCAGGATCTAGCCATGAAGTATGAGAAATATGCGAAAGTATGAGCCTGATGAGGGCAAATCCTAGACCTAACCCAGACCTAACATGCGTTAGCCTTTAAAATATTTATCAAGACCAGGTTTAATTGAAAGTTTCAGTGTGGTACCACATTACTACGTGATGCAATCCAGAAAAAGCCCAGGATCTAGCCATCAAGTTTGAGAAATATGCGAAAGAATGAGCCTGATGAGGGCAAATCCCACACCTAACCTAGACCTTACATGAATTATTCTCCAAAATGTTGATCGAAACCAGGTTTAATTGACTGTTTCAGTGTGGTCCCACATTACTACGTGATCCAAACCAGAAATAACCCAGGATCCGTTCAACAAGTATGTGAAGAATGCGAAAGTATGAGTCTGATGAGTGAAAATCCCAGGCCTAACCTAGACCTAACATGCGTTATCCTCTAAAATATTGATCCAAACCAGGTTTAATGGACTGTTTCCGCGTGGTACCACACTGCTACGTGATCCAAACCAGAAAAAACCCAGGATCTGTTCAACAAGTATGTGAAAAACGCGAAAGTATGAGCCTGATGAGGGAAAATCCCAGACATATCCCAGACCTAACTTGCGTTGTCCTCTAAGATATTGATCGAAACCAGGTTTAATCGACTGTTTTAGTCTGGCACCACACTACTACGTGATCCATTCCAGAAATAACCCAGGGTCCGTTCAACAAGTATGTGAAGAATGCGAAAGTTTGAGCCTGATGAGGGCAAATCCTAGACCTAACCCAGACCTAACATGCGTTTGCCTCTAAAATATTTATCAAGACCTGGTTTAATTGAATGTTTCAGTGTGGTACCACATTACTACGTGATGCAATCCAGAAAAAGCCCAGGATCTAGCCATCAAGTTTGAGAAATATGCGAAAGAATGAGCCTGATGAGGGCAAATCCCACACCTAACCTTGACCTAACATGAATTATTCTCTAAAATATTGATCGAAACCAGGTTTAATTGACCGTTTCAGTGTGGTACCACATTACTACGTGATCCAAAACAGAAAAAACCCAGGATCCGTTCAACAAGTATATGAAAAATGCGAAAGTATGAGTCCGATCAGTGAAATTCTCAGGACTTACCTAGACCAGCATGCGTTGTCCTCTAAAATATTGATGGAAACCAGGTTTCATTGTCTGTGTCAGTGTGGTGCTACATTACTACGTGATGCAATCCAGAAAAAGCCCAGGATCTAGCCATCAAGTATGAGAAATATGCGAAAGAATGAGCCTGATGAGAGCAAATCCCAGATCTAACATAGACCTAACATGAATTATTCTCTAAAATATTGATCGAAACCAGGTTTATTCGACTGTTTCAGTGTGGTGCTACATTACTACGTGATGCAATCCAGAAAAAGCCCAGGATCTAGCCATCAAGTATGAGAAATATGCGAAAGAATGAGCCTGATGAGAGCAAATGCCAGACCTAACCTAGACCTAACATGCTTTATCCTCTAAAATATTGATCGAAACCAGCTTTAATCGACTGTTTCAGTGTGGTACCACACTACTACGTGATCCAAACCAGAAAAAACCCAGGATCTGTTCAACAAGTATGTGAAAAACGCGAAAGTATGAGCCTGATGAGGTCAAATCCCAGACCTACCCCAGACCTAACTTGCGTTATCCTCTAAAATATTGATCGAAACCAGCTTTAATCGACTGTTTCAGTGTGGTACCACATTACTACGTGATCCAAACCAGAAAAAACCCAGGATCCGTTCAATACGTATGTGAAGACTGCGAAAGTATGAGCCTGATGAGGGCAAATCCAAGACCTATCCCAGACCTAACTTGCGTTGTCCTCTAAGATATTGATGGAAACCAGGTTTAATTGACTGTTTCAGTGTTGTACTTCATTACTACGTGATGCAATCCAGAAAAAGCCCAGGATCTAGCCATGAAGTATGAGAAATATGCGAAAGTATGAGCCTGATGAGGGCAAATCCTAGACCTAACCCAGACCTAACATGCGTTAGCCTTTAAAATATTTATCAAGACCAGGTTTAATTGAAAGTTTCAGTGTGGTACCACATTACTACGTGATGCAATCCAGAAAAAGCCCAGGATCTAGCCATCAAGTTTGAGAAATATGCGAAAGAATGTGCCTGATGAGAGCAAATCCCAGACCTAACCTAGACCTTACATGAATTATTCTCCAAAATATTGATCGAAACCAGGTTTAATTGACTGTTTCAGTGTGGTCCCACATTACTACGTGATCCAAACCAGAAATAACCCAGGATCCGTTCAACAAGTATGTGAAGAATGCGAAAGTATGAGTCTGATGAGTGAAAATCCCAGGCCTAACCTAGACCTAACATGCGTTATCCTCTAAAATATTGATCCAAACCAGGTTTAATGGACTGTTTCCGCGTGGTACCACACTGCTACGTGATCCAAACCAGAAAAAACCCAGGATCTATTCAACAAGTATGTGAAAAACGCGAAAGTATGAGCCTGATGAGGGAAAATCCCAGACATATCCCAGACCTAACTTGCGTTGTCCTCTAAGATATTGATCGAAACCAGGTTTAATCGACTGTTTTAGTCTGGCACCACACTACTACGTGATCCATTCCAGAAATAACCCAGGGTCCGTTCAACAAGTATGTGAAGAATGCGAAAGTATGAGTCTGATGAGTGAAAATCCCAGACCTAACCTAGACCTAACATGCGTTATCCTCTAAAATATTGATCCAAACCAGGTATAATGGACTGTTTCAGTGTGGTACCACAATACAACGTGATCCAAACCAGAAAAAACCAAGGATCTGTTCAACAAGTTTCTGAAAAACGCGACAGTATGAGCCTGATGAGGGCAAATCCAAGACCTATCCCAGACCTAACTTGCGTTGTCCTCTAAGATATTGATGGAAACCAGGTTTAATTGACTGTTTCAGTGTTGTACTTCATTACTACGTGATGCAATCCACAAAAAGCCCAGGATCTAGCCATGAAGTATGAGAAATATGCGAAAGTATGAGCCTGATGAGGTCAAATCCCAGACCTAACTTGCGTTATCCTCTAAAATATTGATCGAGACCAGCTTTAATCGACTGTTTCAGTGTGGTACCACATTACTACGTGATCCAAACCAGAAAAAACCCAGGATCCGTTCAATACGTATGTGAAGACTGCGAAAGTATGAGCCTGATGAGGGCAAATCCAAGACCTATCCCAGACCTAACTTGCGTTGTCCTCTAAGATATTGATGGAAACCAGGTTTAATTGACTGTTTCAGTGTTGTACTTCATTACTACGTGATGCAATCCAGAAAAAGCCCAGGATCTAGCCATGAAGTATGAGAAATATGCGAAAGTATGAGCCTGATGAGGGCAAATCCTAGACCTAACCCAGACCTAACATGCGTTAGCCTTTAAAATATTTATCAAGACCAGGTTTAATTGAAAGTTTCAGTGTGGTACCACATTACTACGTGATGCAATCCAGAAAAAGCCCAGGATCTAGCCATCAAGTTTGAGAAATATGCGAAAGAATGTGCCTGATGAGAGCAAATCCCAGACCTAACCTAGACCTTACATGAATTATTCTCCAAAATATTGATCGAAACCAGGTTTAATTGACTGTTTCAGTGTGGTCCCACATTACTACGTGATCCAAACCAGAAATAACCCAGGATCCGTTCAACAAGTATGTGAAGAATGCGAAAGTATGAGTCTGATGAGTGAAAATCCCAGGCCTAACCTAGACCTAACATGCGTTATCCTCTAAAATATTGATCCAAACCAGGTTTAATGGACTGTTTCCGCGTGGTACCACACTGCTACGTGATCCAAACCAGAAAAAACCCAGGATCTATTCAACAAGTATGTGAAAAACGCGAAAGTATGAGCCTGATGAGGGAAAATCCCAGACATATCCCAGACCTAACTTGCGTTGTCCTCTAAGATATTGATCGAAACCAGGTTTAATCGACTGTTTTAGTCTGGCACCACACTACTACGTGATCCATTCCAGAAATAACCCAGGGTCCGTTCAACAAGTATGTGAAGAATGCGAAAGTATGAGTCTGATGAGTGAAAATCCCAGACCTAACCTAGACCTAACATGCGTTATCCTCTAAAATATTGATCCAAACCAGGTATAATGGACTGTTTCAGTGTGGTACCACAATACTACGTGATCCAAACCAGAAAAAACCAAGGATCTGTTCAACAAGTTTCTGAAAAACGCGACAGTATGAGCCTGATGAGGGCAAATCCAAGACCTATCCCAGACCTAACTTGCGTTGTCCTCTAAGATATTGATGGAAACCAGGTTTAATTGACTGTTTCAGTGTTGTACTTCATTACTACGTGATGCAATCCACAAAAAGCCCAGGATCTAGCCATGAAGTATGAGAAATATGCGAAAGTATGAGCCTGATGAGGGCAAATCCTAGACTTAACCCAGACCTAACATGCGTTAGCCTCTAGAATATTTATCAAGACCAGGTTTAATTGAATGTTTCAGTGTGGTACCACATTACTACGTGATGCAATCTAGAAAAAGCCCAGGATCTAGCCATCAAGTTTGAGAAATATGCGAAAGAATGAGCCTGATGAGGGCAAATCCTAGGCCTAACCCAGACCTAACATGCGTTATCCTCTAAAATATTGATCGCAACCAGGTTTAATGGACTGTTTCAGTGTGGTACCACACTACTACGTGATCCAAACCAGAAAAAACCCAGGATCCGTTCAACAAGTATGTTAAAACTGCGACAGTATGACCCTGATGAGGGCAAATCCCAGGCCTAACCTAGACCTAACATGCGTTGTCCTCTAAAATATTGATGGAAACCAGGTTTCATTGACTGTTTCAGTGTGGTACCACACTACTTCGTGATCCAAACCAGAAAAAACCTAGGATCTGAACAACAAGGATGTGAAAAACGCGAAACTGTGAGCCTGATGAGGGCAAATCTTAGACCTAACCCAGACATAAGATGCGTTACCCTCTAAAATATTTATCCAGACCAGGTTTCATTGAATGTTTCAGTGTGGTACCACTTTACTACGTGATCCAATCCAGAAAATAACCCAGGATCTGTTCAAGGAGTATGTGAAGTGTTGCGAAAGTATGAGTCTGATGAGGTCAAATCCCAGACCTATCCCAGACCTAACTTGCGTTATCCTCTAAAATATTGATCGAAACCAGGTTTAATCGACTGTTTCAGTGTGGTCCCACATTACTACGTGATCCAAACCAGAAAGAAGCCCAGGATCTAGCCATCAAGTATGAGAAATATGCGAAAGAATGAGCCTGATGAGAGCAAATCCCAGACCTAACCTAGACCTAACATGCTTTATCCTCTAAAATATTGATGGAAACCAGGTTTCATTGACTGTTTCAGTGTGGTACCACACCACTTTTTTTTTTTTTTTTTTTTTTTTTTTTTTTTTTTTTTTTTTTTTTTTGTCGTGGGGAAAATCTTCGAAAGACTCCCTCCCACCTCCTTGGGGAGAGGTGAGAGGGGTGTGTGGGATTCCCCGCGCCCGTACAACGACAGGCGCGGGACCTACCCACTAAAAACCCCACGGTGACCCTTCGGCACGCTTTGGGAGGATACCGGGAATCGCTCGAAGCATTCTTCCGGTATCCTCCCCGTGCCCGCGCTTTCGCGCCCATCCCCCGGGGGGACAATCGGTCCCCCCAGTAGACACACTGCCTCATAGCGGCGGGACGGGGCCACTCCATCCCGCCGCTATCCGTCCCGGGGCCGCGTTTAGTGGCGGCTGCGAGCCCCAACTCGCAACCGCCCGCGACCCCGTTTCCACCCCTCGGCGGCCGGGCGTTCATGGCCGCACCAGACCGCCGAGGGTGCCTCCCCTTGCGTCGGACCGGTAGGGGGAGGCACTCCTACCCCCAACCGGTCCGACCCGGCGCCGCCTGGCGGGAGGAGGGTCCCCTCAGGACCCCCCTCCCAGCCTAGGTCATCCGCCACGCCGAGGCGGCCGCCCGCGACGCCTCGCGACCGGGCGACGACCTCGGGCCACCGCACGAGCGCGAGCTTCAGTGCGCCGCTGAAGCTCGCGTTCCCTCCCCGCGGCCTCCTTCTGCAACATTACGTTCTCGCAGAAGGAGGCTACGGCCCTCCACTTCTCCTCGCTGCCGAGCATGGCGCGCACCACGCCCGGCAGCGAGACATCCCGCCCGACGACGCCGACCAGGACACGGCGCTCCCCCTCCCACGCGGGGCATACCTCCAGGGTATGATCCGCCGTGTCCTGCTCAGCGTCGCAGTGGCAGCAACGCGCCGTCGGCTCCTTCCCTATCCGGCACAGGTATCTTCCGAAGCTGCCATGCCCGGAAAATACCTGTGCCAGCCGGTAGGTGAGGCTGCCATGGCCTCTGTCCAGCCACTCCTTCAGGAGTGGCCGAACAGCCCCGACAGTCCGGTGCCCCGCGGTTGGCAGAGCCAGCCGCTCCTGCCACGCGAGCAACACGGACTGCCGGGCCTGGCGCTTCAAATCGCCCCAAGCATGTTCCTGCCCGCCCGAGACCGCCCCCACCCCCGCGCGTCGGTCGACGCGGTGCCGGTACATCACCGCGTGCGACCGCGCGAGTAGGTCCATGGGCGGCATCCCCGCTAGAACCGTCGCCGCCTCATGTGACATGGTCCGATACCCGCGGACGACCCTGAGCGCCACGCGCCTCTGCACCCGACGCAGCATAGTCATGCTGCGCCGGGAGGCAGCCAGGTCGTCCGCCCAGACGGGGGCCCCGTATAGGACCACCGACTGGACCATTGCCACATAGAGGCGACGAACTCGGCCCGCCGGGCCCCCCAGGTTGGGCAGGATCCGGCCCAGAGCCGCAACCATCCTTTCCAACCGGGGGACCAGGCAGCGGAAATGCTTCTCGAAACGCCAGTGGCTATCGAGGATCAGCCCTAGATACCTGATCTGGGGCTTCACCTCGATGTCAGCCCCACCCACCCGAATCAGAGGGGGTGGCGGATCCTGCCGAGGTGAATGAAACGCAATCACCTCGGTCTTATGGACCGCCACCGTCATCCCCATCCCCCTGATCCGGTCGACGACGCGTTGCGACCCCTCCTCCGCGCGACGCATGGCCCTCCCCCAGTGCGCCCCGACGGCCAGCACCAGTGTGTCATCCGCATAACACACCGTGCTGACGCCGCCGGGGAGGCCGGCCCGCAACACAGAGTCGTACGCGACGTTCCACAGGAGTGGCCCGAGGACCGACCCCTGCGGAACACCGCAGTACACCTCCCTCCGCATATCACCATCCCGGCCCGGATACTCGATCCACCTGCCGCGGAGATAATCCCCGACGACCGCCCTGAGACAAGGGGGTACTCGATGATATTCGAGCCCCCTCCTTATCTCTTCCCAGGGGAGGGTGTTAAAGGCATTGGCAATATCCAAGGATATTGCCAATGCCACCCCTCCCCGGGAGACGGCCGCCTCCGAGAGGGCCCTCACACGACCTATCGCGTCGATAGTCGATCGGCCCCCCCGGAAACCGAACTGGCAGTCGGCCAGACCGGGATCACCCCGCGACAGGTGCTCGACGAGGCGGGCAGCAATCACACGCTCGAAGAGCTTGCCCACCTCGTCGAGGAGACAAATGGGCCGGTATGCGGAGGGAGACTCCGCGGGCCGACCCTCCTTCCGGAGGAGGACCATCCTCGCCACCTTCCAACTGGGGGGGAATCGCCCGTCCCTCAGGCAGCGGTCGAACAACCGCCTGAGGTCGGCCCCAAGGACGCCCTGGGTCAAGACCCAAACCCGGCCGGGCACACCATCCGGACCCGGGGCCGTGTTACGAACCCCGAGCCGTCTGATGGCCGCTGCCAGCTCCTCCTGCGTGACCCCCAGCTCGGCCGTCCACTCCACTGGGACAGTCGCCGCCGCCGGAGGACGCGGTCCCCTCTCCCCAATTGGGAAGAGTGTATTGACCACGTCCTCCAGCAGCCGGGGGTCAAGACCCTCGGTGACGGGGGGCGCCCACGGGCGGAGCTTATTCAGCACCACCTTATATGGGCGCCCCCATGGATCGTCATCAAGGGTCTGGAGGAGCTCCTTCCATGCCTCGGTCTTGGCCCGTTTGATGGCGACCTGCAGAGCAACCCGCGCCACGCGGTATGCTCCATACAGGTCATCAGCTGCCCTCGCTCGCGCCACGCCGTCGCCTGTACGTTGACGACGGCGCGCGCGGGTGTACTGGCGTCGGGCGCGGACAGTCGCGACTCGCAACTCCGCGATCGCGTCCGACCACCAGTACACCGCCCGGCGAGGAGAAGCCCGCCCGACCCGAGGCATCGCCGCGTCGCAAATACCCGCGACCAATGCTCCGAGCCGGGCGACCTCCTCCTCTATGCTCGGCAACTCGGCCGCTCCCTGCGGCCAAGTTGCAGCGAGGGCAGCTGCCATCAGGGCGTCCTTGTCTAGGCGCCGAAGCGCCCAGCGGCGTGGTGGGGTGCCACGCAGGCGGCCGTGTCGGGATGCACTCGCGGCGGCAGAGACCTCCATCCGAATGTACCGGTGATCGGAGAGTGTCTCTGCCCCCGCGACCACGTGCCAACCCGACACCATGCGCACGGCGTTGGGGGTCGCGAATCCAACATCCACGATGGACCCCCCATATCGCCGCACGCATGTGTGCTCCGACCCCCGGTTCAATACCCGGAGGTCGAGCCCCGCCGCCCAATCGCCCAGGATCCCGCCGCGAACGGAGGTCCTGGGGGATCCCCAAGCCACCGACTTGGCATTAAAATCCCCCAGGACCAGCACCGGCCGGGCCGCGTAGCGCTGCACGCATGCCGCGACCTCGGCCAAGTACAGCTCGAACGCAGCGTGACCGCTACGGGGCGAAATGTAGCACCCCACCACAGCGACTCCCCCCCAGTCCACGGCGACGAATCCCCGACCGCGCTCCAACAAGGAGAACGGTGGGGACCCGTCGCCCCCTCCCCATACCGTCGCCACCAAGCCGTCCGCGTCGCCCACCCAATGAGGGTGATCAGGGACGCGGTACGGCTCGGCGGCGACCGCCAGGCCAACCCCCCACTCCGCGAGGACTTGGGACATCAAGTCCTGTGCCGCGCGGCAGTGGTTGAGGTTGGCCTGGAGGAGGAGGCGGGGCGGCATTAATTAATGGCCGCGCCAGCCTCCTCCCGGCCGTCCGTCCCCGTAGCACCGTCCACCTCCATGGAGGACGATGCCACCGCCCTCGGCACCGGAGCCGGTGCAGCCCGCCTCTTCCTCTCCTTCCGGGAGGGGGGGGGAGCACTTCTTGCTCCCCACCCTGTGATCGGCTGGCCTCCCCATGTCCGCACACAGGGGGCAGTGGGGGGCCGCCGAGCACTGGCTCGCACGGTGCTCTTTGGCACCGCAGCGGTAACACTGACCGCTGCGGTCCACCGGCGAGGTGCACCACTGCCTCACGTGCCCCAATTCGAGGCAGCGGTGACACTGGAGCGGGCGCGGCGCGAGGATTTCCACTCGCGCCGAAACCCACCCCACCAACACCCTCCCGGATTCCGCCACCTTACGGGCGGCGGAGAGGGGGCACCGGGCCCACACCGACCCGAGGCCGGAGGGCGACCTGCGGATCTCTCCGATCCGCAGGTCCTCCACAGGACAGTCCCCCGCCCTCGCAAGGGCACGGGACACATCCTGTGCGCTGACCGAGTCGTCCAGCCCACAAACGCGCATCTCCGTGCGCTTCGTGGGCCGGGCGACCCGGACACCTCGCTCGCCCAGCTGCTCCCGGAGCCTCTGGGCGAGACGATCCGCCTTCGCGCCGCCTTCTGCACCGGGGATCTCCAGCAAGAGACCCCCGGTCACGGCCCTCTTCGCCCTCACGGAGGCGATGCCCAGCTCTTCCAGGGAGATATTCTCCCTGGCGAGCCGCATCGCCTCCGCGAGGGTCAGGTCGCCCCCCTGCGCAACGGTCAGCGTCACCGCTGCCGTTTTTGGGGGACGACCTGGTCGTGCCTTCCCGACCTTCGCGGCCTTCCTCGCCGCCCGCTTCGCCTTCCGCCCCACCACCTCACTCCACGCCACCCCCCCTTGGGAGGGTGCCGTGGAGGACGCGACCACCGCGACCACGGGTACACCACCCCCCTTGGGGGTCGCGACCCGGGGCCCTGGTGCCGCAACGCTGGGCGGAGCCTTCACTCCGCCCTTCTTTGCCTTCCCCGACTGTACCGGAACAGGTCGGGGAGGCACCGCCTTCCTGCTGACCGCTCTTCCGGCGAGGAGCTCCTCCCGGAAGGCGGCCAGCTTGCCATCAATCATGTCCCCAATCCTCCTCAGAAGATCGTCTTCTGAGGAGGACGGGGACTTCTTCACGGGCGGAGTGCGGGTGGAGGGGCCCGCGGTGCCCCGCACCACTGCCGCCGCACCCCGCTTATTTACCTCCGCCGAGGGACGCGGCGGTGGAGGAGGAGGGAGGATGGGAGGGAGGGCCGCGCTGTTCCACAGCGCCTCTGCCCTCCTCCTCCCCTGTCGCTCCTCCTCCAACAGGAGCTGCAGACGGGCGTTCCGCCCTCTGAGCTCCCGCGCCGCCTCCCTCATTTCCTCCGCCGCGGCCTTCAGGGCCTCCGCGCCACCGCTTTTCTGCCCCTTAAAGGCGCAGGCAGCGGCGACTTTCTCCACCCGCCTCAGGGACGAGGAGATCCTCTCCGATATCTCCTCGGTCACCTCGTCCCTGAGGCAACTCAGCCTCACCGACGGGCTCATCGCCCCGCCCACCTCGACGACGGCCTGCCCCGTCCTCTTCCTCTTAGAGCCTATGTGGCTCGTGCTGGAGGAGAAGGACGAGACCGACGCCGTCTCGTCGTCCTCCTCCACCCTCCACGAAGCCGGACCTGGCGCTGAGTGGGGCGCGAGCGCCGCCACCCTAACCCCAAACCCGTCTCCGTCCTCCCCAACCGACAAAACCCGCCCCATCCCCATTTTGTTTTCTGTGTCCATAATAGTCCCACGAGATGGTCGGAAATAAAGGTCCACCCGGGCAGAGCCGCCTTACCCGGGTAAGCCTAATACTCCGGGGGTTCGGCAGGTTCCCCGGAGGTGGTCGCTTGGGATTGGGCCTTCTCCCCCAACCATGCATCCCATCGCCGCGCACCATAGCTTAGGATTGGAGGGCGATTTTATAGAGTCGCCATACTCGTGGCCCAGGCGGTTAAGCCAAGACCCCCGTTCCTCCTGCCGTCACGTACCATTCACAAAACCAATAGGGAATTGTGAATGGGTCGTTGTGACGACCAACAGGAGGCTTACGGTGTGTGTATGACTCGGGTACCCCGGGTTCGTTAAGCCCGTACTGCAGCTGAAAGGCTGGCAGCCCCTGAGGGGATCCCAGACCTAACTTGCGTTGTCCCCTAAGATATTGATCGAAACCAGGTTTAATCGACTGTTTCAGTGTGGTACCACATTACTACGTGATCCAAACCAGAAAAAAACCCAGGACCTAGCCATCAAGTATGAGAAATATGCGAAATAATGAGCCTGATGAGAGCAAATCCCAGACCTAACCTAGACCTTACATGAATTATTCTCTAAAATATTGATCGGAACCAGGTTTAATCGACTGTTTCAATGTGGTACCACATTACTATGTGATCCATTCCAGAAAATAACCCAGGATCTGTTCAACGAGTATGTGAAGTGTGCGAAAGTATGAGTCTGATGAGGTCAAATCCCAGACCATTCCCAGACTTAACTTGCGTTATCCTCCAAAATATTGATCGAAACCAGGTTTAATCGACTGTTTCAGTGTGGTACCACATTACTACGTGATCCAAACCAGAAAAAACCCAGGATCTAGCCATCAAGTATGAGAAATATGCGAAAGAATGAGCCGGATGAGAGCAAATCCCAGACCCAACCAAGACCTTACATGCGTTATCCTCTAAAATATTGAGCGAAACCAGGTTTAATGGACTGTTTCAGTGTGGTACCACACTACTTCGTGATCCAAACCAGAAAAAACCCAGGATCTGTTCAACAAGTATGTGAAAAACGCTAAACTGTGAGCCTGATGACGGCAAATCTTAGACCTAACCCAGACCTAAGATGCGTTATCCTATAAAATATTTATCCAGACCAGGTTTCATTGAATGTTTCAGAGTGGTACCACTTTACTACGTGATCCAATCCAGATATAGCCCAGGATCTAGCCATGAAGTATGAGAAATATGCGAAAGTAAGAGCCTGATGAGGGCAAATCCTAGACCTAACCCAGACCTAACATGCGTTATCCTCTAAAATATTTATCAAGACCAGGTTTAATTGATTGTTTCAGTATGGTCCCACATTACTACGTGATCCAAACCAGAAAAAACCCAGGATCTGCTCAACATGTATGAGAAATATGCGAAAGAATGAGCCTGATGACAGCAAATCCCAGACCTAACCTAGACCTAACATGAATTATTCTCTAAAATATTGATCGAAACCAGGTTTAATTGACTGTTTCAGTGTGGTCCCACATTACTACATGATCCAAACCAGAAATAACCCAGGATCCGTTCAACAAGTAAGTGAAGAATGCGAAGGTATGAGTCTGATGAGTGAAAATCCCAGGCCTAACATAGACATAACATGCGTTATCCTCTAAAATATTGAGCGAAACCAGGTTTAATGGACTGTTTCAGCGTGGTACCACACTACTACGTGATCCAATCCAGAAAAAACCCAGGATCTGTTCAACAAGTATGTGAAAAACCCGAAAGTATGAGCCTGATGAGGGCAAATCCTAGACCTATCCCAGACCTAACTTGCGTTATCCTGTGAAATATTTATCAAGACCAGGTTTAATTGAATGTTTCAGTGTGGTACCACATTACTACGTGATCCAAACTAGAAAAAACCCAGGATCCGTTCAACAAGTATGTGAGGAATGCGAAAGTATGAGTCTGATCAGTGAAAATCTCAGGTCTTACCTAGACCTAACTTGCGTTGTCCTCTAAAATATTGATGGAAACCAGGTTTCATTGACTGTTTCAGTGTGGTACTACATTACTATGTGATCCAAACCAGAAAATAACCCAGGATCTGTTCAAGGAGTATGTGAAGTGTGCGAAAGTATGAGTCTGATGAGGTCAAATCCCAGACTTATCCCAGACCTAACTTGCGTTATCCTCAAAAATATTGATCGAAACCAGGTTTAATCGACTGTTTCAGTGTGGTACCACATTACTACGTGATCCAAACCAGAAAAAACCCAGGATCCGTTCAACAAGTATGTGAAGAATGCGAAAGTATGAGTCTGATGAGTGAGAATCCCAGGGCTAACAAAGACCTAACATGCGTTATCCTCTAAAATATTGATCGAAACCAGGTTTAATCGATTGTTTCAGTGTGGTACCCCATTACTACGTGATCCAAACCAGAAAAAACCCAGGATCAGTTCGACAAGTATGTGAAAAATACGAAAGTATGAGTCCGATCAGTGAAAATCTCAGGCCTTACCTAGACCTAACTTGCGTTGTCGTCTAAAATATTGATTGAAACCAGGTTTCATTGACTGTTTCAGTGTGGTACCACATTACTACGTGATCCAAACCAGAAAAAACCCAGGATCCGTTCAACAAGTATGTGAAGAATGCGAAAGTATGAGTCTGATGAGTGAAAATCCCAGGCCTAACCTAGACCTAACATGCGCTGTACTCTAAAATATTGATGGAAACCAGGTTTCATTGACTGTTTCAGTGTGGTACCACATTACTACGTGATACAATCCAGAAACAGCCCAGCATCTAGCCATGAAGTATGAGAAATATGCGAAAGAATGAGCCTGATGAGAGCAAATACCAGACCTAACCTTGACCTAACATGAATTATTCGCTAAAATATTGATCGAAACCAGGTTTAATTGACTGTTTCAGTGTGGTCCCACATTACTACGTGATCCAAACCAGAAAAAACCCAGGATCCGTTCAACAAGAATGTGAAGAATGCGAAAGTATGAGTCTGATGAGGTCAAAACCCAGACATATCCCAGACCTAACTTGCGTTGTCCTCTAAGATATTGATGGAAACCAGGTTTAATTGACTGTTTCAGTGTTGTACTTCATTACTACATGATGCAATCCAGAAATAGCCCAGGATCTAGCCATGAAGTATGAGAAATATGCGAAAGTATGAGCCTGATGAGGGCAAATCCTAGACCTATCCCAGACCTAACTTGCGTTATCCTCCAAAATATTGATCGAAACCAGGTTTAATTGACTGTTTCAGTGTGGTCCCACATTACTACGTGATCCAAACCTGAAAAAACCCAGGATCCGTTCAACAAGAATGTGAAGAATGCGAATGTATGAGTCTGATGAGGTCAAATCTTAGACCTAACCCAGACCTAAGATGCGTTAACCTCTAAAATATTTATCCAGACCAGGTTTAATTGAATGTTTCAGTGTGGTACCACGTTACTACGTGATCCAAACTAGAAAAAACCCAGGATCCGTTCAACAAGTATGTGAAGAATGCGAAAGTATGAGTCTGATGAGTGAAAATCCCAGGCCTAACCTAGACCTAACATGCGTTATCCTCTAAAATATTGATCCAAACCAGGTTTAATGGACTGTTTCAGTGTGGTACTACACTACTACGTGATGCAATCCAGAAAAAGTCCAGGATCTAGCCATCAAGTATGAGAAATATGCGAAAGAATGAGCCTGATGAGAGCAAATCCCAGACCTAACCTAGACCTAACTTGCGTTGTCCTCTATGATATTGATCGAAACCAGGTTTAATCGACTGTTTTAGTCTGGCACCACATTACTACGTGATCCAAACCAGAAAAAACCCAGGATCCGTTCAACAAGAATGTGAAGAATGCGAAAGTGTGAGTCTGATGAGGTCAAAACCCAGACATATCCCAGACCTAACTTGCGTTGTCCTCTAAGATATTGATGGAAACCAGGTTTAATTGACTGTTTCAGTGTGGTCCCACATTACTACGTGATCCAAACCAGAAAAAACCCAGGATCCGTTCAACAAGAATGTGAAGAATGCGAAAGTATGAGTCTGATGAGGTCAAAACCCAGACATATCCCAGACCTAACTTGCGTTGTCCACTAAGATATTGATGGAAACCAGGTTTAATTGACTGTTTCAGTGTGGTCCCACATTACTACGTGATCCAAACCAGAAATAACCCAGGATCCGTTCAACAAGTATGTGAAGAATGCGAAAGTATGAGTCTGATGAGTGAAAATCCCAGGCCTAACCTAGACCTAACATGCGTTATCCTCTAAAATATTGATCGAAACCAGGTTTAATCGACTGTTTCAGTGTGGTACCACATTACTACGTGATCCAAACCAGAAAAAACCCCGGGATCAGTTCAACAAGTATGTGAAGAATGCGAAAGTATGAGTCCGATGAGTGAGAATCCCAGGGCTAACATAGACCTATCATGCGTTATCCTCTAGAATATTGATCGAAACCAGGTTTAATCGTCTGTTTCAGTGTGGTACCACATTACTACGTGATCCAAATCAGAAAAAACCCAGGATCAGTTCGACAAGTATGTGAAAAATACGAAAGTATGAGTCCGATCAGTGAAAATCTCAGGCCTTACCTAGACCTAACTTGCGTTGTCGTCTAAAATATTGATTGAAACCAGGTTTCATTGACTGTTTCAGTGTGGTACCACATTACTACGTGATCCAAACCAGAAAAAACCCAGGATCCGTTCAACAGGTATGTGAAGAATGCGAAAGTATGATTCTGATGAGTGAAAATCCCAGGCCTAACCTAGACCTAACATGCGCTGTACTCTAAAATATTGATGGAAACCAGGTTTCATTGACTGTTTCAGTGTGGTACCACAATACTACGTGATCCAAACCAGAAAAAACCCAGGATCAGTTCGACAAGTATGTGAAGAATGCGAAAGTATGAGTCTGATGAGTGTAATTCCCAGGGCTAACCTAGACCTAACATGCGTTGTCCTCTAAAATATTGATAGAAACCAGGTTTCTTTGACTGTTTCAGTGTGGTACTACATTACTACGTGATGCAATCCAGAAAAAGGCCATGATCTAGCCATCAAGTATGAGAAATATGCGAAACAATGAGCCTGATGAGAGCAAATCCCTGACCTAACCTAGACCTAACATGCGTTATCCTCTAAAATATTGAGCGACACCAGGTTTAATTGACTGTTTCAGCGTGGTACCACATTACTACGTGATACAATCCAGATACAGCCCAGGATCTAGCCATGAAGTATGAGAAATATGCGAAAGAATGAGCCTGATGAGAGCAAATCCCAGACCTAACCTTGACCTAACATGAATTATTCTCTAAAATATTGATCGAAACCAGGTTTAATTGACCGTTTCAGTGTGGTACCACATTACTACGTGATCCAAACCAGAAAAAACCCAGGATCCGTTCAACAAGTATGTGAAAAGTGCGAAAGTATGAGTCCGATCAGTGAAAATCTCAGGCCTTACCTAGACCTAACATGCGATGTCCTCTAAAATATTGATGGAAAAAAGGTTTCATTGTCTGTTTCAGTGTGGTACTACACTACTACGTGATGCAATCCAGAAAAAGCCCAGGATCTAGCCATCAAGTATGAGAAATATGCGAAAGAATGAGCCTGATGAGAGCAAATCCCAGACCTAACCCAGACCTAACTTGCGTTATCCTCTAAAATATTGATCGAATCCAGGTTTAATTGACTGTTTCAGCGTGGTACCACATTACTACGTGATACAATCCAGAAACAGCCCAGCATCTAGCCATGAAGTATGAGAAATATGCGAAAGAATGAGCCTGATGAGAGCAAATACCAGACCTAACCTTGACCTAACATGAATTATTCGCTAAAATATTGATCGAAACCAGGTTTAATTGACTGTTTCAGTGTGGTCCCACATTACTACGTGATCCAAACCAGAAAAAACCCAGGATCCGTTCAACAAGAATGTGAAGAATGCGAAAGTATGAGTCTGATGAGGTCAAAACCCAGACATATCCCAGACCTAACTTGCGTTGTCCTCTAAGATATTGATGGAAACCAGGTTTAATTGACTGTTTCAGTGTTGTACTTCATTACTACGTGATGCAATCCAGAAATAGCCCAGGATCTAGCCATGAAGTATGAGAAATATGCGAAAGTATGAGCCTGATCAGGGCAAATCCTAGACCTATCCCAGACCTAACTTGCGTTATCCTCCAAAATATTGATCGAAACCAGGTTTAATTGACTGTTTCAGTGTGGTCCCACATTACTACGTGATCCAAACCTGAAAAAACCCAGGATCCGTTCAACAAGAATGTGAAGAATGCGAAAGTATGAGTCTGATGAGGTCAAATCTTAGACCCAACCCAGACCTAAGATGCGTTAACCTCTAAAATATTTATCCAGACCAGGTTTAATTGAATGTTTCAGTGTGGTACCACGTTACTACGTGATCCAAACTAGAAAAAACCCAGGATCCGTTCAACAAGTATGTGAAGAATGCGATAGTATGAGTCTGATGAGTGAAAATCCCAGGCCTAACCTAGACCTAACATGCGTTATCCTCTAAAATATTGATCGAAACCTGGTTTAATCGACTGTTTCAGTGTGGTACCACATTACTACGTGATCCAAACCAGAAAAAACCCAGGATCCGTTCAACAAGTATGTGAAGAATGCGAAAGTATGAGTCTGATGAGTGAAAATCCCAGGCCTAACCTAGACCTAACATGCGTTATCCTCTAAAATATTGATCCAAACCAGGTTTAATGGACTGTTTCAGTGTGGTACTACACTACTACGTGATGCAATCCAGAAAAAGTCCAGGATCTAGCCATCAAGTATGAGAAATATGCGAAAGAATGAGCCTGATGAGAGCAAATCCCAGACCTAACCTAGACCTAGCTTGCGTTGTCCTCTAAGATATTGATCGAAACCAGGTTTAATCGACTGTTTTAGTCTGGCACCACATTACTACGTGATCCAAACCAGAAAAAACCCAGGATCCGTTCAACAAGAATGTGAAGAATGCGAAAGTATGAGTCTGATGAGGTCAAAACCCAGACATATCCCAGACCTAACTTGCGTTGTCCTCTAAGATATTGATGGAAACCAGGTTTAATTGACTGTTTCAGTGTGGTCCCACATTACTACGTGATCCAAACCAGAAAAAACCCAGGATCCGTTCAACAAGAATGTGAAGAATGCGAAAGTATGAGTCTGATGAGGTCAAAACCCAGACATATCCCAGACCTAACTTGCGTTGTCCTCTATGATATTGATCGAATCCAGGTTTAATTGACTGTTTCAGCGTGGTACCACATTACTACGTGATACAATCCAGAAACAGCCCAGCATCTAGCCATGAAGTATGAGAAATATGCGAAAGAATGAGCCTGATGAGAGCAAATACCAGACCTAACCTTGACCTAACTTGCGTTGTCCTCTAAGATATTGATCGAAACCAGGTTTAATCGACTGTTTTAGTCTGGCACCACATTACTACGTGATCCAAACCAGAAAAAACCCAGGATCCGTTCAACAAGTATGTAAAGACTGCGAAAGTATGAGTCTGATGAGTGAAAATCCCAGACCTAACCTAGACCTAACATGAATTATTCTCTAAAATATTGATCGAAACCAGGTTTAATTGACTGTTTCAGTGTGGTCCCACATTACTACGTGATCCAAACCAGAAATAACCCACGATCCGTTCAACAAGTATGTAAAGACTGCGAAAGTATGAGCCTGATGAGAGCAAATCCCAGACCTAACCTAGACCTAACATGCGTTATCCTCTAAAATATTGAGCGAAACCAGGTTTAATGGACTGTTTCAGTGTGGTAGCACACTACTTCGTGATCCAACCCAGAAGAAACCCAGGCTCTAGCCATCAAGTATGAGTAATATGCGAAAGAATGAGCCTGATGAGAGTAAATCCCAGACCTAACCTAGACCTAACATGCGTTATCCTCTAAAATATTGATCGAAACCAGGTTTAATTGACTGTTTCAGTGTGGTCCCACATTGCTACGTGATACAATCCAGAAACAGCCCAGGATCTAGCCATGAAGTATGAGAAATATGCGAAAGTATGAGCCTGATGAGGGCAAATCCTAGACCTAACCCAGACCTAACATGCGTTATCCTCTAAAATATTTATCAAGATCAGGTTTAATTGACCGTTTCGGTGTGGTACCACATTACTACGTGATCCAAACCAGAAAAAACCCAGGATCTAGCCATCAAGTATGAGTAATATGCGAAAGAATGAGCCTGATGAGAGTAAATCCCAGACCTAACCTAGACCTAACATGCGTTATCCTCTAAAATATTGATCGAAACCAGGTTTAATTGACTGTTTCAGTGTGGTCCCACATTACTACGTGATCCAAACCAGAAAAAACCCAGGATCCGTTCAACAAGTATGTGAAGAATGCGAAAGTATCAGTCTGATGAGGTCAAATCCCAGACCTGTCCCAGACCTAACTTGCGTTATCCTCTAAAATATTGATCGAAACCAGGTTCAATTGACCGTTTCAGTGTGGTACCACATTACTACGTGATCCAAACCAGAAAAAACCCAGGATCCGTTCAACAAGTATGTGAGGAATGCGAAAGTATGAGTCTGATCAGTGAAAATCTCAGGTCTTACCTAGACCTAACTTGCGTTGTCCTCTAAAATATTGATGGAAACCAGGTTTCATTGACTGTTTCAGTGTGGTACTACATTACTATGTGATCCAAACCAGAAAATAACCCAGGATCTGTTCAAGGAGTATGTGAAGTGTGCGAAAGTATGAGTCTGATGAGGTCAAATCCCAGACTTATCCCAGACCTAACTTGCGTTATCCTCAAAAATATTGATCGAAACCAGGTTTAATCGACTGTTTCAGTGTGGTACCACATTACTACGTGATCCAAACCAGAAAAAACCCAGGATCCGTTCAACAAGTATGAGAAGAATGCGAAAGTATGAGTCTGATGAGTGAGAATCCCAGGGCTAACATAGACCTAACATGCGTTATCCTCTAAAATATTGATCGAAACCAGGTTTAATCGACTGTTTCAGTGTGGTACCACATTACTACGTGATCCAAACCAGTAAAAACCCAGGATCAGTTCGACAAGTATGCGAAAAATACGAAAGTATGAGTCCGATCAGTGAAAATCTCAGGCCTTACCTAGACCTAACTTGCGTTGTCGTCTAAAATATTGATTGAAACCAGGTTTCATTGACTGTTTCAGTGTGGTACCACATTACTACGTGATTCAAACCAGAAAAAACCCAGGATCCGTTCAACAAGTATGTGAAGAATGCGAAAGTATGAGTCTGATGAGTGAAAATCCCAGGCCTAACCTAGACCTAACATGCGCTGTACTCTAAAATATTGATGGAAACCAGGTTTCATTGACTGTTTCAGTGTGGTACCACAATACTACGTGATACAATCCAGAAACAGCCCAGCATCTAGCCATGAAGTATGAGAAATATGCGAAAGAATGAGCCTCATGAGAGCAAATTCCAGACCTAACCTTGACCTAACATGAATTATTCGCTAAAATATTGATCGAAACCAGGTTTAATTGACTGTTTCAGTGTGGTCCCACATTACTACGTGATCCAAACCAGAAAAAACCCAGGATCCGTTCAACAAGAATGTGAAGAATGCGAAAGTATGAGTCTGATGAGGTCAAAACCCAGACATATCCCAGACCTAACTTGCGTTGTCCTCTAAGATATTGATGGAAACCAGGTTTAATTGACTGTTTCAGTGTTGTACTTCATTACTACGTGATGCAATCCAGAAATAGCCCAGGATCTAGCCATGAAGTATGAGAAATATGCGAAAGTATGAGCCTGATGAGGGCAAATCCTAGACCTATCCCAGACCTAACTTGCGTTATCCTCCAAAATATTGATCGAAACCAGGTTTAATTGACTGTTTCAGTGTGGTACCACATTACTACCTGATCCAATCCAGAAATAGCCCAGGATCTAGCCATCAAGTATGAGAAATATGCGAAACAATGAGCCTGATGAGAGCAAATCCCTGACCTAACCTAGACCTAACATGCGTTATCCTCTAAAATATTGAGCGAAACCAGGATTAATGGACTGTTTCAGTGTGGTACCACACTACTTCGTGATCCAAACCAGAAAAAACCCAGGATCTGTTCAACAAGTGTGTGAAAAACGCGAAACTGTGAGCCTGATGAGGGCAAATCTTAGACCTAACCCAGACCTAAGATGCGTTACCCTCTAAAATATTTATCCAGACCAGGTTTCATTGAATGTTTCAGTGTGGTACCACTTTACTACGTGATCCAATCCAGAAATAGCCCAGGATCTAGCCATGAAGTATGAGAAATATGCGAAAGTAAGAGCCTGATGAGGGCAAATCCTAGACCTATCCCAGACCTAACTTGCGTTAACCTCTAAAATATTGATCGAATCCAGGTTTAATTGACTGTTTCAGCGTGGTACCACATTACTACGTGATACAATCCAGAAACAGCCCAGCATCTAGCCATGAAGTATGAGAAATATGCGAAAGAATGAGCCTGATGAGAGCAAATACCAGACCTAACCTTGACCTAACTTGCGTTGTCCTCTAAGATATTGATCGAAACCAGGTTTCATCGACTGTTTTAGTCTGGCACCACATTACTACGTGATCCAAACCAGAAAAAACCCAGGATCCGTTCAACAAGTATGTAAAGACTGCGAAAGTATGAGTTTGATGAGTGAAAATCCCAGACCTAACCTAGACCTAACATGAATTATTCTCTTAAATATTGATCGAAACCAGGTTTAATTGACTGTTTCAGTGTGGTCCCACATTACTACGTGATCCAAACCAGAAATAACCCACGATCCGTTCAACAAGTATGTAAAGACTGCGAAAGTATGAGCCTGATGAGAGCAAATCCCAGACCTAACCTAGACCTAACATGCGTTATCCTCTAAAATATTGAGCGAAACCAGGTTTAATGGACTGTTTCAGTGTGGTAGCACACTACTTCGTGATCCAAACCAGAAGAAACCCAGGATCTAGCCATCAAGTATGAGTAATATGCGAAAGAATGAGCCTGATGAGAGTAAATCCCAGACCTAACCTAGACCTAACATGCGTTATCCTCTAAAATATTGATCGAAACCAGGTTTAATTGACTGTTTCAGTGTGGTCCCACATTACTACGTGATACAATCCAGAAACAGCCCAGGATCTAGCCATGAAGTATGAGAAATATGCGAAAGTATGAGCCTGATGAGGGCAAATCCTAGACCTAACCCAGACCTAACATGCGTTATCCTCTAAAATATTTATCAAGATCAGGTTTAATTGACCGTTTCGGTGTGGTACCACATTACTACGTGATCCAAACTAGAAAAAACCCAGGATCTAGACATCAAGTATGAGAAATATGCGAAAGTATGAGCCTGATGAGGGCAAATCCTAGACCTATCCCAGACCTAACTTGCGTTATCCTCCAAAATATTGATCGAAACCAGGTTTAATTGACTGTTTCAGTGTGGTCCCACATTACTACGTGATCCAAACCTGAAAAAACCCAGGATCCGTTCAACAAGAATGTGAAGAATGCGAAAGTATGAGTCTGATGAGGTCAAATCTTAGACCCAACCCAGACCTAAGATGCGTTAACCTCTAAAATATTTATCCAGACCAGGTTTAATTGAATGTTTCAGTGTGGTACCACGTTACTACGTGATCCAAACTAGAAAAAACCCAGGATCCGTTCAACAAGTATGTGAAGAATGCGATAGTATGAGTCTGATGAGTGAAAATCCCAGGCCTAACCTAGACCTAACATGCGTTATCCTCTAAAATATTGATCGAAACCTGGTTTAATCGACTGTTTCAGTGTGGTACCACATTACTACGTGATCCAAACCAGAAAAAACCCAGGATCCGTTCAACAAGTATGTGAAGAATGCGAAAGTATGAGTCTGATGAGTGAAAATCCCAGGCCTAACCTAGACCTAACATGCGTTATCCTCTAAAATATTGATCCAAACCAGGTTTAATGGACTGTTTCAGTGTGGTACTACACTACTACGTGTTGCAATCCAGAAAAAGTCCAGGATCTAGCCATCAAGTATGAGAAATATGCGAAAGTATGAGCCTGATGAGAGCAAATCCCAGACCTAACCTAGACCTAACTTGCGTTGTCCTCTAAGATATTGATCGAAACCAGGTTTAATCGACTGTTTTAGTCTGGCACCACATTACTACGTTATCCAAACCAGAAAAAACCCAGGATCCGTTCAACAAGTATGTGAAGAATGCGAAAGTATCAGTCTGATGAGGTCAAATCCCAGATCTGTCCCAGACCTAACTTGCGTTATCCTCTAAAATATTGATCGAAACCAGGTTCAATTGACCGTTTCAGTGTGGTACCACATTACTACGTGATCCAAACCAGAAAAAACCCAGGATCCGTTCAACAAGTATGTGAGGAATGCGAAAGTATGAGTCTGATCAGTGAAAATCTCAGGTCTTACCTAGACCTAACTTGCGTTGTCCTCTAAAATATTGATGGAAACCAGGTTTCATTGACTGTTTCAGTGTGGTACTACATTACTATGTGATCCAAACCAGAAAATAACCCAGGATCTGTTCAAGGAGTATGTGAAGTGTGCGAAAGTATGAGTCTGATGAGGTCAAATCCCAGACTTATCCCAGACCTAACTTGCGTTATCCTCAAAAATATTGATCGAAACCAGGTTTAATCGACTGTTTCAGTGTGGTACCACATTACTACGTGATCCAAACCAGAAAAAACCCAGGATCCGTTCAACAAGTATGAGAAGAATGCGAAAGTATGAGTCTGATGAGTGAGAATCCCAGGGCTAACATAGACCTAACATGCGTTATCCTCTAAAATATTGATCGAAACCAGGTTTAATCGACTGTTTCAGTGTGGTACCACATTACTACGTGATCCAAACCAGAAAAAACCCAGGATCAGTTCGACAAGTATGTGAAAAATACGAAAGTATGAGTCCGATCAGTGAAAATCTCAGGCCTTACCTAGACCTAACTTGCGTTGTCGTCTAAAATATTGATTGAAACCAGGTTTCATTGACTGTTTCAGTGTGGTACCACATTACTACGTGATTCAAACCAGAAAAAACCCAGGATCCGTTCAACAAGTATGTGAAGAATGCGAAAGTATGAGTCTGATGAGTGAAAATCCCAGGCCTAACCTAGACCTAACATGCGCTGTACTCTAAAATATTGATGGAAACCAGGTTTCATTGACTGTTTCAGTGTGGTACCACAATACTACGTGATACAATCCAGAAACAGCCCAGTATCTAGCCATGAAGTATGAGAAATATGCGAATGTATGAGCCTGATGAGAGCAAATACCAGACCTAACCTTGACCTAACATGAATTATTCGCTAAAATATTGATCGAAACCAGGTTTAATTGACTGTTTCAGTGTGGTCCCACATTACTACGTGATCCAAACCAGAAAAAACCCAGGATCCGTTCAACAAGAATGTGAAGAATGCGAAAGTATGAGTCTGATGAGGTCAAAACCCAGACATATCCCAGACCTAACTTGCGTTGTCCTCTAAGATATTGATGGAAACCAGGTTTAATTGACTGTTTCAGTGTTGTACTTCATTACTACGTGATGCAATCCAGAAATAGCCCAGGATCTAGCCATGAAGTATGAGAAATATGCGAAAGTATGAGCCTGATGAGGGCAAATCCTAGACCTATCCCAGACCTAACTTGCGTTATCCTCCAAAATATTGATCGAAACCAGGTTTAATTGACTGTTTCAGTGTGGTCCCACATTACTACGTGATCCAAACCTGAAAAAACCCAGGATCCGTTCAACAAGAATGTGAAGAATGCGAAAGTATGAGTCTGATGAGGTCAAATCTTAGACCTAACCCAGACCTAAGATGCGTTAACCTCTAAAATATTTATCCAGACCAGGTTTAATTGACTGTTTCAGTGTGGTCCCACATTACTACGTGATCCAAACCAGAAATAACCCAGGATCCGTTCAACAAGTATGTGAAGAATGCGAAAGTATGAGTCTGATGAGTGAAAATCCCAGGCCTAACCTAGACCTAACATGCGTTATCCTCTAAAATATTGATCGAAACCAGGTTTAATCGACTGTTTCAGTGTGGTACCACATTACTACGTGATCCAAACCAGAAAAAACCCCGGGATCAGTTCAACAAGTATGTGAAGAATGCGAAAGTATGAGTCCGATGAGTGAGAATCCCAGGGCTAACATAGACCTAACATGCGTTATCCTCTAGAATATTGATCGAAACCATGTTTAATCGACTGTTTCAGTGTGGTACCACATTACTACGTGATCCAAACCAGAAAAAACCCAGGATCAGTTCGACAAGTACGTGAAAAATCCGAAAGTATGAGTCCGATCAGTGAAAATCTCAGGCCTTACCTAGACCTAACTTGCGTTGTCGTTTAAAATATTGATTGAAACCAGGTTTCATTGACTGTTTCAGTGTGGTACCACATTACTACGTGATCCAAACCAGAAAAAACCCAGGATCCGTTCAACAAGTATGTGAAGAATGCGAAAGTATGAGTCTGATGAGTAAAAATCCCAGGCCTAACCTAGACCTAACATGCGCTGTACTCTAAAATATTGATGGAAACCAGGTTTCATTGACTGTTTCAGTGTGGTACCACAATACTACGTGATCCAAACCAGAAAAAACCCAGGATCAGTTCGACAAGTATGTGAAGAATGCGAAAGTATGAGTCTGATGAGTGTAATTCCCAGGGCTAACCTAGACCTAACATGCGTTGTCCTCTAAAATATTGATAGAAACCAGGTTTCTTTGACTGTTTCAGTGTGGTACTACATTACTACGTGATGCAATCCAGAAAAAGGCCATGATCTAGCCATCAAGTTTGAGAAATATGCGAAACAATGAGCCTGATGAGAGCAAATCCCTGACCTAACCTAGACCTAACATGCGTTATCCTCTAAAATATTGAGCGACACCAGGTTTAATTGACTGTTTCAGCGTGGTACCACATTACTACGTGATACAATCCAGATACAGCCCAGGATCTAGCCATGAAGTATGAGAAATATGCGAAAGAATGAGCCTGATGAGAGCAAATCCCAGACCTAACCTTGACCTAACATGAATTATTCTCTAAAATATTGATCGAAACCAGGTTTAATTGACCGTTTCAGTGTGGTACCACATTACTACGTGATCCAAACCAGAAAAAACCCAGGATCCGTTCAACAAGTATGTGAAAAGTGCGAAAGTATGAGTCCGATCAGTGAAAATCTCAGGCCTTACCTAGACCTAACATGCGATGTCCTCTAAAATATTGATGGAAACCAGGTTTCATTGTCTGTTTCAGTGTGGTACTACACTACTACGTGATGCAATCCAGAAAAAGCCCAGGATCTAGCCATCAAGTATGAGAAATATGCGAAAGAATGAGCCTGATGAGAGCAAATCCCAGACCTAACCCAGACCTAACTTGCGTTATCCTCTAAAATATTGATCGAATCCAGGTTTAATTGACTGTTTCAGCGTGGTACCACATTACTACGTGATACAATCCAGAAACAGCCCAGCATCTAGCCATGAAGTATGAGAAATATGCGAAAGAATGAGCCTGATGAGAGCAAATACCAGACCTAACCTTGACCTAACTTGCGTTGTCCTCTAAGATATTGATCGAAACCAGGTTTAATCGACTGTTTTAGTCTGGCACCACATTACTACGTGATCCAAACCTGAAAAACCCCAGGATCCGTTCAACAAGTATGTAAAGACTGCGAAAGTATGAGTCTGATGAGTGAAAATCCCAGACCTAACCTAGACCTAACATGAATTATTCTCTAAAATATTGATCGAAACCAGGTTTAATTGACTGTTTCAGTGTGGTCCCACATTACTACGTGATCCAAACCAGAAATAACCCACGATCCGTTCAACAAGTATGTAAAGACTGCGAAAGTATGAGCCTGATGAGAGCAAATCCCAGACCTAACCTAGACGTAACATGCGTTATCCTCTAAAATATTGAGCGAAGCCAGGTTTAATGGACTGTTTCAGTGTGGTAGCACACTACTTCGTGATCCAAACCAGAAGAAACCCAGGATCTAGCCATCAAGTATGAGTAATATGCGAAAGAATGAGCCTGATGAGAGTAAATCCCAGACCTAACCTAGACCTAACATGCGTTATCCTCTAAAATATTGATCGAAACCAGGTTCAATTGACCGTTTCGGTGTGGTACCACATTACTACGTGATCCAAACCAGAAAAAACCCAGGATCTAGCCATCAAGTATGAGTAATATGCGAAAGAATGAGCCTGATGAGAGTAAATCCCAGACCTAACCTAGACCTAACATGCGTTATCCTCTAAAATATTGATCGAAACCAGGTTTAATTGACTGTTTCAGTGTGGTACCACATTACTACGTGATCCAATCCAGAAATAGCCCAGGATCTAGCCATCAAGTATGAGAAATATGCGAAAGAATGAGCATGATGAGAGCAAATCCCAGACCTAACCTAGACCTAACATGCGTTATCCTCTAAAATATTGAGCGAAACCAGGTTTAATGGACTGTTTCAGTGTGGTACCACACTACTTCGTGACCCAAACCAGAAAAAACCCAGGATCTGTTCAACAAGTATGTGAAAAACGCGAAACTGTGAGCCTGATGAGGGCAAATCTTAGACCTAACCCAGACCTAAGATGCGTTACCCTCTAAAATATTTATCCAGACCAGGTTTCATTGAATGTTTCAGTGTGGTACCACTTTACTACGTGATCCAATCCAGAAATAGCCCAGGATCTAGCCATGAAGTATGAGAAATATGCGAAAGTAAGAGCCTGATGAGGGCAAATCCTAGACCTATCCCAGACCTAACTTGCGTTATCCTCTAAAATATCGATCGAATCCAGGTTTAATTGACTGTTTCAGCGTGGTACCACATTACTACGTGATACAATCCAGAAACAGCCCAGCATCTAGCCATGAAGTATGAGAAATATGCGAAAGAATGAGCCTGATGAGAGCAAATACCAGACCTAACCTTGTCCTAACATGAATTATTCTCTAAAATATTGATCGAAACCAGGTTTAATTGACTGTTTCAGTGTGGTCCCACATTACTACGTGATCCAAACCAGAAAAAACCCAGGATCCGTTCAACAAGTATGTGAAGAATGCGAAAGTATGAGTCTGATGAGTGAAAATCCCAGGCCTAACCTAGACCTAACATGCGTTATCCTCTAAAATATTGATCCAAACCAGGTTTAATGGACTGTTTCCGCGTGGTACCACACTGCTACGTGATCCAAACCAGAAAAAACCCAGGATCTGTTCAACAAGTATGTGAAAAACGCGAAAGTATGAGCCTGATGAGGGAAAATCCCAGACATATCCCAGACCTAACTTGCGTTGTCCTCTAAGATATTGATCGAAACCAGGTTTAATCGACTGTTTTAGTCTGGCACCACACTATTACGTGATCCAATCCAGAAATAACCCAGGGTCCGTTCAACAAGTATGTGAAGAATGCGAAAGTATGAGTCTGATGAGTGAAAATCCCAGACCTAACCTAGACCTAACATGCGTTATCCTCTAAAATATTGATCCAAACCAGGTACAATGGACTGTTTCAGTGTGGTACCACAATACTACGTGATCCAAACCTGAAAAAACCAAGGATCTGTTCAACAAGTTTCTGAAAAACGCGACAGTATAAGCCTGATGAGGGCAAATCCAAGACCTATCCCAGACCTAACTTGCGTTGTCCTCTAAGATATTGATGGAAACCAGGTTTAATTGACTATTTCAGTGTTGTACTTCATTACTACGTGATGCAATCCACAAAAAGCCCAGGATCTAGCCATGAAGTATGAGAAATATGCGAAAGTATGAGCCTGTTGAGGGCAAATCCTAGACTTAACCCAGACCTAACATGCGTTAGCCTCTAGAATATTTATCAAGACCAGGTTTAATTGAATGTTTCAGTGTGGTACCACATTACTACGTGATGCAATCTAGAAAAAGCCCAGGATCTAGCCATCAAGTTTGAGAAATATGCGAAAGAATGAGCCTGATGAGGGCAAATCCTAGGCCTAACCCAGACCTAACATGCGTTATCCTCTAAAATATTGATCGCAACCAGGTTTAATGGACTGTTTCAGTGTGGTACCACACTACTACGTGATCCAAACCAGAAAAAACCCAGGATCCGTTCAACAAGTATGTTAAAACTGCGACAGTATGACCCTGATGAGGGCAAATCCCAGGCCTAACCTAGACCTAACATGCGTTGTCCTCTAAAATATTGATGGAAACCAGGTTTCATTGACTGTTTCAGTGTGGTACCACACTACTTCGTGATCCAAACCAGAAAAAACCTAGGATCTGAACAACAAGGATGTGAAAAACGCGAAACTGTGAGCCTGATGAGGGCAAATCTTAGACCTAACACAGACATAAGATGCGTTACCCTCTAAAATATTTATCCAGACCAGGTTTCATTGAATGTTTCAGTGTGGTACCACTTTACTACGTGATCCAATCCAGAAAATAACCCAGGATCTGTTCAAGGAGTATGTGAAGTGTTGCGAAAGTATGAGTCTGATGAGGTCAAATCCCAGACCTATCCCAGACCTAACTTGCGTTATCCTCTAAAATATTGATCGAAACCAGGTTTAATCGACTGTTTCAGTGTGGTACCACATTACTACGTGATCCAAACCAGAAAAAACCCAGGACCTAGCCATCAAGTATGAGAAATATGCGAAAGAATGAGCCTGATGAGAGCAAATCCCAGACCTAACCCAGACCTAACATGCGTTATCCTCTAAAATATTGAGCGAAACCAGGTTTAATGGACTGTTTCAGTGTGGTACCACACTACTTCGTGATCCAAACCAGAAAAAACCCAGGATCTGTTCAACAAGTAAGTGAAGAATGCGAAGGTATGAGTCTGATGAGTGAAAATCCCAGGCCTAACCTAGACCTAACATGCGTTATCCTCTAAAATATTGAGCGAAACCAGGTTTAATGGACTGTTTCAGCGTGGTACCACACTACTACGTGATCCAATCCAGAAAAAACCCAGGATCTGTTCAACAAGTATGTGAAAAACCCGAAAGTATGAGCCTGATGAGGGCAAATCCTAGACCTATCCCAGACCTAACTTGCGTTATCCTCTGAAATATTTATCAAGACCAGGTTTAATTGAATGTTTCACTGTGGTACCACATTACTACGTGATCCAAACTAGAAAAAACCCAGGATCCGTTCAACAAGTATGTGAGGAATGCGAAAGTATGAGTCTGATCAGTGAAAATCTCAGGCCTTACCTAGACCTAACTTGCGTTGTCCTCTAAAATATTGATGGAAACCAGGTTTCATTGACTGTTTCAGTGTGGTACTACATTACTATGTGATCCAAACCAGAAAATAACCCAGGATCTGTTCAAGGAGTATGTGAAGTGTGCGAAAGTATGAGTCTGATGAGGTCAAATCCCAGACTTATCCCAGACCTAACTTGCGTTATCCTCAAAAATATTGATCGAAACCAGGTTTAATCGACTGTTTCAGTGTGGTACCACATTACTACGTGATCCAAACCAGAAAAAACCCAGGACCTAGCCATCAAGTATGAGAAATATGCGAAAGAATGAGCCTGATGAGAGCAAATCCCAGACCTAACCTAGACCTAACATGCGTTATCCTCTAAAATATTGATCGAAACCAGGTTTAATCGACTGTTTCAGTGTGGTACCACATTACTACGTGGTCCAAACCAGAAAAAACCCCGGGATCAGTTCAACAAGTATGAGAAATATGCGAAAGAATGAGCCTGATGAGAGCAAATCCCAGACCTAACCTAGACCTAACATGCGTTATCCTCTAAAATATTGATCGAAACCAGGTTTAATCGACTGTTTCAGTGTGGTACCACATTACTACGTGGTCCAAACCAGAAAAAACCCCGGGATCAGTTCAACAAGTATGTGAAGAATGCGAAAGTATGAGTCCGATGAGTGAGAATCCCAGGGCTAACATAGACCTAACATGCGTTATCCTCTAGAATATTGAGCGAACCAGGTTTAATTGACTGTTTCAGCGTGGTACCACATTACTACGTGATACAATCCAGAAACAGTCCAGGATCTAGCCATGAAGTATGAGAAATATGCGAAAGAATGAGCCTGATGAGAGCAAATCCCAGACCTAACCTTGACCTAACATGAATTATTCTCTAAAATATTGATCGAAACCAGGTTTAATTGACCGTTTCAGTGTGGTACCACATTACTACGTGATCCAAACCAGAAAAAACCCAGGATCCGTCCAACAAGTATGTGAAAAGTGCGAAAGTATGAGTCCGATCAGTGAAAATCTCAGGCCTTACCTAGACCTAACATGCGATGTCCTCTAAAATATTGATGGAAACCAGGTTTCATTGTCTGTTTCAGTGTGGTACTACACTACTACGTGATGCAATCCAGAAAAAGCCCAGGATCTAGCCATCAAGTATGAGAAATATGCGAAAGAATGAGCCTGATGAGAGCAAATCCCAGACCTAACCCAGACCTAACTTGCGTTATCCTCTAAAATATTGATCGAATCCAGGTTTAATTGACTGTTTCAGCGTGGTACCACATTACTACGTGATCCAATCCAGAAATAGCCCAGGATCTAGCCATGAAGTATGAGAAATATGAGAAAGCAAGAGCCTGATGAGGGCAAATCCTAGACCTATCCCAGACCTAACTTGCGTTATCCTCCAAAATATTGATCGAAACCAAGTTTAATTGACTGTTTCAGCGTGGTACCACATTACTACGTGATACAATCCAGAAACAGCCCAGGATCTAGCCATGAAGTATGAGAAATATGCGAAAGTATGAGCCTGATGAGGGCAAATCCCAGACCTAACCTAGACCTAACATGCGTTATCCTCTAAAATATTGAGCGAAACCAGGTTTAATGGACTGTTTCAGTGTGGTACCACACTACTTCGTGATCCAAACCACAAAAAACCCAGGATCTGTTCAACAAGTATGTGAAAATCGCGAAACTGTGAGCCTGATGGGGGCAAATCTTAGACCTAACCCAGACCTAAGATGCGTTACCCTCTAAAATATTTATCCAGACCAGGTTTCATTGAATGTTTCAGTGTGGTACCACTTTACTACGTGATACAATCCAGAAACAGCCCAGGATCTAGCCATGAAGTATGAGAAATATGCGAAAGTAAGAGCCTGATGAGGGCAAATCCTAGACCTATCCCAGACCTAACTTGCGTTATCCTCCAAAATATTGATCGAAACCAAGTTTAATTGACTGTTTCAGCGTGGTACCACATTACTACGTGATACAATCCAGAAACAGCCCAGGATCTAGCCATGAAGTATGAGAAATATGCGAAAGTAAGAGCCTGATGAGGGCAAATCCTAGACCTATCCCAGACCTAACTTGCGTTATCCTCTAAAATATCGATCGAATCCAGGTTTAATTGACTGTTTCAGCGTGGTACCACATTACTACGTGATACAATCCGGAAACAGCCCAGCATCTAGCCATGAAGTATGAGAAATATGCGAAAGAATGAGCCTGATGAGAGCAAATACCAGACCTAACCTTGACCTAACATGAATTATTCTCTAAAATATTGATCGAAACCAGGTTTAATTGACTGTTTCAGTGTGGTCCCACATTACTACGTGATCCAAACCAGAAAAAACCCAGGATCCGTTCAACAAGCATGTGATGAATGCGAAAGTATGAGTCTGATGAGTGAAAATGCCAGGCCTAACCTAGACCTAACATGCGTTATCCTCTAAAATATTGATCCAAACCAGGTTTAATGGACTGTTTCAGTGTGGTACTACACTACTACGTGATGCAATCCAGAAAAAGCCCAGGATCTAGCCATCAAGTATGAGAAATATGCGAATGAATGAGCCTGATGAGAGCAAATCCCAGACCTAACCTAGACCTAACATGCGTTATCCTCTAAAATATTGAGCGAAACCAGGTTTAATGGACTGTTTCAGTGTGGTACCACACTACTTCGTGATCCCAACCAGAAAAAACCCAGGATCTGTTCAAGAAGTATGTGAAAAACGCTAAACTGTGAGCCTGATGACGGCAAATCTTAGACCTAACCCAGCCCTAAGATGCGTTATCCTATAAAATATTTATCCAGACCAGGTTTCATTGAATGTTTCAGAGTGGTACCACTTTACTACGTGATCCAATCCAGATATAGCCCAGGATCTAGCCATGAAGTATGAGAAATATGCGAAAGTAAGAGCCTGATGAGGGCAAATCCTAGACCTAACCCAGACCTAACATGCGTTATCCTCTAAAATATTTATCAAGACCAGGTTTAATTGATTGTTTCAGTGTGGTCCCACATTACTACGTGATCCAAACCAGAAAAAACCCAGGATCTGCTCAACATGTATGAGAAATATGCGAAAGAATGAGCCTGATGACAGCAAATCCCAGACCTAACCTAGACCTAACATGAATTATTCTCTAAAATATTGATCGAAACCAGGTTTAATTGACTGTTTCAGTGTGGTCCCACATTACTACATGATCCAAACCAGAAATAACCCAGGATCCGTTCAACAAGTAAGTGAAGAATGCGAAGGTATGAGTCTGATGAGTGAAAATCCCAGGCCTAACCTAGACCTAACATGCGTTATCCTCTAAAATATTGAGCGAAACCAGGTTTAATGGACTGTTTCAGCGTGGTACCACACTACTACGTGATCCAATCCAGAAAAAACCCAGGATCTGTTCAACAAGTATGTGAAAAACCCGAAAGTATGAGCCTGATGACGGCAAATCCTAGACCTATCCCAGACCTAACTTGCGTTATCCTCTGAAATATTTATCAAGACCAGGTTTAATTGAATGTTTCACTGTGGTACCACATTACTACGTGATCCAAACTAGAAAAAACCCAGGATCCGTTCAACAAGTATGTGAGGAATGCGAAAGTATGAGTCTGATGAGTGAAAATCCCAGGCCTAACCTAGACCTAACATGCGTTATCCTCTAAAATATTGATCCAAACCAGGTTTAATGGACTGTTTCAGTGTGGTACTACACTACTACGTGATGCAATCCAGAAAAAGCCCAGGATCTAGCCATCAAGTATGAGAAATATGCGAATGAATGAGCCTGATGAGAGCAAATCCCAGACCTAACCTAGTCCTAACATGCGTTATCCTCTAAAATATTGAGCGAAACCAGGTTTAATGGACTGTTTCAGTGTGGTACCACACTGCTACGTGATCCAAACCAGAAAAAACCCAGGATCTGTTCAACAAGTATGTGAAAAACGCGAAAGTATGAGCCTGATGAGGGAAAATCCCAGACATATCCCAGACCTAACTTGCGTTGTCCTCTAAGATATTGATCGAAACCAGGTTTAATCGACTGTTTTAGTCTGGCACCACACTATTACGTGATCCAATCCAGAAATAACCCAGGGTCCGTTCAACAAGTATGTGAAGAATGCGAAAGTATGAGTCTGATGAGTGAAAATCCCAGACCTAACCTAGACCTAACATGCGTTATCCTCTAAAATATTGATCCAAACCAGGTACAATGGACTGTTTCAGTGTGGTACCACAATACTACGTGATCCAAACCTGAAAAAACCAAGGATCTGTTCAACAAGTTTCTGAAAAACGCGACAGTATAAGCCTGATGAGGGCAAATCCAAGACCTATCCCAGACCTAACATGCGTTATCCTCTAAAATATTGATCGAAACCAGGTTTAATTGACTGTTTCAGTGTGGTACCACATTACTACGTGATCCAAACCAGAAAAAACCCAGGATCTAGCCATCAAGTATGAGTAATATGCGAAAGAATGAGCCTGATGAGGGCAAATCCCAGACCTAACCTAGACCTAACATGCGTTATCCTCTAAAATATTGATCCAAACCAGGTTTAATGGACTGTTTCAGTGTGGTACTACACTACTACGTGACGCAATCCAGAAAAAGCCCAGGATCTAGCCATCAAGTATGAGAAATATGCGAAAGAATGAGCATGATGAGAGCAAATCCCAGACCTAACCTAGACCTAACATGCGTTATCCTCTAAAATATTGAGCGAAACCAGGTTTAATGGACTGTTTCAGTGTGGTACCACACTACTTCGTGACCCAAACCAGAAAAAACCCAGGATCTGTTCAACAAGTATGTGAAAAACGCGAAACTGTGAGCCTGATGAGGGCAAATCTTAGACCTAACCCAGACCTAAGATGCGTTACCCTCTAAAATATTTATCCAGACCAGGTTTCATTGAATGTTTCAGTGTGGTACCACTTTACTACGTGATCCAATCCAGAAATAGCCCAGGATCTAGCCATGAAGTATGAGAAATATGCGAAAGTAAGAGCCTGATGAGGGCAAATCCTAGACCTATCCCAGACCTAACTTGCGTTATCCTCTAAAATATCGATCGAATCCAGGTTTACTTGACTGTTTCAGCGTGGTACCACATTACTACGTGATACAATCCAGAAACAGCCCAGCATCTAGCCATGAAGTATGAGAAATATGCGAAAGAATGAGCCTGATGAGAGCAAATACCAGACCTAACCTTGACCTAACATGAATTATTCTCTAAAATATTGATCGAAACCAGGTTTAATTGACTGTTTCAGTGTGGTCCCACATTACTACGTGATCCAAACCAGAAAAAACCCAGGATCCGTTCAACAAGTATGTGAAGAATGCGAAAGTATGAGTCTGATGAGTGAAAATCCCAGGCCTAACCTAGACCTAACATGCGTTATCCTCTAAAATATTGATCCAAACCAGGTTTAATGGACTGTTTCCGCGTGGTACCACACTGCTACGTGATCCAAACCAGAAAAAACCCAGGATCTGTTCAACAAGTATGTGAAAAACGCGAAAGTATGAGCCTGATGAGGGAAAATCCCAGACATATCCCAGACCTAACTTGCGTTGTCCTCTAAGATATTGATCGAAACCAGGTTTAATCGACTGTTTTAGTCTGGCACCACACTATTACGTGATCCAATCCAGAAATAACCCAGGGTCCGTTCAACAAGTATGTGAAGAATGCGAAAGTATGAGTCTGATGAGTGAAAATCCCAGACCTAACCTAGACCTAACATGCGTTATCCTCTAAAATATTGATCCAAACCAGGTACAATGGACTGTTTCAGTGTGGTACCACAATACTACGTGATCCAAACCTGAAAAAACCAAGGATCTGTTCAACAAGTTTCTGAAAAACGCGACAGTATAAGCCTGATGAGGGCAAATCCAAGACCTATCCCAGACCTAACTTGCGTTGTCCTCTAAGATATTGATGGAAACCAGGTTTAATTGACTATTTCAGTGTTGTACTTCATTACTACGTGATGCAATCCACAAAAAGCCCAGGATCTAGCCATGAAGTATGAGAAATATGCGAAAGTATGAGCCTGATGAGGGCAAATCCTAGACTTAACCCAGACCTAACATGCGTTAGCCTCTAGAATATTTATCAAGACCAGGTTTAATTGAATGTTTCAGTGTGGTACCACATTACTACGTGATGCAATCTAGAAAAAGCCCAGGATCTAGCCATCAAGTTTGAGAAATATGCCAAAGAATGAGCCTGATGAGGGCAAATCCTAGGCCTAACCCAGACCTAACATGCGTTATCCTCTAAAATATTGATCGCAACCAGGTTTAATGGACTGTTTCAGTGTGGTACCACACTACTACGTGATCCAAACCAGAAAAAACCCAGGATCCGTTCAACAAGTATGTTAAAACTGCGACAGTATGACCCTGATGAGGGCAAATCCCAGGCCTAACCTAGACCTAACATGCGTTGTCCTCTAAAATATTGATGGAAACCAGGTTTCATTGACTGTTTCAGTGTGGTACCACACTACTTCGTGATCCAAACCAGAAAAAACCTAGGATCTGAACAACAAGGATGTGAAAAACGCGAAACTGTGAGCCTGATGAGGGCAAATCTTAGACCTAACACAGACATAAGATGCGTTACCCTCTAAAATATTTATCCAGACCAGGTTTCATTGAATGTTTCAGTGTGGTACCACTTTACTACGTGATCCAATCCAGAAAATAACCCAGGATCTGTTCAAGGAGTATGTGAAGTGTTGCGAAAGTATGAGTCTGATGAGGTCAAATCCCAGACCTATCCCAGACCTAACTTGCGTTATCCTCTAAAATATTGATCGAAACCAGGTTTAATCGACTGTTTCAGTGTGGTACCACATTACTACGTGATCCAAACCAGAAAAAACCCAGGACCTAGCCATCAAGTATGAGAAATATGCGAAAGAATGAGCCTGATGAGAGCAAATCCCAGACCTAACCCAGACCTAACATGCGTTATCCTCTAAAATATTGAGCGAAACCAGGTTTAATGGACTGTTTCAGTGTGGTACCACACTACTTCGTGATCCAAACCAGAAAAAACCCAGGATCTGTTCAACAAGTAAGTGAAGAATGCGAAGGTATGAGTCTGATGAGTGAAAATCCCAGGCCTAACCTAGACCTAACATGCGTTATCCTCTAAAATATTGAGCGAAACCAGGTTTAATGGACTGTTTCAGCGTGGTACCACACTACTACGTGATCCAATCCAGAAAAAACCCAGGATCTGTTCAACAAGTATGTGAAAAACCCGAAAGTATGAGCCTGATGAGGGCAAATCCTAGACCTATCCCAGACCTAACTTGCGTTATCCTCTGAAATATTTATCAAGACCAGGTTTAATTGAATGTTTCACTGTGGTACCACATTACTACGTGATCCAAACTAGAAAAAACCCAGGATCCGTTCAACAAGTATGTGAGGAATGCGAAAGTATGAGTCTGATCAGTGAAAATCTCAGGCCTTACCTAGACCTAACTTGCGTTGTCCTCTAAAATATTGATGGAAACCAGGTTTCATTGACTGTTTCAGTGTGGTACTACATTACTATGTGATCCAAACCAGAAAATAACCCAGGATCTGTTCAAGGAGTATGTGAAGTGTGCGAAAGTATGAGTCTGATGAGGTCAAATCCCAGACTTATCCCAGACCTAACTTGCGTTATCCTCAAAAATATTGATCGAAACCAGGTTTAATCGACTGTTTCAGTGTGGTACCACATTACTACGTGATCCAAACCAGAAAAAACCCAGGACCTAGCCATCAAGTATGAGAAATATGCGAAAGAATGAGCCTGATGAGAGCAAATCCCAGACCTAACCTAGACCTAACATGCGTTATCCTCTAAAATATTGATCGAAACCAGGTTTAATCGACTGTTTCAGTGTGGTACCACATTACTACGTGGTCCAAACCAGAAAAAACCCCGGGATCAGTTCAACAAGTATGTGAAGAATGCGAAAGTATGAGTCCGATGAGTGAGAATCCCAGGGCTAACATAGACCTAACATGCGTTATCCTCTAGAATATTGATCGAAACCAGGTTTAATCGACTGTTTCAGTGTGGTACCACATTACTACGTGATCCAAACCAGAAAAAACCCAGGATCAGTTCGACAAGTATGTGAAAAATACGAAAGTATGAGTCCGATCAGTGAAAATCTCAGGCCTTACTTAGACCTAACTTGCGTTGTCGTCTAAAATATTGATTGAAACCAGGTTTCATTGACTGTTTCAGTGTGGTACCACATTACTACGTGATCCAAACCAGAAAAAACCCAGGATCCGTTCAACAAGTATGTGAAGAATGCGAAAGTATGAGTCTGATGAGTGAAAATCCCAGGCCTAACCTAGACCTAACATGCGCTGTACTCTAAAATATTGATGGAAACCAGGTTTCATTGACTGTTTCAGTGTGGTACCACAATACTACGTGATCCAAACCAGAAAAAACCCAGGATCAGTTCGACAAGTATGTGAAGAATGCGAAAGTATGAGTCTGATGAGTGTAATTCCCAGGGCTAACCTAGACCTAACATGCGTTGTCCTTTAAAATATTGATAGAAACCAGGTTTCTTTGACTGTTTCAGTGTGGTACTACATTACTACGTGATGCAATCCAGAAAAAGGCCATGATCTAGCCATCAAGTATGAGAAATATGCGAAACAATGAGCCTGATGAGAGCAAATCCCTGACCTAACCTAGACCTAACATGCGTTATCCTCTAAAATATTGAGCGACACCAGGTTTAATTGACTGTTTCAGCGTGGTACCACATTACTACGTGATACAATCCAGAAACAGCCCAGGATCTAGCCATGAAGTATGAGAAATATGCGAAAGAATGAGCCTGATGAGAGCAAATCCCAGACCTAACCTTGACCTAACATGAATTATTCTCTAAAATATTGATCGAAACCAGGTTTAATTGACCGTTTCAGTGTGGTACCACATTACTACGTGATCCAAACCAGAAAAAACCCAGGATCCGTCCAACAAGTATGTGAAAAGTGCGAAAGTATGAGTCCGATCAGTGAAAATCTCAGGCCTTACCTAGACCTAACATGCGATGTCCTCTAAAATATTGATGGAAACCAGGTTTCATTGTCTGTTTCAGTGTGGTACTACACTACTACGTGATGCAATCCAGAAAAAGCCCAGGATCTAGCCATCAAGTATGAGAAATATGCGAAAGTAAGAGCCTGATGAGGGCAAATCCTAGACCTATCCCAGACCTAACTTGCGTTATCCTCCAAAATATTGATCGAAACCAAGTTTAATTGACTGTTTCAGCGTGGTACCACATTACTACGTGATACAATCCAGAAACAGCCCAGGATCTAGCCATGAAGTATGAGAAATATGCGAAAGTAAGAGCCTGATGAGGGCAAATCCTAGACCTATCCCAGACCTAACTTGCGTTATCCTCTAAAATATCGATCGAATCCAGGTTTAATTGACTGTTTCAGCGTGGTACCACATTACTACGTGATACAATCCGGAAACAGCCCAGCATCTAGCCATGAAGTATGAGAAATATGCGAAAGAATGAGCCTGATGAGAGCAAATACCAGACCTAACCTTGACCTAACATGAATTATTCTCTAAAATATTGATCGGAACCAGGTTTAATTGACTGTTTCAGTGTGGTCCCACATTACTACGTGATCCAAACCAGAAAAAACCCAGGATCCGTTCAACAAGCATGTGATGAATGCGAAAGTATGAGTCTGATGAGTGAAAATGCCAGGCCTAACCTAGACCTAACATGCGTTATCCTCTAAAATATTGATCCAAACCAGGTTTAATGGACTGTTTCAGTGTGGTACTACACTACTACGTGATGCAATCCAGAAAAAGCCCAGGATCTAGCCATCAAGTATGAGAAATATGCGAATGAATGAGCCTGATGAGAGCAAATCCCAGACCTAACCTAGACCTAACATGCGTTATCCTCTAAAATATTGAGCGAAACCAGGTTTAATGGACTGTTTCAGTGTGGTACCACACTACTTCGTGATCCCAACCAGAAAAAACCCAGGATCTGTTCAAGAAGTATGTGAAAAACGCTAAACTGTGAGCCTGATGACGGCAAATCTTAGACCTAACCCAGCCCTAAGATGCGTTATCCTATAAAATATTTATCCAGACCAGGTTTCATTGAATGTTTCAGAGTGGTACCACTTTACTACGTGATCCAATCCAGATATAGCCCAGGATCTAGCCATGAAGTATGAGAAATATGCGAAAGTAAGAGCCTGATGAGGGCAAATCCTAGACCTAACCCAGACCTAACATGCGTTATCCTCTAAAATATTTATCAAGACCAGGTTTAATTGATTGTTTCAGTGTGGTCCCACATTACTACGTGATCCAAACCAGAAAAAACCCAGGATCTGCTCAACATGTATGAGAAATATGCGAAAGAATGAGCCTGATGACAGCAAATCCCAGACCTAACCTAGACCTAACATGAATTATTCTCTAAAATATTGATCGAAACCAGGTTTAATTGACTGTTTCAGTGTGGTCCCACATTACTACATGATCCAAACCAGAAATAACCCAGGATCCGTTCAACAAGTAAGTGAAGAATGCGAAGGTATGAGTCTGATGAGTGAAAATCCCAGGCCTAACCTAGACCTAACATGCGTTATCCTCTAAAATATTGAGCGAAACCAGGTTTAATGGACTGTTTCAGCGTGGTACCACACTACTACGTGATCCAATCCAGAAAAAACCCAGGATCTGTTCAACAAGTATGTGAAAAACCCGAAAGTATGAGCCTGATGACGGCAAATCCTAGACCTATCCCAGACCTAACTTGCGTTATCCTCTGAAATATTTATCAAGACCAGGTTTAATTGAATGTTTCACTGTGGTACCACATTACTACGTGATCCAAACTAGAAAAAACCCAGGATCCGTTCAACAAGTATGTGAGGAATGCGAAAGTATGAGTCTGATGAGTGAAAATCCCTGGCCTAACCTAGACCTAACATGCGTTATCCTCTAAAATATTGATCCAAACCAGGTTTAATGGACTGTTTCAGTGTGGTACTACACTACTACGTGATGCAATCCAGAAAAAGCCCAGGATCTAGCCATCAAGTATGAGAAATATGCGAATGAATGAGCCTGATGAGAGCAAATCCCAGACCTAACCTAGACCTAACATGCGTTATCCTCTAAAATATTGAGCGAAACCAGGTTTAATGGACTGTTTCAGTGTGGTACCACACTGCTACGTGATCCAAACCAGAAAAAACCCAGGATCTGTTCAACAAGTATGTGAAAAACGCGAAAGTATGAGCCTGATGAGGGAAAATCCCAGACATATCCCAGACCTAACTTGCGTTGTCCTCTAAGATATTGATCGAAACCAGGTTTAATCGACTGTTTTAGTCTGGCACCACACTATTACGTGATCCAATCCAGAAATAACCCAGGGTCCGTTCAACAAGTATGTGAAGAATGCGAAAGTATGAGTCTGATGAGTGAAAATCCCAGACCTAACCTAGACCTAACATGCGTTATCCTCTAAAATATTGATCCAAACCAGGTACAATGGACTGTTTCAGTGTGGTACCACAATACTACGTGATCCAAACCTGAAAAAACCAAGGATCTGTTCAACAAGTTTCTGAAAAACGCGACAGTATAAGCCTGATGAGGGCAAATCCAAGACCTATCCCAGACCTAACTTGCGTTGTCCTCTAAGATATTGATGGAAACCAGGTTTAATTGACTGTTTCAGTGTTGTACTTCATTACTACGTGATGCAATCCACAAAAAGCCCAGGATCTAGCCATGAAGTATGAGAAATATGCGAAAGTATGAGCCTGATGAGGGCAAATCCTAGACTTAACCCAGACCTAACATGCGTTAGCCTCTAGAATATTTATCAAGACCAGGTTTAATTGAATGTTTCAGTGTGGTACCACATTACTACGTGATGCAATCTAGAAAAAGCCCAGGATCTAGCCATCAAGTTTGAGAAATATGCGAAAGAATGAGCCTGATGAGGGCAAATCCTAGGCCTAACCCAGACCTAACATGCGTTATCCTCTAAAATATTGATCGCAACCAGGTTTAATGGACTGTTTCAGTGTGGTACCACACTACTACGTGATCCAAACCAGAAAAAACCCAGGATCCGTTCAACAAGTATGTTAAAACTGCGACAGTATGACCCTGATGAGGGCAAATCCCAGGCCTAACCTAGACCTAACATGCGTTGTCCTCTAAAATATTGATGGAAACCAGGTTTCATTGACTGTTTCAGTGTGGTACCACAATACTACGTGATCCAATCCAGAAAATAACCCAGGATCTGTTCAAGGAGTATGTGAAGTGTTGCGAAAGTATGAGTCTGATGAGGTCAAATCCCAGACCTATCCCAGACCTAACTTGCGTTATCCTCTAAAATATTGATCGAAACCAGGTTTAATCGACTGTTTCAGTGTGGTACCACATTACTACGTGATCCAAACCAGAAAAAACCCAGGACCTAGCCATCAAGTACGAGAAATATGCGAAAGAATGAGCCTGATGAGAGCAAATCCCAGACCTAACCCAGACCTAACATGCGTTATCCTCTAAAATATTGAGCGAAACCAGGTTTAATGGACTGTTTCAGTGTGGTACCACACTACTTCGTGATCCAAACCAGAAAAAACCCAGGATCTGTTCAACAAGTAAGTGAAGAATGCGAAGGTATGAGTCTGATGAGTGAAAATCCCAGGCCTAACCTAGACCTAACATGCGTTATCCTCTAAAATATTGAGCGAAACCAGGTTTAATGGACTGTTTCAGCGTGGTACCACACTACTACGTGATCCAATCCAGAAAAAACCCAGGATCTGTTCAACAAGTATGTGAAAAACCCGAAAGTATGAGCCTGATGAGGGCAAATCCTAGACCTATCCCAGACCTAACTTGCGTTATCCTCTGAAATATTTATCAAGACCAGGTTTAATTGAATGTTTCACTGTGGTACCACATTACTACGTGATCCAAACTAGAAAAAACCCAGGATCCGTTCAACAAGTATGTGAGGAATGCGAAAGTATGAGTCTGATCAGTGAAAATCTCAGGCCTTACCTAGACCTAACTTGCGTTGTCCTCTAAAATATTGATGGAAACCAGGTTTCATTGACTGTTTCAGTGTGGTACTACATTACTATGTCATCCAAACCAGAAAATAACCCAGGATCTGTTCAAGGAGTATGTGAAGTGTGCGAAAGTATGAGTCTGATGAGGTCAAATCCCAGACTTATCCCAGACCTAACTTGCGTTATCCTCAAAAATATTGATCGAAACCAGGTTTAATCGACTGTTTCAGTGTGGTACCACATTACTACGTGATCCAAACCAGAAAAAACCCAGGACCTAGCCATCAAGTATGAGAAATATGCGAAAGAATGAGCCTGATGAGAGCAAATCCCAGACCTAACCTAGACCTAACATGCGTTATCCTCTAAAATATTGATCGAAACCAGGTTTAATCGACTGTTTCAGTGTGGTACCACATTACTACGTGGTCCAAACCAGAAAAAACCCCGGGATCAGTTCAACAAGTATGGGAAGAATGCGAAAGTATGAGTCCGATGAGTGAGAATCCCAGGGCTAACATAGACCTAACATGCGTTATCCTCTAGAATATTGATCGAAACCAGGTTTAATCGACTGTTTCAGTGTGGTACCACATTACTACGTGATCCAAACCAGAAAAAACCCAGGATCAGTTCGACAAGTATGTGAAAAATACGAAAGTATGAGTCCGATCAGTGAAAATCTCAGGCCTTACTTAGACCTAACTTGCGTTGTCGTCTAAAATATTGATTGAAACCAGGTTTCATTGACTGTTTCAGTGTGGTACCACATTACTACGTGATCCAAACCAGAAAAAACCCAGGATCCGTTCAACAAGTATGTGAAGAATGCGAAAGTATGAGTCTGATGAGTGAAAATCCCAGGCCTAACCTAGACCTAACATGCGCTGTACTCTAAAATATTGATGGAAACCAGGTTTCATTGACTGTTTCAGTGTGGCACCACAATACTACGTGATCCAATCCAGAAAAAACCCAGGATCAGTTCGACAAGTATGTGAAGAATGCGAAAGTATGAGTCTGATGAGTGTAATTCCCAGGGCTAACCTAGACCTAACATGCGTTGTCCTCTAAAATATTGATAGAAACCAGGTTTCTTTGACTGTTTCAGTGTGGTACTACATTACTACGTGATGCAATCCAGAAAAAGGCCATGATCTAGCCATCAAGTATGAGAAATATGCGAAACAATGAGCCTGATGAGAGCAAATCCCTGACCTAACCTACACCTAACATGCGTTATCCTCTAAAATATTGAGCGACACCAGGTTTAATTGACTGTTTCAGCGTGGTACCACATTACTACGTGATACAATCCAGAAACAGCCCAGGATCTAGCCATGAAGTATGAGAAATATGCGAAAGAATGAGCCTGATGAGAGCAAATCCCAGACCTAACCTTGACCTAACATGAATTATTCTCTAAAATATTGATCGAAACCAGGTTTAATTGACCGTTTCAGTGTGGTACCACATTACTACGTGATCCAAACCAGAAAAAACCCAGGATCCGTCCAACAAGTATGTGAAAAGTGCGAAAGTATGAGTCCGATCAGTGAAAATCTCAGGCCTTACCTAGACCTAACATGCGATGTCCTCTAAAATATTGATGGAAACCAGGTTTAATTGACTGTTTCAGTGTTGTACCTCATTACTACGTGATGCAATCCAGAAAAAGCCCAGGATCTAGCCATGAAGTATGAGAAATATGCGAAAGTATGAGCCTGATGAAGGCAAATCCTAGGCCTATCCCAGGCCTAACTTGCGTTATCCTCCAAAATATTGATCGAATCCAGGTTTAATTGACTGTTTCAGTGTGGTCCCACATTACTACGTGATCCAAACCAGAAATAACCCAGGATCCGTTCAACAAGTATGTAAAGACTGCGAAAGTATGAGTCTGATGAGTGAAAATCCCAGGCCTAACCTTGACCTAACATGCGTTATCCTCTAAAATATTGAGCCAAACCAAGTTTAATTGACTGTTTCAGCGTGGTACCACATTACTACGTGATACAATCCAGAAACAGCCCAGGATCTAGCCATGAAGTATGAGAAATATGCGAAAGTATGAGCCAGATGAGGGCAAATCCCAGACCTAACCTAGACCTAACATGCGTTATCCTCTAAAATATTGAGCGAAACCAGGTTTAATGGACTGTTTCAGTGTGGTACCACACTACTTCGTGATCCAAACCACAAAAAACCCAGGATCTGTTCAACAAGTATGTGAAAATCGCGAAACTGTGAGCCTGATGGGGGCAAATCTTAGACCTAACCCAGACCTAAGATGCGTTACCCTCTAAAATATTTATCCAGACCAGGTTTCATTGAATGTTTCAGTGTGGTACCACTTTACTACGTGATACAATCCAGAAACAGCCCAGGATCTAGCCATGAAGTATGAGAAATATGCGAAAGTAAGAGCCTGATGAGGGCAAATCCTAGACCTATCCCAGACCTAACTTGCGTTATCCTCCAAAATATTGATCGAAACCAAGTTTAATTGACTGTTTCAGCGTGGTACCACATTACTACGTGATACAATCCAGAAACAGCCCAGGATCTAGCCATGAAGTATGAGAAATATGCGAAAGTAAGAGCCTGATGAGGGCAAATCCTAGACCTATCCCAGACCTAACTTGCGTTATCCTCTAAAATAACGATCGAATCCAGGTTTAATTGACTGTTTCAGCGTGGTACCACATTACTACGTGATACAATCCGGAAACAGCCCAGCATCTAGCCATGAAGTATGTGAAAAGTGCGAAAGTATGAGTCCGATCAGTGAAAATCTCAGGCCTTACCTAGACCTAACATGCGTTATCCTCTAAAATATTGATCCAAACCAGGTTTAATGGACTGTTTCAGTGTGGTACTACACTACTACGTGATGCAATCCAGAAAAAGCCCAGGATCTAGCCATCAAGTATGAGAAATATGCGAATGAATGAGCCTGATGAGAGCAAATCCCAGACCTAACCTAGACCTAACATGCGTTATCCTCTAAAATATTGAGCGAAACCAGGTTTAATGGACTGTTTCAGTGTGGTACCACACTACTTCGTGATCCCAACCAGAAAAAACCCAGGATCTGTTCAAGAAGTATGTGAAAAACGCTAAACTGTGAGCCTGATGACGGCAAATCTTAGACCTAACCCAGCCCTAAGATGCGTTATCCTATAAAATATTTATCCAGACCAGGTTTCATTGAATGTTTCAGAGTGGTACCACTTTACTACGTGATCCAATCCAGATATAGCCCAGGATCTAGCCATGAAGTATGAGAAATATGCGAAAGTAAGAGCCTGATGAGGGCAAATCCTAGACCTAATCCAGACCTAACATGCGTTATCCTCTAAAATATTTATCAAGACCAGGTTTAATTGATTGTTTCAGTGTGGTCCCACATTACTACGTGATCCAAACCAGAAAAAACCCAGGATCTGCTCAACATGTATGAGAAATATGCGAAAGAATGAGCCTGATGACAGCAAATCCCAGACCTAACCTAGACCTAACATGAATTATTCTCTAAAATATTGATCGAAACCAGGTTTAATTGACTGTTTCAGTGTGGTCCCACATTACTACATGATCCAAACCAGAAATAACCCAGGATCCGTTCAACAAGTAAGTGAAGAATGCGAAGGTATGAGTCTGATGAGTGAAAATCCCAGGCCTAACCTAGACCTAACATGCGTTATCCTCTAAAATATTGAGCGAAACCAGGTTTAATGGACTGTTTCAGCGTGGTACCACACTACTACGTGATCCAATCCAGAAAAAACCCAGGATCAGTTCAACAAGTATGTGAAAAACCCGAAAGTATGAGCCTGATGACGGCAAATCCTAGACCTATCCCAGACCTAACTTGCGTTATCCTCTGAAATATTTATCAAGACCAGGTTTAATTGAATGTTTCACTGTGGTACCACATTACTACGTGATCCAAACTAGAAAAAACCCAGGATCCGTTCAACAAGTATGTGAGGAATGCGAAAGTATGAGTCTGATGAGTGAAAATCCCAGGCCTAACCTAGACCTAACATGCGTTATCCTCTAAAATATTGATCCAAACCAGGTTTAATGGACTGTTTCAGTGTGGTACTACACTACTACGTGATGCAATCCAGAAAAAGCCCAGGATCTAGCCATCAAGTATGAGAAATATGCGAATGAATGAGCCTGATGAGAGCAAATCCCAGACCTAACCTAGACCTAACATGCGTTATCCTCTAAAATATTGAGCGAAACCAGGTTTAATGGACTGTTTCAGTGTGGTACCACACTACTTCGTGATCCAAACCAGAAAAAACCCAGGATCTGTTCAAGAAGTATGTGAAAAACCCTAAACCGTGAGCCTGATGAGGGCGAATCGTAGACATAACCCAGACCTAACATGCGTTATCCTCTAAAATATTTATCCAGATCAGGTTTCATTAAATGTTTCAGTGTGGTATCACTTTACTACGTGATCCAATCCAGAAATAGCCCAGGATCTAGCCATGAAGTATGAGAAATATGAGAAAGCAAGAGCCTGATGAGGGCAAATCCTAGACCTATCCCAGACCTAACTTGCGTTATCCTCCAAAATATTGATCGAAACCAAGTTTAATTGACTGTTTCAGCGTGGTACCACATTACTACGTGATACAATCCAGAAGCAGCCCAGGATCTAGCCATGAAGTATGAGAAATATGCGAAAGTATGAGCCTGATGAGGGCAAATCCTAGACCTAACCCAGACCTAACATGCGTTATCCTCTAAAATATTTATCAAGATCAGGTTTAATTGACCGTTTCGGTGTGGTACCACATTACTACGTGATCCAAACCAGAAAAAACCCAGTATCTAGCCATCAAGTATGAGTAATATGGGAAAGAATGAGCCTGATGAGAGTAAATCCCAGACCTAACCTAGACCTAACATGCGTTATCTTCTAAAATATTGATCGAAACCAGGTTTAATTGACTGTTTCAGTGTGGTCCCACATTACTACGTGATCCAAACCAGAAAAAACCCAGGATCCGTTCAACAAGTATGTGAAGAATGCGAAAGTATGAGTCTGATGAGGTCAAATCCCAGACCTATCCCAGACCTAACATGCGTTAGCCTCAAAAATATTGATCGAAACCTGGTTTAATCGACTGTTTCAGTGTGGTACCACATTACTATGTGATCCAAACCAGAAAATAACCCAGGATCTGTTCAACGAGTATGTGAAGGGTGCGAAAGTATGAGTCTGATGAGGTCAAATCCCAGACCTATCCCAGACCTAACTTGCGTTATCCTCTAAAATATTGATCGAAACCAGGTTTAATCGCCTGTTTCAGTGTGGTAGCACATTACTACGTGATCCAAACCAGAAAAAACCCAGGATCCGTTCAACAAGTATGTGAAGAATGCGAAAGTATGAGTCTGATGAGTGAAAATCCCAGGCCTAACCTAGACCTAACATGCGTTATCCTCTAAAATATTGATCCAAACCAGGTTTAATGGACTGTTTCAGTGTGGTACTACACTACTACGTGATCCAAACCAGTAAAAACCCAGGATCCGTTCAACAAGTATGTAAAGACTGCGAAAGTATGAGTCTGATGAGTGAAAATCCCAGACCTAACCCAGACCTAACATGAATTATTCTCTAAAATATTGATCGAAACCAGGTTTAATTGACTGTTTCAGTGTGGTCCCACATTACTACGTGATCCAAACCAGAAAGAACCCAGGATCCGTTCAACAAGTATGTAAAGACTGCGAAAGTATGAGTCTGATGAGTGAAAATCCCAGACCTAACCTAGACCTAACATGAATTATTCTCTAAAATATTGATCGAAACCAGGTTTAATTGACTGTTTCTGTGTGGTCCCACATTACTACGTGATCCAAACCAGAAAGAACCCAGGATCCGTTCAACAAGTATGTGAAGAATGCGAAAGTATGAGTCTGATGAGTGAAAATCCCAGGCCTAACCTAGACCTAACATGCTTTATCCTCTAAAATATTGATCCAAACCAGGTTTCTTTGACTGTTTCAGTGTGGTACTACATTACTACGTGATGCAATCCAGAAAAAGGCCATGATCTAGCCATCAAGTATGAGAAATATGCGAAACAATGAGCCTGATGAGAGCAAATCCCTGACCTAACCTAGACCTAACATGCGTTATCCTCTAAAATATTTAGCGACACCAGGTTTAATTGACTGTTTCAGCGTGGTACCACATTACTACGTGATACAATCCAGAAACAGCCCAGGATCTAGCCATGAAGTATGAGAAATATGCGAAAGAATGAGCCTGATGAGAGCAAATCCCAGACCTAACCTTGACCTAACATGAATTATTCTCTAAAATATTGATCGAAACCAGGTTTAATTGACCGTTTCAGTGTGGTACCACATTACTACGTGATCCAAACCAGAAAAAACCCAGGATCCGTCCAACAAGTATGTGAAAAGTGCGAAAGTATGAGTCCGATCAGTGAAAATCTCAGGCCTTACCTAGACCTAACATGCGATGTCCTCTAAAATATTGATGGAAACCAGGTTTCATTGTCTGTTTCAGTGTGGTACTACACTACTACGTGATGCAATCCAGAAAAAGCCCAGGATCTAGCCATCAAGTATGAGAAATATGCGAAAGAATGAGCCTGATGAGAGCAAATCCCAGACCTAACCCAGACCTAACTTGCGTTATCCTCCAAAATATTGATCGAATCCAGGTTTAATTGACTGTTTCAGCGTGGTACCACATTACTACGTGATCCAATCCAGAAATAGCCCAGGATCTAGCCATGAAGTATGAGAAATATGAGAAAGCAAGAGCCTGATGAGGGCAAATCCTAGACCTATCCCAGACCTAACTTGCGTTATCCTCCAAAATATTGATCGAAACCAAGTTTAATTGACTGTTTCAGCGTGGTACCACATTACTACGTGATACAATCCAGAAACAGCCCAGGATCTAGCCATGAAGTATGAGAAATATGCGAAAGTATGAGCCTGATGAGGGCAAATCCCAGACCTAACCTAGACCTAACATGCGTTATCCTCTAAAATATTGAGCGAAACCAGGTTTAATGGACTGTTTCAGTGTGGTACCACACTACTTCGTGATCCAAACCACAAAAAACCCAGGATCCGTCCAACAAGTATGTGAAAAGTGCGAAAGTATGAGTCCGATCAGTGAAAATCTCAGGCCTTACCTAGACCTAACATGCGATATCCTCTAAAATATTGATGGAAACCAGGTTTCATTGTCTGTTTCAGTGTGGTACTACACTACTACGTGATGCAATCCAGAAAAAGCCCAGGATCTAGCCATGAAGTATGAGAAATATGCGAAAGAATGAGCCTGATGAGAGCAAATCCCAGACCTAACCTTGACCTAACATGAATTATTCTCTAAAATATTGATCGAAACCAGGTTTAATTGACCGTTTCAGTGTGGTACCACATTACTACGTGATCCAAACCAGAAAAAACCCAGGATCCGTCCAACAAGTATGTGAAAAGTGCGAAAGTATGAGTCCGATCAGTGAAAATCTCAGGCCTTACCTAGACCTAACATACGATGTCCTCTAAAATATTGATGGAATCCAGGTTTCATTGTCTGTTTCAGTGTGGTACTACACTACTACGTGATGCAATCCAGAAAAAGCCCAGGATCTAGCCATCAAGTATGAGAAATATGCGAAAGAATGAGCCTGATGAGAGCAAATCCCAGACCTAACCCAGACCTAACTTGCGTTATCCTCTAAAATATTGATCGAATCCAGGTTTAATTGACTGTTTCAGCGTGGTACCACATTACTACGTGATCCAATCCAGAAATAGCCCAGGATCTAGCCATGAAGTATGAGAAATATGAGAAAGCAAGAGCCTGATGAGGGCAAATCCTAGACCTATCCCAGACCTAACTTGCGTTATCCTCCAAAATATTGATCGAAACCAAGTTTAATTGACTGTTTCAGCGTGGTACCACATTACTACGTGATACAATCCAGAAACAGCCCAGGATCTAGCCATGAAGTATGAGGAATATGCGAAAGTATGAGCCTGATGAGGGCAAATCCCAGACCTAACCTAGACCTAACATGCGTTATCCTCTAAAATATTGAGCGAAACCAGGTTTAATGGACTGTTTCAGTGTGGTACCACACTACTTCGTGATCCAAACCACAAAAAACCCAGGATCTGTTCAACAAGTATGTGAAAATCGCGAAACTGTGAGCCTGATGAGGGCAAATCTTAGACCTAACCCAGACCTAAGATGCGTTACCCTCTAAAATATTTATCCAGACCAGGTTTCATTGAATGTTTCAGTGTGGTACCACTTTACTACGTGATACAATCCAGAAACAGCCCAGGATCTAGCCATGAAGTATGAGAAATATGCGAAAGTAAGAGCCTGATGAAGGCAAATCCTAGACCTATCCCAGACCTAACTTGCGTTATCCTCCAAAATATTGATCGAAACCAAGTTTAATTGACTGTTTCAGCGTGGTACCACATTACTACGTGATACAATCCAGAAACAGCCCAGGATCTAGCCATGAAGTATGAGAAATATGCGAAAGTAAGAGCCTGATGAGGGCAAATCCTAGACCTATCCCAGACCTAACTTGCGTTATCCTCTAAAATATCGATCGAATCCAGGTTTAATTGACTGTTTCAGCGTGGTACCACATTACTACGTGATACAATCCGGAAACAGCCCAGCATCTAGCCATGAAGTATGAGAAATATGCGAAAGAATGAGCCTGATGAGAGCAAATACCAGACCTAACCTTGACCTAACATGAATTATTCTCTAAAATATTGATCGAAACCAGGTTTAATTGACTGTTTCAGTGTGGTCCCACATTACTACGTGATCCAAACCAGAAAAAACCCAGGATCCGTTCAACAAGCATGTGATGAATGCGAAAGTATGAGTCTGATGAGGTAAAAACCCAGACATATCCCAGACCTAACTTGCGTTGTCCTCTAAGATATTGATGGAAACCAGGTTTAATTGACTGTTTCAGTGTTGTACTTCATTACTACGTGATGCAATCCAGAAAAAGCCCAGGATCTAGCCATGAAGTATGAGAAATATGCGAAAGTATGAGCCTGATGAAGGCAAATCCTAGGCCTATCCCAGACCTAACTTGCGTTATCCTCCAAAATATTGATCGAATCCAGGTTTAATTGACTGTTTCAGTGTGGTCCCACATTACTACGTGATCCAAACCAGAAATAACCCAGGATCCGTTCAACAAGTATGTAAAGACTGCGAAAGTATGAGTCTGATGAGTGAAAATCCCAGGCCTAACCTTGACCTAACATGCGTTATCCTCTAAAATATTGAGCCAAACCAGTTTTAATGGACTGTTTCAGCGTGGTACCACACTACTACGTGATCCAAACCAGAAAAAACCCAGGATCTGTTCAACAAGTATGTGAAAAACGCGAAAGTATGAGCCTGATGAGGGCAAATCCCAGACATGTCCCAGACCTAACTTGCGTTGTCCTCTAAGATATTGATCGAAACCAGGTTTAATCGACTGTTTTAGTCTGGCACCACATTACTACGTGATCCAAACCAGAAAAAACCCAGGATCCGTTCAACAAGTATGTAAAGACTGCGAAAGTATGAGTCTGATGAGTGAAAATCCCAGACCTAACCTAGACCTAACATGAGTTATTCTCTAAAATATTGATCGAAACCTGGTTTAATTGACTGTTTCAGTGTGGTCCCACATTACTACGTGATCCAAACCAGAAATAACCCAGGATCCGTTCAACAAGTATGTGAAGAATGCGAAAGTATGAGTCTGATGAGTGAAAATCCCAGGCCTAACCTAGACCTAACATGCGTTATCCTCTAAAATATTGATCCAAACCAGGTTTAATGGACTGTTTCAGTGTGGTACTACACTACTACGTGATGCAATCCAGAAAAAGCCCAGGATCTAGCCATCAAGTATGAGAAATATGCGAATGAATGAGCCTGATGAGAGCAAATCCCAGACCTAACCTAGACCTAACATGCGTTATCCTCTAAAATATTGAGCGAAACCAGGTTTAATGGACTGTTTCAGTGTGGTACCACACTACTTCGTGATCCCAACCAGAAAAAAACCCAGGATCTGTTCAAGAAGTATGTGAAAAACGCTAAACTGTGAGCCTGATGACGGCAAATCTTAGACCTAACCCAGCCCTAAGATGCGTTATCCTATAAAATATTTATCCAGACCAGGTTTCATTGAATGTTTCAGAGTGGTACCACTTTACTACGTGATCCAATCCAGATATAGCCCAGGATCTAGCCATGAAGTATGAGAAATATGCGAAAGTAAGAGCCTGATGAGGGCAAATCCTAGACCTAACCCAGACCTAACATGCGTTATCCTCTAAAATATTTATCAAGACCAGGTTTAATTGATTGTTTCAGTGTGGTCCCACATTACTACGTGATCCAAACCAGAAAAAACCCAGGATCTGCTCAACATGTATGAGAAATATGCGAAAGAATGAGCCTGATGACAGCAAATCCCAGACCTAACCTAGACCTAACATGAATTATTCTCTAAAATATTGATCGAAACCAGGTTTAATTGACTGTTTCAGTGTGGTCCCACATTACTACATGATCCAAACCAGAAATAACCCAGGATCCGTTCAACAAGTAAGTGAAGAATGCGAAGGTATGAGTCTGATGAGTGAAAATCCCAGGCCTAACCTAGACCTAACATGCGTTATCCTCTAAAATATTGAGCGAAACCAGGTTTAATGGACTGTTTCAGCGTGGTACCACACTACTACGTGATCCAATCCAGAAAAAACCCAGGATCTGTTCAACAAGTATGTGAAAAACCCGAAAGTATGAGCCTGATGACGGCAAATCCTAGACCTATCCCAGACCTAACTTGCGTTATCCTCTGAAATATTTATCAAGACCAGGTTTAATTGAATGTTTCACTGTGGTACCACATTACTACGTGATCCAAACTAGAAAAAACCCAGGATCCGTTCAACAAGTATGTGAGGAATGCGAAAGTATGAGTCTGATGAGTGAAAATCCCAGGCCTAACCTAGACCTAACATGCGTTATCCTCTAAAATATTGATCCAAACCAGGTTTAATGGACTGTTTCAGTGTGGTACTACACTACTACGTGATGCAATCCAGAAAAAGCCCAGGATCTAGCCATCAAGTATGAGAAATATGCGAATGAATGAGCCTGATGAGAGCAAATCCCAGACCTAACCTAGACCTAACATGCGTTATCCTCTAAAATATTGAGCGAAACCAGGTTTAATGGACTGTTTCAGTGTGGTACCACACTACTTCGTGATCCAAACCAGAAAAAACCCAGGATCTGTTCAAGAAGTATGTGAAAAACCCTAAACCGTGAGCCTGATGAGGGCGAATCGTAGACATAACCCAGACCTAACATGCGTTATCCTCTAAAATATTTATCCAGATCAGGTTTCATTAAATGTTTCAGTGTGGTATCACTTTACTACGTGATCCAATCCAGAAATAGCCCAGGATCTAGCCATGAAGTATGAGAAATATGAGAAAGCAAGAGCCTGATGAGGGCAAATCCTAGACCTATCCCAGACCTAACTTGCGTTATCCTCCAAAATATTGATGGAAACCAAGTTTAATTGACAGTTTCAGCGTGGTACCACATTACTACGTGATACAATCCAGAAGCAGCCCAGGATCTAGCCATGAAGTATGAGAAATATGCGAAAGTATGAGCCCGATGAGGGCAAATCCTAGACCTAACCCAGACCTAACATGCGTTATCCTCTAAAATATTTATCAAGATCAGGTTTAATTGACCGTTTCGGTGTGGTACCACATTACTACGTGATCCAAACCAGAAAAAACCCAGTATCTAGCCATCAAGTATGAGTAATATGCGAAAGAATGAGCCTGATGAGAGTAAATCCCAGACCTAACCTAGACCTAACATGCGTTATCTTCTAAAATATTGATCGAAACCAGGTTTAATTGACTGTTTCAGTGTGGTCCCACATTACTACGTGATCCAAACCAGAAAAAACCCAGGATCCGTTCAACAAGTATGTGAAGAATGCGAAAGTATGAGTCTGATGAGGTCAAATCCCAGACCTATCCCAGACCTAACATGCGTTAGCCTCAAAAATATTGATCGAAACCTGGTTTAATCGACTGTTTCAGTGTGGTACCACATTACTATGTGATCCAAACCAGAAAATAACCCAGGATCTGTTCAACGAGTATGTGAAGGGTGCGAAAGTATGAGTCTGATGAGGTCAAATCCCAGACCTATCCCAGACCTAACTTGCGTTATCCTCTAAAATATTGATCGAAACCAGGTTTAATCGACTGTTTCAGTGTGGTAGTACATTACTACGTGATCCAAACCAGAAAAAACCCAGGATCCGTTCAACAAGTATGTGAAGAATGCGAAAGTATGAGTCTGATGAGTGAAAATCCCAGGCCTAACCTAGACCTAACATGCGTTATCCTCTAAAATATTGATCCAAACCAGGTTTAATGGACTGTTTCAGTGTGGTACTACACTACTACGCGATGCAATCCAGAAAAAGCCCAGGATCTAGCCATCAAGTATGAGAAATATGCGAAAGAATGAGCCTGATGAGAGCAAATCCCAGACCTAACCTAGACCTAACATGCGTTATCCTCTAAAATATTGAGCGAAACCAGGTTTAATGGACTGTTTCAGCGTGGTACCACACGACTACGTGATCCAAACCAGAAAAAACCCAGGATCTGTTCAACAAGTATGTGAAAAACGCGAAAGTATGAGCCTGATGAGGGCAAATCCCAGACATATCCCAGACCTAACTTGCGTTGTCCTCTAAGATATTGATCGAAACCAGGTTTAATCGACTGTTTTAGTCTGGCACCACATTACTACGTGATCCAAACCAGAAAAAACCCAGGATCCGTTCAACAAGTATGTAAAGACTGCGAAAGTATGAGTCTGATGAGGTCAAATCCCAGACCTATCCCAGACCTAACTTGCCTTATCCTCTAAAATATTGATCGAAACCAGGTTTAATCGACTGTTTCAGTGTGGTACCACATTACTACGTGATCCAAACCAGAAAAAACCCAGGATCCGTTCAATAAGTATTTGAAGAATGCGAAAGTATGAGTCTGATGAGTGAAAATCCCAGGCCTAACCTAGACCTAACTTGCGTTATCCTCCAAAATATTGATCGAAACCAGGTTTAATTGACTGTTTCAGTGTGGTCCCACATTACTACGTGATCCAAACCAGAAATAACCCAGGATCCGTTCAACAAGTATGTAAAGACTGCGAAAGTATGAGTCTGATGAGTGAAAATCCCAGGCCTAACCTAGACCTAACATGCGTTATCCTCTAAAATATTGATCCAAACCAGGTTTAATGGACTGTTTCAGCGTGGTACCACACTACTACGTGATCCAAACCAGAAAAAACCCAGGATCTGTTCAACAAGTATGTGAAAAACGCGAAAGTATGAGCCTGATGAGGGCAAATCCCAGACATATCCCAGACCTAAATTGCGTTGTCCTCTAAGATATTGATCGAAACCAGGTTTAATCGACTGTTTTAGTCTGGCACCACATTACTACGTGATCCAAACCAGAAAAAACCCAGGATCCGTTCAACAAGTATGTAAAGACTGCGAAAGTATGAGTCTGATGAGTGAAAATCCCAGACCTAACCTAGACCTAACATGAATTATTCTCTAAAATATTGATCGAAACCAGGTTTAATTGACTGTTTCAGTGTGGTCCCACATTACTACGTGATCCAAACCAGAAAGAACCCAGGATCCGTTCAACAAGTATGTAAAGACTGCGAAAGTATGAGTCTGATGAGTGAAAATCCCAGACCTAACCTAGACCTAACATGAATTATTCTCTAAAATATTGATCGAAACCAGGTTTAATTGACTGTTTCAGTGTGGTCCCACATTACTACGTGATCCAAACCAGAAAGAACCCAGGATCCGTTCAACAAGTATGTGAAGAATGCGAAAGTATGAGTCTGATGAGTGAAAATCCCAGGCCTAACCTAGACCTAACATGCTTTATCCTCTAAAATATTGATCCAAGCCAGGTTTAATGGACTGTTTCAGTGTGGTACTACACTACTACGTGATGCAATCCAGAAAAAGCCCAGGATCTAGCCATGAAGTATGAGAAATATGAGAAAGCAAGAGCCTGATGAGGGCAAATCCTAGACCTATCCCAGACCTAACTTGCGTTATCCTCCAAAATATTGATCGAAACCAAGTTTAATTGACTGTTTCAGCGTGGTACCACATTACTACGTGATACAATCCAGAAGCAGCCCAGGATCTAGCCATGAAGTATGAGAAATATGCGAAAGTATGAGCCTGATGAGGGCAAATCCTAGACCTAACCCAGACCTAACATGCGTTATCCTCTAAAATATTTATCAAGATCAGGTTTAATTGACCGTTTCGGTGTGGTACCTCATTACTACGTGATCCAAACCAGAAAAAACCCAGTATCTAGCCATCAAGTATGAGTAATATGCGAAAGAATGAGCCTGATGAGAGTAAATCCCAGACCTAACCTAGACCTAACATGCGTTATCTTCTAAAATATTGATCGAAACCAGGTTTAATTGACTGTTTCAGTGTGGTCCCACATTACTACGTGATCCAAACCAGAAAAAACCCAGGATCCGTTCAACAAGTATGTGAAGAATGCGAAAGTATGAGTCTGATGAGGTCAAATCCCAGACCTATCCCAGACCTAACATGCGTTAGCCTCAAAAATATTGATCGAAACCTGGTTTAATCGACTGTTTCAGTGTGGTACCACATTACTATGTGATCCAAACCAGAAAATAACCCAGGATCTGTTCAACGAGTATGTGAAGGGTGCGAAAGTATGAGTCTGATGAGGTCAAATCCCAGACCTATCCCAGACCTAACTTGCGTTATCCTCTAAAATATTGATCGAAACCAGGTTTAATCGACTGTTTCAGTGTGGTAGTACATTACTACGTGATCCAAACCAGAAAAAACCCAGGATCCGTTCAACAAGTATGTGAAGAATGCGAAAGTATGAGTCTGATGAGTGAAAATCCCAGGCCTAACCTAGACCTAACATGCGTTATCCTCTAAAATATTGATCCAAACCAGGTTTAATGGACTGTTTCAGTGTGGTACTACACTACTACGTGATGCAATCCAGAAAAAGCCCAGGATCTAGCCATCAAGTATGAGAAATATGCGAAAGAATGAGCCTGATGAGAGCAAATCCCAGACCTAACCTAGACCTAACATGCGTTATCCTCTAAAATATTGAGCGAAACCAGGTTTAATGGACTGTTTCAGCGTGGTACCACACGACTACGTGATCCAAACCAGAAAAAACCCAGGATCTGTTCAACAAGTATGTGAAAAACGCGAAAGTATGAGCCTGATGAGGGCAAATCCCAGACATATCCCAGACCTAACTTGCGTTGTCCTCTAAGATATTGATCGAAACCAGGTTTAATCGACTGTTTTAGTCTGGCACCACATTACTACGTGATCCAAACCAGAAAAAACCCAGGATCCGTTCAACAAGTATGTAAAGACTGCGAAAGTATGAGTCTGATGAGGTCAAATCCCAGACCTATCCCAGACCTAACTTGCCTTATCCTCTAAAATATTGATCGAAACCAGGTTTAATCGACTGTTTCAGTGTGGTACCACATTACTACGTGATCCAAACCAGAAAAAACCCAGGATCCGTTCAACAAGTATGTGAAGAATGCGAAAGTATGAGTCTGATGAGTGAAAATCCCAGGCCTAACCTAGACCTAACTTGCGTTATCCTCCAAAATATTGATCGAAACCAGGTTTAATTGACTGTTTCAGTGTGGTCCCACATTACTACGTGATCCAAACCAGAAATAACCCAGGATCCGTTCAACAAGTATGTAAAGACTGCGAAAGTATGAGTCTGATGAGTGAAAATCCCAGGCCTAACCTAGACCTAACATGCGTTATCCTCTAAAATATTGATCCAAACCAGGTTTAATGGACTGTTTCAGCGTGGTACCACACTACTACGTGATCCAAACCAGAAAAAACCCAGGATCTGTTCAACAAGTATGTGAAAAACGCGAAAGTATGAGCCTGATGAGGGCAAATCCCAGACATATCCCAGACCTAAATTGCGTTGTCCTCTAAGATATTGATCGAAACCAGGTTTAATCGAAAGTTTTAGTCTGGCACCACATTACTACGTGATCCAAACCAGAAAAAACCCAGGATCCGTTCAACAAGTATGTAAAGACTGCGAAAGTATGAGTCTGATGAGTGAAAATCCCAGACCTAACCTAGACCTAACATGAATTATTCTCTAAAATATTGATCGAAACCAGGTTTAATTGACTGTTTCAGTGTGGTCCCACATTACTACGTGATCCAAACCAGAAAGAACCCAGGATCCGTTCAACAAGTATGTAAAGACTGCGAAAGTATGAGTCTGATGAGTGAAAATCCCAGACCTAACCTAGACCTAACATGAATTATTCTCTAAAATATTGATCGAAACCAGGTTTAATTGACTGTTTCAGTGTGGTCCCACATTACTACGTGATCCAAACCAGAAAGAACCCAGGATCCGTTCAACAAGTATGTGAAGAATGCGAAAGTATGAGTCTGATGAGTGAAAATCCCAGGCCTAACCTAGACCTAACATGCTTTATCCTCTAAAATATTGATCCAAACCAGGTTTAATGGACTGTTTCAGTGTGGTACTACACTACTACGTGATGCAATCCAGAAAAAGCCCAGGATCTAGCCATCAAGTATGAGAAATATGCGAAAGAATGAGCCTGATGAGAGCAAATCCCAGACCTAACCTAGACCTAACATGAATTATTCTCTAAAATATTGATCAAAACCAGGTTTAATTGACTGTTTCAGTGTGGTCCCACATTACTACGTGATCCAAACCAGAAAAAACCCAGGATCCGTTCAACAAGTATGTGAAGAATGCGAAAGTATGAGTCTCATGAGTGAAAATCCCAGGCCTAACCTAGACCTAAAACGCGTTATCCTCTAAAATATTGATCGAAACCTGGTTTAATCGACTGTTTCAGTGTGGTACCACATTACTATGTGATCCAAACCAGAAAATAACCCAGGATCTGTTCAAGGAGTATGTGAAGTGAGCGAAAGTATGAGTCTGATGAGGTCAAATCCCAGACCTATCCCAGACCTAACTTACGTTATCCTCTACAATTTTGATCGAAACCAGGTTTAATCGACTGTTTCAGTGTGGTACCACATTACTACGTGATCCAAACCAGAAAAAACCCAGGATCCGTTCAACAAGTATGTGAAGAATGCGAAAGTATGAGTCTGATGAGTGAAAATCCCAGGCCTAACCTAGACCTAACATGCGTTATCCCCTAAAATATTGATCCAAACCAGGTTTAATGGACTGTTTCAGTGTGGTACCACACTACTACGTGATCCAAACCAGAAAAAACCCAGGATCTGTTCAACAAGTATGTGAAAAACGCGAAAGCATGAGCCTGATGAGGGCAAATCCCAGACATATCTCAGACCTAACTTGCGTTGTCCTCTAAGATATTGATGGAAACCACGTTTAATTGACTGTTTCAGTGTTGTACTTCATTACTACGTGATGCAATCCAGAAAAAGCCCAGGATCTAGCCATCAAGTATGAGAAATATGCGAAAGAATGAGCCTGATGAGAGCAAATCCCAGAACTAACCTAGACCTAACATGAATTATTCTCAAAAATAATGATCGAAACCAGGCATAATTGACTGTTTCAGTGTGGTACCGCACTACTATGTGATCCAAACCAGAAAATAACCCAGGATCTGTTCAACGAGTATGTGAAGAATGCGAAAGTATGAGTCTGATGAGTGAAAATCGCAGGGCTAACCTAGACCTAACATGCGTTATCCTCTAAAATATTGATCCAAACCAGGTTTAATGGACTGTTTCAGTGTGGTACCACACTACGACGTGATCCAAACCAGAAAAAACCTAGGATCTAGCCATGAAGTATGAGAAGTATGCGAAAGTATGAGCCTGATGAGGGCAAATCCTAGACTTAACCCAACCCTAACATGCGTTATCCTCTCAAATATTTATCAAGATCAGGTTTAATTGAATGTTTCAGTGTGGTACCTCATTACTACGTGAAACAAACCAGAAAAAACCCAGGATCCGTTCAACAAGTATGTGAAGAATGCGAAAGTATGAGTCTGATGAGGGCGAATCCCAGTCCTAACCTAGACCTAACATGCTTTATCCTCTAAAATATTGATCCAAACCAGGTTTAATGGACTGTTTCAGTGTGGTACTACACTACTACGTGATGCAATCCAGAAACAGCCCAGGATCTAGCCATGAAGTATGAGAAATATGCGAAAGTATGAGCCTGATGAGTGAAAATGCCCGGCCAAACCTAGACCTAACATGCGTTATCCTCAAAAATATTGATCCAAACCAGGTTTAATGGACTGTTTCAGTGTGGTACCACTTTACTACGTGATCCAAAGCAGAAAAAACACTCGATCAGGTCAACATGTATGTTAAAACTGCGAAAGTATGACCCTCATGAGAGCAAATCCCAGGCCTAACCTAGACCTAACATGTGTTGTCCTCTAAAATATTGTTGGAAACCAGGTTTAATTGACTGTTTCAGTGTTGTACTTCATTACTACGTGATGCAATCCAGAGAAAGCCCAGGATCTCTCCATCAAGTATGAGAAATATGCGAAAGAATGAGCCTGATGAGAGCAAATCCCAGACCTAACCTAGACCTAGCATGAATTATTCTCTAAAATATTGATCGAATCCAGGTTTAATTGAGTGTTTCAGTGTTGTACTTCATTACTACCTGATGCAATCCAGAAAAAGCCCAGGATCTAGCCGTCAAGTATTAGAAATATGCGAAAGAATGAGCCTGATGAGAGCAAATCCCAGACCTAACCTAGACCTAACATGAATTATTCTCTAAAATATTGATCAAAACCAGGTTTAATTGACTGTTTCAGTGTGGTACCACATTACTACCTGATCCAATCCAGAAATAGCCCAGGATCCGTTCAACAAGTATTTGAGGAATGCGAAAGTATGAGTCTGATGAGTGAAAATCCCAGACCTAACCTAGACCTAACATGCGTTATCCTCTAAAATATTGATCCAAACCAGGTTTAATGAACTGTTTCAGTGTTGTACTCCATTACTGCGTGATGCAATTCAGAAAAAGCCCAGGATCTGTTCAACAAGTATGTGAAAAACGCGAAAGTATGAGCCTGATGAGGGCAAATCCTAGACCTAACCCAGACCTAACATGAATTATTCTCTAAAATATTGATCGAAACCAGGTTTAATTGACTGTTTCAGTGTGGTCCCACATTACTTCGTGATCCAAACCAGAGAAAACCCAGGATCCGTTCAACAAGTATGTGAAGAATGCGAAAGTATGAGCCTGATGAGTGAAAATCCCAGGCCTAACCTAGACCTAACATGCGTTATCCTCTAAAATATTGATCGAAACCTGGTTTGATCGACTGTTTCAGTGTGGTACCACATTACTATGTGATCCAAACCAGAAAATAACCCAGGATCTGTTCAAGGAGTATGTGAAGTGCGCGAAAGTATGAATCTGATGAGGTCAAATCCCAGACCTATCGCAGACCTAACTTGCGTTATCCTCTAAAATATTGATCGAAACCAGGTTTCATTGACTGTTTCAGTGTGGTACTACATTACTACGTGATGCAATCCAGAAAAAGCCCAGGATCTAGCCATGAAGTATGAGAAATATGCGAAAGTAAGAGCCTGATGAGGGCAAATCCTAGACCTATTCCAGAACTAAGATGCGTTATCCTCTAAAATATTGATCGAAACCAGGTTTAGTTGACTGTTTCACTGTGGTCCCACATTACTTCGTGATCCAAACCAGAAAAAACCCAGGATCCGTTCAACAAGTATGTGAAGAATGCGAAAGTATGAGCCTGATGAGTGAAAATCCCAGGCCTAACCTAGACCTAACATGCGTTATCCTCTAAAATATTGATCGAAACCTGGTTTGATCGACTGTTTCAGTGTGGTCCCACATTACTTCGTGATCCAAACCAGAAAAAACCCAGGATCCGTTCAACAAGTATGTGAAGAATGGAAAGTATAAGCCTGATGTGTGAAAATCCCAGGCCTAACCTAGACCTAACATGCGTTATCCTCTAAAGTATTGATCGAAACCAGGTTTAATTGACTGTTTCAGCGTGGTACCACACTACTTCGTGATCCAAACCAGTCAAAACCCAGGATCTGTTCAACAAGAATGTGAAAAACGCGAAACTGTGAGCCTGATGAGGGCAAATCTTAGACCTAACCCAGAACTAAGATGCGTTATCCTCTAAAATATTTATCCAGACCAGGTTTCATTGAATGTTTCAGTGTGGTACCACTTTACTACGTGATCCAATCCAGAAATAGCCCAGGATCTAGCCATGAAGTATGAGAAATATGCGAAAGTGAGAGCCTGATGAGGGCAAATCCTAGACCTATCCCAGACCTAACTTGCGTTATCCTCTAAAATATTGATCGAAACCAGGTTTAATTGACTGTTTCAGCGTGGTACCACATTACTACGTGATACAATCCAGAAACAGCCCAGGATCTGTTCAACATGTATGCGAAATATGCGAAAGAAAGAGCCTGATGAGAGCAAATCCCAGACCTAACCTAGACCTAACATGAATTATTCTCTAAAATATTGATCGAAACCAGGTTTAATTGACTGTTTCAGTGTGGTCCCACATTACTACGTGATCCAAACCAGAAAAAACCCAGGTTCCGTTCAACAAGTATGTGAAGAATGCGAAAGTATGAGTCTGATGAGTGAAAATCCCAGGCCTAACCTAGACCAAACATGCGTTATCCGCTAAAATATTGATCGAAACCTGGTTTAATCGACTGTTTCAGTGTGGTACCACATTAATATGTGATCCAAACCAGAAAATAACCCAGGATCTGTTCAAGGAGTATGTGGAGAATGCGAAAGTATGAGTCTGATGAGTGAAAATCCCTGGGCTAACCTAGACCTAACATGCGTTATCCTCTAAAATATTGATCGAAACCAGGTTTAATCGACTGTTTCAGTGTGGTACCACATTACTACGTGATCCAAACCAGAAAAAACCCAGGATCAGTTCAACAAGTATGTGAAGAATGCGAAAGTATGAGTCTGATGTGTGAAAATCCCAGGGCTAACCTAGACCTGACATGCGTTATCCACGAAAATATTGATCGAAACCAGGTTTAATCGACAGTTTCAGTGTGGTATCACACTACTACGTGATCCCAACCAGACAAAACCCAGGATCTGTTCAACAAGAATGTGAAAAACGCGAAACTGTGAGCCTGATGAGGGCAAATCTTAGACCTAACCCAGACCTAAGATGCGTTATCCTCTAAAATATTTATCCAGACCAGGTTTCATTGAATGTTTCAGTGTTGTACTTCATTACTACGTGATGCAATCCAGAAAAAGCCCAGGATCTAGCCGTCAAGTATGAGAAATATGCGAAAGAATGAGCCTGATGAGAGCAAATCCCAGACCTAACCTAGACCTAACATGAATTATTCTCTAAAATATTGATCGAAACCAGGTTTAATTGACTGTTTCAGTGTGGTTCCACATTACTACGTGATCCAAACCAGAAAAAACCCAGGATCCGTTCAACAAGTATGTGAAGAATGCGAAAGTATGAGTCTGATGAGTGAAAATCCCAGGCCTAACCTAGACCAAACATGCGTTATCCGCTAAAATATTGATCGAAACCTGGTTTAATCGACTGTTTCAGTGTGGTACCACATTAATATGTGATCCAAACCAGAAAATAACCCTGGATCTGTTCAAGGAGTATGTGAAGAGTGCGAAAGTATGAGTCTGATGAGGTCAAATCCCAGACCTATCCCAGACCTAACTTGCGTTATCCTCTAAAATTTTGATCGAAACCAGGTTTAATCGACTATTTCAGTGCGGTACCACATTACTACGTGATCCAAACCAGAAAAAACCCAGGATCCGTTCAACAAGTATGTGAAGAATGCGAAAGTATGAGTCTGATGAGTGAAAGTCCCAGACCTAACCTAGACCTAACATGCGTTATCCTCTAAAATATTGATCCAAACCAGGTTTAATGGACAGTTTCAGTGTGGCACCACACTACTACGTGTTCCAAACCAGAAGAAACCCAGGATCTGTTCAACAAGTATCTGAAAAACGCGAAAGTATGAGCCTGATGAGGGCAAATCCCAGACATATCCCAGACCTAACTTGCGTTGTCCTCTAAGATATTGATGGAAACCAGGTTTAATTGACTGTTTCAGTGTTGTACTTCATTACTACGTGATGCAATCCAGAAAAAGCCCAGGATCTAGCCGTCAAGTATGAGAAATATGCGAAAGAATGAGCCTGATGAGAGCAAATCCCAGACCTAACCTAGACCTAACATGAATTATTCTCTAAAATATTGATCGAAACCAGGTTTAATTGACTGTTTCAGTGTGGTCCCACATTACTACGTGATCCTAACCAGAAAATAACACAGGATCTGTTCAAGGAGTATGTGAAGTGTGCGAAAGTATGAGTCTGATGAGGTCAAATCCCAGACCTATCCCAGACCTAACTTGCGTTATCCTCTAAAATATTGATCGAAACCAGGTTTAAACGACTGTTTCAGTGTGGTACCACATTACTACGTGACCCAAACCAGAAAAAACCCCCGATCTGTTCAACATGTATGTGAAAAACGCGAAAGTATGAGCCTGATGAGGGCAAATCCCAGACCTATCCCAGACCTGACTTGCGTTATCCTCTAAAATATTGATCGAAACCAGGTTTAATTGACCGTTTCAGTGTGGTACCTCATTACTACGTGATCCAAACCAGAAAAAACCCAGGATCCGTTCAACAAGTATGTGAAGAATGCGAAAGTATGAGTATGATCAGTGAAAATCTCAGGCCTTACCTAGACCTAACTTGCGTTGTCCTCTAAAATAGTGATGGAAACCAGGTTTCATTGACTGTTTCAGTGTGGTACTACATTACTACGTGATGCAATCCAGAAAAAGCCCAGGATCTAGCCATCAAGTATGAGAAATATGCGAAAGTATGAGCCTGATGAGTGAAAATCCCCGGCCAAACCTAGACCTAACATGCGTTGTCCTCTAAAATATTGATGGAAACCAGGTTTAATTGACTGTTTCAGTGTTGTACTTCATTACTACGTGATGCAATCCAGAGAAAGCCCAGGATCTATCCATCAAGTATGAGAAATATGCGAAAGAATGAGCCTGATGAGAGCAAATCCCAGACCTATCCTAGACCTAACATGAATTATTCTCTAAAATATTGATCGAAACCAGGTTTAATTGACTGTTTCAGTGTGGTCCCACATTACTACGTGATCCAAACCAGAAAATAACCCAGGATCTGTTCAAGGAGTATGTGAAAAACCCGAAAGTATGAGTCTGATGAGTGAAAATCCCAGGCCTAACCTAGACCTAACATGCTTTATCCTCTAAAATATTGATCCAAACCAGGTTTAATGGACTGTTTCAGTGTGGTACTACACTACTACGTGATGCAATCCAGAAAAAGCCCAGGATCTAGCCATGAAGTATGAGAAATATGAGAAAGCAAGAGCCTGATGAGGGCAAATCCTAGACCTATCCCAGACCTAACTTGCGTTATCCTCCAAAATATTGATCGAAACCAAGTTTAATTGACTGTTTCAGCGTGGTACCACATTACTACGTGATACAATCCAGAAGCAGCCCAGGATCTAGCCATGAAGTATGAGAAATATGCGAAAGTATGAGCCTGATGAGGGCAAATCCTAGACCTAACCCAGACCTAACATGCGTTATCCTCTAAAATATTTATCAAGATCAGGTTTAATTGACCGTTTCGGTGTGGTACCTCATTACTACGTGATCCAAACCAGAAAAAACCCAGTATCTAGCCATCAAGTATGAGTAATATGCGAAAGAATGAGCCTGATGAGAGCAAATCCCAGACCTATCCTAGACCTAACATGAATTATTCTCTAAAATATTGATCGAAACCAGGTTTAATTGACTGTTTCAGTGTGGTCCCACATTACTACGTGATCCAAACCAGAAAATAACCCAGGATCTGTTCAAGGAGTATGTGAAGAATGCGAAAGTATGAGTCTGATGAGTGAAAATCCCAGACCTAACCTAGACCTAACATGCGTTATCCTCTAAAATATTGATCCAAACCAGGTTTAATGGACTGTTTCAGTGTGGTACCACACTACTCCGTGATCCAAACCAGAAAAAACCCAGGATCTGTTCAACAAGTATGTGAAAAACGCGAAAGTATGAGCCTGATGAGGGCAAATCCCAGACATATCCCAGACCTAACTTGAGTTGTCCTCTAAGATATTGATGGAAACCAGGTTTAATTGACTGTTTCAGTGCTGTACTTCATTACTACGTGATGTAATCCAGAAAAAGCCCAGGATCTAGCCATCAAGTATGAGAAATATGCGAAAGAATGAGCCTGATGAGAGCAAATCCCAGACCTAACCTAGACCTAACATGAATTATTCTCTAAAATATTGATCGAAACCATGTTTAATTGTCTGTTTCAGTGTGGTCCCACCTTACTTCGTGATCCAAACCAGAAAAAACCCAGGATCCGTTCAACAAGTATGTGAGGAATGCGAAAGTATGAGTCTGATGAGTGAAAATCCCAGGCCTAACCTAGACCTAACATGCATTATCCTCAAAAATATTGATCGAAACCTGGTTTAATCGACTGTTTCAGTGTGGTACCACATTACTATGTGATCCAAACCAGAAAATAACCCAGGATCTGTTCAAGGAGTATGTGAAGTGTGCGAAAGTATGAGTCTGATGAGGTCAAATCCCAGACCAATCCCAGACCTAACTTGCGTTATCCTCTAAAATATTGATCGAAACTAGGTTTAATCGACTGTTTCAGTGTGGTACCACATTACTACGTGATCCAAACCAGAAAAAACCCAGGATCTGTTCAACAAGTATGTGGAGAATGCGAAAGTATGAGTCTGATGAGTGAAAATCCCTGGGCTAACCTAGACCTAACACGCGTTATCCTCTAAAATATTGATCGAAACCAGGTTTAATCGACTGTTTCAGTGTGGTACCACATTACTACGTGATCCAAACCAGAAAAAACCCAGGATCAGTTCAACAAGTATGAGAAGAATGCGAAAGTATGAGTCTGATGAGTGAAAATCCCAGGGCTAACCTAGACCTAACATGCGTTATCCTTTAAAATATTGATCCAAACCAGGTTTAATGGACTGTTTCAGTGTGGTACCACACTACTACGTGATACAAACCAGAAATAACCCAGGATCTGTTCAACAAGTATGTGAAAAACGCGAAAGTATGAGCCTGATGAGGGCAAATCCCAGACCTATCCCAGACCTAACTTGCGTTGTCCTCTAAGATATTGATGGAAACCAGGTTTAATTGACTGTTTCAGTGTTGTACTTCATTACTACGTGATGCAATCCAGAAAAAGCCCAGGATCTAGCCATCAAGTATGAGAAATATGCGAAAGAATGAGCCTGATGAGAGCAAATCCCAGACCTAACCTAGACCTAACATGAATTATTCTCTAAAATATTGATCGAAACCAGGTTTAATTGACTGTTTCAGTGTGGTCCCACATTACTACGTGATCCAAACCAGAAAAAACCCAGGATCCGTTCAACAAGTATGTGAAGAATGCGAAAGTATGAGCCCGATGAGTGAAAATCCCAGGCCTAACCTAGACCTAACATGCGTTATCCTCAAAAATATTGATCGAAACCTGGTTTAATCGACCGTTTCAGTGTGGTACCACATTACTATGTGATCCAAACCAGAAAATAACCCAGGATCTGTTCAACAAATATGTGAGGTGTGCGAATATATGAGTCTGATGAGGTCAAATCCCAGACCAATCCCAGACTTAACTTGCGTTATCCTCTAAAATATTGATCGAAACCAGGTTTAATCGACCGTTTCAGTGTGGTACCACATTACTACGTGATCCAAACCAGAAAAAACCCAGGATCTGTTCAACAAGTATGTGAAGAATGCGAAAGTATGAGCCCGATGAGTGAAAATCCCAGGCCTAACATAGACCTAACATGCGTTATCCTCAAAAATATTGATCGAAACCTGGTTTAATCGACTGTTTCAGTGTGGTACCACATTACTATGTGATCCAAACCAGAAAATAACCCAGGATCTGTTCAACAAGTATGTGAGGTGTGCGAATGTATGAGTCTGATGAGGTCAAATCCCAGACCAATCCCAGACTTAACTTGAGTTATCCTCTAAAATATTGATCGAAACCAGGTTTAATCGACCGTTTCAGTGTGGTACCACATTACTACGTTATCCAAACCAGAAAAAACCCAGGATCTGTTCAACAAGTATGTGAAGAATGCGAAAGTATGAGTCTGATGAGTGAAAATCCCAGGGCTAACCTAGACCTAACATGCGTTATCCTCTAAAATATTGATCGAAACCAGGTTTAATCTACTGTTTCAGTGTGGTACCACATTACTACGTGATCCAAACCAGAAAAAACCCAGGATCAGTTCAACAAGTATGTGAAGAATGCGAAAGTATGAGTCTGATCAGTGAAAATCCCAGGCCTAACCTAGACCCAGCTTGCGTTATCCTCTAAAATATTGATCGAAACCAGGTTTAATCGACTGTTTCAGTGTGGTACCACATTACTACGTGACCCAAACCAGAAAAAACCCATGATCTGTTCAACAAGTATGTGAAAAACGCGAAAGTATGAGCCTGATGAGGGCAAATCCCAGACCTCTCCCAGACCTAACTTGCGTTATCCTCTAAAATATTGATCGAAACCAGGTTTAATTGACCGTTTCAGTGTGGTACCTCATTACTACGTGATCCAAACCAGAAAAAACCCAGGATCAGTTCAACAAGTATGTGAAGAATGCGAAAGTATGAGTCTGATGAGTGAAAATCCCAGGCCTAACCTAGACCTAACATGCGTTATCCTCTAAAATATTGATCGAAACGAGGTTTAATTGTCTGTTTCAGCGTGGTACCACATTACTACGTGATACAATCCAGAAACAGCCCGGGATCTAGCCGTGAAGTATGAGAAAAAATGCGAAAGTATGAGCCTGATGAGGGCAAATCCTAGACCTAACCCAAACCAAACATGCGTTATCCTCTAAAATAATGATCGAAACCAGGTTTAATTGATTGTTTTAGTTGTGGCACCACTTTACTACGTGATCCAAAGCAGAAAAAACCCTCGATCAGGTCAACATGCAAGTTAAAACTGCGAAAGTATGACCCTAATGCGTGAAAATCCCAGGCCTAACCTAGACCTAACATGCGTTATCCTCAAAAATATTGATCGAAACCTGGTTTAATTGACTGTTTTAGTTGTGGTACCACTTTACTACGTGATCCAAAGCTGAAAAAACCCTCGATCAGGTCAAGATGCATGTTAAAACTGCGAAAGTATGACCCTGATGAGGTCAAATCCCAGACCTTTCCCAGACCTGACATGCGTTATTCTCTAAAATATTTATCAAGACCAGGTTTAATTGATTGTTTCGGTGTGGTCCCACATTACTACGTGATCCAAACCAGAAAAAACCCAGGATCTGTTCAACAAGAATGTGAAAAACGCGAAAATGTGAGCCTGATGAGGGCAAATCTTAGACCTAACCCAGAACTAAGATGCGTTATCCTCTAAAATATTTATCCAGACCAGGTTTCATTGAATGTTTCAGTGTGGTACCACTTTACTACGTGATCCAATCCAGAAATAGCCCAGGATCTAGCCATGAAGTATGAGAAATATGCGAAAGTGAGAGCCTGATGAGGGCAAATCCTAGACCTATCCCAGACCTAACTTGCGTTATCCTCTAAAATATTGATCGAAACCAGGTTTAATTGACTGTTTCAGCGTGGTACCACATTACTACGTGATACAATCCAGAAACAGCCCAGGATCTGTTCAACATGTATGCGAAATATGCGAAAGAAAGAGCCTGATGAGAGCAAATCCCAGACCTAACCTAGACCTAACATGAATTATTCTCTAAAATATTGATCGAAACCAGGTTTAATTGACTGTTTCAGTGTGGTCCCACATTACTACGTGATCCAAACCAGAAAAAACCCAGGTTCCGTTCAACAAGTATGTGAAGAATGCGAAAGTATGAGTCTGATGAGTGAAAATCCCAGGCCTAACCTAGACCAAACATGCGTTATCCGCTAAAATATTGATCGAAACCTGGTTTAATCGACTGTTTCAGTGTGGTACCACATTAATATGTGATCCAAACCAGAAAATAACCCAGGATCTGTTCAAGGAGTATGTGGAGAATGCGAAAGTATGAGTCTGATGAGTGAAAATCCCTGGGCTAACCTAGACCTAACATGCGTTATCCTCTAAAATATTGATCGAAACCAGGTTTAATCGACTGTTTCAGTGTGGTACCACATTACTACGTGATCCAAACCAGAAAAAACCCAGGATCAGTTCAACAAGTATGTGAAGAATGCGAAAGTATGAGTCTGATGTGTGAAAATCCCAGGGCTAACCTAGACCTGACATGCGTTATCCACGAAAATATTGATCGAAACCAGGTTTAATCGACAGTTTCAGTGTGGTATCACACTACTACGTGATCCCAACCAGACAAAACCCAGGATCTGTTCAACAAGAATGTGAAAAACGCGAAACTGTGAGCCTGATGAGGGCAAATCTTAGACCTAACCCAGACCTAAGATGCGTTATCCTCTAAAATATTTATCCAGACCAGGTTTCATTGAATGTTTCAGTGTTGTACTTCATTACTACGTGATGCAATCCAGAAAAAGCCCAGGATCTAGCCGTCAAGTATGAGAAATATGCGAAAGAATGAGCCTGATGAGAGCAAATCCCAGACCTAACCTAGACCTAACATGAATTATTCTCTAAAATATTGATCGAAACCAGGTTTAATTGACTGTTTCAGTGTGGTTCCACATTACTACGTGATCCAAACCAGAAAAAACCCAGGATCCGTTCAACAAGTATGTGAAGAATGCGAAAGTATGAGTCTGATGAGTGAAAATCCCAGGCCTAACCTAGACCAAACATGCGTTATCCGCTAAAATATTGATCGAAACCTGGTTTAATCGACTGTTTCAGTGTGGTACCACATTAATATGTGATCCAAACCAGAAAATAACCCTGGATCTGTTCAAGGAGTATGTGAAGAGTGCGAAAGTATGAGTCTGATGAGGTCAAATCCCAGACCTATCCCAGACCTAACTTGCGTTATCCTCTAAAATTTTGATCGAAACCAGGTTTAATCGACTATTTCAGTGCGGTACCACATTACTACGTGATCCAAACCAGAAAAAACCCAGGATCCGTTCAACAAGTATGTGAAGAATGCGAAAGTATGAGTCTGATGAGTGAAAGTCCCAGACCTAACCTAGACCTAACATGCGTTATCCTCTAAAATATTGATCCAAACCAGGTTTAATGGACAGTTTCAGTGTGGCACCACACTACTACGTGTTCCAAACCAGAAGAAACCCAGGATCTGTTCAACAAGTATCTGAAAAACGCGAAAGTATGAGCCTGATGAGGGCAAATCCCAGACATATCCCAGACCTAACTTGCGTTGTCCTCTAAGATATTGATGGAAACCAGGTTTAATTGACTGTTTCAGTGTTGTACTTCATTACTACGTGATGCAATCCAGAAAAAGCCCAGGATCTAGCCGTCAAGTATGAGAAATATGCGAAAGAATGAGCCTGATGAGAGCAAATCCCAGACCTAACCTAGACCTAACATGAATTATTCTCTAAAATATTGATCGAAACCAGGTTTAATTGACTGTTTCAGTGTGGTCCCACATTACTACGTGATCCAAACCAGAAAATAACACAGGATCTGTTCAAGGAGTATGTGAAGTGTGCGAAAGTATGAGTCTGATGAGGTCAAATCCCAGACCTATCCCAGACCTAACTTGCGTTATCCTCTAAAATATTGATCGAAACCAGGTTTAAACGACTGTTTCAGTGTGGTACCACATTACTACGTGACCCAAACCAGAAAAAACCCCCGATCTGTTCAACATGTATGTGAAAAACGCGAAAGTATGAGCCTGATGAGGGCAAATCCCAGACCTATCCCAGACCTGACTTGCGTTATCCTCTAAAATATTGATCGAAACCAGGTTTAATTGACCGTTTCAGTGTGGTACCTCATTACTACGTGATCCAAACCAGAAAAAACCCAGGATCCGTTCAACAAGTATGTGAAGAATGCGAAAGTATGAGTATGATCAGTGAAAATCTCAGGCCTTACCTAGACCTAACTTGCGTTGTCCTCTAAAATAGTGATGGAAACCAGGTTTCATTGACTGTTTCAGTGTGGTACTACATTACTACGTGATGCAATCCAGAAAAAGCCCAGGATCTAGCCATCAAGTATGAGAAATATGCGAAAGTATGAGCCTGATGAGTGAAAATCCCCGGCCAAACCTAGACCTAACATGCGTTGTCCTCTAAAATATTGATGGAAACCAGGTTTAATTGACTGTTTCAGTGTTGTACTTCATTACTACGTGATGCAATCCAGAGAAAGCCCAGGATCTATCCATCAAGTATGAGAAATATGCGAAAGAATGAGCCTGATGAGAGCAAATCCCAGACCTATCCTAGACCTAACATGAATTATTCTCTAAAATATTGATCGAAACCAGGTTTAATTGACTGTTTCAGTGTGGTCCCACATTACTACGTGATCCAAACCAGAAAATAACCCAGGATCTGTTCAAGGAGTATGTGAAGTGTGCGAAAGTATGAGTCTGATGAGGTCAAATCCCAGACCTATCCCAGACCTAACTTGCGTTATCCTCTAAAATATTGATCGAAACCAGGTTTAAACGACTGTTTCAGTGTGGTACCACATTACTACGTGACCCAAACCAGAAAAAACCCACGATCTGTTCAACAAGTATGTGAAAAACGCGAAAGTATGAGCCTGATGATGGCAAATCCTAGACCTAACCCAGACCTAACATGCGTTATCCTCTAAAATATTGATCGCAACCAGGTTTAATGGACTGTTTCAGTGTGGTACCACACTACTACGTGATCTAAACCAGAAAAAACCGAGGATCTGTTCAACAAGTATGTGAAAAACGCGAAAGTATGAGTCTGATGAGGTGAAATCCCAGACCTATCCCAGACTTAACTTGCGTTATCCTCTAAAATATTGATCGAAACCAGGTTTAATCGACTGTTTCAGCGTGGTACCACATTACTATGTGATGCAATCCAGAAAAAGCCCAGGATCTAGCCATCAAGTATGAGAAATATGCGAAAGTATGAGCCTGATGAGTGAAAATCCCCGGCCAAACCTAGACCTAACATGCGTTGTCCTCTAAAATATTGATGGAAACCAGGTTTAATTGACTGTTTCAGTGTTGTACTTCATTACTACGTGATGCAATCCAGAGAAAGCCCAGGATCTATCCATCAAGTATGAGAAATATGCGAAAGAATGAGCCTGATGAGAGCAAATCCCAGACCTATCCTAGACCTAACATGAATTATTCTCTAAAATATTGATCGAAACCAGGTTTAATTGACTGTTTCAGTGTGGTCCCACATTACTACGTGATCCAAACCAGAAAATAACCCAGGATCTGTTCAAGGAGTATGTGAAGAATGCGAAAGTATGAGTCTGATGAGTGAAAATCCCAGACCTAACCTAGACCTAACATGCGTTATCCTCTAAAATATTGATCCAAACCAGGTTTAATGGACTGTTTCAGTGTGGTACCACACTACTCCGTGATCCAAACCAGAAAAAACCCAGGATCTGTTCAACAAGTATGTGAAAAACGCGAAAGTATGAGCCTGATGAGGGCAAATCCCAGACATATCCCAGACCTAACTTGAGTTGTCCTCTAAGATATTGATGGAAACCAGGTTTAATTGACTGTTTCAGTGCTGTACTTCATTACTACGTGATGTAATCCAGAAAAAGCCCAGGATCTAGCCATCAAGTATGAGAAATATGCGAAAGAATGAGCCTGATGAGAGCAAATCCCAGACCTAACCTAGACCTAACATGAATTATTCTCTAAAATATTGATCGAAACCATGTTTAATTGTCTGTTTCAGTGTGGTCCCACCTTACTTCGTGATCCAAACCAGAAAAAACCCAGGATCCGTTCAACAAGTATGTGAGGAATGCGAAAGTATGAGTCTGATGAGTGAAAATCCCAGGCCTAACCTAGACCTAACATGCATTATCCTCAAAAATATTGATCGAAACCTGGTTTAATCGACTGTTTCAGTGTGGTACCACATTACTATGTGATCCAAACCAGAAAATAACCCAGGATCTGTTCAAGGAGTATGTGAAGTGTGCGAAAGTATGAGTCTGATGAGGTCAAATCCCAGACCAATCCCAGACGTAACTTGCGTTATCCTCTAAAATATTGATCGAAACTATGTTTAATCGACTGTTTCAGTGTGGTACCACATTACTACGTGATCCAAACCAGAAAAAACCCAGGATCTGTTCAACAAGTATGTGGAGAATGCGAAAGTATGAGTCTGATGAGTGAAAATCCCTGGGCTAACCTAGACCTAACACGCGTTATCCTCTAAAATATTGATCGAAACCAGGTTTAATCGACTGTTTCAGTGTGGTACCACATTACTACGTGATCCAAACCAGAAAAAACCCAGGATCAGTTCAACAAGTATGAGAAGAATGCGAAAGTATGAGTCTGATGAGTGAAAATCCCAGGGCTAACCTAGACCTAACATGCGTTATCCTTTAAAATATTGATCCAAACCAGGTTTAATGGACTGTTTCAGTGTGGTACCACACTACTACGTGATACAAACCAGAAATAACCCAGGATCTGTTCAACAAGTATGTGAAAAACGCGAAAGTATGAGCCTGATGAGGGCAAATCCCAGACCTATCCCAGACCTAACTTGCGTTGTCCTCTAAGATATTGATGGAAACCAGGTTTAATTGACTGTTTCAGTGTTGTACTTCATTACTACGTGATGCAATCCAGAAAAAGCCCAGGATCTAGCCATCAAGTATGAGAAATATGCGAAAGAATGAGCCTGATGAGAGCAAATCCCAGACCTAACCTAGACCTAACATGAATTATTCTCTAAAATATTGATCGAAACCAGGTTTAATTGACTGTTTCAGTGTGGTCCCACATTACTACGTGATCCAAACCAGAAAAAACCCAGGATCCGTTCAACAAGTATGTGAAGAATGCGAAAGTATGAGCCCGATGAGTGAAAATCCCAGGCCTAACCTAGACCTAACATGCGTTATCCTCAAAAATATTGATCGAAACCTGGTTTAATCGACCGTTTCAGTGTGGTACCACATTACTATGTGATCCAAACCAGAAAATAACCCAGGATCTGTTCAACAAGTATGTGAGGTGTGCGAATATATGAGTCTGACGAGGTCAAATCCCAGACCAATCCCAGACTTAACTTGCGTTATCCTCTAAAATATTGATCGAAACCAGGTTTAATCGACCGTTTCAGTGTGGTACCACATTACTACGTGATCCAAACCAGAAAAAACCCAGGATCTGTTCAACAAGTATGTGAAGAATGCGAAAGTATGAGCCCGATGAGTGAAAATCCCAGGCCTAACATAGACCTAACATGCGTTATCCTCAAAAATATTGATCGAAACCTGGTTTAATCGACTGTTTCAGTGTGGTACCACATTACTATGTGATCCAAACCAGAAAATAACCCAGGATCTGTTCAACAAGTATGTGAGGTGTGCGAATGTATGAGTCTGATGAGGTCAAATCCCAGACCAATCCCAGACTTAACTTGAGTTATCCTCTAAAATATTGATCGAAACCAGGTTTAATCGACCGTTTCAGTGTGGTACCACATTACTACGTTATCCAAACCAGAAAAAACCCAGGATCTGTTCAACAAGTATGTGAAGAATGCGAAAGTATGAGTCTGATGAGTGAAAATCCCAGGGCTAACCTAGACCTAACATGCGTTATCCTCTAAAATATTGATCGAAACCAGGTTTAATCTACTGTTTCAGTGTGGTACCACATTACTACGTGATCCAAACCAGAAAAAACCCAGGATCAGTTCAACAAGTATGTGAAGAATGCGAAAGTATGAGTCTGATCAGTGAAAATCCCAGGCCTAACCTAGACCCAGCTTGCGTTATCCTCTAAAATATTGATCGAAACCAGGTTTAATTGACCGTTTCAGTGTGGTACCTCATTACTACGTGATCCAAACCAGAAAAAACCCAGGATCAGTTCAACAAGTATGTGAAGAATGCGAAAGTATGAGTCTGATGAGTGAAAATCCCAGGCCTAACCTAGACCTAACATGCGTTATCCTCTAAAATATTGATCGAAACGAGGTTTAATTGTCTGTTTCAGCGTGGTACCACATTACTACGTGATACAATCCAGAAACAGCCCGGGATCTAGCCGTGAAGTATGAGAAAAAATGCGAAAGTATGAGCCTGATGAGGGCAAATCCTAGACCTAACCCAAACCAAACATGCGTTATCCTCTAAAATAATGATCGAAACCAGGTTTAATTGATTGTTTTAGTTGTGGCACCACTTTACTACGTGATCCAAAGCAGAAAAAACCCTCGATCAGGTCAACATGCAAGTTAAAACTGCGAAAGTATGACCCTAATGCGTGAAAATCCCAGGCCTAACCTAGACCTAACATGCGTTATCCTCAAAAATATTGATCGAAACCTGGTTTAATTGACTGTTTTAGTTGTGGTACCACTTTACTACGTGATCCAAAGCTGAAAAAACCCTCGATCAGGTCAAGATGCATGTTAAAACTGCGAAAGTATGACCCTGATGAGGTCAAATCCCAGACCTTTCCCAGACCTGACATGCGTTATTCTCTAAAATATTTATCAAGACCAGGTTTAATTGATTGTTTCGGTGTGGTCCCACATTACTACGTGATCCAAACCAGAAAAAACCCAGGATCCGTTCAACAAGTATGTGAAGAATGCGAAAGTATGAGTCTGATGAGTGAAAATCCCAGACCTAACCTAGACCTAACATGCGTTATCCTCAAAAATATTGATCGAAACCTGGTTTAATTGACTGTTTTAGTTGTGGTACCACTTTACTACGTGATCCAAAGCAGAAAAAACCCTCGATCAGGTCAAAATGCATGTTAAAACTGCGAAAGTATGACCCTGATGAGGTCAAATCCCAGACCTATCCCAGACCTGACATGCGTTATTCTCTAAAATATTTATCAAGACCAGGTTTACTTGATTGTTTCGGTGTGGTCACACATTACTACGTGATCCAAACCAGAAAAAACCCAGGATCCGTTCAACAAGTATGTGAAGAATGCGAAAGTATGAGACTGATGAGTGAAAATCCCAGACCTAACCTAGACCTAACATGCGTTATCCTCTAAAATATTGATCCAAACCAGGTTTAATGGACTGTTTCAGTGTGGTACCACTTTACTACGTGATCCAAAGCAGAAAATACCCTCGATCAGGTCAACATGCATGTTAAAACTGCGAAAGTATGACCCTGATGAGGTCAAATCCCAGACCTGTCCCAGACCTGACATGCGTTATCCTCTAAAATATTGATCCAAACCAGGTTTAATTGACTGTTTCAGTGTGGTCCCACATTACTACGTGATACAATCCAGAAACAGCCCAGGATCTAGCCATGAAGTATGAGAAATATGCGAATGTATGAGCCTGATGATGACAAATTCTAGACCTAACCCAAACCTAACATGCGTTATCCTCCAAAATATTTATCAAGACCAGGTTTAATTGAATGTTTCAGTGTGGTACCACATTACTACGTGAACCAAACCAGAAAAAACCCACGATCCGTTCAACAAGTATGTGAAGAATGCGAAAGTATGAGTCTGATGAGTGAAAATCCCAGGGCTAACCTAGACCTAACATGTGTTATCCTCTAAAATATTGATCCAAACCAGGTTTAATTGACTGTTTCAGTGTGGTACCACATTGCTACGTGATCCAAACCAGAGAAAACCCAGGATCAGTTCAACAAGTATGTGAAAAACGCGAAAGTATGAGCCTGATGAGGGCAAATCCGAGACCTATCCCAGACCTAACATGCGTTATCCTCTAAAATATTTATCAAGACCAGTTTTAATTGACTGTTTCAGCGTGGTACCACGTTACTACGTGATACAATCCAGAAATAGCACAGGATCTAGCCATCAAGTATGAGAAATATGCGAAAGAATGAGCCTGATGAGAGCAAATCCCAGACCTAACCTAGACATAACATGAATTATTCTCTAAAATATTGATCGAAACCTGGTTTAATTGACTGTTTCAGTGTGGTACCACATTACTACGTGATCCAATCCAGAAATAGCCCAGGATCTAGCCATGAAGTATGAGAAATATGCGAAAGTATGAGCCTGACGAGGGCAAATCCTAGACCTAACCCAGACCTAACATGCGTTATCCTCTAAAATATTTATCATGAGCAGGTTTAATTGATTGCTTCAGTGTGGTCCCACATTACTACGTGATCCAAACCAGAAAATAACCCAGGATCTGTTCAACGAGTATGTGAAGTGTGCGAAAGTATGAGTCTGATGGGGGCAAATCCTAGACCTATCCCATACCTAACATGCGTTATCCTCTAAAGTATTTATCAAGACCAGGTTTAATTGTCTGTTTCAGTGTGGTACCACATTGCTACGTGATCCAAACCAGCAAAAACCCAGGATCCGTTCAACAAGTATGTGAAGAATGCGAAAGTATGAGTCTGATGAGGGCAAATCCTAGACCTATCCCAGACCTACCATGCGTTATCCTCTAAAATATTGATCCAAACCAGGTTTAGTGGACTGTTTCAGTGTGGTACCACATTACTACGTGATCCAAACCAGAAAATAACCCAGGATCTGTTCAACGAGTATGTGAAGTGTGCGAAAGTATGAGTCTGATGAGGGCAAATCCCAGACCTATCCCAGACCTAACATGCGTTATCCTCTAAAATATTTATCATGACCAGGTTTAATTGATTGTTTCAGTGTGGTCCCACATTACTACGTGATCCAAACCAGAAAAAACCCAGGATCCGTTCAACAAGTATGTGAAGAATGCGAAAGTATGAGTCTCATGAGGGCAAATCCTAGACCTATCCCAGACCTACCATGCGTTATCCTCTAAAATATTGATCCAAACCAGGTTTAGTGGACTGTTTCAGTGTGGTACCACATTACTACGTGATCCAAACTAGAAAATAACCCAGGATCTGTTCAACGAGTATATGAAGAATGCGAAAGTATGAGTCTGATGAGGGCAAATCCTAGACCTATCCCAGACCTACCATGCGTTATCCTCTAAAATATTGATCCAAACCAGGTTTAGTGGACTGTTTCAGTGTGGTACCACTTTACAACGTGATCCAAAGCAGAAAAAACCCTCGATCACGTCAACATGTATGATAAAACTGCGAAAGTATGACCCTGATGAGGGCAAATCCCAGACCTATCCCAGACCTAACTTGCGTTATCCTCTAAAATATTGATTGAATCCAGGTTTAATTGACTGTTTCAGTGTGGTACCACATTACTACGTGATCCAATCCAGAAATAGCCCAGGAACTAGCAATGAAGTATGAGAAATATGCTTAAGTATGAGCCTGACGAGGGCAAATCCTAGACCTAACCCAGACCTAACATGCGTTATCATCTAAAATATTTATCATGACCAGGTTTAATTGATTGTTTCAGTGTGGTCCCACATTACTACGTGATCCAAACCAGAAAAAACCCAGGATCCGTTCAACAAGTATGTGAAGAATGCGAAAGTATGATTCTGATGAGGGCAAATCCTAGACCTATCCCAGACCTAACATGCGTTATCCTCTAAAATATTGATCCAAACCAGGTTTAATGGACTGTTTCAGTGTGGTACCACACTACTACGTGATCCAAACCAGAAAAAACCCAGGATCTGTTCAACAAGTATGTGAAAACTGCGAAAGTATGACCCTAATGAGGGCAAATCCCAGGCCTAACCTTGACCTAACATGCGTTATCTTCTAAAATATTGATGGAAACCAGGTTTAATTGTCTGTTTCAATGTTGTTCTTCATTACTACGTGATACAATCCAGAAAAAACCCAGGATCTAGCCATCAAGTATGAGAAATATGCGAAAGTATGAGCCTGATGAGGGCAAATCCCAGACCTAACCCAGACCTAACATGCGTTGTCCTCTAAAATATTTATCAAGACCAGGTTTAATCGACTGTTTCAGTGTGGTCCCACATTACTACGTGATCCAAACCAGAAAAAACCCAGGATCCGTTCAACAAGTATGTGAAGAATGCGAAAGAATGAGTCAGATGCGTGAAAATCCCAGGCCTAACCTAGACCTAAAATGCGTTATCCTAAAAAATATTGATCGAAACCTGGTTTAATCGACTGCGTCAGTGTGGTACCACATTACTACGTGACCCAAACCAGAAAAAACCCAGGATCTCTTCAACAAGTATGTGAAAAACGCAAAAGTATGAGCCTGATGAGGGCAAATCCCAGACCTATCCCAGACCAAACTTGCGTTATCCTCTAAAATATTGATCGAAACCTGGTTTAATCGACTGTTTCAGTGTGGTACCACATTACTATGTGATCCAAACCAGAAAATAACCCAGGATCTGTTCAACGAGTATGTGAAGTGTGCGAAAGTATGAGTCTGATGAGGGCAAATCCTAGACCTATCCCAGACCTAACATGCGTTATCCTCTAAAATATTTATCAAGACCACGTTTAATTGACTGTTTCAATGTGGTACCACATTACTATGTGATCCAAACCAGAAAAAGCCCAGGATCTGTTCAACAAGTATGTGAAAAACACGAAAGTATGAGCCTAATGAGGGCAAATCCTAGACCTATCCCAGACCTAACATGCGTTATCCTCTAAAATATTTATCAAGACAAGGTTTAATTGACTGTTTCAGCGTGGTACCACGTTACTACGTGATACAGTCCAGAAATAGCCCAGGATCTAGTCATGAAGTATGAGAAATATGCGAAAGAAATATGAGTCTGATGAGGGCAAATCCCAGACCTATCCCAGACCTAACATGCGTTATCCTCTAAAATATTTATCAAGACCAGGTTTAATTGACTGTTACAGTGTGGCACCACATTGCTACGTGATCCAAACCAGAAAAAGCCCAGGATCTGTTCAACAAGTATGTGAAAAACACGAAAGTATGAGCCTGGTGGGGGCAAATCCTAGACCTATCCCAGACCTAACATGCGTTATCCTCTAAAATATTTATCAAGACAAGGTTTAATTGACTGTTTCAGAGTGGTACCACATTGCTACGTGATCCAATCCAGAAATACCCCAGGATCTAGCCATGAAGTATGAGAGATATGCGAAAGTATGAGCCTGACGAGGGCAAATCCTACACCTAACGCAGACCTAACATGCGTTATCCTCTAAAATATTTATCAAGACCAGGTTCATTTGATTGTTTCAGTGTGGTCCGACATTACTACGTAATCCAAACCAGAAAAAACACAGGATCCGTTCAACAAGTATGTGAAAAACGCGAAAGTATGAGCCTGATGAGGGCAAATCCCAGACCTATCCCAGACCTAACTTGCGTTATCCTCTAAAATATTGATCGAAACCTGGTTTAATCGACTGTTTCAGTGTGGTACCACATTACTATGTGATCCAAACCAGAAAATAACCCAGGATCTGTTCAACGAGTATGTGAAGTGTGCGAAAGTATGAGTCTGATGAGGGCAAATCCTAGACGTAACCCAAACCTAACATGCGTTATCCTGTAAAATATTTATCAAGACCAGGTTTAATTGAATGCTCCAGTGTGGTACCACATTACTACGTGAACCAAACCAGCAAAAACCCAGGATCCGTTCAACAAGTATGTGAAGAATGCGAAAGTATGAGTCTGATGAGTGAAAATCCCAGGCCTAACCTAGACCTAACATGCGTTATCCTCAAAAATATTGATGGAAACCTGGTTTAATCGACTGTCTCAGTGTGGTACCACATTACTATGTGATCCAAACCAGAAAATAACCCAGGATCTGTTCAACGAGTATGTGAAGTGTGCGAAAGTATGAGTCTGATGGGGGCAAATCCTAGACCTATCCCATACCTAACATGCGTTATCCTCTAAAATATTTATCAAGACCAGGTTTAATTGTCTGTTTCAGTGTGGTACCACATTGCTACGTGATCCAAACCAGGAAAAACCCAGGATCAGTTCAACAAGTATGTGAAAACTGCGAAAGAATGACCCTGATGAGGTCAATCCCAGACCTATCCCAGACCTGACATGCGTTATCCTCTAAAATATTGATCCAAACCAGGTTTAATTGACTGTTTCAGTGTGGTCCCACATTACTACGTGATACAATCCAGAAACAGCCCAGGATCTAGCCATGAAGTATGAGAAATATGCGAATGTATGAGCCTGATGATGACAAATTCTAGACCTAACCCAAACCTAACATGCGTTATCCTCCAAAATATTTATCAAGATCAGGTTTAATTAAATGTTTCAGTGTGGTACCACATTACTACGTGAACCAAACCAGAAAAAACCCACGATCCGTTCAACAAGTATGTGAAGAATGCGAAAGTATGAGTCTGATGAGTGAAAATCCCAGGGCTAACCTAGACCTAACATGTGTTATCCTCTAAAATATTGATCCAAACCAGGTTTAATTGACCGTTTCAGCGTGGTACCACGTTACTACGTGATACAATCCAGAAATAGCACAGGATCTAGCCATCAAGTATGAGAAATATGCGAAAGAATGAGCCTGATGAGAGCAAATCCCAGACCTAACCTAGACATAACATGAATTATTCTCTAAAATATTGTTCGAAACCAGGTTTAATTGACTGTTTCAGTGTGGTACCACATTACTACGTGATCCAATCCAGAAATAGCCCAGGATCTAGCCATGAAGTATGAGAAATATGCGAAAGTATGAGCCTGACGAGGGCAAATCCTAGACCTAACCCAGACCTAACATGCGTTATCCTCTAAAATATTTATCACGAGCAGGTTTAATTGATTGCTTCAGTGTGGTCCCACATTACTACGTGATCCAAACCAGAAAATAACCCAGGATCTGTTCAACGAGTATGTGAAGTGTGCGAAAGTATGAGTCTGATGGGGGCAAATCCTAGACCTATCCCATGCCTAACATGCGTAATCCTCTAAAATATTTATCAAGACCAGGTTTAATTGTCTGTTTCAGTGTGGTACCGCATTGCTACGTGATCCAAACCAGAAAAAACCCAGGATCCGTTCAACAAGTATGTGAAGAATGCGAAAGTATGAGTCTGATGGGGGCAAATCCTAGACCTATCCCATACTTAACATGCGTTATCCTCTAAAATATTTATCAAGACCAGGTTTAATTGTCTGTTTCAGTGTGGTACCACATTGCTACATGATCCAAACCAGAAAAAACCCAGGATCCGTTCAACAAGTATGTGAAGAATGCGAAAGTATGAGTCTGATGAGGGCAAATCCTAGACCTATCCCAGACCTACCATGCGTTATCCTCTAAAATATTGATCCAAACCAGGTTTAGTGGACTGTTTCAGTGTGGTACCACATTACTACGTGATCCAAACCAGAAAATAACCCAGGATCTGTTCAACGAGTATGTGAAGTGTGCGAAAGTATGAGTCTGATGGGGGCAAATCCTAGACCTATCCCATGCCTAACATGCGTAATCCTCTAAAATATTTATCAAGACCAGGTTTAATTGTCTGTTTCAGTGTGGTACCGCATTGCTACGTGATCCAAACCAGAAAAAACCCAGGATCCGTTCAACAAGTATGTGAAGAATGCGAAAGTATGAGTCTGATGGGGGCAAATCCCAGACCTATCCCAGACCTAACATGCGTTATCCTCTAAAATATTTATCATGACCAGGTTTAATTGATTGTTTCAGTGTGGTCCCACATTACTACGTGGTCCAAACCAGAAAAAAACCAGGATCCGTTCAACAAGTATGTGAAGAATGCGAAAGTATGAGTCAGATGAGTGAAAATCCCCGGCCTAAAACAGACCTAACATGCGTTATCCTCTAAAATATTGATCCAAACCAGGTTTAGTGGACTGTTTCAGTGTGGTACCACTTTACAACGTGATCCAAAGCAGAAAAAACCCTCGATCACGTCAACATGTATGATAAAACTGCGAAAGTATGACCCTGATGAGGGCAAATCCCAGACCTATCACAGACCTAACTTGCGTTATCCTCTAAAATATTGATTGAATCCAGGTTTAATTGACCGTTTCAGTGTGGTACCACATTACTACGTGATCCAATCCAGAAATAGCCCAGGATCTAGCAATGAAGTATGAGAAATATGCGAAAGTATGAGCCTGACGAGGGCAAATCCTAGATCTAACCCAGACCTAACATGCGTTATCCTCTAAAATATTTATCATGACCAGGTTTAATTGATTGTTTCAGTGTGGTCCCACATTACTAGGTGACCCAAACCAGAAAAAACCCAGGATCCGTTCAACAAGTATGTGAAGAATGCGAAAGTATGATTCTGATGAGGGCAAATCCTAGACCTATCCCAGACCTAACATGCGTTATCCTCTAAAATATTGATCCAAACCAGGTTTAATGGACTGTTTCAGTGTGGTACCACACTACTACGTGATCCAAACCAGAAAAAACCCAGGATCTGTTCAACAAGTATGTGAAAACTGCGAAAGTATGACCCTAATGAGGGCAAATCCCAGGCCTAACCTTGACCTAACATGCGTTATCTTCTAAAATATTGATGGAAACCAGGTTTAATTGTCTGTTTCAATGTTGTTCTTCATTACTACGTGATACAATCCAGAAAAAGCCCAGGATCTAGCCATCAAGTATGAGAAATATGCGAAAGAATGAGCCTGATGAGAGCATATCCAAGACCTAACATAGACCTAACATGAATTATTCTCTAAAATATTGATCAAAACCAGGTTTAATTGACTGTTTCAGTGTGGTACTACATTACTACGTGATCCAAAGCAGTAAAAACCCAGGATCTGTTCAACAAGTATGTGAAGAATGCGAAAGTATGTGTCTGATGAGGGCTAATCCCAGACCTATCCCAGACCTAACTTGCGTTATCCTCTAAAATAATGATCGAAACCAGGTTTAATTGACTGTTTTAGTAGTGGCACCACTTTACTACGTGATCCAAAGCAGAAAAAACCCTCGATCAGGTCAACATGCATGTTAAAACTGCGAAAGTATGACCCTAATGAGGGCAAATCCCAGGCCTAACCTAGACCTAACATGCGTTATCTTCTAAAATATTGAGCGAAACCAGGTTTAATTGACTGTTTCAGTGTCGTACCACACTACTACGTGATCCAATCCAGAAATAGCCCAGGATCTAGCCATGAAGTATGAGAAATATGCGAAAGTATGAGCCTGATGAGGGCAAATCCCAGACCTAACCCAGACCTAACATGCGTTGTCCTCTAAAATATTTATCAAGACCAGGTTTAATCGACTGTTTCAGTGTGGTCCCACATTACTACGTGATCCAAACCAGAAAAAACCCAGGATCCGTTCAACAAGTATGTGAAGAATGCGAAAGAATGAGACAGATGCGTGAAAATCCCAGGCCTAACCTAGACCTAAAATGCGTTATCCTAAAAAATATTGATCGAAACCTGGTTTAATCGACTGCTTCAGTGTGGTACCACATTACTACGTGACCCAAACCAGAAAAAACCCAGGATCTCTTCAACAAGTATGTGAAAAACGCAAAAGTATGAGCCTGATGAGGGCAAATCCCAGACCTATCCCAGACCAAACTTGCGTTATCCTCTAAAATATTGATCGAAACCTGGTTTAATCGACTGTTTCAGTGTGGTACCACATTACTATGTGATCCAAACCAGAAAATAACCCAGGATCTGTTCAACGAGTATGTGAAGGGTGCGAAAGTATGAGTCTGATGAGGGCAAATCATAGACCTATCCCAGATCTAACATGCGTTATCCACCAAAATATTTATCAAGACCAGGTTTAATTAAATGTTTCAGTGTGGTACCACATTACTACGTGATACAAACCAGAAAAAACCCAGGATCCGTTCAACAAGTATGTGAAGAATGCGAAAGAATGAGTCAGATGCGTGAAAATCCCAGGCCTAACCCAGACCTAAAATGCGTTATCCTAAAAAATATTGATCGAAACCTGGTTTAATCGACTGCTTCAGTGTGGTACCACATTACTACGTGACCCAAACCAGAAAAAACCCAGGATCTCTTCAACAAGTATGTGAAAAACGCAAAAGTATGAGTCAGATGACTGAAAATCCCCGGCCTAAAACAGACCTAACATGCGTTATCCTCTAAAATATTGATCCAAACCAGGTTTAGTGGACTGTTTCAGTGTGGTACCACTTTACAACGTGATCCAAAGCAGAAAAAACCCTCGATCACGTCAACATGTATGATAAAACTGCGAAAGTATGACCCTGATGAGGGCAAATCCCAGACCTATCACAGACCTAACTTGCGTTATCCTCTAAAATATTGATTGAATCCAGGTATAGTTGACCGTTTCAGTGTGGTACCACATTACTACGTGATCCAATCCAGAAATAGCCCAGGATCTAGCAATGAAGTATGAGAAATATGCGAAAGTATGAGCCTGACGAGGGCAAATCCTAGATCTAACCCAGACCTAACATGCGTTATCCTCTAAAATATTTATCATGACCAGGTTTAATTGATTGTTTCAGTGTGGTACCACACTACTACGTGATCCAAACCAGAAAAAACCCAGAATCCTTTCAACAAGTATGTGGAGAATGCGAAAGTACGAGTTTGATGAGTGAAAATCCTCGGCCTAACCTAGACCTAACATGCGTTATCCTCAAAAATATTGATCGAAACCAGGTTTAATCGACTGTTTCAGTGTGGTATCACATTACTACGTGATCCAAACCAGTAAAAACCTAGGATCCGTTCAACAAGTATGTGGAGAATGCGAAAGTATGAGTCTGATGAGTGAAAATCCTCGGCCTAACCTAGACCTAACATGCGTTGTCCTCTAAAATATTGATGGAAACCAGCTTTAATGGAATGTTTCAGTGTGGTACCACATTACTACGTGATCCAATCCAGAAAAAACCCTGTATCTGTTCAACAAGTATGTGAAGAATGCGAAAGTATGAGTCTGATGTGTGAAAATCCCAGAGCTAACCTAGACCTAACAAGCGTTATCCTCTAAAATATTTATCTAGACCAGGTTTAATTGACTGTTTCAGCGTGGTACCACATTATTACGTGACACAATCCAGAAACAGCCCAGGATCTAGCCATGAAGTATGAGAAATATGCGAAAGTATGAGCCTGATGAGGGCGAATCCCAGACCTATCCCAGACCTAACTTGCGTTATCCTCTAAAATATTGATCGAAATCAGGTTTAATTGACTGTTTCAGCGTGGTACCACATTACTACGTGATACAATCCAGAAACAGCCCAGGGTCTAGCCATGAAGTATGAGAGATATGCGAAAGTATGAGCCTGATGAGGGCAAATCCAAGACCTAACTCAAACCTAACATGAGTTATCCTCTAAAATATTTATCATGAACAGGTTTAATTGAATGTTTCAGTGTGGTACCACATTACTACGTGAACCAAACCAGAAAAAACCCTGTATCCGTTCAACAAGTATGTGAAGAATGCGAAAGTATGAGTCTGATGAGTGAAAGTCCCAGGGCTAACCTAGACCTAACAAGCGTTATCCTCTAAAATATTCATCCAAACCAGGTTTAATGGACTGTTTCAGTGTGGAACCACTTTACTGCGTGATCCAAAGCAGAAGAAACCCTCGATCAGGTCAACATGTATGTTAAAACTGCGAAAGTATACCCTGGTGTGGGCAAATCCCAGGCCTAACCTAGACCTAACATGCGTTGTCCTCTAAAATATTGATGGAAACCAGGTTTAATTGACTGTTTCAGTGTTGCACTTCATTACTACGTGATCCATACCAGTAAAAACCCAGGATCCGTTCAACAAGTATGTGAAGAATGCGAAAGTATGAGTGTGGTGAGTGAAAAACCCCGGCCTAACCTAGACCTAACATGCGTTATCCTCAAATATATTGATCGAAACCTGGTTTAATCGTCGGTTTCAGTGTGTTACCACATTACTACGTGATCCAATCCAGAAATAGCCCAGGATCTAGCCATGAAATATGAGAAATATGCGAAAGTATGAGCCTGACGAGGGCAAATCCTAGACCTAACCCAGACCTAACATGCGTTATCCTCTAAAATATTTATCAAGACCAGGTTTAATTGATTGTTTCAGTGTGGTCCCACATTACTACGTGATCCAAACCAGAAAAAACCCAGGTTCCGTTCAACAAGTATGTGAAGAATGCGAAAGTATGAGTCTGATGAGTGAAAATCCCCGGCCTAACCTAGACCTAACATGCGTTATCCTCAAAAATATAGATCGAAACCAGGTTTAATCGACTGTTTCAGTGTGGTACCACACTACTACGTGATACAATCCAGAAACAGCCCAGGATCTAGCCATGAAGTATGAGAAATATGCGAAAGTATGAGCCTGACGAGGGCAAATCCTAGACCTAACCCAGACCAAACTTGCGTTATCCTCAAAAATAGTGATCGAAACCTGGTTTAATCGACTGTGTCAGTGTGGTACCACATTACTACGTGACCCAATCCAGAAATAGCCGAGGATCTAGCCATGAAGTATGAGAAATATGCGAAAGTATGAGCCTGACGAGGACAAATCCTAGACCTAACCCAGACCAAACATGCGATATCCTCAAAAATATTGATCGAAACCGGGTTTAATCGACTGTTTCAGAGTGGTACCACATTACTACGTGATCCAAACCAGAAAAAACCCAGGATCCGTTCAACAAGTATGTGAAGAATGCGAAAGTATGAGTCTGATGAGTGAAAATCCCAGGCCTAACCTAGACCTAACAAGCGTTATCCTCAAAAATATTGATCAAAACCTGGTTTAATCGACTGTTTCAGTGAGGTACCACATTACTATGTGATCCAAACCAGAAAATAACCCAGGATCTGTTCTACGAGTATGTGAAGTGTGCGAAAGTATGAGTATGATGAGGGCAAATCCCAGACCTATCCCAGACCTAACATGCGTTATCCTCTAAAATATTTATCAAGACCTGGTTTAGTTGATTGTTTCAGTGTGGTCCCACATTACTACGTGATCCAAACCAGAAAAAACCCAGGATCCGTTGAACAAGTATGTGAAGAATGCGAAAGTATGAGTCTGATGAGTGAAATTCCCCGTCCTAACCTGGACCTAACATGCGTTATCCTCAAAAATATTGATCGAAACCAGGTTTAATCGACTGTTTCAGTGTGGTACCACACTACTACGTGACCCAAACCGGAAAAAACCCAGGATCTGTTCAACAAGTATGTGAAAACGCGAAAGTATGAGCCTGATGAGGGCAAATCCCAGACCTATCCCAGACCTAACATGCGTTATCCTGTAAAATATTTATCAAGACCAGGTTTAATTGATTGTTTCTGTGTGGGCCCACATTAATACGTGACACAATTCAGAAACAGCCCAGGATCTAGCCATGAAGTAAGAGAAATATGCGAAAGTATGAGCCTGATGAGGGCAAATCCTAGACCTAACCCAAACCTAACATGCGTTATCCTCTAAAATATTTATCAAGACCAGGTTTAATTGAATGTTTCAGTGTGGTCCCACATTACTACGTGATCCAAACCAGAAAAAACCCAGGATCCGTTCAACAAATATGTGAAGGATTGCGAAAGTATGAGTCTGATGAGTGAAAATCCCAGACCTTTCCCAGACCTAACATGCGTTATCCTGTAAAATATTTATCAAGACCAGGTTTAATTGAATGTTTCAGTGTGGTCCCACATTACTACGTGACACAATCCAGAAACAGCCCAGGATCTAGCCATGAAGTATGAGAAATATGCGAAAGTATGAGCCTGATGAGGGCAAATCCTAGACCTAACCCAAACCTAACATGCGTTATCCTCTAAAATATTTATCAAGACCAGCTTTAATTGAATGTTTCAGTGTGGTACCACATTACTACGTGATCCAAACCAGTAAAAACCCAGGATCCGTTCAACAAGTATGTGAAGAATTCGAAAGTATGAGTGTTATGAGTGAAAAACCCCGGCCTAACCTAGACCTAACATGCGTTATCCTCAAAAATATTGATCGAAACCTGGTTTAATCGCCTGTTTCAGTGTGGTACCACATTACTATGTGATCCAAACCAGAAAAAACTCAGGATCCGTTCAACAAGTATGTGGAGAATGCGAAAGTATGAGTCTGATGAGTGAAAATCCTCGGCCTAACCTATACCTAACATGCGTTATCCTCAAAAATATTGATCGAAACCAGGTTTAATCGACTGTTTCAGTGTGGCGCCACATTACTACGTGATTCAAACCAGAAAAAAACCCAGGACCTGTTCAACAAGTATTTGAAGTATGCGAAAGTATGAGTCTGATGAGGGCAAATCCCAGGCCTAAACTAGACCTAACATGCGTTATCCTCAAAAATATCGATCAAAACCTGGTTTAAACTACTGTTTCAGTGTGGTACCACATTACTATGTGATCCAAACCAGAAAATAACCCAGGATCTGTTCAACGAGTTTGTGAAGTGTGCGAAAGTATGAGTCTGATCAGTGAAAATCCCCGGCCTAACCTAGACCTAACATGCGTTATCCTCAAAAATATTTATCAAGACCAGGTTTAATTGACTGTTTCAGTGTGGTACCACATTACTACGGGACCCAAACCAGAAAAAACCCAGGATCTGTTCAACAAGTATGTGAAAAACGCGAAAGTATGAGCCTGATGAGGGCAAATCCCAGACCTATCCCAGACCTAACATGCGTTATCCTCTAAAATATTTATCAAGACCAGGTTTAATTGATTGTTTCAGTGTGGTCCCACATTACTACGTGATCCAAACCAGAAAAAACCCAGGATCCGTCCAACAAGTATGTGCAGAATGCGAAAGTATGAGTCTGATGAGTGAAAATCCCCGGCCTAACCTAGACCTAACATGCGTTATCCTCAAAAATATTGATCGAAACCAGGTTTCATCGACTGTTTCAGTGTGGTACCACATTACTACGTGATCCAAACCAGAGAAAAACCCAGGACCTGTTCAACAAGTATGGGAAGAATGCGAAAGTATGAGCCTGACGAGGGCAAATCCTAGACCTAACCCAGACCTAACATGCGTTACCCTCAAAAATATTGATGGAAACCTGGTTTAATCGACTGTTTCAGTGTGGTACCACATTACTACCGGACCCAAACCAGAAAAAACCCGGGATCTGTTCAACAAGTATGTGAAGAATGCGAAAGTATGAGTCTGATGAGTGAAAATCCCAGACCTATCCCAGACCTAACTTGCGTTATCCTCTAAAATATTGATCGAAACCAGGTTTAATTGGCTGTTTCAGCGTGGTACCACATTACTACGTGATACAATTCAAAAACAGCCCAGGATCTAGCCATGAAGTATGAGAAATATGCGAAAGTATCAGCCTGATGAGGGCAAATCCTAGACCTAACCCAAACCTAACATGCGTTATCCTCTAAAATATTGATCCAAACCAGGTTTAATGGACTGCTTCAGTGTGGTACCTCTTTACTACGTGATCCAAAGGAGAAAAAAACCCAGGATCTGTTCAATAAGTATGTGAAGTATGCGAAAGCATGAGTCTGATCAGGGCAAATCCCAGGCCTAAACTAGACCTAACATGCGTTATCCTCAAAAATATTAATCGAAACCAGGTTTAATCGACTGTTTCAGTGTGGTACCACATTACTACGTGATCCAAACCAGAAAAAAACCCAGGATCAGTTCAACAAGTATGTGAAGTATGCGAAAGTATGAGTCTGATGAGGGCAAATCCCAGGCCTAAACTAGACATAACTTTCGTTATCCTCTAAAATATTGATCGAAACCAGGTTTAATTGACTGTTTTAGTGTGGTACCACTTTACTACGTGATCCAAAGCAGAAAAAACCCTCGATCAGGTCTACATGCATGTTAAAACTGCGAAAGTATGAGTCTGATGAAGGCAAATCCCAGACCTATCCCAGACCTAACATGCGTTATCCTCAAAAATATTAATCGAAACCAGGTTTAATCGACTGTTTCAGTGTCGTACCACATTACTACGTGATCCAAACCAGAAAAAAACCCTGGATCTTGTCAAGGAGTATGTGAAGTGTGCGAAAGTATGAGTCTGATGAGGGATAATCCGAGACCTATCCCAGACCTAACTTGCGTTATCCTCTAAAATAGTGATCGAAACCAGGTTTAATTGACTGTTTTAGTTGTGGTACCACTTTACTACGTGATCCAAAGCAGAAAAAACCCTCGATCAGCTCAACATGCATGTTAAAACTGTGAAAGTATGACCCTGATGAGGGCAAATCCCAGGCCTAACCTAAACCTAACACGCGTCATCTTCTAAAATATTGAGCGAAACCAGGATTAATTGATTGTTTCAGTGTGGTACCACATTACTACGTGATCCAAACCAGAAAAAAACCCTGGATCTGTTCAACAAGTATGTGAAAAACGCGAAAGTATGAGCCTGATGAGGGCAAATCCCAGACCTATCCCAGACCTAACTTCCGTTATCCTCTAAAATATTGATCGAAACCAGGTTTAATTGACTGTTTCAGCGTGGTACCGCATTACTACGTGATACAATCCAGAAACAGCCCAGGATCTAGCCATGAAGTATGAGAAATATGCGAAAGTATGAGCCTGATGAGGGCAAATCCTAGACCTAACCCAGACCTAACATGCGTTGTCCTCTAAAATACTTATCAAGACCAGGTTTAATTGATTGTTTCAGTGTGGTCCCACATTACTACGTGATGCAATCCAGAAAAGGCCCAGGATCAAGCCATCATGTATGAGAGATATGCGAAAGAATGAGCCTGATGAGAGCAAAACCCCAGACCTAACCTAGACCTAACATGCGTTATCCTCTAAAATATTGATCCAAACCAAGTTTAATGGACTGCTTCAGTGTGGTACCACTTTACTACGTGATGCAAAGCAGAAAAAACCCTCGATCAGGTCAACATGTATGTTAAAACTGCGAAAGTATGATCCTGATGAGGGCAAATCCCAGGCCTATCCCAGGCCAAACATGCGTTGTCCTCTAAAATATTGATGGAAACCAGGTTTAATTGACTGTTTCAGTGTGGTACCACATTACTACGTGATGCAATCCAGAAAATCTCCAGGATCTAGCCATCAAGTATGAGAAATATGCGAAAGAATGTGCCTGATGAGAGCAAATCCCAGACCTAACCTAGACCTAACATGAATTATTCTCTAAAATATTTAGCAAGACCAGGTTTCATTGATTGTTTCAGTGTGGTCCCACATTACTACGTGATGCAAACCAGAAAAAACCCAGGATCCGTTCAACAAGTATGTGAAAAACGCGAAAGTATGAGCCTGATGAGGGCAAATCCCAGGCCTAACCTAGACCTAACATGCGTGGTCCTCTAAAATATTGATGGAAACCAGGTTTAATTGTCTGTTTCAGTGTTGTACTTCCTTACTACGTGATGCAATCCAGAAAAAGCCCAGGATCTATCCATCAAGTATGAGAAATATGCGAAAGAATGAGCCTGATGAGAGCAAATCCCAGACCTAACCTAGACCTAACATGGATTATTCTCTAAAATATTGATCATAACCAGGTTTAATTGACTGTTTCAGTGTGGTACCACATTACTACGTGATCCAATCCAGAAATAGCCCAGGATCCAGCCATGAAGTATGAGAAATATGCGAAAGTATGAGCCTGATGGGGGCAAATCCTCGACCTAACCCTAACCTAACATGCGTTATCCTCTAAAATATTTATCAAGACCAGGTTTAATTGAATGTTTCAGTGTGGTACCACATTACTACGTGAACCAAACTAGAAAAAACCCAGGAGCCGTTCAACAACTATGTGAAGAATGCGAAAGTGTGAGTCTGATGAGTGAATATCCCCGGCCTAACCTAGACCTAACATGCGTTATCCCCAAAAATATTGATCGAAACCAGGTTTAATCGACTGTTTCAGTGTGGTACCACATTACTACGTGATCCAAACCAGAAAAAACCCCAGGATCTTTTCAACAAGTATGTGAAGAATGCGAAAGTTTGAGTCTGATGAGGGCAAATCCCAGACCTAAACTAGACATAACTTTCGTTATCCTCTAAAATATTGATCGAAACCAGGTTTAATTGACTGTTTTAGTGTGGTACCACTTTTCTACGTGATCCAAAGCAGAGAAAACCCTCGATCAGGTCAACATGCATGTTAAAACTGCAAAAGTATGAGCCTGATGAGGGCAAATCCCAGACCTATCCCAGACCTAACATGCGTTATCCTCAAAACTATTGATCGAAACCAGGTTTAATCGACTGTTTCAGTGTGGTACCACACTACTACGTGACCCAAGCCGGAAAAAACCCAGGATATGTTCAACAAGTATGTGAAAAACGCGACAGTATGAGCCTGATGAGGGCAAATCCCAGACCTATCCCAGACCTAACTTGCGTTATCCTCTAAAATATTGATCGAAACCAGGTTTAATTGACTGTTTTAGTGTGGTACCACTTTACTACGTGATCCAAAGCAGAAAAAACCCTCGATCAGGTCAACATGCATGTTAAAACTGCAAAAGTATGAGCCTGATGAGGGCAAATCCCAGACCGATCTCAGTCCTAACATGCGTTATCCTCAGAAATATTAATCGAAACCAGGTTTAATCGACTGTTTCAGTGTGGTACCACATTACTATGTGATCCAATCCAGAAATAGCCCAGGATCTAGCCATGAAGTATGAGAAATATGCGAAAGTATGAGCCTGATGAGGGCAAATCCTAGACCTAACCCAGACCTAACATGCGTTGTCCTCTAAAATATTTATCAAGACCAGGTTTAATTGATTGTTTCAGTGTGGTACCACACTACTACGTGATCCAAACCAGAAAAAACCCAGGATCTATTCAACAAGTATGTGAAAAACGCGAAAGTATGAGCCTGATGAGAGCAAATCCCAGACCTATCCCAGACCTAACTTGCGTTGTTCTCTAAGATATTGATGGAAACCAGGTTTAATCGACTGTTTCAGTGTGGTACCACATGACTACGTGATCCAAACCAGAAAAAAAACCAGGACCTGTTCAAGAAGTATTTGAAGTATGCGAAAGAATGAGTCTGATGAGGGCAAATCCCAGGTCTAAACTAGACCTAACATGCGTTATCCTCAAAAATATTGATCAAAACCTGGTTTAATCGACTGTTCCAGTGTGGTACCACATTACGGTGTGATCCAAACCAGAAAATAATCCAGGATCTGTTCAACGAGTATGTGAAGTGTGCGAAAGTATGAGTATGATGAGGGCAAATCCCAGACCTATCCCAGACCTAACATGCGTTATCCTCTAAAATATTTATCAAGACCAGGTTTAATTGATTGTTTCAGTGTGGTCCCACATTACTACGTGACACAATCCAGAAACAGCCCAGGATCTAGCCATGAAGTATGAGAAATATGCGAAAGTATGAGCCTGATGAGGGCAAATCCTAGACCTAACCCAAACCTAACATGCGTTATCCTCTAAAATATTTATCAAGACCAGCTTTAATTGAATGTTTCAGTGTGGTACCACATTACTACGTGATCCAAACCAGTAAAAACCCAGGATCCGTTCAACAAGTATGTGAAGAATTCGAAAGTATGAGTGTGTTGAGACAAAAACCCCGGCCTAACCTAGACCTAACATGCGTTATCCTCAAAAATATCGATCGAAACCTGGTTTAATCGTCTGTTTCAGTGTGGTACCACATTACTACGTGATCCAAACCAGAAAAAACCCAGGATCCGTCCAACAAGTATGTCCAGAATGCGAAAGTATGAGTCTGATGAGTGAAAATCCCCGGCCTAACCTAGACCTAACATGCGTTATCCTCAAAAATATTGATCGAAACCAGGTTTAATCGACTGTTTCAGTGTGGTCCCACATTACTACGTGATCCAAACCAGAAAAAACCCAGGATCCGTCCAACAAGTATGTGCAGAATGCGAAAGTATGAGTCTGATGAGTGAAAATCCCCGGCCTAACCTAGACCTAACATGCGTTATCCTCAAAAATATTGATCGAAACCAGGTTTAATCGACTGTTTCAGTGTGGTCCCACATTACTACGTGATCCAAACCAGAAAAAACCCAGGATCCGTCCAACAAGTATGTGCAGAATGCGAAAGTATGAGTCTGATGAGTGAAAATCCCCGGCCTAACCTAGACCTAACATGCGTTATCCTCAAAAATATATATCGAAACCAGGTTTAATCGACTGTTTCAGTGTGGTCCCACATTACTACGTGATCCAAACCAGAAAAAACCCAGGATCCGTCCAACAAGTATGTGCAGAATGCGAAAGTATGAGTCTGATGAGTGAAAATCCCCGGCCTAACCTAGACCTAACATGCGTTATCCTCAAAAATATCGATCGAAACCTGGTTTAATCGTCTGTTTCAGTGTGGTACCACATTACTATGTGATCCAAACCAGAAAAAACTCAGGATCCGTTCAACAAGTATGTGGAGAATGCGAAAGTATGAGTCTGATGAGTGAAAATCCTCGGCCTAACCTATACCTAACATGCGTTATCCTCAAAAATATCGATCGAAACCAGGTTTAATCGACTGTTTCAGTGTGGTACCACATTACTACGTGATCCAAACCAGAAAAAAACCCAGGACCTGTTCAACAAGTATTTGAAGTATGCGAAAGTATGAGTCTGATGAGGGCAAATCCCAGACCTATCCCAGACCTAACATGCGTTATCCTCTAAAATATTTATCAAGACCAGGTTTAATTGATTGTTTCAGTGTGGTCCCACATTACTACGTGATCCAAACCAGAAAAAACCCAGGGTCCGTCCAACAAGTATGTGAAGAATGCGAAAGTATGAGTCTGATGAGTGAAAATCCCCGGCCTAACCTAGACCTAACATGCGTTATCCTCAAAAATATTGATCGAAACCAGGTTTAATCGACTGTTTCAGTGTGGTACCACATTACTACGTGATCCAAACCAGAAAAAAACCCAGGACCTGTTCATCAAGTATTTGAAGTATGCGAAAGTATGAGTCTGATGAGGGCAAATCCCAGGCCTAAACTAGACCTAACATGCGTTATCCTCAAAAATATTGATCAAAACCTGGTTTAATCGACTGTTTCAGTGTGGTACCACATTACTATGTGATCCAAACCAGAAAATAACCAAGGATCTGTTCAACGAGTTTGTGAAGTGTGCGAAAGTATGAGTCTGATGAGGGCAAATCCCAGACCTAAACTAGACATAACTTTCGTTATCCTCTAAAATATTGATCGAAACCAGGTTTAATTGACTGTTTTAGTGTGGTACCACTTTTCTACGTGATCCAAAGCAGAGAAAACCCTCGATCAGGTTAACATGCATGTTAAAACTGCGAAAGTATGAGCCTGATGTGGGCAAATCCCAGACCTATCCCAGACCTAACATGCGTTATCCTCAAAAATATTAATCGAAACCAGGCTTAATCGACTGTTTCAGTGTGGTACTACATTACTACGTGATCCAAACCAGAAAAAAACCCAGGATCTTGTCAACGAGTATGTGAAGTGTGCGAAAGTATGAGTCTGATGAGGGCTAATCCCAGACCTACCCCAGACCTAACTTGCGTTATCCTCTAAAATAGTGATCGAAACCAGGTTTGATTGACTGTTTTAGTTGTGGTACCACTTTACTACGTGATCCAAAGCAGAAAAAACCCTCGATCAGGTCAACATGCATGTTAAAACTGCGGAAGTATGAGCCTGATGAGGGCAAATCCCAGACCTATCCCAGACCTAACATGCGTTATCCTCAAAACTATTGATCGAAACCAGGTTTAATCGACTGTTTCAGTGTGGTACCACACTACTACGTGACCCAAGCCGGAAAAAACCCAGGATATGTTCAACAAGTATGTGAAAAAAGCGAAAGTATGAGCCTGATGAGGGCAAATCCCAGACCTATCCCAGACCTAACTTGCGTTATCCTCTAAAATATTGAACGAAACCAGGTTTAATTGATTGTTTCAGTGTGGTCCCACATTACTACGTGATCCAAAGCAGAAAAAACCCTCGATCAGGTCAACATGCATGTTAAAACTGCAAAAGTATGAGCCTGATGAGGGCAAATCCCAGACCGATCTCAGTCCTAACATGCGTTATCCTCAGAAATATTAATCGAAACCAGGTTTAATCGACTGTTTCAGTGTGGTACCACATTACTACGTGATCCAATCCAGAAATAGCCCAGGATCTAGCCATGAAGTATGAGAAATATGCGAAAGTATGAGCCTGATGAGGGCAAATCCTAGACCTAACCCAGACCTAACATGCGTTGTCCTCTAAAATATTTATCAAGACCAGGTTTAATTGATTGTTTCAGTGTGGTACCACACTACTACGTGATCCAAACCAGAAAAAACCCAGGATCTATTCAACAAGTATGTGAAAAACGCGAAAGTATGAGCCTGATGAGAGCAAATCCCAGACCTATCCCAGACCTAACTTGCGTTGTTCTCTAAGATATTGATGGAAACCAGGTATAATTGACTGTTTCAGTGTGGTACCACATTACTATGTGATCCAAACCAGAAAATAATCCAGGATCTGTTCAAGGAGTATGTGAAGTGTGCGAAAGTATGAGTATGATGAGGGCAAATCCCAGACCTAGCCCAGACCTAACATGCGTTATCCTCTAAAATATTTATCAAGACCAGCTTTAATTGAATGTTTCAGTGTGGCACCACATTACTACGTGATCCAAACCAGTAAAAACCCGGGATCCGTTCAACAAGTATGTGGAGAATGCGAAAGTACGAGTTTGATGAGTGAAAATCCTCGGCCTAACCTAGACCTAACATGCGTTATCCTCAAAAATATTGATCGAAACCAGGTTTAATCGACTGTTTCAGTGTGGTACCACATTACTACGTGATCCAAACCAGTGAAAACCCCGGATCCGTTCAACAAGTATGTGGAGAATGCGAAAGTATGAGTCTCATGAGTGAAAATCCTCGGCCTAACCTAGACCTAACATGCGTTGTCCTCTAAAATATTGATGGAAACCAGGTTTAATTGACTGTTTCAGTGTTGCACTTCATTACTACGTGATCCAAACCAGTAAAAACCCAGGATCCGTTCAACAACTATGTGAAAAATGCGACAGTATGCGACAGTGTGATGAGTGAAAAACCCGGCCTAACCTAGACCTAACATGCGTTATCCTCAAAAATATTGATCGAAACCTGGTTTAATCGTCTGTTTCAGTGTGGTGCCACATTACTATGTGATCCAAACCAGAAAAAACCCTGTATCTGTTCAACAAGTATGTGAAGAATGCGAAAGTATGAGTCTGATGAGTGAAAATCCCAGAGCTAACCTAGACCTAACGAGCGTTATCCTCAAAAATATTTATCAAGACCAGGTTTAATTGACTGTTTCAGCGTGGTACCACATTATTACGTGACACAATCCAGAAACAGCCCAGGATCTAGCCATGAAGTATGAGAAATATGCGAAAGTATGAGCCTGATGAGGGCAAATCCTAGACCTAACCCAAACCTAACATGCGTTATCCTCTAAAATATTCATCAAGACCAGGTTTAGTTGATTGTTTCAGTGTGGTACCACATTACTACGTGATCCAAACCAGTAAAAACCCAGGATCCGTTCAACAAGTATGTGGAGAATGCGAAAGTATGAGTCTGATGAGTGAAAATCCTCGGCCTAACCTATACCTAACATGCGTTATTCTCAAAAATATTGATCGAAACCAGGTTTAATCGACTGTTTCAGTGTGGTACCACATGACTACGTGATCCAAACCAGAAAAAAAACCAGGACCTGTTCAAGAAGTATTTGAAGTATGCGAAAGAATGAGTCTGATGAGGGCAAATCCCAGGTCTAAACTAGACCTAACATGCGTTATCCTCAAAAATATTGATCAAAACCTGGTTTAATCGACTGTTCCAGTGTGGTACCACATTACAATGTGATCCAAACCAGAAAATAATCCAGGATCTGTTCAACGAGTATGTGAAGTGTGCGAAAGTATGAGTATGATGAGGGCAAATCCCAGACCTATCCCAGACCTAACATGCGTTATCCTCTAAAATATTTATCAAGACCAGGTTTAATTGATTGTTTCAGTGTGGTCCCACATTACTACGTGACACAATCCAGAAACAGCCCAGGATCTAGCCATGAAGTATGAGAAATATGCGAAAGTATGAGCCTGATGAGGGCAAATCCTAGACCTAACCCAAACCTAACATGCGTTATCCTCTAAAATATTTATCAAGACCAGCTTTAATTGAATGTTTCAGTGTGGTACCACATTACTACGTGATCCAAACCAGTAAAAACCCAGGATCCGTTCAACAAGTATGTGAAGAATTCGAAAGTATGAGTGTGTTGAGTGAAAAACCCCGGCCTAACCTAGACCTAACATGCGTTATCCTCAAAAATATCGATCGAAACCTGGTTTAATCGTCTGTTTCAGTGTGGTACCACATTACTACGTGATCCAAACCAGAAAAAACCCAGGATCCGTCCAACAAGTATGTGCAGAATGCGAAAGTATGAGTCTGATGAGTGAAAATCCCCGGCCTAACCTAGACCTAGCATGCGTTATCCTCAAAAATATTGATCGAAACCAGGTTTAATCGACTGTTTCAGTGTGGTACCACATGACTACGTGATCCAAACCAGAAAAAAAACCAGGACCTGTTCAAGAAGTATTTGAAGTATGCGAAAGAATGAGTCTGATGAGGGCAAATCCCAGGTCTAAACTAGACCTAACATGCGTTATCCTCAAAAATATTGATCAATTCCTGGTTTAATCGACTGTTCCAGTGTGGTACCACATTACAATGTGATCCAAACCAGAAAATAATCCAGGATCTGTTCAACGAGTATGTGAAGTGTGCGAAAGTATGAGTATGATGAGGGCAAATCCCAGACCTATCCCAGACCTAACATGCGTTATCCTCTAAAATATTTATCAAGACCAGGTTTAATTGATTGTTTCAGTGTGGTCCCACATTACTACGTGACACAATCCAGAAACAGCCCAGGATCTAGCCATGAAGTATGAGAAATATGCGAAAGTATGAGCCTGATGAGGGCAAATCCTAGACCTAACCCAAACCTAACATGCGTTATCCTCTAAAATATTTATCAAGACCAGCTTTAATTGAATGTTTCAGTGTGGTACCACATTACTATGTGATCCAAACCAGAAAAAACTCAGGATCTGTTCAACAAGTATGTGGAGAATGCGAAAGTATGCGTCTGATGAGTGAAAATCCTCGGCCTAACCTATACCTAACGTGCGTTATCCTCAAAAATATTGATCGAAACCAGGTTTAATCGACTGTTTCAGTGTGGCGCCACATTACTACGTGATCGAAACCCGAAAAAAACCCAGGGCCTGTTCAACAAGTATTTGAAGTATGCGAAAGTATGAGTCTGATGAGGGCAAATCCCAGGCCTAAACTAGACCTAACATGCGTTATCCTCAAAAATATTGATCAAAACCTGGTTTAATCTACTGTTTCAGTGTGGTACCACATTACTATGTGATCCAAACCAGAAAATAACCCAGGATCTGTTCAACGAGTTTGTGAAGTGTGCGAAAGTATGAGTATGATGAGGGCAAATCCCAGACCTATCCCAGACCAAACATGCGTTATCCTCTAAAATATTTATCAAGACCAGGTTTAATTGATTGTTTCAGTGTGGTCCCACATTACTACGTGATCCAAACCAGAAAAAACCCAGGATCCGTCCTACAAGTATGTGAAGAATGCGAAAGTATGAGTCTGATGACTGAAAATCCCCGGCCTAACCTAGACCTAACATGCGTTATCCTCAAAAATATTGATCGAAGCCAAGTTTAATCGACTGTTTCAGTGTGGTACCACACTACTACGTGACCCAAACCGGAAAAAACCCAGGATCTGTTCAACAAGTATGTGAAAAACGCGAAAGTATGGGCCTGATGAGGGCAAATCCCAGACCTATCCCAGACCTAACTTGCGTTATCCTCAAAAATATTTATCAAGACCAGGTTTAATTCATTGTTTCAGTGTGGTCCCACATTACTACGTGATCCAAACCAGAAAAAACCCAGGATCCGTTCAACAAGTATGTGAAGAATGCGAAAGTATGAGTCTGATGAGTGAAAGTCCCAGGCCTAACCTAGACCAAACATGCGTTATCCTCAAAAATATTGATCGAAACCTGGTTTAATTGACTGTATCAGTGTGGTACCACATTACTACGGGACCCAAACCAGAAAAAACCCAGGATCTGTTCAACAAGTATGTGAAGACTGCGAAGGTATGAGTCTGATGAGTGAAAATCCCAGACCTATCCCAGACCAAACTTGGGTTATCCTCTAAAATATTGATCCAAACCAGGTTTAATCGACTGTTTCAGTGTGGTACCACACTTCTACGTGACTCAAACCGGAAAAAACCCAGGATCTGTTCAACAAGTATGTGAAAAACGCGAAAGTATGAGCCTGATGAGGGCAAATCCCAGACCTATCCCAGACCTAACATGCGTTATCCTCTAAAATATTTATCAAGACCAGGTTTAATTGATTGTTTCAGTGTGGTCCCACATTACTACGTGATCCAAACCAGAAAAAACCCAGGATCCGTCCAACAAGTATGTGCAGAATGCGAAAGTATGAGTCTGATGAGTGAAAATCCCCGGCCTAACCTAGACCTAACATGCGTTATCCTCAAAAATATTGATCGAAACCAGGTTTAATCGACTGTTTCAGTGTGGTACCACATTACTACGTGATCCAAACCAGAAAAAAACCCAGGACCTGTTCAACAAGTATTTGAAGTATGCGAAAGTATGAGTCTGATGAGGGCAAATCCCAGACCTATCCCAGACCTAACATGCGTTATCCTCTAAAATATTTATCAAGACCAGGTTTAATTGATTGTTTCAGTGTGGTCCCACATTACTACGTGATCCAAACCAGAAAAAACCCAGGGTCCGTCCAACAAGTATGTGAAGAATGCGAAAGTATGAGTCTGATGAGTGAAAATCCCCGGCCGAACCTAGACCTAACATGCGTTATCCTCAAAAATATTGATCGAAACCAGGTTTAATCGACTGTTTCAGTGTGGTACCACATTACTACGTGATCCAAACCAGAAAAAAACCCAGGACCTGTTCAACAAGTATTTGAAGTATGCGAAAGTATGAGTCTGATGAGGGCAAATCCCAGGCCTAAACTAGACCTAACATGCGTTGTCCTCAAAAATATTGATCAAAACCTGGTTTAATCGACTGTTTCAGTGTGGTACCACATTACTATGTGATCCAAACCAGAAAATAACCCAGGATCTGTTCAACGAGTTTGTGAAGTGTGCGAAAGTATGAGTATGGTGAGGGCAAATCCCAGACCTATCCCAGACCTAACATGCGTTATCCTCTAAAATATTTATCATGACTAGGTTTAATTGAGTGTTTCAGTGTGGTCCCACATTACTACGTGATCCAAACCGGAAAAAACCCAGGATCCGTTTAACAAGTATGGGAAGAATGCGAAAGTATGAGCCTGATGGGTGCAAATCCTAGACCTAACCCAGACCTAACATGCGTTATCCTCAAAAATATTGACCGAAACCTGGTTTAATCGACTGTTTCAGTGTGGTACCACATTACTACGTGATCCAAACCAGAAAAAAACCCAGGACCTGTTCAACAAGTATGTGAAGAATGCGAAAGTATGAGTCTGGTGAGGGCAAATCCCAGGCCTAAACTAGACCTAACATGCGTTATCCTCAAAAATATTGATCAAAACCTGGTTTAATCGACTGTTTCAGTGTGGTACCACATTACTATGTGATCCAGACCAGAAAATAACCCAGGATCTGTTCAACGAGTTTGTGAAGTGTGCGAAAGTATGAGTATGGTGAGGGCAAATCCCAGACCTATCCCGGACCTAACATGCGTTATCCTCTAAAATATTTATCATGACTAGGTTTAATTGAGTGTTTCAGTGTGGTCCCACATTACTACGTGATCCAAACCGGAAAAAACCCAGGATCCGTTTAACAAGTATGGGAAGAATGCGAAAGTATGAGCCTGACGCGGGCAAATCCTAGACCTAACCCAGACCTAACATGCGTTATCCTCAAAAATATTGACCGAAACCTGGTTTAATCGACTGTTTCAGTGTGGTACCACATTACTACCGGACCCAAACCAGAAAAAACCCAGGATCTGTTCAACAAGTATGTGAAGAATGCGAAAGTATGAGTCTGATGTGTGAAAATCCCAGACCTATCCCAGACCTAACTTGCGTTATCCTCTAATATATTGATCGAAACCAGGTTTAATTGACTGTTTCAGCGTGGTACCACATTACTACGTGATACAATCCAGAAACAGCCCAGGATCTAGCCATGAAGTATGAGAAATATGCGAAAGTATGAGCCTGATGAGGGCAAATCCTAGACCTAACCAAAACCTAACATGCGTTATCCTCTAAAATATTGATTCAAACCAGGTTTAATGGACTGCTTCAGTGTGGTACCTCTTTACTACGTGATCCAAAGCAGAAAAAAACCCAGGATCTGTTCAATAAGTATGTGAAGTATGCGAAAGTATGAGTCTGATGAGGGCAAATCCCAGGCCTAAACTAGACCTAACATGCGTTATCCTCTAAAATATTCATCAAGACCAGGTTTAATTGATTGTTTCAGTGTGGTCCCACATTACTACGTGATCCAAACCAGAAAAAACCCAGGATCCGTTCAACAAGTATGTGAAGAATGCGAAAGTATGAGTCTGATGAGTGAAAATCCCCGGCCTAACCTAGACCTAACATGCGTTATCCTCAAAAATATTGATCGAAAGCTGGTTTAATCGTCTGTTTCAGTGTGGTACCACACTACTACGTGACCCATACCGGAAAAAACCCAGGATCTGTTCAACAAGTATGTGAAGAACGCGAAAGTATGAGCCTGATGAGGGCAAATCCCAGACCTATCCCAGACCTAACTTGCGTTATCCTCAAAAATATTGATAGAAACCTGGTTTAATCGACCGTTTCAGTGTGGTACCACATTACTACGTGACCCAAACCAGAAAAAACCCAGAATCTGTTCAACAAGTATGTGAAAAACGCGTAAGTATGAGCCTGATGAGGGCAAATCCCAGACCAAACTTGCGTTATCCTCTAAAATATTGATGGAAACCAGATTTAATTGACCGTTTCAGTGTTGTACTTCATTACTACGTGATGCAATCCAGGAAAAGCCCAGGATCTAGCCATCAAGTATGAGAAATATGCGAAAGAATGAGCCTGATGAGAGCAAATCCCAGACCTAACCTAGACCTAACATGAATTATTCTCTAAAATATTGATCGATACCAGGTTTAATCGACTGTTTCAGTGTGGTACCACATTACTACGTGATCCAAACCAGTAAAAACCCAGGATCCGTTCAACAAGTATGTGGAGAATGCGAAAGTATGAGTCTGATGAGTGAAAATCCTCGGCCTAACCTAGACCTAACATGCGTTGTCCTCTAAAATATTGATGGAAGCAGGTTTAATTGACTGTTTCAGTGTTGCACTTCATTACTACCTGATCCAAACCAGTAAAAACCCAGGATCCGTTCAACAAGTACGTGAAGAATGCGAAAGTATGAGTGTGATGAGCGAAAATCCCAGGGCTAACCTAGACCTAACAAGCGTTACCCTCTAAAATATTTATCAAGACCATGTTTAATTGACTGTTTCAGCGTGGTACCACATTACTACGTGACACAACCGAGAAACAGCCCAGGATCTAGCCATGAAGTATGAGAAATATGCGAAAGTATGAGCCTGATGAGGGTAAATCCTAGACCTAACCCAAACCTAACATGCGTTATCCTCTAAAATATTTATCAAGACCAGGTTTAATTGAATGTTTCAGTGTGGTACCACATTACTACGTGATACAATCCAGAAACAGCCCAGGATCCGTTCAACAAGTATGTGAAGAATACGAAAGTATGTGTCTGATGAGTGAAAATCCCAGGACTAACCTAGACCTAACATGCGTTATCCTCATAAATATTGATTGAAACCAGATTTAATTGACTGTTGCAGTGTTGTACTTCATTACTACGTGATGCAATCCAGGAAAAGCCCAGGATCTAGCCATCAAGTATGAGAAATATGCGAAAGAATGAGCCTGATGAGAGCAAATCCCAGACCTAACCTAGACCTAACATGAATTATTCTCTTAAATATTGATCGAAACCTGGTTTAATCGACTGTTTCAGTGTGGTACCACATTACTACCGGACCCAAACCAGAAAAAACCCAGGATCTGTTCAACAAGTATGTGAAAAACGCGAAAGTATGAGCCTGATGAGGGCGAATCCCAGACCTATCCCAGACCTAACTTGCGTTATCCTCTAAAATATTGATCGAAACCAGGTTTAATTGACTGTTTCAGCGTGGTACCACATTACTACGTGATACAATCCAGAAACAGCCCAGGATCTAGCCATGAAGTTTGAGAAATATGCGAAAGTATGAGCCTGATGAGGGCAAATCCTAGACCTAACCCAAACCTAACATGCGTTATCCTCTAAAATATTGATCCAAGCCAGGTTTAATGGACTGTTTCAGTGTGGTCCCACATTACTACGTGATCCAAACCAGAAAAAACCCAGGATCCGTTCAACAAGTATGTGAAGAATACGAAAGTATGTGTCTGATGAGTGAAAATCCCAGGACTAACCTAGACCTAACATGCGTTATCCTCATAAATATTGATGGAAACCAGATTTAATTGACTGTTGCAGTGTTGTACTTCATTACTACGTGATGCAATCCAGGAAAAGCCCACGATCTAGCCATCAAGTATGAGAAATATGCGAAAGAATGGGCCAGATGAGAGCAAATCCCAGACCTAACCTAGACCTAACATGAATTATTCTCTTAAATATTGATCGAAACCTGGTTTAATCGACTGTTTCAGAGTGGTACCACATTACTACATGATCCAAACCAGAAAAAACCCAGGATCTGTTCAACAAGTATGTGAAGAATGCGAAAGTATGAGCCTGATGAGTGAAAATCCCAGGCCTAACCTAGACCAAACTTGCGTTTTCCTCTAAGATATTGATGGAAACCAGGTTTAATGGACTGTTTCAGTGTGGCACCACATTACTACGTGATCCAAATGAGAAAAAACCCAGGATCAGTTCAACAAGTATGTGAAGAATGCGAAAGTATGAGTCTGATGAGTGAAAATCCCAGACCTAACCTAGACCTAACATGCGTTATCCTCTAAAATATTGATCGAAACGAGGTTTAATGGACTGTTTCAGTGTGGCACCACATTACTACGTGATCCAAACCAGAAAAAACCCAGGATCAGTTCAACAAGTATGTGAAGAATGCGATAGTATGAGTCTGATGAGTGAAAATCCCAGGGCTAACCTAGACCTAACATGCGTTATCCTCTAAAATATTGATCGAAACCAGGTTTAATCGACTGCTTCAGTGTGGTATCACACTGCTACGCGACCCAAAACAGAAAAAACCCATGATCTGTTCAACAAGTATGTGAAAAACGCGAAAGTATGAGCCTGATGAGGGCAAGTCCTAGACCTAACCCAGACCTAACATGCGTTATCCTCTAAAATATTTACCAAGACCAGGTTTAATTTATTGTTTCAGTGTGGTCCCACATTACTACGTGATCCGAACCAGAAAAAACCCAGGATCCGTTCAACAAGTATGTGAAGAATGCGAATGTATGAGCCTGATGAGTGAAAATCCCAGGCCTAACCTAGACCAAACTTGCGTTGTCCTCTAAAATATTGATCGAAACCAGGTTTAATTGACGGTTTCAGCGTGGTACCACATTACTACGTGACACAACCCAGAAACAGCCCAGGATCTAGCAATCAAGTATGAGAAATATGCGAAAGAATGGGCCAGATGAGAGCAAATCCCAGGACTAACCTAGACCTAACATGCGTTATCCTCATAAATATTGATGGAAACCAGATTTAATTGACTGTTGCAGTGTTGTACTTCATTACTACGTGATGCAATCCAGGAAAAGCCCAGGATCTAGCCATCAAGTATGAGAAATATGCGAAAGAATGGGCCAGATGAGAGCAAATCCCAGACCTAACCTAGACCTAACATGAATTATTCTCTTAAATATTGATCGAAACCTGGTTTAATCGACTGTTTCAGTGTGGTACCACATTACTACATGATCCAAACCAGAAAAAACCCAGGATCTGTTCAACAAGTATGTGAAAAACGCGGAAGTATGAGCCTGATGAGGGCGAATCCCAGAACTATCCCAGACCTAACTTGCGTTATCCTCTAAAATATTGATCGAAACCAGGTTTAATTGACTGTTTCAGCGTGGTACCACATTACTACGTGATCCAAACCAGAAAAAACCCAGGCTCCGTTCAACAAGTATGTGAAGAATGCGAAAGTATGAGTCTGATGAGTGAAAATCCCAGGCCTAACCTAGACCTAACATGCGTTATCCTCTAAAATATTGATCGAAACCTGGTTTAATCGACTGTTTCAGTGTGGTACCACATTACTATGTGATCCAACCCAGAAAATAAGCCAGGATCTGTTCAAGGAGTATGTGAAGTGTGTGAAAGTATGAGTCTGATGAGGTCAAATCCCAGAACTATCCCAGACCTAACTTGCGTTATCCTCTAAAATTTTGAGCGAAACCAGGTTTATTCGACTGTTTCAGTGTGGTACCTAATTACTACGTGATCCAAACCAGAAAAAACCCAGGATCAGTTCAACAAGTATGTGAAGAATGCGAATGTATGAGTCTGATGAGTGAAAATCCCAGACCTAACCTAGACCTAACATGCGTTATCCTCTAAAATATTGATCCAAACCAGGTTTAATGGACTGTTTCAGTGTGGTACCACACTACTACGCGATCCAAACCAGAAAAAACCCAGGATCTGTTCAACAAGTATGTGAAAAACGCGGAAGTATGAGCCTGATGAGGGCAAATCCCAGACATATCCCAGACCTAACTTGCGTTGTCCTCTAAGGTATTGATGGAAACCAGGTTTAATTGACTGATTCAGTGTTGTACTTCATTACTACGTGATGCAATCCAGAAAGAGCCCAGGATCTAGCCATCAAGTATGAGAAATATGCGAAAGAATAAGCCTGATGAGAGCAAATCCCAGACCTAACCTAGACCTAACATGAATTATTCTCTAAAATATTGATCGAAATCAGGTTTAATTGACTGTTTCAGTGTGGTCCCACATTACTACGTGATCCAAACCAGAAAAAACCCAGGATCCGTTCAACAAGTACGTGAAGAATGCGAAAGTATGAGTGTGATGAGCGAAAATCCCAGGGCTAACCTAGACCTAACAAGCGTTACCCTCTAAAATATTTATCAAGACCAGGTTTAATTGACTGTTTCAGCGTGGTACCACATTACTACGTGACACAACCCAGAAACAGCCCAGGATCTAGCCATGAAGTATGAGAAATATGCGAAAGTATGAGCCTGATGAGGGCAAATCCTAAACCTAACCCAAACCTAACATGCGTTATCCTCTAAAATATTGATCCAAACCAGGTTTAATGGACTGTTTCAGTGTGGCACCACATTACTACGTGATCCAAACCAGAAAAAACCCAGGATCAGTTCAACAAGTATGTGAAGAATGCGAAAGTATGAGCCTGATGAGTGAAAATCCCAGGCCTAACCTAGACCAAACTTGCGTTGTCCTCCAAAATATTGATCGAAACCAGGTTTAATTGACTGTTTCAGCGTGGTACCACATTACTACGTGATACAATCCAGAAACAGCCCAGGATCTAGCCATCAAGTATGAGAAATATGCGAAAGAATGGGCCAGATGAGAGCAAATCCCAGACCTAACCTAGACCTAACATGAATTATTCTCTTAAATATTGATCGAAACCTGGTTTAATCGACTGTTTCAGTGTGGTACCACATTACTACATGATCCAAACCAGAAAAAACCCAGGATCTGTTCAACAAGTATGTGAAAAACGCGGAAGTATGAGCCTGATGAGGGCGAATCCCAGACCTATCCCAGACCTAATTTGCGTTATCCTCTAAAATATTGATCGAAACCAGGATTAATTGACTGTTTCAGCGTGGTACCACATTACTACGTGATCCAAACCAGAAAAAACCCAGGCTCCGTTCAACAAGTATGTGAAGAATGCGAAAGTATGAGTCTGATGAGTGAAAATCCCAGGCCTAACCTAGACCTAACATGCGTTATCCTCTAAAATATTGATCGAAACCTGGTTTAATCGACTGTTTCAGTGTGGTACCACATTACTATGTGATCCAACCCAGAAAATAATCCAGGATCTGTTCAAGGAGTATGTGAAGTGTGTGAAAGTATGAGTCTGATGAGGTCAAATCCCAGAACTATCCCAGACCTAACTTGCGTTATCCTCTAAAATTTTGAGCGAAACCAGGTTTATTCGACTGTTTCAGTGTGGTACCTAATTACTACGTGATCCAAACCAGAAAAAACCCAGGATCAGTTCAACAAGTATGTGAAGAATGCGAATGTATGAGTCTGATGAGTGAAAATCCCAGACCTAACCTAGACCTAACATGCGTTATCCTCTAAAATATTGATCCAAACCAGGTTTTATGGACTGTTTCAGTGTGGTACCACACTACTACGTGATCCAAACCAGAAAAAACCCAGGATCTGTTCAACAAGTATGTGAAAAACGCGAAAGTATGAGCCTGATGAGGGCAAATCCCAGACATATCCCAGACCTAACTTGCGTTGTCCTCTAAGGTATTGATGGAAACCAGGTTTAATTGACTGATTCAGTGTTGTACTTCATTACTACGTGATGCAATCCAGAAAGAGCCCAGGATCTAGCCATCAAGTATGAGAAATATGCGAAAGAATAAGCCTGATGAGAGCAAATCCCAGACCTAACCTAGACCTAACATGAATTATTCTCTAAAATATTGATCGAAATCAGGTTTAATTGACTGTTTCAGTGTGGTCCCACATTACTACGTGATCCAAACCAGAAAAAACCCAGGATCAGTTCAACAAGTATGTGAAGAATGCGAAAGTATGAGCCTGATGAGTGAAAATCCCAGGCCTAACCTAGACCAAACTTGCGTTGTCCTCCAAAATATTGATCGAAACCAGGTTTAATTGACTGTTTCAGCGTGGTACCACATTACTACGTGATACAATCCAGAAACAGCCCAGGATCTAGCCATCAAGTATGAGAAATATGCGAAAGAATGGGCCAGATGAGAGCAAATCCCAGACCTAACCTAGACCTAACATGAATTATTCTCTTAAATATTGATCGAAACCTGGTTTAATCGACTGTTTCAGTGTGGTACCACATTACTGCATGATCCAAACCAGAAAAAACCCAGGATCTGTTCAACAAGTATGTGAAAAACGCGGAGGTATGAGCCTGATGAGGGCGAATCCCAGACCTATCCCAGACCTAATTTGCGTTATCCTCTAAAATATTGATCGAAACCAGGATTAATTGACTGTTTCAGCGTGGTACCACATTACTACATGATCCAAACCAGAAAAAACCCAGGCTCCGTTCAACAAGTATGTGAAGAATGCGAAAGTATGAGTCTGATGAGTGAAAATCCCAGGCCTAACCTAGACCTAACATGCGTTATCCTCTAAAATATTGATCGAAACCTGGTTTAATCGACTGTTTCAGTGTGGTACCACATTACTATGTGATCCAACCCAGAAAATAATCCAGGATCTGTTCAAGGAGTATGTGAAGTGTGTGAAAGTATGAGTCTGATGAGGTCAAATCCCAGAACTATCCCAGACCTAACTTGCGTTATCCTCTAAAATTTTGAGCGAAACCAGGTTTATTCGACTGTTTCAGTGTGGTACCTAATTACTACGTGATCCAAACCAGAAAAAACCCAGGATCAGTTCAACAAGTATGTGAAGAATGCGAATGTATGAGTCTGATGAGTGAAAATCCCAGACCTAACCTAGACCTAACATGCGTTATCCTCTAAAATATTGATCCAAACCAGGTTTTATGGACTGTTTCAGTGTGGTACCACACTACTACGTGATCCAAACCAGAAAAAACCCAGGATCTGTTCAACAAGTATGTGAAAAGCGCGAAAGTATGAGCCTGATGAGGGCAAATCCCAGACATATCCCAGACCTAACTTGCGTTGTCCTCTAAGGTATTGATGGAAACCAGGTTTAATTGACTGATTCAGTGTTGTACTTCATTACTACGTGATGCAATCCAGAAAGAGCCCAGGATCTAGCCATCAAGTATGAGAAATATGCGAAAGAATAAGCCTGATGAGAGCAAATCCCAGACCTAACCTAGACCTAACATGAATTATTCTCTAAAATATTGATCGAAATCAGGTTTAATTGACTGTTTCAGTGTGGTCCCACATTACTACGTGATCCAAACCAGAAAAAACCCAGGATCCGTTCAACAAGTATGTGAAGAACGCGAAAGTATGAGTCTGATGAGTGAAAATCCCAGACCTAACCTAGACCTAACATGCGTTATCCTCTAAAATATTGATCCAAACCAGGTTTAATGGACTGTTTCAGTGTGGTACCACACTACTACGTGATCCAAACCCGAAAAAACCCAGGATCTGTTCAACAAGTATGTGAAGAATGCGAAAGTATGAGTCTGAAGAGTGAAAATCCCAGGGCTAACCTAGACCTAACATGCGTTATCCTCTAAAATATTGATCGAAACCAGGTTTAATGGACTGTTTCAGTGTGGCACCACATTACTACGTGATCCAAACCAGAAAAAACCCAGGATCAGTTCAACAAGTATGTGAAGAATGCGAAAGTATGAGTCTGATGAGTGAAAATCCAAGGGCTAACCTAGACCTAACATGCGTTATCCTCTAAAATATTGATCCAAACCAGGTTTAATGGACTGTTTCAGTGTGGTACCACACTACTACGTGATACAAACCAGAAAAAACCCAGGATCTGTTCAACAAGTATGTGAAAAACACGAAAGTATGAGCCTGATGAGGGCAAATCCCAGACTTATCCCAGACCTAGCTTGCGTTGTCCTCTAAGCTATTGACGGAAACCAGGTTTAATTGACTGTTTCAGTGTTGTACTTCATTACTACGTGATGCAATCCAGAAAAAGCCCAGGATCTAGCCATTAAGTATGAGAAATATGCGAAAGAATGAGCCTGACGAGAGCAAATCCCAGACCTAACCTAGACCTAACATGAATTATTCCCTAAAATATTGATCGAAACCAGGTTTAATTGACTGTTTCAGTGTGGTCCCACATTACTACGTGATCCAAACCAGAAAAAAACCCAGGATCCGTTCAACAAGTATGTGAAGAATGCGAAAGTATGAGCCTGATGAGTGAAAATCCCAGGCCTAACCTAGACCTAACTTGCGTTGTCCTCTAAGATATTGATGGAAACCAGGTTTAATTGACTGTTTCAGTGTGGTACCACACGAGTTCGTGATCCAAACCAGAAAAAACCCGGGACCTGTTCAACAAGTATGTGAAAAACGCGAAAGTATGAGCCTGAAGAGGGCAAATCCCTGACCTATCCCAGACCAAACTTGCGTTATCCTCTAAAATATTGATCGAAACCAGGTTTAATCGACTGTTTCAGTGTGGTACCACATTACTACATGATCCAAACCAGAAAAAACCCAGGATCCGTTCAACAAGTATGTGAAGAATGCGAAAGTATGAGCCTGATGAGTGAAAATCCCAGGCCAAACCTAGACCTAACTTGCGTTGTCCTCTAAGATATTAATGGAAACCAGGTTTAATGGACTGTTTCAGTGTGGCACCACATTACTACGTGATCCAAACCAGAAAAAACCCAGGATCAGTTCAACGAGTATGTGAAGAATGCGAAAGTATGAGTCTGATGAGTGAAAATCCCAGGGCTAACCTAGACCTAACATGCGTTATCCTCTAAAATATTGATCGAAACCAGGTTTAATCGACTGCTTCAGTGTGGTATCACACTACTACGTGACCCAAACCAGAAAAAACCCATGATCTGTTCAACAAGTATGTGAAAAACGCGAAAGTATGAGCCTGATGAGGGCAAATCCTAGACCTAACCCAGACCTAACATGCGTTATCCTCTAAAATATTTACAAAGACCAGGTTTAATTTATTGTTTCAGTGTGGTCCCACATTACTACGGGTCCCAAACCGGAAAAAACCCAGGATCCGTTCAACAAGTATGTGAAGAATGCGAAAGTATGAGCCTGATGAGAGCAAATCCCAGACCTAACCTAGACCTAACATGAATTATTCTCTAAAATATTGATCGAAACCAGATTTTATTGACTGTTTCAGTGTGGTCCCACATTACTACGTGATCCAAACCAGAAAAAACCCAGGCTCCGTTCAACAAGTATGTGAAGAATGCGAAAGTATGAGTCTGATGAGTGAAAATCCCAGGCCTAACCTAGACCTAACATGCGTTATCCTCTAAAATATTGATCGAAACCTGGTTTAATCGACCGTTTCAGTGTGGTACCACATTACTATGTGATCCAACCCAGAAAATAACCCAGGATCTGTTCAAGGAGTATGTGAAGTGTGTGAAAGTATGAGTCTGATGAGGTCAAATCCCAGACCTATCCCAGACCTAACTTGCGTTATCCTCAAAAATATTGACCGAAACCTGGTTTAATCGACTGTTTCAGTGTGGTACCACATTACTATGTGATCCAAACCAGAAAATAACCCAGGATCTGTTCAACGAGTATGTGAAAAACGCGAAAGTATGAGCCTGATGAGGGCGAATCCCAGACCTATCCCAGACCTAACTTGCGTTATCCTCTAAAATATTGATCGAAACCAGATTTAATTGACTGTTTCAGTGTTGTACTTCATTACTACGTGATGCAATCCAGAAATAGCCCAGGATCTAGCCATCAAGTATGAGAAATATGCGAAAGAATGAGCCTGATGAGAGCAAATCCCAGACCTAACCTAGAACTAACATGAATTATTCTCTAAAATATTGATCGAAACCAGGTTTAATTGACTGTTTCAGTGTGGTCCCACATTACTACGTGATCCAAACCAGAAAAAACCCAGGATCAGTTCAACAAGTATGTGAAGAATGCGAAAGTATGAGTCTGATGAGTGAAAATCCCAGGGCTAACCTAGACCTAACTTGCGTTATCCTCTAAAATATTGATCGTAACCAGATTTAATTGACTGTTTCAGTGTTGTACTTCATTACTACGTGATGCAATCCAGAAATAGCCCAGGATCTAGCCATCAAGTATGAGAAATATGCGAAAGAATGAGCCTGATGAGAGCAAATCCCAGACCTACCCTAGAACTAACATGAATTATTCTCTAAAATATTGGTCGAAACCAGATTTAATTGACTGTTTCAGTGAAGTCCCACATTACTACGTGATCCAAACCAGAAAAAACCCAGGATCCGTTCAACAAGTATGTGAAGAATACGAAAGTATGTGTCTGATGAGTGAAAATCCCAGGCCTAACCTAGACCTAACATGCGTTATCCTCAAAAATATTGATCGATACCTGGTTTAATCGACTGTTTCAGTGTGGTACCACATTACTACGTGACCCAAACCAGAAAAAACCCAGGATCAGTTCAACAAGTACGTGAAAAATGCGAAAGTATGAGCCTGATGGGGGCGAATCCCAGACCTAACCCAGACCTAACATGCGTTATCCTCTAAAATATTGATCGAAACCAGGTTTAATTGACTGTTTCAGCGTGGTACCGCATTACTACGTGATACAATCCAGAAACAGCCCAGGATCTAGCCATGAAGTATGAGAAATATGCGAAAGTATGAGCCTGATGAGGGCAAATCCTAGACCTAACCCAAACCTAACATGCGTTATCCTCTAAAATATTGATCCAAACCAGGTTTAATGGACTGCTTCAGTGTGGTACCACTTTACTACGTGATGCAAAGCAGAAAAAACGCTCGATCAGGTCAACATGTATGTTAAAACTGCGAAAGTATGATCCTGATGAGGGCAAATATCAGGCCTAACCTAGACCTAACATGCGTTATCCTCTAAAATATTGATCCAAACCAGGTTAAATAGACTGTTTCAGTGTGGTGCCACATTACTACGTGAGCCAGACCAGAAAAAACCCGGGTTCTGTTCAACAAGTATGTGAAGAATACGAAAGTATGTGTCTGATGAGTGAAAATCCCAGGCCTAACCTAGACCTAACATGCGTTATCCTCAAAAATATTGATCGAAACCTGCTTTAATCGACTGTTTCAGTGTGGTACCACATTACTACGTGATACAATCCAGAAACAGCCCAGGATCTAGCCATGAAGTATGAGAAATATGCGAAAGTATGAGCCTGATGAGGGCAAATCCTAGACCTAACCCAAACCTAACATGCGTTATCCTCTAAAATATTGATCCAAACCAGGTTTAATGGACTGCTTCAGTGTGGTACCACTTTACTACGTGATCCAAAGCAGAAAAAACCCTCGATCAGGCCAACATGTATGTTAAAACTGCGAAAGTATGACCCTGACGAGGGCAAATCCCAGGCCTAACCTAGACCTAACATGCGTTATCTTCTAAGATATTGAGCGAAACCAGGTTTAATTGACTGTTTCAGTGTGGTAACACATTACTACGTGATCCAATCCAGAAAAAGGCCAGGATCTAGCCATCAAGTATGAGAAATATGCGAAAGAATGAGCCTGATGAGAGGAAATCCCACACCTAACCTTGACCTAACGTGAATTATTCTCTAAAATATTGATCGAAACCAGGTTCAATTGACTGTTTCAGTGTGGTACCACATTACTACATGATCCAAACCAGTAAAAACCCAGGATCCGTTCAACAAGTATGTGAAGCATGCGAAAGTATGAGTCTGATGAGGGCAAATCCCAGACCTAAACTAGACATACCTTTCGTTATCCTCTAAAATATTGATCGAAACCAGGTTTAATTGACTGTTTCAGTGTGGACCCACATTACTACGTGATCCACACCAGTAAAAACCCAGGATCCGTTCTACAAGTATGTGAAGAATGCGGAAGTATGAGTCTGATGAGTGAAAATCCTCTGCCTAACCTAGACCTAACATGCGTTATCCTCAAAAATATTGATCGAAACCTGGTTTAATCGACTGTTTCAGTGTGGTACCACGTGACCCAACCCAGAAAAAACCCATGATCTGTTCAACAAGTATGTGAAAAACGCGAAAGTATGAGCCTGATGACGGCAAATCCCAGACCTATCCCAGACCTAACTTGCGTTATCCTCTAAAATATTGATCGAAACCAGGTTTAATTGACCGTTTCAGTGTGGTACCACATTACTACGTGATCCAATCCAGAAAAAACCCAGGATCAGTTCAACAAGTATGTGAAGAATGCGAAAGTATGAGTCTGATGAGTGAAAATCCCAGGGCTAACCTAGACCTAACATGCGTTATCCTCTAAAATATTGAGCGAAACCAGGTTTAATTGATTGTTTCAGTGTGGTACCACGTGACCCAACCCAGAAAAAACCCATGATCTGTTCAACAAGTATGTGAAAAACGCGAAAGTATGAGCCTGATGAGGGCAAATCCCAGACCTATCCCAGACCTAACTTGCGTTATCCTCTAAAATATTGATCGAAACCAGGTTTAATTGACCGTTTCAGTGTGGTACCACATTACTACGTGATCCAAACCAGAAAAAACTCAGGATCCGTTCAACAAGTATGTGAAGGATGCGAAAGTATGAGTCTGATCAGTGAAAATCTCAGGCCTTACCTGGACCTAACTTGCGTTGTCCTCTAAAATATTGATCGAAACCAGGTTTCATCGACTGTTTCAGTGTGGTACCACATTACTACGTGATCCAAACCAGAAAAAACCCAGGATCTGTTCAACGAGTATGTGAAGTGTGCGAAAGTATGAGTCAGATGAGGTCAAATGCCAGACCTATCCCAGACCTAACATGCGTTATCCTCTAAAATATTTATGAAGACCAGGTTTAATTGATTGTTTCAGTGTGGACCCACATTACTACGTGATCCAAACCAGAAAAAACCCAGGATCTGTTCAACAAGTATGTGAAAAACGCGAAACTGTGAGCCTGATGAGGGCAAATCTTAGAACTAACCCAGACCTAAGATGCGTTATCCTCTAAAATATTGATCGAAACCAGGTTTTATCGACTGTTTCAGTGTGGTACCACATTACCACGTGATCCAAACCCGCAAAAGCCCAGGATCCGTTCAACAAGTATGTGAAGAATGCGAAAGTATGAGTCTGATGAGTGAAAATCCCCGACCTAACCTAGACCTAAGATGCGTTATCCTCTAAAATATTGATCCAAACCAGGTTTAATGGACTGTTTCAGTGTGGTACCACACTACTACGTGATCCAAACCAGAAAAAACCCAGGATCTGTTCAACAAGTATGTGAAAAACGCGAAAGTATGAGCCTGATGAGGGCAAGTTCCAGACCTATCCCAGACCTAACTTGCGTTGTCCTCTAAGATATTGATGGAAACCAGGTTTAATTGACTGTTTCAGTGTTGCACTTCATTACTACGTGATGCAATCCAGAAAAAGCCCAGGATCTAGCCATCAAGTATGAGAAATATGCGGAAGAATGAGCCTGATGAGAGCAAATCCCACACCTAACCTAGACCTAACATGAATTATTCTGTAAAATATTGATCAAAACCAGGTTTAATTGACTGTTTCAGTGTGGTACCACATTACTACGTGATCCAAACCAGAAAAAACCCTCGATCAGGTCAACAAGTATGTGAAAAACGCGAAAGTATGACCCTGATGAGGGCAAATCCCAGGCCTAACCTAGACCTAACATGCGTTATCCTCTAAAATATTGGTCGAAACCTGGTTTAATCGACTGTTTCAGTGTGGTACCACATTACTATGCGATCCAAACCAGAAAATATCCCAGGATCTGTCAAACGAGTATGTGAAGTGTGCGAAAGTATGAGCCTGATGAGAGCAAATCCCAGACCTAACCTAGACCTAACATGAATTATTCTCTAAAATATTGATCAAAACCAGGTTTAATTGACTGTTTCAGTGTGCTACCACATTACTACGTGATCCAAACCAGAAAAAGCCCAGGATCAGTTCAACAAGTATGTGAAAAACGCGAAAGTATGAGTCTGATGAGGGCGAATCCCAGACCTATGCCAGACCTAACTTGCGTTATCCTCTAAAATAATGATCGAAACCAGGTCTAATTGACTGTTTGAGCGTGGTACCACATTACTACGTGATACAATCCAGAAACAGCCCAGGATCTAGCCATGAAGTATGAGAAATATGCGAAAGTATGAGCCTGATGAGGGCAAATCTTAGACCTAACCCAGACCTAACATGCGTTATCCTCTAAAATATTTATCAAGATCAGGTTTAATTGAATTTTTCAGTGTGGTACCACATTACTACGTGAACCAAACCAGAAAAAACCCAGGTTCCGTTCAACAAGTATGTGAAGAATGCGAAAGTATGAGTCTGATGAGTGAAAATCCCAGGGCTAACCTAGACCTAACATGCGTTATCCTCTAAAATATTTATTCAAACCAGGTTTAATGGACTGTTTCAGTGTGGTACCACTTTACTACGTGATCCAAAGCAGAAAAAACCCTCGATCAGGTCAACATGTATGTTAGAACTGCGAAAGTATGACCCCGATGAGAGCAAACCCCAGGCCTAACCTAGACCTAACATGCGCTGTCCTCTAAAATATTGATGGAAACCAGGTTTAATTGACTGTTTCAGTGTTGTACTTCATTACTACGTGATGCGATCCAGAGAAAGCCCAGGATCCAGCCATGAAGTATGAGAAATATGCGAAAGTATGAGCCTGATGAGGGCAAATCCTAGACCTAACCCAGACCTAACATGCGTTATCCTCTAAAATATTTATCAAGACCAGGTTTAATTGATTGTTTCAGTGTGGTCCCACATTACTACGTGATCCAAACCAGAAAAAACCCATTATCCGTTCAACAAGTATGTGAAGAATGCGAATGTATGAGTCTGATGAGTGAAAATCCCAGGCCTAACCTAGACCTAACATGAATTATTTTCGAAGATATTGATCGGAACCAGGTTTAATTGACTGTTTCAGTGTGGTACCACATTACTACGTGATCCAAACCAGAAAAAACCCAGGATCAGTTCAACAAGTATGTGAAGAATGCGAAAGTATGAGTCTGATGAGTGAAAATCCCAGGGCTAACCTAGACCTAACATGCGTTATCCTCTAAAATATTGACCGAAACCAGGTTTAATTGACCTTTTCAGTGTGGTACCACATTACTACGTGATCCAAACCAGAAAAAACCCAGGACCTGTTCAACGAGTATGTGAAGTGTGCGAAAGTATGAGTCAGATGAGGTCAAATGCCAGACCTATCCCAGACCCAACATGCGTTATCCTCTAAAATATTTATCAAGACCAGGTTTAATTGATTGTTTCAGTGTGGACCCACATTACTACGTGATCCAAACCAGAAAAAACCCAGGATCTGTTCAACAAGTATGTGTAAAACGCGAAACTGTGAGCCTGATGAGGGCAAATCTTAGAACTAACCCAGACCTAAGATGCGTTATCCTCTAAAATATTTATCCAGACCAGGTTTAATTGACCGTTTCAGTGTGGTACCACATTACTACGTGATCCAAACCAGAAAAAACTCAGGATCCGTTCAACAAGTATGTGAAGAATGCGAAAGTATGAGCCTGATGAGTGAAAATCCCAGGCCTAACCTAGACCTAACATGCGTTATCCTCAAAAATATTGATCGAAACATGGTTTAATCGACTGTTTCAGTGTGGTACCACATTACTATGTGGTCCAAACCAGAAAATAACCCAGGATCTGTTCAACGAGTATGTGAAGTGTGCGAAAGTATGAGTCTGATGAGGTCAAATCCCAGACCAATCCCAGACCTAACTTGCGTTGTCCTCTAAGATATTGATGGAAACCAGGTTTAATTGACTGTTTCAGTGTTGCACTTCATTACTACGTGATGCAATCCAGAAAAAGCCCAGGATCTAGCCATCAAGTATGAGAAATATGCGAAAGAATGAGCCTGATGAGAGCAAATCCCAGACCTAACCTAGACCTAACATGAATTATTCTGTAAAATATTGATCAAAACCAGGTTTAATGGACTGTTTCAGTGTGGTACCACACTACTACGTGATCCAAACCAGAAAAAACCCAGGATCTGTTCAACAAGTATGTGAAGAATGCGAAAGTATGAGCCTGATGAGGGCAAGTTCCAGACCTATCCCAGACCTAACTTGCGTTGTCCTCTAAGATATTGATGGAAACCAGGTTTAATTGACTGTTTCAGTGTTGTACTTCATTACTACGTGATGCTATCCAGAGAAAGCCCAGGATCTAGCCATCAAGTATGAGAGATATGCGAAAGAATGAGCCTGATGAGAGCAAATCCCAGACCTAACCTAGACCTAACATGAATTATTCTGTAAAATATTGATCAAAACCAGGTTTAATTGACTGTTTCAGTGTGGTACCACATTACTACGTGATCCAATCCAGAAATAGCCCAGGATCCAGCCATGAAGTATGAGAAATATGCGAAAGTATGAGTCTGATGAGGTCAAATCCCAGACCTATCCCAGACTGAACTTGCGTTATCCTCTAAAATATTGATCGAAACCAGGTTTAATCGACTGTTTCAGCGTGGTACCACATTGCTATGTGATACAATCCAGAAACATCCCAGGACCTAGCCATGAAGTATGAGAAATATGCGAAAGTATGAGCCTGATGAGTGAAAATCCCCGGACTAACCTAGACCTAACATGCGTTATCCTCAAAGATATTGATCCAAACCAGGTTTAATGGACTGTTTCAGTGTGGTACCACTTTACTACGTGATCCAAAGCAGAAAAAACCCTCGATCAGGTCAACATGTATGTTAAAACTGCGAAAGTATGACCCCGATGAGAGCAAACCCCAGGCCTAACCTAGACCTAACATGCGTTGTCCTCTAAAATATTGATGGAAACCAGGTTTAATTGACTGTTTCAGTGTTGTGCTTCATTACTACGTGATGCGATCCAGAGAAAGCCCAGGATCCAGCCATGAAGTATGAGAAATATGCGAAAGTATGAGCCTTATGAGGGCAAATCCTAGACCTAACCCAGACCTAACATGCGTTATCCTCTAAAATATTTATCAAGATCAGGTCTAATTGATTGTTTCAGTGTGGTACCACATTACTACGTGATCCACACCAGAAAAAACCCAAGATCCGTTCAACAAGTATGAGAAATATGCGAAAGTATGAGCCTTATGAGGGCAAATCCTAGACCTAACCCAGACCTAACATGCGTTATCCTCTAAAATATTTATCAAGATCAGGTCTAATTGACTGTTTCAGTGTGGTAACACATTACTACGTGATCCAATCCAGAAAAAGCCCAGGATCTAGCCATCAAGTATGAGAAATATGCGAAAGAATGAGCCTGATGAGAGGAAATCCCACACCTAACCTTGACCTAACGTGAATTATTCTCTAAAATATTGATCGAAACCAGGTTCAATTGACTGTTTCAGTGTGGTACCACATTACTACATGATCCAAACCAGTAAAAACCCAGGATCCGTTCAACAAGTATGTGAAGCATGCGAAAGTATGAGTCTGATGAGGGCAAATCCCAGGCCTAACCTAGACCAAACATGCGTTATCTTCTAAAATATTGAGCGAAACCAGGTTTAATTGACTGTTTCAGTGTGGTAACACATTACTACGTGATCCAATCCAGAAAAAGCCCAGGATCTGTTCAACAAGTATGTGAAGTATGCGAAAGTATGAGTCTGATGAGGGCAAATCCCAGACCTAAACTAGACATACCTTTCGTTATCCTCTAAAATATTGATCGAAACCAGGTTTAATTGACTGTTTCAGTGTGGACCCACATTACTACGTGATCCACACCAGTAAAAACCCAGGATCCGTTCTACAAGTATGTGAAGAATGCGGAAGCATGAGTCTGATGAGTGAAAATCCTCTGCCTAACCTAGACCTAACATGCGTTATCCTCAAAAATATTGATCGAAACCTGGTTTAATCGACTGTTTCAGTGTGGTACCACGTGACCCAACCCAGAAAAAACCCATGATCTGTTCAACAAGTATGTGAAAAACGCGAAAGTATGAGCCTGATGACGGCAAATCCCAGACCTATCCCAGACCTAACTTGCGTTATCCTCTAAAATATTGATCGAAACCAGGTTTAATTGACCGTTTCAGTGTGGTACCACATTACTACGTGATCCAATCCAGAAAAAACCCAGGATCAGTTCAACAAGTATGTGAAGAATGCGAAAGTATGAGTCTGATGAGTGAAAATCCCAGGGCTAACCTAGACCTAACATGCGTTATCCTCTAAAATATTGAGCGAAACCAGGTTTAATTGATTGTTTCAGTGTGGTACCACGTGACCCAACCCAGAAAAAACCCATGATCTGTTCAACAAGTATGTGAAAAACGCGAAAGTATGAGCCTGATGAGGGCAAATCCCAGACCTATCCCAGACCTAACTTGCGTTATCCTCTAAAATATTGATCGAAACCAGGTTTAATTGACCGTTTCAGTGTGGTACCACATTACTACGTGATCCAAACCAGAAAAAACTCAGGATCCGTTCAACAAGTATGTGAAGGATGCGAAAGTATGAGTCTGATCAGTGAAAATCTCAGGCCTTACCTGGACCTAACTTGCGTTGTGCTCTAAAATATTGATCGAAACCAGGTTTCATCGACTGTTTCAGTGTGGTACCACATTACTACGTGATCCAAACCAGAAAAAACCCAGGATCTGTTCAACGAGTATGTGAAGTGTGCGAAAGTATGAGTCAGATGAGGTCAAATGCCAGACCTATCCCAGACCTAACATGCGTTATCCTCTAAAATATTTATGAAGACCAGGTTTAATTGATTGTTTCAGTGTGGACCCACATTACTACGTGATCCAAACCAGAAAAAACCCAGGATATGTTCAACAAGTATGTGAAAAACGCGAAACTGTGAGCCTGATGAGGGCAAATCTTAGAACTAACCCAGACCTAAGATGCGTTATCCTCTAAAATATTGATCGAAACCAGGTTTTATCGACTGTTTCAGTGTGGTACCACATTACCACGTGATCCAAACCCGCAAAAGCCCAGGATCCGTTCAACAAGTATGTGAAGAATGCGAAAGTATGAGTCTGATGAGTGAAAATCCCCGACCTAACCTAGACCTAAGATGCGTTATCCTCTAAAATATTGATCCAAACCAGGTTTGATGGACTGTTTCAGTGTGGTACCACACTACTACGTGATCCAAACCAGAAAAAACCCAGGATCTGTTCAACAAGTATGTGAAAAACGCGAAAGTATGAGCCTGATGAGGGCAAGTTCCAGACCTATCCCAGACCTAACTTGCGTTGTCCTCTAAGATATTGATGGAAACCAGGTTTAATTGACTGTTTCAGTGTTGCACTTCATTACTACGTGATGCAATCCAGAAAAAGCCCAGGATCTAGCCATCAAGTATGAGAAATATGCGGAAGAATGAGCCTGATGAGAGCAAATCCCACACCTAACCTAGACCTAACATGAATTATTCTGTAAAATATTGATCAAAACCAGGTTTAATTGACTGTTTCAGTGTGGTACCACATTACTACGTGATCCAAACCAGAAAAAACCCTCGATCAGGTCAACAAGTATGTGAAAAACGCGAAAGTATGACCCTGATGAGGGCAAATCCCAGGCCTAACCTAGACCTAACATGCGTTATCCTCTAAAATATTGGTCGAAACCTGGTTTAATCGACTGTTTCAGTGTGGTACCACATTACTATGCGATCCAAACCAGAAAATATCCCAGGATCTGTCAAACGAGTATGTGAAGTGTGCGAAAGTATGAGCCTGATGAGAGCAAATCCCAGACCTAACCTAGACCTAACATGAATTATTCTCTAAAATATTGATCAAAACCAGGTTTAATTGACTGTTTCAGTGTGCTACCACATTACTACGTGATCCAAACCAGAAAAAGCCCAGGATCAGTTCAACAAGTATGTGAAAAACGCGAAAGTATGAGTCTGATGAGGGCGAATCCCAGACCTATGCCAGACCTAACTTGCGTTATCCTCTAAAATAATGATCGAAACCAGGTCTAATTGACTGTTTGAGCGTGGTACCACATTACTACGTGATACAATCCAGAAACAGCCCAGGATCTAGCCATGAAGTATGAGAAATATGCGAAAGTATGAGCCTGATGAGGGCAAATCTTAGACCTAACCCAGACCTAACATCCGTTATCCTCTAAAATATTTATCAAGATCAGGTTTAATTGAATTTTTCAGTGTGGTACCACATTACTACGTGAACCAAACCAGAAAAAACCCAGGTTCCGTTCAACAAGTATGTGAAGAATGCGAAAGTATGAGTCTGATGAGTGAAAATCCCAGGGCTAACCTAGACCTAACATGCGTTATCCTCTAAAATATTTATTCAAACCAGGTTTAATGGACTGTTTCAGTGTGGTACCACTTTACTACGTGATCCAAAGCAGAAAAAACCCTCGATCAGGTCAACATGTATGTTAGAACTGCGAAAGTATGACCCCGATGAGAGCAAACCCCAGGCCTAACCTAGACCTAACATGCGCTGTCCTCTAAAATATTGATGGAAACCAGGTTTAATTGACTGTTTCAGTGTTGTACTTCATTACTACGTGATGCGATCCAGAGAAAGCCCAGGATCCAGCCATGAAGTATGAGAAATATGCGAAAGTATGAGCCTGATGAGGGCAAATCCTAGACCAAACCCAGACCTAACATGCGTTATCCTCTAAAATATTTATCAAGACCAGGTTTAATTGATTGTTTCAGTGTGGTCCCACATTACTACGTGATCCAAACCAGAAAAAACCCATTATCCGTTCAACAAGTATGTGAAGAATGCGAATGTATGAGTCTGATGAGTGAAAATCCCAGGCCTAACCTAGACCTAACATGAATTATTTTCGAAGATATTGATCGGAACCAGGTTTAATTGACTGTTTCAGTGTGGTACCACATTACTACGTGATCCAAACCAGAAAAAACCCAGGATCAGTTCAACAAGTATGTGAAGAATCCGAAAGTATGAGTCTGATGAGTGAAAATCCCAGGGCTAACCTAGACCTAACATGCGTTATCCTCTAAAATATTGACCGAAACCAGGTTTAATTGACCTTTTCAGTGTGGTACCACATTACTACGTGATCCAAACCAGAAAAAACCCAGGACCTGTTCAACGAGTATGTGAAGTGTGCGAAAGTATGAGTCAGATGAGGTCAAATGCCAGACCTATCCCAGACCTAACATGCGTTATCCTCTAAAATATTTATCAAGACCAGGTTTAATTGATTGTTTCAGTGTGGACCCACATTACTACGTGATCCAAACCAGAAAAAACCCAGGATCTGTTCAACAAGTATGTGTAAAACGCGAAACTGTGAGCCTGATGAGGGCAAATCTTAGAACTAACCCAGACCTAAGATGCGTTATCCTCTAAAATATTTATCCAGACCAGGTTTAATTGACCGTTTCAGTGTGGTACCACATTACTACGTGATCCAAACCAGAAAAAACTCAGGATCCGTTCAACAAGTATGTGAAGAATGCGAAAGTATGCGCCTGATGAGTGAAAATCCCAGGCCTAACCTAGACCTAACATGCGTTATCCTCAAAAATATTGATCGAAACATGGTTTAATCGACTGTTTCAGTGTGGTACCACATTACTATGTGGTCCAAACCAGAAAATAACCCAGGATCTGTTCAACGAGTATGTGAAGTGTGCGAAAGTATGAGTCTGATGAGGTCAAATCCCAGACCAATCCCAGACCTAACTTGCGTTGTCCTCTAAGATATTGATGGAAACCAGGTTTAATTGACTGTTTCAGTGTTGCACTTCATTACTACGTGATGCAATCCAGAAAAAGCCCAGGATCTAGCCATCAAGTATGAGAAATATGCGAAAGAATGAGCCTGATGAGAGCAAATCCCAGACCTAACCTAGACCTAACATGAATTATTCTGTAAAATATTGATCAAAACCAGGTTTAATGGACTGTTTCAGTGTGGTACCACACTACTACGTGATCCAAACCAGAAAAAACCCAGGATCTGTTCAACAAGTATGTGAAGAATGCGAAAGTATGAGCCTGATGAGGGCAAGTTCCAGACCTATCCCAGACCTAACTTGCGTTGTCCTCTAAGATATTGATGGAAACCAGGTTTAATTGACTGTTTCAGTGTTGCACTTCATTACTACGTGATGCAATCCAGAAAAAGCCCAGGATCTAGCCATCAAGTATGAGAAATATGCGGAAGAATGAGCCTGATGAGAGCAAATCCCAGACCTAACCTAGACCTAACATGAATTATTCTCTAAAATATTGATCAAAACCAGGTTTAATTGACTGTTTCAGTGTGGTACCACATTACTACGTGATCCAAACCAGAAAAAACCCTCGATCAGGTCAACAAGTATGTGAAAAACGCAAAAGTATGACCCTGATGAGGGCAAATCCCTGGCCTAACCTAGACCTAACATGCGTTGTCCTCTAAAATATTGATGGAAACCAGGTTTAATTGACTGTTTCAGTGTTGTACTTCATTACTACGTGATGCTATCCAGAGAAAGCCCAGGATCTAGCCATCAAGTATGAGAGATATGCGAAAGAATGAGCCTGATGAGAGCAAATCCCAAACCTAACCTAGACCTAACATGAATTATTCTGTAAAATATTGATCAAAACCAGGTTTAATTGACTGTTTCAGTGTGGTACCACATTACTACGTGATCCAATCCAGAAATAGCCCAGGATCCAGCCATGAAGTATGAGAAATATGCGAAAGTATGAGTCTGATGAGGTCAAATCCCAGACCTATCCCAGACTTAACTTGCGTTATCCTCTAAAATATTGATCGAAACCAGGTTTAATCGACTGTTTCAGCGTGGTACCACATTGCTATGTGATACAATCCAGAAACATCCCAGGACCTAGCCATGAAGTATGAGAAATATGCGAAAGTATGAGCCTGATGAGTGAAAATCCCCGGACTAACCTAGACCTAACATGCGTTATCCTCAAAAATATTGATCCAAACCAGGTTTAATGGACTGTTTCAGTGTGGTACCACTTTACTACGTGATCCAAAGCAGAAAAAACCCTCGATCAGGTCAACATGTATGTTAAAACTGCGAAAGTATGACCCCGATGAGAGCAAACCCCAGGCCTAACCTAGACCTAACATGCGTTGTCCTCTAAAATATTGATGGAAACCAGGTTTAATTGACTGTTTCAGTGTTGTACTTCATTACTACGTGATGCGATCCAGAGAAAGCCCAGGATCCAGCCATGAAGTATGAGAAATATGCGAAAGTATGAGCCTTATGAGGGCAAATCCTAGACCTAACCCAGACCTAACATGCGTTATCCTCTAAAATATTTATCAAGATCAGGTCTAATTGATTGTTTCAGTGTGGTACCACATTACTACGTGATCCACACCAGAAAAAACCCAAGATCCGTTCAACAAGTATGTGAAGAATGCGAAAGTATGAGTCTGATGAGTGAAAATCCCAGGCCTAACCTAGATCTAACATGCGTTATCCTCAATAATATTGATGGAAACCAGGTTTAATTGAGTGTTTCAGTGCTGTACTTCATTACTACGTGATGCAATCCAGAAAGAGCCCACGATCTAGCCATCCAGTATGAGAAATATGCGAAAGTATGAGCCTGATGAGGGCAAATCTTAGAACTAACCCAGACCTAAGATGCGTTATCCTCTAAAATATTTATCCAGACCAGGTTTAATTGACTGTTTCAGTGTGGTCCGACATTACTACGTGATCCAAACCAGTAAAAACCCAGGATCAGTTCAACAAGTATGTGAAGAATGCGAAAGTATGAGTCTGATGAGTGAAAATCCCAGGGCTAACCTAGACCTAACATGCGTTATCCTCTAAAATATTGATGGAAACCAGGTTTAATGGACTGTTTCAGTGTGGTGCCACACTACTACGTGATACAAACCAGAAAATAACCCAGGATCTGTTCAACGAGTATGTGAAAAACGCGAAAGTATGAGCCTGATGAGGGCAAATCCCAGACCTATCCCAGACCTAACTTGCGTTATCCTCTAAAATATTGATCGAAACCAGGTTTAATCGACTGTTTCAGTGTGGTACCACATTACTACGTGATCCAAACCAGTAAAAACCCAGGATCAGTTCAACAAGTATGTGAAGAATGCGAAAGTATGAGTCTGATGAGTGAAAATCCCAGGGCTAACCTAGACCTAACATGCGTTATCCTCTAAAATATTGATGCAAACCAGGTTTAATGGACTGTTTCAGTGTGGTACCACACTACTACGTGATACAAACCAGAAAAAACCCAGGATCTGTTCAACAAGTATGTGAAAAACGCGAAAGTATGAGCCTGATGAGGGCAAATCCCAGACCTATCCCAGACCTAACTTGCGTTGTCCTCTAAGATATTGATGGAAACCAGGTTTAATTGACTGTTTCAGTGTTGTACTTCATTACTACGTGATGCAATCCAGAAAAAGCCCAGGATCTAGCCATGAAGTATGAGAAATATGCGAAAGTATGAGCCTGATGAGGGCAAATCCTAGACCTAACCCAGACCTAAAATGCGTTATCCTCTAAAATATTTATCAAGACCAGGTTTAATTGAATGTTTTAGTGTGGTACCACATTACTACGTGATGCAATCCAGAAAAAGCCCAGGATCTAGCCATCAAGTTTGAGAAATATGCGAAAGAATGAGCCTGATGAGGGCAAATCCTAGACCTAATCCAGTCCTAACATGCGTTATCCTCTAAAATATTGATCGCAAGCAGGTTTAATGGACTGTTTCAGTGTGGTACCACACTACTACGTGATCCAAACTAGAAAAAACCCAGGATCTGTTCAACAAGTATGTGAAAAACGCGAAAGTATGAGTCTGATGAGGTCAAATCCCAGACCAATCCCAGACTTATGTTGCGTTATCCTCTAAAGTACTGATCGAAACCAGGTTTAATCGACTGTTTCAGTGTGGTACCACATTACTACGTGATCCAAACCAGAAAAAACCCAGGATCAGTTCAACAAGTATGTGAAGAATGCGAAAGTATTAGTCTGATGAGGGCAAATCCCAGACTTATCCCAGACCTAACATGCGTTATCCTCTAAAATATTGATCCAAACCAGGTTTAATGGACTGTTTCAGTGTGGTACCACTTTACTACGTGATCCAAAGCAGAAAAAACCCTCGATCAGGTCAACATGTATGTTAAAACTGCGAAAGTATGTCCCTGATGAGGGCAAATCCCAGGCCTAACCTAGACCTAACATGCGTTGTCCTCAAAAATATTGATCCAAACCAGGTTTAATGGACTGTTTCAGTGTGGTACCACATTACTACGTGATCAAAAGCAGAAAAAACCCTCGATCAGGTTAACATGTATGTTAAAACTGCGAAAGTATGACCCTGATGAGAGCAAATCCCAGGCTTAACCTAGACCTAACATGCGTTGTCCTCTAAAATATTGATGGAAACCAGGTTTAATTGAGTGTTTCAGTGTTGTACTTCATTACTACGTGATGCAATCCAGAAAAAGCTCAGGATCTAGCCATCTAGTATGAGAAATATGCGAAAGTATGAGCCTGATGAGGGCAAATCTTAGAACTAACCCATACCTAAGATGCGTTATCCTCTAAAATATTTATCCAGACCAGGTTTAATTGACTGTTTCAGTGTGGTCCGACATTACTACGTGATCCAAACCAGAAAAAACCCAGAATCCGTTCAACAAGTATGTGAAGAATGCGAAAGTATGAGTCTGATGAGTGAGAATCCCCGGCCTAACCTAGATCTAACATGCGTTATCCTCAATAATATTGATGGAAACCAGGTTTAATTGAGTGTTTCAGTGTTGTACTTCATTACTACGTGATGCAATCCAGAAAAAGCTCAGGATCTAGCCATCTAGTATGAGAAATATGCGAAAGTATGAGTCTGATGAGGTCAAAACCCAGACCTATCCCAGACCTAACTTGCGTTATCCTCTAAAATATTGATCGAAACCAGGTTTAATCGACTGTTTCAGTGTGGTACCACATTACTACGTGATCCAAACCAGTAAAAACCCAGGATCAGTTCAACAAGTATGTGAAGAATGCGAAAGTATGAGTCTGATGAGTGAAAATCCCAGGGCTAACCTAGACCTAACATGCGTTATCCTCTAAAATATTGATGGAAACCAGGTTTAATGGACTGTTTCAGTGTGGTGCCACACTACTACGTGATACAAACCAGAAAAAACCCAGGATCTGTTCAACAAGTATGTGAAAAACGCGAAAGTATGAGCCTGATGAGGGCAAATCCCAGACCTATCCCAGACCTAACTTGCGTTGTCCTCAAAAATATTGATCGAAACCAGGTTTAATTGACTGTTTCTGTGTGGTCCCACATTACTACGTGATCCAAACCAGAAAAAACCCAGGATCCGTTCAACAAGTATGTGAAGAATGCGAAAGTATGAGCCTGATGAGTGAAAATCCCAGGACTAACATAGACCTAACATGCGTTATCCTCAAAAATATTGATCGAAACCTGGTTTAATCGACTGTCTCAGTGTGGTACCACATTACTATGTGGTCCAAACCAGAAAATAACCCAGGATCTGTTCAACGAGTATGTGAAGTGTGCGAAAGTATTAGTCTGATGAGGTCAAATCCCAGACCAATCCAAGACTTAACTTGCGTTATCCTCTAAAATATTGATCGAAACCAGGCTTCATCGACTGTTTCAGTGTGGTACCACATTACTACGTGATCCAAACCAGAAAAAACCCAGGATCTGTTCAACGAGTATGTGAAGTGTGCGAAAGTATGAGTCTGATGAGGGCAAATCCCAGACCTATCCCAGACCTAACATGCGTTATCCTCTAAAATATTTATCAAGACCAGGTTTAATTGATTGTTTCAGTGTGGACCCACATTACTACATGATCCAAACCAGAAAAAACCCAGGATCCGTTCATCAAGTATGTGAAGAATGCGAAAGCATGAGTCTGATGAGTGAAAATCCCAGGCCTAACCTAGACCTAACATGCGTTATCCTCAATAATATTGATCGAAACCAGGTTTAATTGAGTGTTTCAGTGTTGTACTTCATTACTGCGTGATGCAATCCAGAAAAAGCCCAGGATCTAGCCATCTAGTATGAGAAATATGCGAAAGAATGAGCCTGATGAGAGCAAATCCCATGCCTAACCTAGACCTAACATGAATTATTCTCTAAAATATTCATCAAAACCAGGTTTAATTGACTGTTTCAGTGTGGTACCACATTAATACGTGATCCAATCCAGAAATAGCCCAGGATCCAGCCATGAAGTATGAGAAATATGCGAAAGTATGAGCCTGATGAGGGCAAATCCTAGACCTAACCCAGACCTAACATGCGATATCCTCTAAAATATTTATCAAGACCAGGTTTAATTGATTGTTTCAGTGTGGTCCCACATTACTACGTGATCCAATCCAGAAGAAACCCAGAATCTGTTGAACAAGTATGTGAAAAACGCGAAAGTATGAGCCTGATGAGGGCAAATCCCAGACCCATCCCAGACCTAACTTGCGTTATCCTCTAAAATATTGATCGAAACCAGGTTTAATTGACTGTTTCTGTGTGGTACCACATTACTACGTGATACAATCCAGAAATAGCCCAGGATCTAGCCGTGAAGTATGAGTAATATGCGAATGTATGAGCCTGACGAGGGCAAATCCTAGACCTAACCCAGACCTAACATGCGTTATCCTCCAAAATATTTATCAAGACCAGGTTTAATTGATTGTTTCTGTGTGGTCCTACATTACTACGTGATCCAAACCAGAAAAAACCCAGGATCCGTTCAACAAGTATGAGAAGAATGCGAAAGTATGAGTCTGATGAGTGAAAATACCAGGCCTAACCTAGACCTAACATGCGTTATCCTCAAAAATATTGATCGAAACCTGGATTAATCGACTGTTTCAGTGTGGTACCACATTACTATGTGATCCAAACCAGAAAATAACCCAGGATCTGTTCAACGAGTATGTGGAAAACGCGAAAGTATGAGCCTGATGTGGGCAAATCCCAGACCTATCCCAGACCTAACTTGCGTTGTCCTCTAAGATATTGATGGAAACCAGGTTTAATTGACTGTTTCAGTGTTGTACTTCATTACTACGTGATGCAATCCAGAAAATGCCCAGGATCTAGCCATCAAGTATGAGAAATATGCGAAAGAATGAGCCTGATGAGAGCAAATCCCAGACCTAACCTACACGTAACATGAATTATTCTCTAATATATTGATCGAAACCAGGTTCAATCGACTGTTTCAGTGTGGTACCACACTACTACGTGACGCAATCCAGAAAAAAACCCAGGATCTGTTCAACAAGTATGTGAAAAACGCGAAAGTATGAGCCTGATGAGGGCAAATCCCAGACCTATCCCAGACCTATCCCAGACGTAACTTGCGTTATCCTCTAAAATATTCATCGAAACCAGGTTTAATCGACTGTTTCAGCGTGGTACCACATTACTACGTGATACAATCCAGAAATAGCCCATGATCTAGCCATGAAGTATGAGAAATATGCGAATGTATGAGCCTGACGAGGGCAAATCGTAGACCTAACCTAGACCTAACATGCGTTATCCTCTAAAATATTTATCAAGACCAGGTTTAATTGATTGTTTCTGTGTGGTTCCACATTACTACGTGATCCAAACCAGAAAAAACCCAGGATCCGTTCAACAAGTATGTGAAGAATGCGAAAGTATGAGTCTGATGAGTGAAAATACCAGGCCTAACCTAGACCTAACATGCGTTATCCTCAAAAATATTGATCGAAACCTGGATTAATCGACTGTTTCAGTGTGGTACCACATTACTATGTGATCCAAACCAGAAAATAACCCGGGATCTGTTCAGCGAGTATGTGAAAAGCGCGAAAGTATGAGCCTGATGTGGGCAAATCCCCGACCTATCCCAGACCTAACTTGCGTTGTCCTCTAAGATATTGATGGAAACCAGGTTTAATTGACTGTTTCAGTGTTGTACTTCATTACTACGAGATGCAATCCAGAAAAAATCCAGGATCCGTTCAACAAGTATGTGAAGAATGCGAAAGTATGAGTCTGTTGAGTGAAAATCCCCGGCCTAACCTAGACCTAACATGCCTTATCCTCAAAAATATTGATCGAAACCTGGTTTAATCGACTGTTTCAGTGTGGTACCACATTACTATGTGGTCCAAACCAGAAAATAACCCAGGATCTGTTCAACGAGTATGTGAAGTGTGCGAAAGTATGAGTCTGATGAGGTCAAATCCCAGACCAATCCAAGACTTACCTTGCGTTATCCTCTAAAATATTGATCGAAACCAGGTTTCATCGACTGTTTCAGTGTGGTACCACATTACTACGTGATCCAAACCAGAAAAAACCCAGGATCTGTTCAACGAGTATGTGAAGTGTGCGAAAGTATGAGTCTGATGAGGGCAATTCCCAGACCTATCCCAGACCTAACATGCGTTATCCTCTAAAATATTTATCAAGACCAGGTTTAATTAATTGTTTCAGTGTGGACCCACATTACTACGTGATCCAAACCAGAAAAAACCCAGGATCCGTTCAACAAGTATGTGAAGAATGCGAAAGCATGAGTCTGATGAGTGAAAATCCCAGGCCTAACCTAGACCTAACATGCGTTATCCTCAATAATATTGATCGAAACCAGGTTTAATTGAGTGTTTCAGTGATGTACTTCATTACTGCGTGATGCAATCCAGTAAATGCCCAGGATCTAGCCATCTAGTATGAGAAATATGCGAAAGAATGAGCCTGATGAGAGCAAATCCCATGCCTAACCTAGACCTAACATGAATTATTCTCTAAAATATTCATCAAAACCAGGTTTAATTGACTGTTTCAGTGTGGTACCACATTAATACGTGATCCAATCCAGAAATAGCCCAGGATCAGTTCAACAAGTAAGTGAAAAACGCGAAAGTATGAGCCTGATTAGGGTGAATCCCAGACCTATGCCAGACCTAACTTGCGTTATCCTCTAAAATATTGATCGAAACCAGGTTTAATTGACTGTTTCAGCGTGGTACCACATCACTACGTGATACAATCCAGAAACAGCCCAGGATCTAGCCATGAAGTATGGGAAATATGCGAAAGTATGAGCCTGATGGGGGCAAATCTTAGACCTAACCCAGACCTAACATGCGTTATCCTCTAAAATATTTATCAAGATCAGGTTTAATTGAATGTTTCAGTGTGGTACCACATTACTACGTGAACCAAACCAGAAAATACCCAGGATCCGTTCAACAAGTATGCGAAGAATGCGAAAGTATGAGTCTGATGAGTGAAAATCCCAGGGCTAACCTAGACCTAACATGCGTTATCCTCTAAAATATTGATCCAAACCATGTTTAATGGACTGTTTCAGTGTGGTACCACTTTACTACGTGATCCAAAGCAGAAAAAACCCTCGATCAGGTCAACATGTATGTTAAAACTGCGAAAGTATGACCCTGATGAGGGCAAATCCCAGGCCTAACCTAGACCTAACATGCGATGTCCTCTAAAATATTGATGGAAACCAGGTTTAATTGACTGTTTCAGTGTTGTACTTCATTACTACGTGATGCAATCCAGAAAATAACCCAGGATCTGTTCAACGAGTATGTGACGTGTGCGAAAGTATGAGTCTGATGAGGTCAAATCCCAGACCTATCCCAGACCTAACTTGCGTTATCCTCTAAAATATTGATCGAAACCAGGTTTAATCGACTGTTTCAGTGTGGTACCACATTACTACGTGATCCAATCCAGAAATAGCCCAGGATCCAGACATGAAGTACGAGAAATATGCGAAAGAATGAGCCTGATGAGAGCAAATCCCAGACCTAACCTAGACCTAACATGAATTATTCTCTAAAATATTGATCAAAACCAGGTTTAATTGACTGTTTCAGTGTGGTACCACATTACTACGTGATCCAATCCAGAAATAGCCCAGGATCCAGCCATGAAGTATGAGAAATTTGCGAAAGAATGAGCCTGATGAGGGCAAATCCCAGAACTAACCTAGACCTAACATGAATTATTCTCTAAAATATTTATCAACATCAGGTTTAATTGATTGTTTCAGTGTGGGACCACATTACTACGTGATCCACACCAGAAAAAACCCAAGATCCGTTCAACAAGTATGTGAAGAATGCGAAAGTATGAGTCTGATGAGTGAAAATCCCAGGGCTAACCTAGACCTAACATGCGTTATCCTCAATAATATTGATCGAAACCAGGATTAATTGAGTGTTTCAGTGTTGTACCACATTACTACGTGATCCAAGCCAGAAAAAGCCCAGGATCAGTTCAACAAGTATGTGAAAAACGCGAAAGTATGAGTCTGATGAGGGCGAATCCCAGACCTATGCCAGACCTAACTTGCGTTATCCTCTAAAATATTGATCGAAACCAGGTTTAATTGACTGTTTCAGCGTGGTGCCACATTACTACGTGATACAATCCAGAAACAGCCCAGGATCTAGCCATGAAGTATGAGAAATATGCGAAAGTATGAGCCTGATGAGGGCAAATCCTAGACCTAACCCAGACCTAACATGCGTTATCCTCCAAAATATTTATCAAGACCAGGTTTAATTCAATGTTTCAGTGTGGTGCCACATTACTACATGATCCAAACCAGAAAAAACCCAGGATCCGTTCAACAAGTATGTGAAGAATGCGAAAGTATGAGTCTGATGAGTGAAAATCCCAGACCTAACGTAGACCTAACATGCGTTATCCTGTAAAATGTTGATCCAAACCTGGTTTAATCGACTGTTTCAGTGCGATACCACATTACTATGTGATCCAAACCAGAAAATAACCCAGGATCTGTTCAACGAGTATGTGAAGTGTGCGAAAGTATGAGTCTGATGGGGGCAAATCCCAGACCTATCCCAGACCTAACATGCGGTATCCTCTAAAATATTTATCAAGACCAGGTTTAATTGATTGTTTCAGTGTGGTGCCACATTACTACGTGATCCAATCCAGAAAAAACCCAGGATCTGTTCAACAAGTATGTGAAAAACGCGAAAGTATGAGCCTGATGAGGGCAAATCCCAGACCCATCCCAGACCTAACTTGCGTTATCCTCTAAAATATTGATCGAAACCAGGTTTAATTGACTGTTTCAGTGTGGTACCACATTACTACGTGATCCAAACCAGAAAAAGCCCAGGATCAGTTCAACAAGTAAGTGAAAAACGCGAAAGTATGAGCCTGATTAGGGTGAATCCCAGACCTATGCCAGACCTAACTTGCGTTATCCTCTAAAATATTGATCGAAACCAGGTTTAATTGACTGTTTCAGCGTGGTACCACATTACTACGTGATGCAATCCAGAAACAGCCCAGGATCTAGCCATGAAGTATGAGAAATATGCGAAAGTATGAGCCTGATGAGGGCAAATCCTAGACCTAACCCAGACCTAACATGCGTTATACTCCAAAATATTTATCAAGATCAGGTTTAATTGAATGTTTCAGTGTGGTACCACATTACTACGTGAACCAAACCAGAAAAAACCCAGGATCCGTTCAACAAGTATGTGAAGAATGCGAAAGTATGAGTCTGATGAGTGAAAATCCCAGGGCTAACCTAGAACTAACATGCGTTATCCTCTAAAAATATTGACCCAAACCAGGTTTAATGGACTGTTTCAGTGTGGTACCACTTTACTACGTGATTCAAAGCAGAAAAAACCCTCGATCAGGTCAACATGTATGTTAAAACTGCGAAAGTATGACCCTGATGAGGGCAAATCCCAGGCCTAACCTAGACCTAACATGCGTTGTCCTCTAAAATATTGATGGAAACCAGGGTTAATTGACTGTTTCAGTGTTGTACTTCATTACTACGTGATGCAATCCATAGAAAGCCCAGGATCTAGCCATCAAGTATGAGAAATATGCGAAAGAATGAGCCTGATGAGAGCAAATCCCAGACCTAACCTAGACCTAACGTGAATTATTCTCTAAAATATTGATCGAAACCAGGTTTAATTGACTGTTTCAGTGTTGTACTTCATTACTACGTGATGCAATCCAGAAAATAACCCAGGATCTGTTCAACGAGTATGTGACGTGTGCGAAAGTATGAGTCTGATGAGGTCAAATCCCAGACCTATCCCAGACCTAACTTGCGTTATCCTCTAAAATATTGATCGAAACCAGGTTTAATTGACTGTTTCAGTGTGGTACCACATTACTACGTGATCCAATCCAGAAATAGCCCAGGATCCAGCCATGAAGTACGAGAAATATGCGAAAGAATGAGCCTGATGAGAGCAAATCCCAGACCTACCCTAGACCTAACATGAATTATTCTCTAAAATATTGATCGAAACCAGGTTTAATTGACTGTTTCAGTGTTGTACTTCATTACTACGTGATGCAATCCAGAAAAAGCCCAGGATCTAGCCATCAAGTATGAGAAATATGCGAAAGAATGAGCCTGATGAGAGCAAATCCCAGACCTAACCTAGACCTAACATGAATTATTCTCTAAAATATTGATCAAAACCAGGTTTAATTGACTGTTTCAGTGTGGTACCACATTACTACGTGATCCAATCCAGAAATAGCCCAGGATCCAGCCATGAAGTACGAGAAATATGCGAAAGAATGAGCCTGATGAGAGCAAATCCCAGACCTACCCTAGACCTAACATGAATTATTCTCTAAAATATTGATCAAAACCAGGTTTAATTGACTGTTTCAGTGTGGTACCACATTACTACGTGATCCAATCCAGAAATAGCCCAGGATCCAGCCATGAAGTATGAGAAATATGCGAAAGTATGAGCCTGATGAGGGCAAATCCCAGACGTAACCTAGACCTAACATGAATTATTCTCTAAAATATTGATCAAAGCCAGGTTTAATTGACTGTTTCAGTGTGGTACCACATTACTACGTGATCCAATCCAGAAATAGCCCAGGATCCGTTCAACAAGTATGTGAAGAACGCGAAAGTATGAGTCTGATGAGTGAAAATCCCAGGCCTAACCTAGACCTAACATGCGTTATCCTCAATAATATTGATCGAAACCAGGTTTAATTGAGTGTTTCAGTGTTGTACTTCATTACTGCGTGATGCAATCCAGAAAAAGACCAGGATCTAGCCATCTAGTATGAGAAATATGCGAAAGTTTGAGCCTGGTGAGAGCAAATCCCATGCCTAACCTGGACCTAACATGAATTATTCTCTAAAATATTCATCAAAGCCAGGTTTAATTGACTGTTTCAGTGTGGTACCACATTAATACGTGATCCAATCCAGAAATAGCCCAGGATCCGTTCAACAAGTATGTGAAAAACGCGAAAGTATGAGTCTGATGAGGTCATATCCCAGACCTATCCCAGACTTAACTTGCGTTATCCTTTAAAATATTGATCGAAACCAGGTTTAATCGACTGTTACAGCGTGGTACCACATTACTATGTGATACAATCCAGAAACAGCCCAGGATCTAGCCATGAAGTATGAGAAATATGCGAAAGTATGAGTCTGATGAGTGAAAATCCCAGGGCTAACCTAGACCTAACATGCGTTATCCTCTAAAATATAGATCCAAACCAGGTTTAACGGACTGTTTCAGTGTGGTACCACTTTACTACGTGATCCAAAGCAGAAAAAACCCTCGATCAGGTCAACATGTATGTTAAAACTGCGAAAGTATGACCCTGATGAGGACAAGTTCCAGACCTAACCTAGACCTAACATGCGTTGTCCTCTAAAATATTGATGGAAACCATGTTTAATTGACTGTTTCAGTGTTGTACTTCATTACTACGTGATGCAATCCAGAAAAAGCCCAGGATCTAGCCATCAAGTATGAGAAATATGCGAAAGAATGACCCTGATGAGGACAAATCCTAGACCTAACCCAGACCTAACATCCGTTATCCTCCAAAATATTGATCGCAAGCAGGTGTAATGGACTGTTTCAGTGTGGTACCACACTACTACGTGATCCAAACCAGAAAAAACCCAGGATCTGTTCAACAAGTACGTGGAAAACGCGAAAGTATGAGTCTGATGAGGTCAAATCCCAGACCTATCCCAGAATTAACTTGCGTTATCCTCTAAAATATTGATCGAAACCAGCTTTAATCGACTGTTTCAGCGTGGTACCACATTACTATGTGATACAATCCAGAAACAGCCCAGGATCCAGCCATGAAGTATGAGAAATATGCGAAAGTATCAGCCTGATGGGGGCAAATCCTAGACCTACCCCAGACCAAACATGCGTTATCCTCTAAAATATTTATCAAGATCAGGTTTAATTGATTGTTTCAGTGTGGTACCACATTACTACGTCATCCCCACCAGAAAAAACCCAAGATCCGTTCAAGAAGTATGTGAAGAACGCGAAAGTATGAGTCTGATGAGTGAAAATCCCGGGCCTAACCTAGACCTAACATGCGTTATCCTCTAAAATATTTATCAAGACCAGGTTTAATCGACTGTTTCAGTGTGGTACCACATTACTATGCGATCCAAACCAGAAAATAACCCAGGATCTGTTCAACGAGTATGTGAAAAACGCCAAAGTATGAGCCTGATGTGGGCAAATCCCAGACCTATCCCAGACCTAACTTGCGTTGTCCTCTAAGATATTGATGGAAACCAGGTTTAGTTGACTGTTTCAGTGTTGTACTTCATTACTACGTGATGCAATCCAGAAAAAGCCCAGGATCTAGCCATCAAGTATGAGAAATATGCGAAAGAATGAGCCTGATGAGAGCAAATCCCAGACCTAACCTAGACCTAACATGAATTATTCTCTAAAATATTGATCAAAACCAGGTTTAATCGACTGTTTCAGTGTGGTACCACTATGCTACGTGATCCAAACCAGAAAAAACTCAGGATCAGTTCAACAAGTATGTGAAAAACGCGAAAGTATGAGCCTGATGAGGGCAAATCCCAGGCCTAACCTAGACCTAACATGAATTATTATCTAAAATATTGATCGAAACCAGGTTTAATTGACTGTTTCAGTGTTGTACTTCATTACTACGTGATGCAATCCAGAAAAAGCCCAGGATCTAGCCATCAAGTATGAGAAATATGCGAAAGAATGAGTCTGATGAGTGCAAATCCCAGACCTAACCTAGACCTAACATGAATTATTCTCTAAAATATTGATCGAAACCAAGTTTAATTGACTGTTTCAGTGTGGTACCACATTACTACGTGATCCAATCCAGTAAAACCCCAGGATACGTTCAACAAGTATGTGAAGAATGCGAAAGTATGAGTCTGATGAGTGAAAATCCTCGGCCTAACCTAGATCTAACATGCGTTATCCTCAAAAATATTGATCGAAACCAGGTTTAATCGACAGTTTCGGTGTGGTACCACACTACTACGTGATACAAACCAGAAAAAACCCAGGATCCGTTCAACAAGTATGTGAAGAATGCGAAAGTATGAGTCTGATGAGTGAAAATCCCAGGCCTAACCTAGACCTAACATGCGTTATCCTCTAAAATATTGATCGAAACCAGGTTTAATTGACTGCTTCAGTGTGGTACCACATTACTACGTGATCCAATCCAGAAATAGCCCAGGATCTGCCCATGAGGTATGAGAAATATGCGAAAGTATGAGCCTGATGAGGGCAAATCCTAGACCTAACCCAGACCTAACATGCGTTATCCTCAAAAATATTTATCAAGACCAGGTTTAACTGAATGTTTCAGTGTGGTACCACATTACTACGTGATCCATACCAGAAAAAACCCAGGATCTGTTCAACAAGTATCTGAAGAATGCGAAAGTATGAGTCTGATGAGTGAAAATTTCAGGGCTAACCTAGACCTAACATGCATTATCCTCTAAAATATTGATCCAAACCAGGTTTAGTGGACTGTTTCAGTGTGGTACCACTTTACTACGTGATCCAAACCAGAAAATCACCCAGGATCTGTCAAACGAGTATGTGAAGTGTGCGAAAGTATGAGCCTGATGAGAGCAAATCCCAGACCTAACCTAGACCTAACATGAATTATTCTCTAAAATATTGATCGAAACCAGGTTTAATTGACTGTTTCAGTGTGGTACCACATTACTACGTGATCCAAACCAGAAAAAGCCCAGGATCAGTTCAACAAGTATGTGAAAAACGCGAAAGTATGAGCCTGATTAGGGCGAATCCCAGACCTATGCCAGACCTAACTTGCGTTATCCTCTAAAATATTGATCGAAACCAGGTTTAATTGACTGTTTCAGCGTGGTACCACATTACTACGTGATACAATCCAGAAACAGCCCAGGATCTAGCCATGAAGTATGGGAAATATGCGAAAGTATGAGCCTGATGGGGGCAAATCTTAGACCTAACCCAGACCTAACATGCGTTATCCTCTAAAATATTTATCAAGATCAGGTTTAATTGAATGTTTCAGTGTGGTACCACATTACTACGTGAACCAAACCAGAAAATACCCAGGATCCGTTCAACAAGTATGCGAAGAATGCGAAAGTATGAGTCTGATCAGTGAAAATCCCAGGGCTAACCTAGACCTAACATGCGTTATCCTCTAAAATATTGATGCAAACCATTTTTAATGGACTGTTTCAGTGTGGTACCACTTTACTACGTGATCCAAAGCAGAAAAAACCCTCGATCAGGTCAACATGTATGTTAAAACTGCGAAAGTATGACCCTGATGAGTGCAAATCCCAGGCCTAACCTAGACCTAACATGCGATGTCCTCTAAAATATTGATGGAAACCAGGTTTCATTGACTGTTTCAGTGTTGTACTTCATTACTACGTGATGCAATCCAGAAAATAACCCAGGATCTGTTCAACGAGTATGTGACGTGTGCGGAAGTATGAGTCTGATGAGGTCAAATCCCAGACCTATCCCAGACCTAACTTGCGTTATCCTCTAAAATATTGATCGAAACCAGGTTTAATCGACTGTTTCAGTGTGGTACCACATTACTACGTGATCCAAACCAGAAAAAACCCAGGATCAGTTCAACAAGTATGTGAAGAATGCGACAGTATTAGTCTGATGAGTGAAAATCCCTGGGCTAACCTATACCTAACATGCGTTATCCTCTAAAATATTGATGCAAACCAGGTTTAATGGACTGTTTCAGTGTGGTACCACACTACTACGTGAGACAAACCAGAAAAAACCCAGGATCAGTTCAACAAGTATGTGAAGAATGCGAAAGTATGAGTCTGATGAGTGAAAATCCCAGGGCTAACCTAGACCTAACATGCGTTATCCTCTAAAATATTGATGCAAACCAGGTTTAATGGACTGTTTCAGTGTGGTACCACACTACTACGAGAGACAAACCAGAAAAAACCCGGGATCAGTTCAACGCGTATGTGAAGTGTGCGAAAGTATGAGTCTGATGAGGTCAAATCCCAGACCAATCCCAGACTTAACTTGCGTTGTTCTCTAAGATATTGATGGAAACCAGGTTTGATTGACGGGTTCAGTGTTGTACTTCATTACGACGTGATGCAATCCAGAAAAAGCCCAGGATCTAGCCATGAAGTATGAGAAATATGCGAAAGTATGAGCCTGATGAGGGCAAATCCTAGACCTAACCCAAACCTAACATGCGTTATCCTCTAAGATATTTATCAAGATCAGGTTTAATTGAATGTTTCAGTGTGGTACCACATTACTACGTTATGTAATCCAGAAAATGCCCAGGATCTAGCCATCAAGTTTGAGAAATATGCGAAAGTATGAGCCTGATGAGGGCAAATCCTAGACCTAACCCAGTCCTAACATGCGTTATCCTCTAAAATATTGATCGCAAGCAGGTGTAATGGACTGTTTCAGTGTGGTACCACACTACTACGTGATCCAAACCAGAAAAAACCCAGGATCTGTTCAACAAGTACGTGAAAAACGCGAAAGTATGAGTCTGATGAGGTCAAATCCCAGACCTATCCCAGAATTAACTTGCGTTATCCTCTAAAATATTGATCGAAACCAGCTTTAATCGGCTGTTTCAGCGTGGTACCACATTACTATGTGATACAATCCAGAAACAGCCCGGGATCCAGCCATGAAGTATGAGAAATATGCGAAAGTATGAGCCTGATGGGGGCAAATCCTAGACCTACCCCAGACCAAACATGCGTTATCCTCTAAAATATTTATCAAGATCAGGTTTAATTGATTGTTTCAGTGTGGTACCACATTACTACGTCATCCCCACCAGAAAAAACCCAAGATCCGTTCAAGAAGTATGTGAAGAACGCGAAAGTATGAGTCTGATGAGTGAAAATCCCAGGCCTAACCTAGACCTAACATGCGTTATCCTCTAAAATATTTATCAAGACCAGGTTTAATCGACTGTTTCAGTGTGGTACCACATTACTATGCGATCCAAACCAGAAAATAACCCAGGATCTGTTCAACGAGTATGTGAAAAACGCCAAAGTATGAGCCTGATGTGGGCAAATCCCAGACCTATCCCAGACCTAACTTGCGTTGTCCTCTAAGATATTGATGGAAACCAGGTTTAGTTGACTGTTTCAGTGTTATACTTCATTACTACGTGATGCAATCCAGAAAAAGCCCAGGATCTAGCCATCAAGTATGAGAAATATGCGAAAGAATGAGCCTGATGAGAGCAAATCCCAGACCTAACCTAGACCTAACATGAATTATTCTCTAAAATATTGATCAAAACCAGGTTTAATCGACTGTTTCAGTGTGGTACCACTATGCTACGTGATCCAAACCAGAAAAAACCCAGGATCAGTTCAACAAGTATGTGAAAAACGCGAAAGTATGAGCCTGATGAGGGCAAATCCCAGGCCTAACCTAGACCTAACATGAATTATTATCTAAAATATTGATCGAAACCAGGTTTAATTGACTGTTTCAGTGTTGTACTTCATTACTACGTGATGCAATCCAGAAAAAGCCCAGGATCTAGCCATCAAGTATGAGAAATATGCGAAAGTATGAGCCTGATGAGGGCAAATCCTAGACCTAACCCAAACCTAACATGCGTTATCCTCTAAAATATTGATCAAGACCAGGTTAAATGAATGTTTCAGTGTGGTACCACATTACTACGTGAACCAAACCAGAAAAAACCCAGGATCTGTTAAACGAGTATGTGAAGTGTGCGAAAGTATGAGCCTGATGAGGGCGAATCCCAGACCTATCCCAGACCTAACTTGCGTTATCCTCCAAAATATTGATCGAAACAAGGTTTAATTGACTGTTTCAGCGTGGTACCACATTACTACGTGATACAATCCGGAAACAGCCCAGGATCTAGCCATGAAGTATGAGAAATATGCGAAAGTATGAGCCTGATGTGGGCAAATCCTAGACCTAACCCAAACCCAACATGCGTTATCCTCTAAAATATTTATCAAGACCAGGTTTATTTGAATGTTTCAGTGTGGTACCACATTACTACGTGATCCATACCAGAAAAAACCCAGGATCCATTCAACAAGTATGTGAAGAATGCGAACGTAAGAGTCTGATCAGGGCAAATCCCAGACCTTTCCCAGACCTAACTTGCGTTGTCCTCTAAGATATTGATGGAAACCAGGTTTAATTGACTGTTTCAGTGTTGTACTTCATTACTACGTGATGCAATCCAGAAAAAGCCCAGGATCTAGCCATCAAGTATGAGAAATATGCGAAAGAATGAGTCTGATGAGTGCAAATCCCAGACCTAACCTAGACCTAACATGAATTATTCTCTAAAATATTGATCGAAACCAAGTTTAATTGACTGTTTCAGTGTGGTACCACATTACTACGTGATCCAATCCAGTAAAACCCCAGGATACGTTCAACAAGTATGTGAAGAATGCGAAAGTATGAGTCTGATGAGTGAAAATCCTCGGCCTAACCTAGATCTAACATGCGTTATCCTCAAAAATATTGATCGAAACCAGGTTTAATCGACAGTTTCGGTGTGGTACCACACTACTACGTGATCCAAACCAGAAAAAACCCAGGATCCGTTCAACAAGTATGTGAAGAATGCGAAAGTATGAGTCTGATGAGTGAAAATCCCAGGCCTAACCTAGACCTAACATGCGTTATCCTCTAAAATATTGATCGAAACCAGGTTTAATTGACTGTTTCAGTGTGGTACCACATTACTACGTGATCCAATCCAGAAATAGCCCAGGATCTAGCCATGAGGTATGAGAAATATGCGAAAGTATGAGCCTGATGAGGGCAAATCCTAGACCTAACCCAGACCTAACATGCGTTATCCTCAAAAATATTTATCAAGACCAGGTTTAACTGAATGTTTCAGTGTGATACCACATTACTACGTGATCCATACCAGAAAAAACCCAGGATCTGTTCAACAAGTATCTGAAGAATGCGAAAGTATGAGTCTGATGAGTGAAAATTTCAGGGCTAACCTAGACCTAACATGCATTATCCTCTAAAATATTGATCCAAACCAGGTTTAGTGGACTGTTTCAGTGTGGTACCACTTTACTACGTGATCCAAACCAGAAAATAACCCAGGATCTGTCAAACGAGTATGTGAAGTGTGCGAAAGTATGAGCCTGATGAGAGCAAATCCCAGACCTAACCTAGACCTAACATGAATTATTCTCTAAAATATTGATCGAAACCAGGTTTAATTGACTGTTTCAGTGTGGTACCACATTACTACGTGATCCAAACCAGAAAAAGCCCAGGATCAGTTCAACAAGTATGTGAAAAACGCGAAAGTATGAGCCTGATTAGGGCGAATCCCAGACCTATGCCAGACCTAACTTGCGTTATCCTCTAAAATATTGATCGAAACCAGGTTTAATTGACTGTTTCAGCGTGGTACCACATTACTACGTGATACAATCCAGAAACAGCCCAGGATCTAGCCATGAAGTATGGGAAATATGCGAAAGTATGAGCCTGATGGGGGCAAATCTTAGACCTAACCCAGACCTAACATGCGTTATCCTCTAAAATATTTATCAAGATCAGGTTTAATTGAATGTTTCAGTGTGGTACCACATTACTACGTGAACCAAACCAGAAAATACCCAGGATCCGTTCAACAAGTATGCGAAGAATGTGAAAGTATGAGTCTGATCAGTGAAAATCCCAGGGCTAACCTAGACCTAACATGCGTTATCCTCTAAAATATTGATGCAAACCATGTTTAATGGACTGTTTCAGTGTGGTACCACTTTACTACGTGATCCAAAGCAGAAAAAACCCTCGATCAGGTCAACATGTATGTTAAAACTGCGAAAGTATGACCCTGATGAGTGCAAATCCCAGGCCTAACCTAGACCTAACATGCGATGTCCTCTAAAATATTGATGGAAACCAGGTTTAATTGACTGTTTCAGTGTTGTACTTCATTACTACGTGATGCAATCCAGAAAATAACCCAGGATCTGTTCAACGAGTATGTGACGTGTGCGGAAGTATGAGTCTGATGAGGTCAAATCCCAGACCTATCCCAGACCTAACTTGCGTTATCCTCTAAAATATTGATCGAAACCAGGTTTAATCGACTGTTTCAGTGTGGTACCACATTACTACGTGATCCAAACCAGAAAAAACCCAGGATCAGTTCAACAAGTATGTGAAGAATGCGACAGTATTAGTCTGATGAGTGAAAATCCCTGGGCTAACCTATACCTAACATGCGTTATCCTCTTAAATATTGATGCAAACCAGGTTTAATGGACTGTTTCAGTGTGGTACCACACTACTACGTGAGACAAACCAGAAAAAACCCAGGATCAGTTCAACAAGTATGTGAAGAATGCGAAAGTATGAGTCTGATGAGTGAAAATCCCAGGGCTAACCTAGACCTAACATGCGTTATCCTCTAAAATATTGATGCAAACCAGGTTTAATGGACTGTTTCAGTGTGGTACCACACAACTACGTGAGACAAACCAGAAAAAACCCGGGATCAGTTCAACGCGTATGTGAAGTGTGCGAAAGTATGAGTCTGATGAGGTCAAATCCCAGACCAATCCCAGACTTAACTTGCGTTGTCCTCTAAGATATTGATGGAAACCAGGTTTGATTGACGGGTTCAGTGTTGTACTTCATTACTACGTGATGCAATCCAGAAAAAGCCCAGGATCTAGCCATGAAGTATGAGAAATATGCGAAAGTATGAGCCTGATGAGGGCAAATCCTAGAACTAACCCAGACCTAACATGCGTTATCCTCTAAGATATTTATCAAGATCAGGTTTAATTGAATGTTTCAGTGTGGTACCACATTACTACGTTATGTAATCCAGAAAATGCCCAGGATCTAGCCATCAAGTTTGAGAAATATGCGAAAGTATGAGCCTGATGAGGGCAAATCCTAGACCTAACCCAGTCCTAACATGCGTTATCCTCTAAAATATTGATCGCAAGCAGGTGTAATGGACTGTTTCAGTGTGGTACCACACTACTACGTGATCCAAACCAGAAAAAACCCAGGATCTGTTCAACAAGTACGTGAAAAACGCGAAAGTATGAGTCTGATGAGGTCAAATCCCAGACCTATCCCAGAATTAACTTGCGTTATCCTCTAAAATATTGATCGAAACCAGGTTTAATCGACTGTTTCAGCGTGGTACCACATTACTATGTGATCCAAACCAGAAAATAACCCAGGATCTGTTCAACGAGTATGTGAAGTGTGCGAAAGTATGAGCCTGATGAGGGCAAATCCTAGAACTAACCCAGACCTAACATGCGTTATCCTCTAAAATATTTATCAAGATCACGTTTAATTGATTGTTTCAGTGTGGTACCACATTACTACGTGATCCACACCAGAAAAAACCCAAGATCCGTTCAACAAGTATGTGAAGAACGCGAAAGTATGAGTCTGATGAGTGAAAATCCCAGGCCTAACCTAGACCTAACATGCGTTATCCTCAATAATATTGATCGAAACCAGGTTTAATTGAGTGTTTCAGTGTTGTACTTCATTACTGCGTGATGCAATCCAGAAAAAGCCCAGGATCTAGCCATCTAGTATGAGAAATATGCGAAAGAATGAGCCTGGTGAGAGCAAATCCCATGCCTAACCTTGACCTAACATGAATTATTCTCTAAAATATTCATCAAAGCCAGGTTTAATTGACTGTTTCAGTGTGGTACCACATTAATACGTGATCCAATCCAGAAATAGCCCAGGATCCAGTCATGAAGTATGAGAAATATGCGAAAGTATGAGCCTGATGAGGGCAAATCCTAGACCTAACCCAGACCTAACATGCGTTATCCTCTAAAATATTTATCAAGACCAGGTTTAATTCAATGTTTCAGTGTGGTACCACATTACTACGTGATCCAAACCAGAAAAAACCCAGGATCCGTTCAACAAGTATGTGAAGAATGCGAAAGTATGAGTCTGATGAGTGAAAATCCCCAACCTAACGTAGACCTAACATGCGTTATCCTGTAAAATGTTGATCCAAACCTAGTTTAATCGACTGTTTCAGTGTGGTACCACATTACTATGTGATCCAAACCAGAAAATAAGCCAGGATCTGTTCAACGAGTATGTGAAGTGTGCGAAAGTATGAGTCTGATGAGGGCAAATCCCAGACCTATCCCAGACCTAACTTGCGTTATCCTCTAAAATATTTATCAACACCAGGTTTAATTGATTGTTTCTGTGCGGTCCCACATTACTACGTGATCCAAACCAGGAAAAACCCAGGATCCGTTCAACAAGTATGAGAAGAATGCGAAAGTATGAGTCTGATGAGTGAAAATCCCAGGCCTAACCTAGACCTAACATGCGTTATCCTCAAAAATATTGATCGAAACCAGGTTTAATTGACTGTTTCTGCGTGGTACCACATTACTACATGATACAATCCAGAAACAGCCAAGGATCTAGCCATGAAGTATGAGAAATATGCGAATGTATGAGCCTGATGAGGACAAATCCTAGACCCAACCCAAACCTAACATGCGTTATCCTCTAAAATATTTATCAAGACCAGGTTTAATTGATTGTTTCAGTGTGGTCCCACATTACTACGTAATCCAAACCAGAAGAAACCCAGGATCCGTTTAACAAGTATGTGAAGAATGCGAAAGTATGAGTCTGATGAGTGAAAGTCCCAGGGCTAACCTAGACCTAACAAGCGTTATCCTCTAAAATATTGATGGAAACCAGGTTTAATTGACTGTTTCAGTGTTGCACTTCATTACTACGTGATCCATACCAGTAAAAACCCAGGATCCGTTCAACAAGTATGTGAAGAATGCGAAAGTATGAGTGTGGTGAGTGAAAAACCCCGGCCTAACCTAGACCTAACATGCGTTATCCTCAAATATATTGATCGAAACCTGGTTTAATCGTCGGCTTCAGTGTGTTACCACATTACTACGTGATCCAATCCAGAAATAGCCCAGGATCTAGCCATGAAATATGAGAAATATGCGAAAGTATGAGCCCGACGAGGGCAAATCCTAGACCTAACCCAGACCTAACATGCGTTATCCTCTAAAATATTTATCAAGACCAGGTTTAATTGATTGTTTCAGTGTGGTCCCACATTACTACGTGATCCAAACCAGAAAAAACCCAGGTTCCGTTCAACAAGTATGTGAAGAATGCGAAAGTATGAGTCTGATGAGTGAAAATCCCAGGTCTAACCCAGACCTAACATGCGCTATCCTCTAAAATATTGATCCAAACCAGGTTTAATGGACTGTTTCAGTGTGGTACCACTTTACTACGTGATCCAAAGCATTAAGAATCCTCGATCAGGTCAACATGTATGTTAAAACTGCGAAAGTATGACCCTGATGAGGGCAAATCCCAGGCCTTACCTAGACCTAACATGCGTTGTCCTCTAAAATATTGATGGAAACCAGGTTTAATTGACTGTTTCAGTGTTGTACTTCATTACTACGTGATGCAATCCAGAAATAGCCCAGGATCTAGCCGTGAAGTATGAGAAATATGCGAAAGTATGAGTCTGACGAGGGCAAATCCTAGACCTAACTCAGACCTAACATGCGTTATCCTCTAAAATATTTATCATGACCAGGTTTAATTGATTGTTTCAGTGTGGTCCCACATTACTACGTGATCCAAACCAGAAAAAACCCAGGATCCGTTTAAGAAGTATGTGAAGAATGCGAAAGTATGAGTCTGATGAGTGAAAATCCCAGGCCTAACCTAGACCTAACATGCGTTATCCTCAAAAATATTGATCGAAACCAGGTTTAATTGACTGTGTCTGCGTGGTACCACATTACTACATGATACAATCCAGAAACAGCCAAGGATCTAGCCATGAAGTATGAGAAATATGCGAATGTATGAGCCTGATGAGGACAAATCCTAGACCTAACCCAAACCTAACATGCGTTATCCTCTAAAATATTTATCAAGACCAGGTTTAATTGAATGTTTCAGTGTGGTACCACATTAGTACGTGAACCAAACCAGAAAAAACACAGGATCCGTTCAACAAGTATGTGAAGAATGCGAAAGTATGAGTCTGATGAGTGAAAATCCCAGGCCTAACCTAGACCTAACATGCGTTATCCTCAAAAATATTGATCGAAACCAGGTTTAATTGACTGTTTCAGTGTGGTACCACATTACTATGTGATCCAATCCAGAAATAGCCCCGGATCTAGCCGTGAAGTATGAGAAATATGCGAAAGTATGAGTCTGACGAGGGCAAATCCTAGACCTAACTCAGACCTAACATCCGTTATCCTCTAAAATACTTATCATGACCAGGTTTAATTGATTGTTTCAGTGTGGTCCCACATTACTACGTAATCCAAACCAGAAAAAACCCAGGATCCGTTTAACAAGTATGTGAAGAATGCGAAAGTATGAGTCTGATGAGTGAAAATCCCCGGCCTAGCCTAGACCTAACATGCGTTATCCTCAAAAATATTGATCAAAACCAGGTTTAATTGACTGTTTCAGTGTGGTACCACACTACTACGTGACCCAAACCGGAAAAAACCCAGGATCTGTTCAACAAGTATGTGAAAAACGCGAAAGTATGAGCCTGATGAGGGCAAATCCCAGACCTATCCCAGACCTAACTTGCGTTATCCTCAAAAATATTGATAGAAACCAGGTTTAATTGACTGTTTCAGTGTGGCACCACACTACTACGTGATCTAGTCCAGAAATAGCCCAGGATCTAGCCATGAAGTATGAGAAATATGCGAAAGTATGACCCTGACGAGGGCAAATCCTAGACCTAACCCAGACCTAACTTGCGTTATCCTCTAAAATATTTATCAAGACCAGGTTTAATTGATTGTTTCAGTGTGGTCCGACATTACTACGTGATCCAAACCAGAAAAAACCCAGGATCCGTTCAACAAGTATGTGAAGAATGCGAAAGTATGAGTCTGATGAGTGAAAATCCCAGGCCTAACCTAGACCTAACATGCGTTATCCTCAAAAATATTGATCGAAACCTGGTTTAATCGACTGTTTCAGTGTGGTACCACATTACTATGTGATACAAACCAGAAAATAACTCAGGATCTGTTCAACGAGTATGTGAAGTGTGCGAAAGTATGAGTCTGATGAGGGCAAATCCTAGACCTATCCCAGACCTAACATGCGTTATCCTCTAAAATATTGATCGAAACCAGGTTTAATTGACTGTTTCAGCGTGGTACCACATTACTACGTGATACAATCCAGAAACAGCCCGGGGTCTAGCCATGAAGTATGAGAAATATGCGAAAGTATGAGCCTGATGAGGGCGAATCCCAGACCTATCCCAGACCTAACTTGCGTTATCCTCTAAAATATTGATCGAAATCAGGTTTAATTTACTGTTTCAGCGTGGTACCACATTACTACGTGATACAATCCAGAAACAGCCCAGGGTCTAGCCATGAAGTATGAGAAATATGCGAAAGTATGAGCCTGATGAGGGCAAATCCAAGACCTAACCCAAACCTAACATGAGTTATCCTCTAAAATATTTATCATGACCAGGTTTAATTGAATGTTTCAGTGTGGTACCACATTACTACGTGAACCAAACCAGAAAAAACCCTGTATCCGTTCAACAAGTATGTGAAGAATGCGAAAGTATGAGTCTGATCAGTGAAAGTCCCAGGGCTAACCTAGACCTAACAAGCGTTATCCTCTAAAATATTGATCCAAACCAGGTTTTATGGACTGTTTCAGTGTGGTACCAATATACTGCGTGATCCAAAGCAGAAAAAACCCTCGATCAGGTCAACATGTATGTTAAAACTGCGAAAGTATGACCCTGGTGATGGCAAATCCCAGGCCTAACCTAGACCTAACATGCGTTGTCCTCTAAAATATTGATGGAAACCAGGTTTAATTGACTGTTTCAGTGTTGCACTTCATTACTACGTGATCCATACCAGTAAAAACCCAGGATCCGTTCAACAAGTATGTGAAGAATGCGAAAGTATGAGTGTGGTGAGTGAAAAACCCCGGCCTAACCTAGACCTAACATGTGTTATCCTCAAATATATTGATCGAAACCTGGTTTAATCGTCGGTTTCAGTGTGTTACCACATTACTACGTGATCCAATCCAGAAATAGCCCAGGATCTAGCCATGAAATATGAGAAATATGCGAAAGTATGAGCCTGACGAGGGCAAATCCTAGACCTAACCCAGACCTAACATGCTTTATCCTCTAAAATATTTATCAAGACCAGGTTTAATTGTTGTTTCAGTGTGGTCCCACATTACTACGTGATCCAAGCCAGAAAAAACCCAGGTTCCGTTCAACAAGTATGTGAAGAATGCGAAAGTATGAGTCTGATGAGTGAAAATCCCCGGCCTAACCTAGACCTAACATGCGTTATCCTCAAAAATATTGATCGAAACCAGGTTTAATCGACTGTTTCAGTGTGGTACCACATTACTACGTGATCCAATCCAGAAACAGCCCAGGATCTAGCCATGAAGTATGAGAAATATGCGAAAGTATGAGCCTGACGAGGGCAAATCCTAGACCTAACCCAGACCAAACATGCGTTATCCTCAAAAATATTGATCGAAACCAGGTTTAATCGACTATTTCAGTGTGGTACCACATTACTACGTGATCCAAACCAGAAAATGACCCAGGATCCGTTCAACGAGTATGTGAAGTGTGCGAAAGTATGAGTCTGATGAGGACAAATCCCAGACCTATCCGAGACCTAACATGCATTATCCTCTAAAATATTTATCAAGACCAGGTTTAATTGAATGTTTCGGTGTGGTACCACATTACTACGTGATCCAATCCAGAAATAGCCCAGGATCCAGCCATGAAGTATGAGAAATATGCGAAAGTATGAGCCTGATGGGGGCAAATCCTAGACCTAACCCAGACCTAACATGCGTTATCCTCTAAAATATTGATCGAAACCAGGTTTAATCGACTGTTTCAGTGTGGTACCACACGAATACGTGACCCAAACCGGGAAAAACCCAGGATATGTTCGACAAGTGTGTGAAAAACGCGAAAGTATGAGCCTGATGAGGGCAAATCCCAGTCCTATCCCAGACCTAACTTGCGTTATCCTCAAAAATATTGATCGAAACCTGGTTTAATCGACTGTTTCAATGTGGTACCACATTACTACGTGACCCAATCCAGAAATAGCCGAGGATCTAGCCATGAAGTATGAGAAATATGCGAAAGTATGAGCCTGACGAGGACAAATCCTAGACCTAACCCAGACCTAACATGCGTTATACTCTAAAATATTTATCAAGACCAGGTTTAATTGATTGCTTCAGTGTGGTCCCACATTACTACGTGATCCAAACCAGAAAAAACCCAGGATCCGTTCAACAAGTATGTGAAGAATGCGAAAGTATGAGTCTGATGAGTGAAAATCCCAGGCCTAACCTAGACCTAACAAGCGTTATCCTCAAAAATATTGATCAAAACCTGGTTTAATCGACTGTTTCAGTGAGGTACCACATTACTATGTGATCCAAACCAGAAAATAACCCAGGATCTGTTCAACGAGTATGTGAAGTGTGCGAAAGTATGAGTATGATGAGGGCAAATCACAGACCTATCCCAGACCTAACATGCGTTATCCTCTAAAATATTTATCAAGACCAGGTTTAGTTGATTGTTTCAGTGTGGTCCCACATTACTACGTGATCCAAACCAGAAATACCCAGGATCCGTTGAACAAGTATGTGAAGAATGCGAAAGTATGAGTCTGATGAGTGAAATTCCCCGGCCTAACCTGGACCTAACATGCGTTATCCTCAAAAATATTGATCGAAACCAGGTTTAATCGACTGTTTCAGAGTGGTACCACACTACTACGTGACCCAAACCGGAAAAAACCCAGGATCTGTTCAACAAGTATGTGAAAAACGCGAAAGTATGAGCCTGATGAGGGCAAATCCCAGACCTATCCCAGACCTAACTTGCGTTATCCTCAAAAATATTGATAGAAACCTGGTTTAATCGACTGTTTCAGTGTGGTACCACATTACTACGTGATCCAATCCAGAAATAGCCCAGGATCTAGCCATGAGATATGAGAAATATGCGAAAGTATGAGCCTGACGAGGGCAAACCCTAGACCTAACCCAGACCTAACATGCGTTATACTCTAAAATATTTATCAAGACCAGGTTTAATTGATTGCTTCGGTGTGGTCCCACATTACTACGTGATCCAAACCAGAAAAAACCCAGGATCCGTTCAACAAATATGTGAAGAATGCGAAGGTATGAGTCTGATGAGTGAAAATCCCAGACCTATCCCAGACCTAACATGCGTTATCCTCTAAAATATTTATCAAGACCAGGTTTAATTGAATGTTTCAGTGTGGTCCCACATTACTACGTGATCCAAACCAGAAAAAACCCAGGATCCGTTCAACAAATATGTGAAGAATACGAAAGTATGAGTCTGATGAGTGAAAATCCCAGACCTATCCCAGACCTAACATGCGTTGTCCTCTAAAATATTTATCAAGACCAGGTTTAATTGAATGTTTCAGTGTGGTACCACATTACTACGTGAACCAAACCAGTAAAAACCCAGGATCCGTTCAACAAATATGTGAAGAATGCGAAAGTATGAGTCTGATGAGTGAAAATCCCAGACCTATCCCAGACCTAACATGCGTTATCCTGTAAAATATTTATCAAGACCAGGTTTAATTGATTGTTTCTGTGTGGGCCCACATTACTACGTGACACAATTCAGAAACAGCCCAGGATCTAGCCATGAAGTAAGAGAAATATGCGAAAGTATGAGCCTGATGAGGGCAAATCCTAGACCTAACCCAAACCTAACATGCGTTATCCTCTAAAATATGTATCAAGACCAGGTTTAATTGAATGTTTCAGTGTGGTCCCACATTACTACGTGATCCAAACCAGAAAAAACCCAGGATCCGTTCAACAAATATGTGAAGAATGCGAAAGTATGAGTCTGATGAGTGAAAATCCCAGACCTATCCCAGACCTAACATGCGTTATCCTGTAAAATATTTTTCAAGACCAGGTTTAATTGAATGTTTCAGTGTGGTACCACATTACTACGTGAACCAAACCAGTAAAAACCCAGGATCCGTTCAACAAGTATGTGGAGAATGCGAAAGTATGAGTTTGATGAGTGAAAATCCTCGGCCTAACCTATACCTAACATGCGTTATCCTCAAAAATATTGATCGAAACCAGGTTTAGTCGACTGTTTCAGTGTGGTACCACATTACTACGTGATCCAAACCAGTAAAAACCCAGGATCCGTTCAACAAGTATGTGGAGATTGCGAAAGTATGAGTCTGATGAGTGAAAATCCTCGGCCTAACCTAGACCTAACATGCGTTGTCCTCTAAAATATTGATCGAAACCAGGTTTAATTGACTGTTTCAGTGTTGCACTTCATTACTACGTGATCCAAACCAGTAAAAACCCAGGATCCGTTCAACAAGTATGTGAAGAATGCGAAAGTATGAGTCTGATGAGTGAAAATCCCAGGGCTAACCTAGACCTAACAAGCGTTACCCTCTAAAATATTTATCAAGACCAGGTTTAATTGACTGTTTCAGCGTGGTACCACATTACTACGTGACACAATCCAGAAACAGCCCAGGATCTAGCCATGAAGTATGAGAGATATGCGAAAGTATGAGCCTGATGAGGGCAAATCCTAGACCTAACCCAAACCTAACATGCGTTATCCTCTAAAATATTCATCAAGACCAGGTTTAATTGATTGTTTCAGTGTGGTCCCACATTACTACGTGATCCAAACCAGAAAAAAACCCAGGACCTGTTCAACAAGTATTTGAAGTATGCGAAAGAATGAGTCTGATGAGGGCAAATCCCAGGCCTAAACTAGACCTAACATGCGTTATCCTCAAAAATATTGATCATAACCTGGTTTAATCGACTGTTTCAGTGTGGTACCACATTACTATGTGATCCAAACCTGAAAATAATCCAGGATCTGTTCAAGGAGTATGTGAAGTGTGCGAAAGTATGAGTATGATGAGGGCAAATCCCAGACCTATCCCAGACCTAACATGCGTTATCCTCTAAAATATTTATCAAGACCAGCTTTAATTGAATGTTTCAGTGTGGTACCACATTACTACGTGATCCAAACCAGTAAAAACCCAGGATCCGTTCAACAAGTATGTGGAGAATGCGAAAGTACGAGTTTGATGAGTGAAAATCCTCGGCCTAACCTTGACCTAACATGCGTTATCCTCAAAAATATTGATCGAAACCAGGTTTAATCGACTGTTTCAGTGTGGTATCACATTACTACGTGATCCAAACCAGTAAAAACCCAGGATCCGTTCAACAAGTATGTGGAGAATGCGAAAGTATGAGTCTGATGAGTGAAAATCCTCGGCCTAACCTAGACCTAACATGCGTTGTCCTCTAAAATATTGATGGAAACCAGGTTTAATTGACTGTTTCAGTGTTGCACTTCATTACTACGTGATCCAAACCAGTAAAAACCCAGGATCCGTTCAACAACTATGTGAAGAATGCGACAGTATGAGTGTGATGAGTGAAAAACCCCGGCCTAACCTAGACCTAACATGCGTTATCCTCAAAAATATTGATCGAAACCTGGTTTAATCGTCTGTTTCAGTGTGGTGCCACATTACTATGTGATCCAAACCAGAAAAAACCCTGTATCTGTTCAACAAGTATGTGAAGAATGCGAAAGTATGAGTCTGATGAGTGAAAATCCCAGAGCTAACCTAGACCTAACAAGCGTTATCCTCTAAAATATTTATCAAGACCAGGTTTAATTGACTGTTTCAGTGTGGTCCCACATTACTACGTGACACAATCCAGAAACAGCCCAGGATCTAGCCATGAAGTATGAGAAATATGCGAAAGTATGAGCCTGATGAGGGCAAATCCTAGACCTAACCCAGACCTAACATGCGTTATCCTCAAAAATATTGATCGAAACCAGGTTTAATCGACTGTTTCAGTGTGGTACCACATTACTATGTGATCCAAACCTGAAAATAATCCAGGATCTGTTCAAGAAGTATGTGAAGTGTGCGAAAGTATGAGTATGATGAGGGCAAATCCCAGACCTATCCCAGACCTAACAAGCGTTATCCTCTAAAATATTTATCAAGACCAGGTTTAATTGATTGTTTCAGTGTGGTCCCACATTACTACGTGACACAATCCAGAAACAGCCCAGGATCTAGCCATGAAGTATGAGAAATATGCGAAAGTATGAGCCTGATGAGGGCAAATCCTAGACCTAACCCAAACCTAACATGCGTTATCCTCTAAAATATTTATCAAGACCAGCTTTAATTGAATGTTTCAGTGTGGTACCACATTACTACGTGATCCAAACCAGTAAAAACCCAGGATCCGTTCAACAAGTATGTGAAGAATTCGAAAGTATGAGTGTGATGAGTGAAAAACCCCGGCCTAACCTAGACCTAACATGCGTTATCCTCAAAAATATTGATCGAAGCCAGGTGTAATCGACTGTTTCAGTGTGGTACCACACTACTACGTGACCCAAACCGGAAAAAACCCAGGATCTGTTCAACAAGTATTTGAAGTATGCGAAAGTATGAGTCTGATGAGGGCAAATCCCAGGCCTAAACTAGACCTAACATGCGTTATCCTCAAAAATATTGATCAAAACCTGGTTTAATCTACTGTTTCAGTGTGGTACCACATTACTATGTGATCCAAACCAGAAAATAACCCAGGATGTGTTCAACGAGTTTGTGAAGTGTGCGAAAGTATGAGTATGATGAGGGCAAATCCCAGACCTATCCCAGACCAAACATGCGTTATCCTCTAAAATATTTATCAAGACCAGGTTTAATTGATTGTTTCAGTGTGGTCCCACATTACTACGTGATCCAAACCAGAAAAAACCGAGGATCCGTCCTACAAGTATGTGAAGAATGCGAAAGTATGAGTCTGATGACTGAAAATCCCCGGCCTAACCTAGACCTAACATGCGTTATCCTCAAAAATATTGATCGAAGCCAGGTTTAATCGACTGTTTCAGTGTGGTACCACACTACTACGTGACCCAAACCGGAAAAAACCCAGGATCTGTTCAACAAGTATGTGAAAAACGCGAAAGTATGGGCCTGATAAGGGCAAATCCCAGACCTATCCCAGACCTAACTTGCGTTATCCTCAAAAATATTTATCAAGACCAGGTTTAATTCATTGTTTCAGTGTGGTCCCACATTACTACGTGATCCAAACCAGAAAAAACCCAGGATCCGTTCAACAAGTATGTGAAAAACGCGAAAGTATGAGCCTGATGAGGGCAAATCCCAGACCTATCCCAGACCTAACATGCGTTATCCTCTAAAATATTCATCAAGACCAGGTTTAATTGATTGTTTCAGTGAGGTCCCACATTACTACGTGATCCAAACCAGAAAAAACCCAGGATCCGTCCAACAAGTATGTGAAGAATGCGAAAGTATGAGTCTGATCAGTGAAAATCCCCGGCCTAACCTAGACCTAACATGCGTTATCCCCAAAAATATTGCTCGAAACCTGGTTTAATCGACTGTTTCAGTGTGGTACCACATTACTACGTGATCCAAACCAGAAAAAAACCCAGGACCTGTTCAACAAGTATTTGAAGTATGCGAAAGTATGAGTCTGATGAGGGCAAACCCCAGACCTATCCCAGACCTAACATGCGTTATCCTCTAAAATATTTATCAAGACCAGGTTTAATTGATTGTTTCAGTGTGGTCCCACATTACTACGTGATCCAAACCAGAAAAAACCCAGGATCCGTCCAACAAGTATGTGAAGAATGCGAAAGTATGAGTCTGATGAGTGAAAATCCCCGGCCTAACCTAGACCTAACATGCGTTATCCTCAAAAATATTGATCGAAACCAGGTTTAATCGACTGTTTCAGTGTGGTACCACATTACTACGTGATCCAAACCAGAAAAAAACCCAGGACCTGTTCAACAAGTATTTGAAGTATGTGAAAGTATGAGTCTGATGAGGGCAAATCCCAGGCCTAAACTAGACCTAACATGCGTTATCCTCAAAAATATTGATCAAAACCTGGTTTAATCGACTGTTTCAGTGTGGTACCACATTACTATGTGATCCAAACCAGAAAATAACCCAGGATCTGTTCAACGAGTTTGTGAAGTGTGCGAAAGTATGAGTATGGTGAGGGCAAATGCCAGACCTATCCCAGACCTAACATGCGTTATCCTCTAAAATATTTATCATGACTAGGTTTAATTGATTGTTTCAGTGTGGTCCCACATTACTACGTGATCCAAACCGGAAAAAACCCAGGATCCGTTTAACAGGTATGGGAAGAATGCGAAAGTATGAGCCTGACGAGGGCAAATCCTAGACCTAACCCAGACCTAACATGCGTTATCCTCAAAAATATTGATCGAAACCTGGTTTAATCGACTGTTTCAGTGTGGTACCACATTACTACCGGACCCAAACCAGAAAAAACCCAGGATCTGTTCAACAAGTATGTGAAGAATGCGAAAGTATGAGTCTGATGAGTGAAAATCCCAGACCTATCCCAGACCTAACTTGCGTTATCCTCTAAAATATTGATCGAAACCAGGTTTAATTGACTGTTTCAGCGTGGTACCACATTACTACGTGATACAATCCAGAAACAGCCCAGGATCTAGCCATGAAGTATGAGAAATATGCGAAAGTATCAGCCTGATGAGGGCAAATCCTAGACCTAACCCAAACCTAACATGCGTTATCCTCTAAAATATTGATCCAAACCAGGTTTAATGGACTGCTTCAGTGTGGTACCTCTTTACTACGTGATCCAAAGCAGAAAAAAACCCAGGATCTGTTCAATAAGTATGTGAAGTATGCGAAAGTATGAGTCTGATGAGGGCAAATCCCAGGCCTAAAGATAGACCTAACATGCGTTATCCTCAAAAATATTAATCGAAACCAGGATTAATCGACTGTTTCAGTGTGGTACCACATTACTACGTGATCCAAACTAGAAAAAAACCCTGGATCTTGTCAAGGAGTATGTGAAGTGTGCGAAAGTATGAGTCTGATGAGGGATAATCCGAGACCTATCCCAGACCTAACTTGCGTTATCCTCTAAAATAGTGATCGAAACCAGGTTTAATTGACTGTTTTAGTTGTGGTACCACTTTACTACGTGATCCAAAGCAGAAAAAACCCTCGATCAGGTCAACATGCATGTTAAAACTGTGAAAGTATGACCCTGATGAGGGCAAATCCCAGGCCTAACCTAAACCTAATACGCGTCATCTTCTAAAATATTGAGCGAAACCAGGTTTAATTGATTGTTTCAGTGTGGTACCACATTACTACGTGATGCAATCCAGAAATATCCCAGGATATAGCCATGAAGTATAAGAAATATGCGATAGTATGAGTCTGATGGGGGCAAATCCCAGACCTATCCCAGACCTAACTTGCGTTATCCTCAAAAATATTTATCAAGACCAGGTTTAATTCATTGTTTCAGTGTGGTCCCACATTACTACGAGATCCAAACCAGAAAAATCCCAGGATCGGGCCAACAAGAATGCGAAAAATGCGAAAGTACGAGCCAGATGAGGGCAAATCCCAGACCTAACCGAGACATAACCTGCGTTATCCTCTAAAATATTAATCGCAACCAGGTTTATTTGACTGTTTCGGTGTGGTAACGCATTACTACGTGATCCAAACCAGATAAAGCCCACGATCTGGCCAACAAGTATGTGAAAAATGTGAAAGTTCGAGCCAGATGAGGGCAAATACCAGACCTAACCCAGACAAAACCGGTGTTATCCCCTAAAATATTAACCGCAACCAGGTATAATTGGCTGTTTCGGTGTGGTACCGCATTGCTACGATGATCCAAGCCAGAAAAACCCAGGATCTGTTCAACAACTATGAGAAAAACGCGAAAGTACGAGCCAGATGAGGGAAAATCCCAGACCTAACGGAGACATAACCGGCGATATCCTCTAAAATATTAATCGCAACCAGGTATAATTGACTGTTTCGGTTTCGTACCGCATTGCTACGATGATCCAAACCAGAAAGAGGCCAGGATCTGGCCAACAAGTATGCGAAAATTGCGAAAGTACGAGCCAGATGAGGGCAAATCCCAGACCTAACGGAGACATAACCGGCGATATCCTTTAAAATATTAATCGCAACCAGGTATAATTGACTGTTTCGGTGTGGAACCACATTACTACGTGATCCAAACCAGAAAAGGGCCAGGGTCTGGCCAACAAGTATGCGAAAAATACGAAAGTCCGAGCCAGATGTGGGGAAATACCAGACCTAACCGAGACATAATCGGCGTTATCCTCTATAATATTAATCGCAACCAGGTTCAATTGACTGTTTCGGTGTGGAACCACATTTCTACGGGATCCAAACGAGAAAAAACCCTGGATCTGTTCAACAACTATGAGAAAAACGCGAAAGTACGAGCCAGATGAGGGAAAATCCCAGACCTAACGGAGACATAACCGGCGATATCCTCTAAAATATTAATCGCAACCAGGTATAATTGACTGCTTCAGTGTGGTACCACATTACTACGTGGTCCAAGCCAGAAAAAGGCCAGGATCTGGCCAACAAGGATGCGAAAAACGCGAAAGTACGAGCCAGATGAGGACAAATCCCAGACCTACCCGAGACATAACCGGCGTTATCCTCTAAAATATTAATCGCAACCAGGTTTAATTGACTGTTTCGGTGTGGTACCGCATTACTACGTGATCCAAACCAGAAAAAGCCCAGGATCTGGCCAACAAGTATGCGAAAAATGCGAAAGTATGAGTCAGATGGTTGCAAATACCAGAACTATGCCTGACATTACCAGCGTTATCCTCTAAAATACGAATCGGAACATGCTTTTAATGACTGTTTCAGTGTGGTAACACATTACTACGAGATCCAAACCAGAAAAATCCCAGGATCGGGCCAACAAGAATGCGAGAAACGCGAAAGTACGAGCCACATGAGTGAAAATTCCAGACCTAACCCAGTCATAACCGGCATTATCCGCTAAAATATTAATCGCAACCAGGTTTAGTTGACTGTTTCGTTGTGGACCCACATTACTACGGGATCCAAACCAGAAAGAACCCTGGATCTGGCCAACAAGTATGCGAAAAATGCGAAAGAACGAGCCAGATGAGGGCAAATTCCAAACCTAACCGGGACATAACCGGCGTTATCCTCTAAAATATTAATCGCAACCAGGTTTATTTGACTGTTTCGGTGTGGTAACGCATTACTACGTGATCCAAACCAGACAAAGCCCAGGATCTGGCCATCAAGTATGTGAAAAATGTGAAAGTTCGAGCCAGATGAGGGCAAATACCAGACCTAACCCAGACAAAACCGGCGTTATCCCCTAAAATATTAACCGCAACCAGGTATAATTGACTGCTTCGGTGTGGTACCGCATTGCTACGATGATCCAAGCCAGAAAAAACCCAGGATCTGGCCAACAAGTATGCGAAAAATGCGAAAGTACGATCCAGATGAGGGCAAATCCCAGACCTAACCGAGACATAACCGGCGTTATCCTCTAAAATATTATTCGCAACCAGGTGTAATTGACTGTTTCGGTGTGGTACCACATTACTACGTGGTCCAAGCCAGAAAAAGCCCAGGATCTGGCCAACATGAATGCGAAAAATGCGAAAGTACGCGCCAGATGAGGGCTAATCCCAGACCTAACCGAGACATAACCGGCGTTATCCTCTAAAATATTAATCGCAACCAGGTTTAATTGATTGTTCCGTTGTGGAACCACATTACTGCGGGATCCAAACCAGAAAAAACCCAGGATCTGGCCAACAAGTATGCGAAAAATGCGAAAGTACGATCCAGATGAGGGCAAATCCCAGACCTAACCGAGACATAACCGGCGCTATCCTCTAAAATATTAATCGCAACCAGGTTTAATTGACTGTTTCGGTGTGGTACTGCATTACTACGTGATCCAAACCAGAAAAAGCCCAGGATCTGGCCAACAAGAATGCGAAAAATGCGAAAGTACGCGCCAGGTGAGGGCAAATGCCAGACCTAACCGAGACATAACCGGCGTTATCCTCTAAAATATTAATTGCAACCAGGTTTAATTAACTGTTTCAGTGTGGTACCACATTACTACGTGATCCAAATCAGAAAAAGCCCAGGATCTGGCCAACAAGTATGCGAAAAACGCGAAAGTACGAGCCAGATGAGGGCTAATCCCAGACCTAACCGAGACATAACCGGCGTTATCCTCTAAAATATTAATCGCAACCAGGTATAATTGACTGTTTCGGTGTGGTACCACATTACTACGTGGTCCAAGCCAGCAAAAGGCCAGGATCTGGCCAACATGAATGCGAAAAATGCGAAAGTACGCGCCAGATGAGGGCTAATCCCAGACCTAACCGAGACATAACCGGCGTTATCCACTAAAATATTAATCGCAACCAGGTTTAATTGACTGTTTCGGTGTGGTACCACATTACTACGTGGTCCAAGCCAGAAAAAGGCCAGGATCTGGCCAACAAGTATGCGAAAAACGCGAAAGTACGAGCCAGATGAGGACAAAACCCAGACCTACCCGAGACATAACCGGCGCTATCCTCTAAAATATTAATCGCAACCAGTTTCATTGACTGCTTAGGTGTGGAACCTCATTACTACGGGATCCAAAACAGAAAAAACCCAGGATCTGGCCAACAAGTAGGCGAAAAACGCGAAAGTATGTGCCAGATGAGGGCTAATCCCAGACCTAACCGAGACATAACCGGCGTTATCCTCTAAAATATTAATCGCAACCAGGTATAATTGACTGCTTCAGTGTGGTACCACATTACTACGTGATCCAAACCAGAAAAAGGCCATGATCTGGCCAACAAGTATGCGAAAATTGCGAAAGTACGAGCCAGATGAGGGCAAATCCCAGACCTAACGGAGACATAACCGGCGATATCCTCTAAAATATTAATCGCAACCAGGATTATTTGACTGTTTCGGTGTGGTACCACATTACTACGTGGTCCAAGCCAGAAAAAGGCCAGGATCTGGCCAACAAGTATGCGAAAAACGCGAAAGTACGAGCCAGATGAGGACAAATCCCAGACCTACCCGAGATATAACCGGCGTTATCCTCTAAAATATTAATCGCAACCAGGTTTAATTGACTGTTTCGGTGTGGTACCGCATTACTAAGTGATCCAAACCAGAAAAAGGCCATGATCTGGCCAACAAGTATGCGAAAAATGCGAAAGTACGCGCCAGATGAGGGCTAATCCCAGACCTAACCGAGACATAACCGGCGTTATCCACTAAAATATTAATCGCTACCAGGTTTAATTGACTGTTTCGGTGTGGTACCACATTACTACGTGGTCCAAGCCAGAAAAAGGCCAGGATCTGGCCAACAAGTATGCGAAAAACGCGAAAGTACGAGCCAGATGAGGACAAATCCCAGACCTACCCGAGACATAACCTGCGTTATCCTCTAAAATATTAATCGCAACCAGGTTTATTTGACTGTTTCGGTGTGTTAACGCATTACTACGTGATCCAAACCAGATAAAGCCCAGGATCTGGCCAACAAGTATGTGAAAAATGTGAAAGTTCGAGCCAGATGTGGGCAAATACCAGACCTAACCCAGACCAAACCGGTGTTATCCCCTAAAATATTAACCGCAACCAGGTATAATTGACTGTTTCGGTGTGGTACCGCATTGCTACGATGATCCAAGCCAGAAAAAGGCCAGGATCTGGCCAACAAGTATCCGAAAAATGCGAAAGTACGATCCAGATGCGGGCAAATCCCAGACCTAACCGAGACATAACCGGCGTTATCCTCTAAAATATTATTCGCAACCAGGTGTAATTGACTGTTTCGGTGTGGTACCACATTACTACGTGGTCCAAGCCAGCAAAAGGCCAGGATCTGGCCAACATGAATGCGAAAAATGCGAAAGTACGCGCCAGATGAGGGCTAATCCCAGACCTAACCGAGACATAACCGGCGTTATCCACTAAAATATTAATCGCAACCAGGTTTAATTGACTGTTTCGGTGTGGTACCACATTACTACGTGGTCCAAGCCAGAAAAAGGCCAGGATCTGGCCAACAAGTATGCGAAAAACGCGAAAGTACGAGCCAGATGAGGACAAATCCCAGACCTACCCGAGACATAACCGGCGCTATCCTCTAAAATATTAATCGCAACCAGTTTCATTGACTGCTTCGGTGTGGAACCTCATTACTACGGGATCCAAAACAGAAAAAGCCCAGGATCTGGCCAACAAGTAGGCGAAAAACGCGAAAGTATGTGCCAGATGAGGGCTAATCCCAGACCTAACCGAGACATAACCGGCGTTATCCTCTAAAATATTAATCGCAACCAGGTATAATTGACTGCTTCAGTGTGGTACCACATTACTACGTGATCCAAACCAGAAAAAGGCCATGATCTGGCCAACAAGTATGCGAAAAATGCGAAAGTACGAGCCAGATGAGGGCAAATCCCAGACCTAACCGAGACATAACCGGTGTTATCCTCTAAAATATTATTCGCAACCAGGTGTAATTGACTGTTTCGGTGTGGTACCACATTACTACGTGGTCCAAGCCAGAAAAAGCCCAGGATCTGGCCAACATGAATGCGAAAAATGCGAAAGTACGCGCCAGATGAGGGCTAATCCCAGGCCTAACCGAGACATAACCGGCGTTATCCTCTGAAATATTAATCGCAACCAGGTATAATTGACTGTTTCGTTGTGGAACCACATTACAACGGGATCCAAACCAGACAAAACCCAGGATCTGTTCAACAACTATGAGAAAAACGCGAAAGTACGAGCCAGATGAGGGAAAATCCCAGACCTAACCGAGACGTAACCGGCGTTATCCCCTAAAATATTAATCGCAACCAGGTATAATTGACTGTTTCGGTGTGGTACCGCATTGCTACGATGATCCAAACCAGAAAGAGGCCAGGATCTGGGCAACAAGTATGCGAAAATTGCGAAAGTACGAGCCAGATGAGGGCAAATCCCAGACCTAACGGAGACATAACCGGCGATATCCTCTAAAATATTAATCGCAACCAGGATTATTTGACTGTTTCGGTGTGGTACCACATTACTACGTGGTCCAAGCCAGAAAAAGGCCAGGATCTGGCCAACAAGTATGCGAAAAACGCGAAAGTACGAGCCAGATGAGGACAAATCCCAGACCTACCCGAGACATAACCGGCGTTATCCTCTAAAATATTAATCGCAACCAGGTTTAATTGACTGTTTCTGTGTGGTACCGCATTACTACTTGATCCAAACCAGAAAAAGGCCATGATCTGGCCAACAAGTATGCGAAAAATGCGAAAGTATGAGCCAGATGATTGCAAATACCAGAACTATGCCTGACATTACCAGCGTTATCCTCTAAAATACGAATCGGAACATGCTTTTAATGACTGTTTCAGTGTGGTAACACATTACTACGAGATCCAAACCAGAAAAATCCCAGGATCGGGCCAACAAGAATGCGAAAAATGCGAAAGTACGAGCCAGATGAGGGCAAATCCCAGACCTAACCGAGACATAACCTGCGTTATCCTCTAAAATATTAATCGCAACCAGGTTTATTTGACTGTTTCGGTGTGGTAACGCATTACTACGTGATCCAAACCAGATAAAGCCCAGGATCTGGCCAACAAGTATGTGAAAAATGTGAAAGTTCGAGCCAGATGAGGGCAAATCCCAGACCTAACCGAGACATAACCGGCGTTATCCTCTAAAATATTAATTGCAACCAGGTTTAATTAACTGTTTCAGTGTGGTACCACATTACTACCTGATCCAAATCAGAAAAAGCCCAGGATCTGGCCAACAAGTATGCGAAAAATGCGAAAGTACGAGCCAGATGAGGGCAAATCCCAGACCTAACCGAGACATAACCTGCGTTATCCTGTAAAATATTAATCGCAACCAGGTTTATTTGACTGTTTCGGTGTGGTAACGCATTACTACGTGATCCAGACCAGATAAAGCCCAGGATCTGGCCAACAAGTATGTGAAAAATGTGAAAGTTCGAGCCAGATGTGGGCAAATACCAGACCTAACCCAGACAAAACCGGTGTTATCCCCTAAAATATTAACCGCAACCAGGTATAATTGACTGTTTCGGTGTGGTACCGCATTGCTACGATGATCCAAGCCAGAAAAAACCCAGGATCTGGCCAACAAGTATCCGAAAAATGCGAAAGTACGATCCAGATGAGGGCAAATCCCAGACCTAACCGAGACATAACCGGCGTTATCCTCTAAAATATTATTCGCAACCAGGTGTAATTGACTGTTTCGGTGTGGTACCACATTACTACGTGGTCCAAGCCAGCAAAATGCCAGGATCTGGCCAACATGAATGCGAAAAATGCGAAAGTACGCGCCAGATGAGGGCTAATCCCAGACCTAACCGAGACATAACCGGCGTTATCCACTAAAATATTAATCGCAACCAGGTTTAATTGACTGTTTCGGTGTGGTACCACATTACTACGTGGTCCAAGCCAGAAAAAGGCCAGGATCTGGCCAACAAGTATGCGAAAAACGCGAAAGTACGAGCCAGATGAGGACAAATCCCAGACATACCCGAGACATAACCGGCGCTATCCTCTAAAATATTAATCGCAACCAGTTTCATTGACTGCTTCGGTGTGGAACCTCATTACTACGGGATCCAAAACAGAAAAAGCCCAGGATCTGGCCAACAAGTAGGCGAAAATTGCGAAAGTACGCGCCAGATGAGGGCAAATCCCAGACCTAACGGAGACATAACCGGCGATATCCTTTAAAATATTAATCGCAACCAGGTTTATTTGACTGTTTCGGTGTGGTACCACATTACTACGTGGTCCAAGCCAGAAAAGGGCCAGGATCTGGCCAACAAGGATGCGAAAAACGCGAAAGTACGAGCCAGATGAGGACAAATCCCAGACCTACCCGAGACATAACCGGCGTTATCCTCTAAAATATTAATCGCAACCAGGTTTAATTGACTGTTTCGTTGTGGAACCACATTACTGCGGGATCCAAACCAGAAAAATCCCAGGATCTGGCCAACAAGTATGCGAAAAATGCGAAAGTATGAGCCAGATGATTGCAAATACCAGAACTATGCCTGACATTACCAGCGTTATCCTCTAAAATACGAATCGGAACATGCTTTAAATGACTGTTTCAGTGTGGTAACACATTACTACGAGATCCAAACCAGAAAAATCCCAGGATCGGGCCAACAAGAATGCGAGAAACGCGAAAGTACGAGCCACATGAGTGAAAATTCCAGACCTAACCCAGTCATAACCGGCGTTATCCGCTAAAATATTAATCGCAACCAGGTTTAGTTGACAGTTTCGTTGTGGACCCACATTACTACGGGATCCAAACCAGAAAGAACCCAGGATCTGGCCAACAAGTATGCGAAAAATGCGAAAGAACGAGCCAGATGAGGGCAAATCCCAGACCTAACCGAGACATAACCGGCGTTATCCTCTAAAATATTAATCGCAACCAGGTTTATTTGACTGTTTCGGTGTGGTAACGCATTACTACGTGATCCAAACCAGATAAAGCCCAGGATCTGGCCAACAAGTATGTGAAAAATGTGAAAGTTCGAGCCAGATGAGGGCAAATACCAGACCTAACCCAGACAAAACCGGCGTTATCCCCTAAAATATTAACCGCAACCAGGTATAATTGACTGTTTCGGTGTGGTACCACATTACTACGTGGTCCAAGCCAGAAAAAGCCCAGGATCTGGCCAACATGAATGCGAAAAATGCGAAAGTACGCGCCAGATGAGGGCTAATCCCAGACCTAACCGAGACATAACCGGCGTTATCCTCTAAAATATTAATCGCAACCAGGTTTAATTGACTGTTTCGTTGTGGAACCACATTACTGCGGGATCCAAACCAGAAAAAACCCAGGATCTGGCCAACAAGTATGCGAAAAATGCGAAAGTACGATCCAGATGAGGGCAAATCCCAGACCTAACCGAGACATAACCGGTGCTATCCTCTAAAATATTAATCGCAACCAGGTTTAATTGACTGTTTCGGTGTGGTAACGCATTACTACGTGATCCAAACCAGAAAAAGCCCAGGATCTGGCCAACAAGAATGCGAAAAATGCGAAAGTACGCGCCAGATGAGGGCAAATGCCAGACCTAACCGAGACATAACTGCGTTATCCTCTAAAATATTAATCGCAACCAGGTTTAATTGACTGTTTCGTTGTGGAACCACATTACTGCGGGATCCAAACCAGAAAAAACCCAGGATCTGGCCAACAAGTATGCGAAAATTGCGAAAGTACGGTCCAGATGAGGGCAAATCCCAGACCTAACCGAGACATAACCGGCGTTATCCTCTAAAATATTAATCGCAAACAGGTTTATTTGACTGTTTCGGTGTGGTAACGCATTACTACGTGATCCAAACCAGATAAAGCCCAGGATCTGGACAACAAGTATGTGAAAAATGTGAAAGTTCGAGCCAGATGAGGACAAATCCCAGACCTACCCGAGACATAACCGGCGTTATCCTCTAAAATATTAATCTCAACCAGGTTTAATTGACTGTTTCGTTGTGGAACCTCATTACTACGTGATCCAAACCAGATAAAGCCCAGGATCTGGCCAAAAAGTATGCGAAAAATGCGAAAGTACGATCCAGATGGGGGCAAATCCCAGACCTAACCGAGACATAACCGGCGTTATCCTCTAAAATATTAATCGCAACCAGGTATAATTGACTGTTTCGTTGTGGAACCACATTACAACGGGATCCAAACCAGACAAAACCCAGGATCTGTTCAACAACTATGAGAAAAACGCGAAAGTACGAGCCAGATGAGGGAAAATCCCAGACCTAACCGAGACGTAACCGGCGTTATCCCCTAAAATATTAATCGCAACCAGGTATAATTGACTGTTTCGGTGTGGTACCGCATTGCTACGATGATCCAAACCAGAAAGAGGCCAGGATCTGGGCAACAAGTATGCGAAAATTGCGAAAGTACGCGCCAGATGAGGGAAAATCCCAGACCTAACCGAGACATAACCGGCGTTATCCTCTAAAATATTAATCGCAACCAGGTATAATTGACTCTTTCGTTGTGGAACCACATTACAACGGGATCCAAACCAGACAAAACCCAGGATCTGTTCAACAACTATGAGAAAAACGCGAAAGTACGAGCCAGATGGGGGCAAATCCCAGACCTACCCGAGACATAACCGGCGTTATCCTCTAAAATATTATTCGCAACCAGGTGTAATTGACTGTTTCGGTGTGGTACCACATTACTACGTGGTCCAAGCCAGAAAAAGCCCAGGATCTGGCCAACATGAATGCGAAAAATGCGAAAGTACGCGCCAGATGAGGGAAAATCCCAGACCTAACCGAGACATAACCGGCGTTATCCTCTAAAATATTAATCGCAACCAGGTATAATTGACTGTTTCGTTGTGGAACCACATTACAACGGGATCCAAACCAGACAAAACCCAGGATCTGTTCAACAACTATGAGAAAAACGCGAAAGTACGAGCCAGATGAGGGAAAATCCCAGACCTAACCGAGACGTAACCGGCGTTATCCTCTAAAATATTAATCGCAACCAGGATTATTTGACTGTTTCGGTGTGGTACCACATTACTACGTGGTCCAAGCCAGAAAAATCCCAGGATCTGGCCAACATGAATGCGAAAAATGCGAAAGTACGCGCCAGATGAGGTCTAATCCCAGACCTAACCGAGACATAACCGGCGTCATCCACTAAAATATTAATCGCAACCAGGTTTAATTGACTGTTTCGGTGTGGTACCACATTACTACGTGGTCCAAGCCAGAAAAAGGCCAGGATCTGGCCAACAAGTATGCGAAAAACGCGAAAGTACGAGCCAGATGAGGACAAATCCCAGACATACCCGAGACATAACCGGCGCTATCCTCTAAAATATTAATCGCAACCAGGTTTAATTGACTGTTTCGGTGTGGTACTGCATTACTACGTGATCCAAACCAGAAAAAGCCCAGGATCTGGCCAACAAGAATGCGAAAAATGCGAAAGTACGCGCCAGATGAGGGCAAATGCCAGACCTAACCGAGACATAACCGGCGTTATCCTCTAAAATATTAATCGCAACCAGGTTTAATTGACTGTTTCGTTGTGGAACCACATTACTGCGGGATCCAAACCAGAAATAACCCAGGATCTGGCCAACAAGTATGCGAAAAATGCGAAAGTACGATCCAGATGAGGGCAAATCCCAGACCTAACCGAGACATAACCGGCGTTATCCTCTAAAATATTAATCGCAAACAGGTTTATTTGACTGTTTCGGTGTGGTAACGCATTACTACGTGATCCAAACCAGATAAAGCCCAGGATCTGGCCAACAAGTATGTGAAAAATGCGAAAGTACGATCCAGATGGGGGCAAATCCCAGACCTAACCGAGACATAACCGGCGTTATCCTCTAAAATATTAATCGCAACCAGGTTTATTTGACTGTTTCGGTGTGGTAACGCATTACTACGTGATCCAAATCAGAAAAAGCCCAGGATCTGGCCAACAAGTATGCGAAAAATGCGAAAGTACGAGCCAGATGAGGGCAAATCCCAGACCTAACCGAGACATAACCTGCGTTATCCTCTAAAATATTAATCGCAACCAGGTTTATTTGACTGTTTCGGTGTGGTAACGCATTACTACGTGATCCAAACCAGATAAAGCCCAGGATCTGGCCAACAAGTATGTGAAAAATGTGAAAGTTCGAGCCAGATGAGGGCAAATACCAGACCTAACCCAGACAAAACCGGTGTTATCCCCTAAAATATTAACCGCAACCAGGTATAATTGACTGTTTCGGTGTGGTACCGCATTGCTACGATGATCCAAGCCAGAAAAAACCCAGGATCTGGCCAACAAGTATGCGAAAAATGCGAAAGTACGATCCAGATGAGGGCAAATCCCAGACCTAACCGAGACATAAACGGCGTTATCCTCTAAAATATTATTCGCAACCAGGTGTAATTGACTGTTTCGGTGTGGTACCACATTACTACGTGGTCCAAGCCAGCAAAAGGCCAGGATCTGGCCAACATGAATGCGAAAAATGCGAAAGTACGCGCCAGATGAGGGCTAATCCCAGACCTAACCGAGACATAACCGGCGTTATCCTCTAAAATATTAATCGCAACCAGGTTTAATTGACTGTTTCGTTGTGGAACCACAGTACTGCGGGATCCAAACCAGAAAAAACCCAGGATCTGGCCAACAAGTATGCGAAAAATGCGAAAGTACGATCCAGATGAGGGCAAATCCCAGACCTAACCGAGACATAACCGGCGTTATCCTCTAAAATATTAATCGCAACCAGGTATAATTGACTGTTTCGGTGTGGTACCGCATTGCTACGATGATCCAAACCAGAAAGAGGCCAGGATCTGGCCAACAAGTATGCGAAAATTGCGAAAGTACGAGCCAGATGAGGGCAAATCCCAGACCTAACGGAGACATAACCGGCGTTATCCGCTAAAATATTAATCGCAACCAGGTATAGTTGACAGTTTCGTTGTGGACCCACATTACTACGGGATCCAAACCAGAAAGAACCCAGGATCTGGTCAACAAGTATGCGAAAAATGCGAAAGAACGAGCCAGATGAGGGCAAATCCCAGACCTAACCGAGACATAACCGGCGTTATCCTCTAAAATATTAATCGCAACCAGGTTTATTTGACTGTTTCGGTGTGGTAGCGCATTACTACGTGATCCAAACCAGATAAAGCCCAGGATCTGGCCAACAAGTATGTGAAAAATGTGAAAGTTCGAGCCAGATGAGGGCAAATACCAGACCTAACCCAGACAAAACCGGCGTTATCCCCTAAAATATTAACCGCAACCAGGTATAATTGACTGTTTCGGTGTGGTACCACATTACTACGTGGTCCAAGCCAGAAAAAGCCCAGGATCTGGCCAACATGAATGCGAAAAATGCGAAAGTACGCGCCAGATGAGGGCTAATCCCAGACCTAACCGAGACATAACCGGCGTTATCCTCTAAAATATTAATCGCAACCAGGTTTAATTGACTGTTTCGTTGTGGAACCACATTACTGCGGGATCCAAACCAGAAAAAACCCAGGATCTGGCCAACAAGTATGCGAAAAATGCGAAAGTACGATCCAGATGAGGGCAAATCCCAGACCTAACCGAGACATAACCGGCGTTATCCTCTAAAATATTAATCGCAACCAGGTTTAATTGACTGTTTTGGTGTGGTACTGCATTACTACGTGATCCAAACCAGAAAAAGCCCAGGATCTGGCCAACAAGAATGCGAAAAATGCGAAAGTACGCGCCAGATGAGGGCAAATGCCAGACCTAACCGTGACATAACCGGCGTTATCCTCTAAAATATTAATCGCAACCAGGTTTAATTGACTGTTTCGTTGTGGAACCACATTACTGCGGGATCCAAACCAGAAAAAACCCAGGATCTGGCCAACAAGTATGCGAAAAATGCGAAAGTACGATCCAGATGAACGCAAATCCCAGACCTAACCGAGACATAACCGGCGTTATCCTCTAAAATATTAATCGCAAACAGGTTTATTTGACTGTTTCGGTGTGGTAACGCATTACTACGTGATCCAAACCAGATAAAGCCCAGGATCTGGCCAACAAGTATGTGAAAAATGTGAAAGTTCGAGCCAGATGAGGACAAATCCCAGACCTACCCGAGACATAACCGGCGTTATCCTCTAAAATATTAATCTCAACCAGGTTTAATTGACTGTTTCGTTGTGGAACCTCATTACTACGTGATCCAAACCAGATAAAGCCCAGGATCTGGCCAAAAAGTATGCGAAAAATGCGAAAGTACGATCCAGATGGGGGCAAATCCCAGACCTAACCGAGACATAACCGGCGTTATCCTCTAAAATATTAATCGCAACCAGGTTTATTTGACTGTTTCGGTGTGGTAACGCATTACTACATGATCCAAATCAGAAAAAGCCCAGGATCTGGCCAACAAGTATGCGAAAAATGCGAAAGTACGAGCCAGATGAGGGCAAATCCCAGACCTAACCGAGACATAACCTGCGTTATCCTCTAAAATATTAATCGCAACCAGGTTTATTTGACTGTTTCGGTGTGGTAACGCATTACTACGTGATCCAAACCAGATAAAGCCCAGGATCTGGCCAACAAGTATGTGAAAAATGTGAAAGTTCGAGCCAGATGAGGGCAAATACCAGACCTAACCCAGACAAAACCGGTGTTATCCCCTAAAATATTAACCGCAACCAGGTATAATTGACTGTTTCGGTGTGGTACCGCATTGCTACGATGATCCAAGCCAGAAAAAACCCAGGATCTGGCCAACAAGTATGCGAAAAATGCGAAAGTACGATCCAGATGAGGGCAAATCCCAGACCTAACCGAGACATAACCGGCGTTATCCTCCAAAAAAAATTATTCGCAACCAGGTGTAATTGACTGTTTCGGTGTGGTACCACATTACTACGTGGTCCAAGCCAGCAAAAGGCCAGGATCTGGCCAACATGAATGCGAAAAATGCGAAAGTACGCGCCAGATGAGGACAAATCCCAGACCTACCCGAGACATAACCGGCGCTATCCTCTAAAATATTAATCGCAACCAGTTTCATTGACTGCTTCGGTGTGGAACCTCATTACTACGGGATCCAAAACAGAAAAAACCCAGGATCTGGCCAACAAGTAAGCGAAAAACGCGAAAGTATGTGCCAGATGAGGGCTAATCCCAGACCTAACCGAGACATAACCGGCGTTATCCTCTAAAATAATAATCGCAACCAGGTATAATTGACTGTTTCAGTGTGGTACCACATTACTACGTGATCCAAACCAGAAAAAGGCCATGATCTGGCCAACAAGTATGCGAAAAATGCGAAAGTACGAGCCAGATGGGGGCAAATCCCAGACCTAACCGAGACATAACCGGCGTTATCCTCTATAATATTAATCGCAACCAGGTTCAATTGACTGTTTCGGTGTGGAACCACATTACTACGGGATCCAAACGAGAAAAAACCCAGGATCTGTTCAACAACTATGAGAAAAACGCGAAAGTACGAGCCAGATGAGGGAAAATCCCATACCTAACCGAGACGTAACCGGCGTTGTCCCCTAAAATATTAATCGCAACCAGGTATAATTGACTGTTTCGGTGTGGTACCGCATTGCTACGATGATCCAAACCAGAAAGAGGCCAGGATCTGGCCAACAAGTATGCGAAAATTGCGAAAGTACGAGCCAGATGAGGGCAAATCCCAGACCTAACGGAGACATAACCGGCGATATCCTCTAAAATATTAACCGCAACCAGGTTTATTTGACTGTTTCGGTGTGGTACCGCATTATTACGTGGTCCAAGCCAGAAAAAGGCCAGGATCTGGCCAACAAGGATGCGAAAAACGCGAAAGTACGAGCCAGATGAGGACAAATCCCAGACCTAACCGAGACATAACCGGCGTTATCCTCTAAAATATTAATCGCAACCAGGTTTATTTGACTGTTTCGGTGTGGTAACGCATTACTACGTGATCCAAACCAGATAAAGCCCAGGATCTGGCCAACAAGTATGTGAAAAATGTGAAAGTTCGAGCCAGATGAGGGCAAATACCAGACCTAACCCAGACAAAACCGGTGTTATCCCCTAAAATATTAACCGCAACCAGGTATAATTGACTGTTTCGGTGTGGTACCGCATTGCTACGATGATCCAAGCCAGAAAAAACCCAGGATCAGGCCAACAAGTATGCGAAAAATTCGAAAGTACGATCCAGATGAGGGCAAATCCCAGACCTAACCGAGACATAACCGGCGTTATCCTCTAAAATATTATTCGCAACCAGGTGTAATTGACTGTTTCGGTGTGGTACCACATTACTACGTGGTCCAAGCCAGAAAAAGCCCAGGATCTGGCCAACATGAATGCGAAAAATGCGAAAGTACGCGCCAGATGAGGGCTAATCCCAGACCTAACCGAGACATAACCGGCGTTATCCTCTAAAATATTAATCGCAACCAGGTTTAGTTGACTGTTTCGTTGTGGACCCACATTACTACGGGATCCAAACCAGAAAGAACCCAGGATCTGGCCAACAAGTATGCGAAAAATGCGAAAGAACGAGCCAGATGAGGGCAAATCCCAGACCTAACCGAGACATAACCGGCGTTATCCTCTAAAATATTAATCGCAACCAGGTTTATTTGACTGTTTCGGTGTGGTAACGCATTACTACGTGATCCAAACCAGATAAAGCCCAGGATCTGGCCAACATGAATGCGAAAAATGCGAAAGTACGCGCCAGATGAGGACTAATCCCAGACCTAACCGAGACATAACCGGCGTTATCCTCTAAAATATTATTCGCAACCAGGTGTAATTGACTGTTTCGGTGTGGTACCACATTACTACGTGGTCCAAGCCAGAAAAAGCCCAGGATCTGGCCAACATGAATGCGAAAAATGCGAAAGTACGCGCCAGATGAGGGCTAATCCCAGACCTAACCGAGACATAACCGGCGTTATCCTCTAAAATATTAATCGCAACCAGGTTTAATTGACTGTTTCGTTGTGGAACCACATTACTGCGGGATCCAAACCAGAAAAAACCCAGGATCTGGCCAACAAGTATGCGAAAAATTCGGAAGTACGATCCAGATGAGGGCAAATCCCAGACCTAACGGAGACATAACCGGCGTTATCCTCTAAAATATTAATCGCAACCAGGTTTATTTGACTGTTTCGGTGTGGTAACGCATTACTACGTGATGCAAACCAGATAAAGCCCAGGATCTGGCCAACAAGTATGTGAAAAATGTGAAAGTTCGAGCCAGATGAGGACAAATCCCAGACCTACCCGAGACATAACCGGCGTTATCCTCTAAAATATTAATCTCAACCAGGTTTAATTGACTGTTTCGTTGTGGAACCACATTACAACGGGATCCAAACCAGACAAAACCCAGGATCTGGCCAACAAGAATGCGAAAAATGCGAAAGTACGTGCCAGATGAGGGAAAATCCCAGACCTAACCGAGACATAACCGGCGCTATCCTCTAAAATATTAATCGCAACCAGGTTTAATTGACTGTTTCGGTGTGGTACTGCATTACTACGTGATCCAAACCAGAAAAAGCCTAGGATCTGGCCAACAAGTATGCGAAAAACGCGAATGTATGAGCCAGATGGTTGCAAATACCAGAACTAACTCAGACATAACCAGCGTTATCCTCTAAAATATTAATCGCAACCAGTTTAATTGACTGTTTCGGTGTGGAACCTCATTACTACGTGATCCAAACCAGATAAAGCCCAGGATCTGGCCAACAAGTATGAGAAAAATGCGAAAGTTCGAGCCAGATGGTGGCAAATCCCAGACCTAACCGAGACATAACCAGCGTTATCCTCTAAAATATTAATAGCAACCAGGTTTAATTGACTGTTTCCATGTTGTACCGCATTACGACGTGATCCAAACCAGAAAGAGGCCAGGATCTGGCCAACAAATATGCGGAAAATGCGAAAGTACGAGCCAGATGAGGGCAAATCCCAGACCTAACCGAGACATAACCGGCGCTATCCTCTAAAATATTAATCGCAACCAGGTATAATTGACTGTTTCGGTGTGGTACCGCATTGCTACGATGATCCAAGCCAGAAAAGACCCAGGATCTGGCCAACAAGTATGTGAAAAATGCGAAAGTACGATCCAGATGAGGGCAAATCCGAGACCTAACCGAGACATAACCGGCGTTATCCTCTAAAATATTATTCGCAACCAGGTGTAATTGACTGTTTCGGTGTGGTACCACATTACTACGTGGTCCAAGCCAGAAAAAGCCCAGGATCTGGCCAACATGAATGCGAAAAATGCGAAAGTACGCGCCAGATGAGGGCTAATCCCAGACCTAACCGAGACATAACCGGCGTTATCCTCTAAAATATTAATCGCAACCAGGTTTAATTGACTGTTTCGTTGTGGAACCACATTACTGCGGGATCCAAACCAGAAAAAACCCAGGATCTGGCCAACAAGTATGCGAAAAATTCGAAAGTACGATCCAGATGAGGGCAAATCCCAGACCTAACGGAGACATAACCGGCGTTATCCTCTAAAATATTAATCGCAACCAGGTTTATTTGACTGTTTCGGTGTGGCAACGCATTACTACGTGATGCAAACCAGATAAAGCCCAGGATCTGGCCAACAAGTATGTGAAAAATGTGAAAGTTCGAGCCAGATGAGGACAAATCCCAGACCTACCCGAGACATAACCGGCGTTATCCTCCAAAATATTAATCTCAACCAGGTTTAATTGACTGTTTCGTTGTGGAACCACATTACAACGGGATCCAAACCAGACAAAACCCAGGATCTGGCCAACAAGAATGCGAAAAATGCGAAAGTACGAGCCAGATGAGGGAAAATCCCTGACCTAACCGAGACATAACCGGCGCTATCCTCTAAAATATTAATCGCAACCAGGTTTAATTGACTGTTTCGGTGTGGTACTGCATTACTACGTGATCCAAACCAGAAAAAGCCTAGGATCTGGCCAACAAGTATGCGAAAAACGCGAATGTATGAGCCAGATGGTTGCAAATACCAGAACTAACTCAGACATAACCAGCGTTATCCTCTAAAATATTAATCGCAACCAGTTTAATTGACTGTTTCGGTGTGGAACCTCATTACTACGTGATCCAAACCAGATAAAGCCCAGGATCTGGCCAACAAGTATGAGAAAAATGCGAAAGTTCGAGCCAGATGGTGGCAAATCCCAGACCTAACCGAGACATAACCAGCGTTATCCTCTAAAATATTAATAGCAACCAGGTATAATTGACTGTTTCGGTGTGGTACCGCATTGCTACGATGATCCAAGCCAGAAAAAACCCAGGATCTGGCCAACAAGTATGTGAAAAATGCGAAAGTACGATCCAGATGAGGGCAAATCCCAGACCTAACCGAGACATAACCGGCGTTATCCTCTAAAATATTATTCGCAACCAGGTGTAATTGACTGTTTCGGTGTGGAACCACATTACTGCGGGATCCAAACCAGAGAAAACCCAGTATCTGGCCAACAAGTATGCGAAAAATGCGAAAGTACGATCCAGATGAGGGCAAATCCCAGACCTAACCGAGACATAACCGGCGCTATCCTCTAAAATATTAATCGCAACCAGGTTTATTTGACTGTTTCGGTGTGGTAACGCATTACTACGTGATCCAAATCAGAAAAAGCCCAGGATCTGGCCAACAGGTATGCGAAAAATGCGAAAGTACGAGCCAGATGAGGGCAAATCCCAGACCTAACCGAGACATAACCTGCGTTACCCTCTAAAATATTAATCGCAACCAGGTTTATTTGACTGTTTCGGTGTGGTAACGCATTACTACGTGATCCAAACCAGATAAAGCCCAGGATCTGGCCAACAAGTATGTGAAAAATGTGAAAGTTCGAGCCAGATGAGGGCAAATATCAGACCTAACCCAGACAAAACCGGTGTTATCCCCTAAAATATTAACCGCAACCAGGTATAATTGACTGTTTCGGTGTGGTACCGCATTGCTACGTTGATCCAAGCCACAAAAAACCCAGGATCTGGCCAACAGGTATGCGAAAAATGCGAAAGTACGCGCCAGATGAGGGCTAATCCCAGACCTAACCGAGACATAACCGGCGTTATCCACTAAAATATTAATCGCAACCAGGTTTAATTGACTGTTTCGGTGTGGTAGCACATTACTACGTGGTCCAAGCCAGAAAAAGGCCAGGATCTGGCCAACAAGTATGCGAAAAACGCGAAAGTACGAGCCAGATGAGGACAAATCCCAGACCTACCCGACACATAACCAGCGCTATCCTCTAAAATATTAATCGCAACCAGTTTCATTGACTGCTTCGGTGTGGAACCTCATTACTACGGGATCCAAAACAGAAAAAACCCAGGATCTGGCCAACAAGTAGGCGAAAAACGCGAAAGTATGTGCCAGATGAGGGCTAATCCCAGACCTAACCGAGACATAACCGGCGTTATCCTCTAAAATATTAATCGCAACCAGGTATAATTGACTGTTTCAGTGTGGTACCACATTACTACGTGATCCAAACCAGAAAAAGGCCATGATCTGGCCAACAAGTATGCGAAAAATGCGAAAGTACGAGCCAGATGAGGGCAAATCCCAGACCTAACCGAGACATAACCGGCGTTATCCTCTAAAATATTATTCGCAACCAGGTGTAATTGACTGTTTCGGTGTGGTACCACATTACTACGTAGTCCAAGCCAGAAAAAGCCCAGGATCTGGCCAACATGAATGCGAAAAATGCGAAAGTACGCGCCAGATGAGGGCTAATCCCAGACCTAACCGAGACATAACCGGCGTTATCCTCTAAAATATTAATCGCAACCAGGTATAATTGACTGTTTCGGTGTGGAACCACATTACTACGTGATCCAAACCAGAAAAGGGCCAGGGTCTGGCCAACAAGTATGCGAAAAATACGAAAGTCCGAGCCAGATGTGGGGAAATACCAGACCTAACCGAGACATAATCGGCGTTATCCTCTATAATATTAATCGCAACCAGGTTCAATTGACTGTTTCGGTGTGGAACCACATTACTACGGGATCCAAACGAGAAAAAACCCAGGATCTGTTCAACAACTATGAGAAGAACGCGAAAGTACGAGCCAGATGAGGGAAAATCCCAGACCTAACCGAGACGTAACCGGCGTTATCCCCTAAAATATTAATCGCAACCGGGTATAATTGACTGTTTCGGTGTGGTACCGCATTGCTACGATGATCCAAACCAGAAAGAACCCAGGATCTGGCCAACAAGGATGCGAAAAATGCGAAAGAACGAGCCAGATGAGGGCAAATCCCAGACCTAACCGAGACATAACCGGCGTTATCCTCTAAAATATTAATCGCAACCGGGTTTATTTGACTGTTTCGGTGTGGTAACGCATTACTACGTGATCCAAACCAGATAAAGCCCAGGATCTGGCCAACAAGTATGTGAAAAATGTGAAAGTTCGAGCCAGATGAGGGCAAATACCAGACCTAACCCAGACAAAACCGGCGTTATCCCCTAAAATATTAACCGCAACCAGGTATACTTGACTGTTTCGGTGTGGTACCGCATTGCTACGATGATCCAAGCCAGAAAAAACCCAGGATCTGGCCAACAAGTATGCGAAAAATGCGAAAGTACGATCCAGATGAGGGCAAATCCCAGACCTAACCGAGACATAACCGGCGTTATCCTCTAAAATATTATTCGCAACCAGGTGTAATTGACTGTTTCGGTGTGGTACCACATTACTACGTGGTCCAAGCCAGAAAAAGCCCAGGATCTGGCCAACATGAATGCGAAAAATGCGAATGTACGCGCCAGATGAGGGCTAATCCCAGACCTAACCGAGACATAACCGGCGTTATCCTCTAAAATATTAATCGCAACCAGGTTTAATTGACTGTTTCGTTGTGGAACCACATTACTGCGGGATCCAAACCAGAAAAAACCCAGGATCTGGCCAACAAGTATGCGAAAAATGCGAAAGTACGATCCAGAGGAGGGCAAATCCCAGACCTAACCGAGACATAACCGGCGCTATCCTCTAAAATATTAATCGCAACCAGGTTTAATTGACTGTTTCGGTGTGGTACTGCATTACTACGTGATCCAAACCAGAAAAAGCCCAGGATCTGGTCAACAAGAATGCGAAAAATGCGAAAGTACGCGCCAGATGAGGGCAAATGCCAGACCTAACCGAGACATAACCGGCGTTATCCTCTAAAATATTAATCGCAACCAGGTTTAATTGACTGCTTCGTTGTGGAACCACATTACTGCGGGATCCAAACCAGAAAAAACCCAGGATCTGGCCAACAAGTATGCGAAAAATGCGAAAGTACGATCCAGATGAGGGCAAATCCCAGACCTAACCGAGACATAACCGGCGTTATCCTCTAAAATATTAATCGCAACCAGGTATAATTGACTGTTTCAGTGTGGTACCACATTACTACGTGATCCAAACCAGAAAAAGCCCAGGATCTGGCCAACAAGTATGCGAAAAACGCGAATGTATGAGCCAGATGATTGCAAATACCAGAACTAACTCGGACATAACCAGCGTTATCCTCTAAAATACTGATCGGAACCAGCTTCCATTGACTGCTTCAGTGTGGTACCACATTACTACGTGATCCAAACCAGAAAAAGGCCAGGATCTGGCCAATAAGTATGCGAAAATTGCGAAAGTATGAGCCAGATGATTGCAAATACCAGAACTAGCCCAGACATAACCAGCGTTATCCTATAAAATATTAATCGCAACCAGGTTTAATTGACTGTTTCGGTGTGGTACTGCATTACTACGTGATCCAGACCAGAAAAAGGCCAGGATCTGGCCAACAAGTATGCGCAAAATGCGAAAGTACGAGCCAGATGAGGGCAAATCCCAGACCAAACCGAGACATAACCGGCGTTATCCTCTAAAATATTAATCGCAACCAGGTTTAATTGACTGTTTCGGTGTGGTACCGCATTACTACGTGATCCAAACCAGAAAAATCCCAGGATCGGGCCAACAAGAATGCGAGAAACGCGAAAGTACGAGCCACATGAGGGAAAATCCCAGACCTAACCCAGATATACCCGGCGTTATCCGCTAAAATATTAATCGCAACCAGGTTTAATTGACTGTTTCGTTGTGGACCCACATTACTACGGGATCCAAACCAGAAAAAACCCAGGATCTTTCCAACAAGTATGCGAAAAATGCGAAAGAACGATCCAGATGAGGGCAAATCCCAGACCTAACCGAGACATAACCGGCGTTAGCATCTAAAATATTAATCGCAACCAGGTTCAATTGACTGTTTCGGTGTGGAACCACATTACTACGGGATCCAAACCAGAAAAAACCCAGGATCTGGCCAACAACTATGAGAAAAACGCGAAAGTATGAGCCAGATGATTGCAAATACCAGAACTATCCCAGGCATAATCAGCGTTATCGTCTAAAATATTAATCGCAACCAGGTTTATTTGACTGTTTCGGTGTGGTACCACATTACTACGTGGTCCAAGCCAGAAAAAGGCCAGGATCTGGCCAACAAGAATGCGAAAAATGCGAAAGTACGCGCCAGATGAGGGCAAATACCAGACCTAACCGAGACATAATCGGCGTTATCCTCTAAAATATTAATCGCAACCAGGTTCAATTGACTGTTTCGGTGTGGAACCTCATTACTACGTGATCCAAGCCAGAAAAAACCCAGGATCTGGCCAACAAGTATGCGAAAAATGCGAAAGTACGATCCAGATGAGGGCAAATCCCAGACCTAACCGAGACATAACCGGCGTTATCCTCTAAAATATTATTCGCAACCAGGTGTAATTGACTGTTTCGGTGTGGTACCACATTACTCCGTGGTCCAAGCCAGAAAAAGCCCAGGATCTGGCCATCATGAATGCGAAAAATGCGAATGTACGCGCCAGATGAGGGCTAATCCCAGACCTAACCGAGACATAACCGGCGTTATCCTCTAAAATATTAAACGCAACCAGGTTTAATTGACTGTTTCGTTGTGGAACCACATTACTGCGGGATCCAAACCAGAAAAAACCCAGGATCTGGCCAACAAGTATGCGAAAAATGCGAAAGTACGATCCAGAGGAGGGCAAATCCCAGACCTAACCGAGACATAACCGGCGCTATCCTCTAAAATATTAATCGCAACCAGGTTTAATTGACTGTTTCGGTGTGGTACTGCATTACTACGTGATCCAAACCAGAAAAAGCCCAGGATCTGGTCAACAAGAATGCGAAAAATGCGCAAGTACGCGCCAGATGAGGGCAAATGCTAGACCTAACCGAGACATAACCGGCGTTATCCTCTAAAATATTAATCGCAACCAGGTTTAATTGACTGTTTCGTTGTGGAACCACATTACTGCGGGATCCAAACCAGAAAAAACCCAGGATCTGGCCAACAAGTATGCGAAAAATGCGAAAGTACGATCCAGATGAGGGCAAATCCCAGACCTAACCGAGACATAACCGGCGTTATCCTCTAAAATATTAATCGCAACCAGGTTTATTTGACTGTTTCGGTGTGGTAACGCATTACTACGTGATCCAAACCAGATAAAGCCCAGGATCTGGCCAACAAGTATGTGAAAAATGTGAAAGTTCGAGCCAGATGAGGACAAATCCCAGACCTACCCGAGACATAACCGCCGTTATCCTCTAAAATATTAATCTCAACCAGGTTTAATTGACTGTTTCGTTGTGGAACCACACTACAACGGGATCCAAACCAGACAAAACCCAGGATCTGGCCAACAAAAATGCGAAAAATGCGAAAGTACGAGCCAGATGAGGGAAAATCCCAGACCTAACCGAGACATAACCGGCGCTATCCTCTAAAATATTAATCGCAACCAGGTTTAATTGACTGTTTCGGGGTGGTACTGCATTACTACGTGATCCAAACCAGAAAAAGCCTAGGATCTGGCCAACAAGTATGCGAAAAACGCGAATGTATGAGCCAGATGATTGCAAATACCAGAACTAACTCAGACATAACCAGCGTTATCCTCTAAACTATTAATCGCAACCAGTTTAATTGACTGTTTCGGTGTGGAACCTCATTACTACGTGATCCAAACCAGATAAAGCCCAGGATCTGGCCAACAAGTATGAGAAAAATGCGAAAGTTCGAGCCAGATGGTGGCAAATCCCAGACCTAACCGGGACATAAACAGCGTTATCCTCTAAAATATTAATAGCAACCAGGTTTAATTGACTGTTTCCATGTTGTACCGCATTACGACGTGATCCAAACCAGAAAGAGGCCAGAGGATCTGGCCAACAAATATGCGAAAAATGCGAAAGTTCGAGCCAGATGTGGGCAAATCCCAGACCTACCCGACACATAACCGGCGTTATCCTCTAAAACATTAATCGCAACCAGGTATAATTGACTGTTTCAGTGTGGTACCACATTACTACGTAATCCAAACCAGAAAAAGCCCAGGATCTGGCCAACAAGTATGCGAAAAACGCGAATGTATGAGCCAGATGATTGCAAATACCAGAACTAACTCGGACATAACCAGCGTTATCCTCTAAAATACTGATCGGAACCAGCTTCCATTGACTGCTTCAGTGTGGTACCACATTACTACGTGATCCAAACCAGAAAAAGGCCAGGATCTGGCCAATAAGTATGCGAAAATTGCGAAAGTATGAGCCAGATGATTGCAAATACCAGAACTAACCCAGACATAACCAGCGTTATCCTATGAAATATTAATCGCAACCAGGTTTAATTGACTGTCTCGGTGTGGTACTGCATTACTACGTGATCCAAACCAGATAAAGCCCATGATCTGGCCAACAAGTATGTGAAAAATGTGAAAGTTCGAGCCAGATGAGGACAAATCCCAGACCTACCCGAGACATAACCGCCGTTATCCTCTAAAATATTAATCACAACCAGGTTTAATTGACTGTTTCGTTGTGGAACCACTCTACAACGGGATCCAAACCAGACAAAACCCAGGATCTGGCCAACAAAAATGCGAAAAATGCGAAAGTACGAGCCAGATGAGGGAAAATCCCAGACCTAACCGAGACATAACCGGCACTATCCTCTAAAATATTAATCGCAACCAGGTTTAATTGACTGTTTCGGTGTGGTACCGCATTACTACGTGATCCAAACCAGAAAAAGCCTAGGATCTGGCCAACAAGTATGCGAAAAACGCGAATGTATGAGCCAGATGATTGCAAATACCAGAACTAACTCAGACATAACCAGCGTTATCCTCTAAACTATTAATCGCAACCAGTTTAATTGACTGTTTCGGTGTGGTACCGCATTGCTACGATGATCCAAGCCAGAAAAAACCCAGGATCTGGCCAACAAGTATGCGAAAAATGCGAAAGTACGATCCAGATGAGGGCAAATCCCAGACCTAACCGAGACATAACCGGCGTTATCCTCTAAAATATTATTCGCAACCAGGTGTAATTGACTGTTTCGGTGTGGTACCACATTACTACGTGGTCCAAGCCAGAAAAAGCCCAGGATCTGGCCAACATGAATGCGAAAAATGCGAATGTACGCGCCAGATGAGGGCTAATCCCAGACCTAACCGAGACATAACCGGCGTTATCCTCTAAAATATTAATCGCAACCAGGTTTAATTGACTGTTCCGTTGTGGAACCACATTACTGCGGGATCCAAACCAGAAAAAACCCAGGATCTGGCCAACAAGTATGCGAAAAATGCGAAAGTACGATCCAGAGGAGGGCAAATCCCAGACCTAACCGTGACATAACCGGCGCTATCCTCTAAAATATTAATCGCAACCAGGTTTAATTGACTGTTTCGGTGTGGTACTGCATTACTACGTGATCCAAACCAGAAAAAGCCCAGGATCTGGTCAACAAGAATGCGAAAAATGCGAAAGTACGCGCCAGATGAGGGCAAATGCCAGACCTAACCGAGACATAACCGGCGTTATCCTCTAAAATATTAATCGCAACCAGGTTTAATTGACTGTTTCGTTGTGGAACCACATCACTGCGGGATCCAAACCAGAAAAAACCCAGGATCTGGCCAACAAGTATGCGAAAAATGCGAAAGTACGATCCAGATGAGGGCAAATCCCAGACCTAACCGAGACATAACCGGCGTTATCCTCTAAAATATTAATCGCAACCAGGTTTATTTGACTGTTTCGGTGTGGTGACGCATTACTACGTGATCCAAACCAGATAAAGCCCAGGATCTGGCCAACAAGTATGTGAAAAATGTGAAAGTTCGAGCCAGATGAGGACAAATCCCAGACCTACCCGAGACATAACCGCCGTTATCCTCTAAAATATTAATCTCAACCAGGTTTAATTGACTGTTTCGTTGTGGAACCACACTACAACGGGATCCAAGCCAGACAAAACCCAGGATCTGGCCAACAAAAATGCGAAAAATGCGAAAGTACGAGCCAGATGAGGGAAAATCCCAGACCTAACCGAGACATAACCGGCGCTATCCTCTAAAATATTAATCGCAACCAGGTTTAATTGACTGTTTCGGGGTGGTACTGCATTACTACGTGATCCAAACCAGAAAAAGCCTAGGATCTGGCCAACAAGTATGCGAAAAACGCGAATGTATGAGCCAGATGATTGCAAATACCAGAACTAACTCAGACATAACCAGCGTTATCCTCTAAACTATTAATCGCAACCAGTTTAATTGACTGTTTCGGTGTGGAACCTCATTACTACGTGATCCAAACCAGATAAAGCCCAGGATCTGGCCAACAAGTATGAGAAAAATGCGAAAGTTCGAGCCAGATGGTGGCAAATCTCAGACCTAACCGGGACATAAACAGCGTTATCCTCTAAAATATTAATAGCAACCAGGTTTAATTGACTGTTTCCATGTTGTACCGCATTACGACGTGATCCAAACCAGAAAGAGGCCAGGATCTGGCCAACAAATATGTGAAAAATGCGAAAGTTCGAGCCAGATGTGGGCAAATCCCAGACCTACCCGAGACATAACCGGCGTTATCCTCTAAAACATTAATCGCAACCAGGTTTAATTGACTGTTTCAGTGTGGTACCACATTACTACGTGATCCAAACCAGAAAAAGCCCAGGATCTGGCCAACAAGTATGCGAAAAACGCGAATGTATGAGCCAGATGATTGCAAATACCAGAACTAACTCGGACATAACCAGCGTTATCCTCTAAAATACTGATCGGAACCAGCTTCCATTGACTGCTTCAGTGTGGTACCACATTACTACGTGATCCAAACCAGAAAAAGGCCAGGATCTGGCCAATAAGTATGCGAAAATTGCGAAAGTATGAGCCAGATGATTGCAAATACCAGAACTAACCCAGACATAACCAGCGTTATCCTATAAAATATTAATCGCAACCAGGTTTAATTGACTGTTTCGGTGTGGTACTGCATTACTACGTGATCCAGACCAGAAAAAGGCCAGGATCTGGCCAACAAGTATGCGCAAAATGCGAAAGTACGAGCCAGATGAGGGCAAATCCCAGACCAAACCGAGACATAACCGGCGTTATCCTCTAAAATATTAATCGCAACCAGGTTTAATTGACTGTTTCGGTGTGGTACCGCATTACTACGTGATCCAAACCAGAAAAATCCCAGGATCGGGCCAACAAGAATGCGAGAAACGCGAAAGTACGAGCCACATGAGGGAAAATCCCAGACCTAACCAAGATATAACCGGCGTTATCCGCTAAAATATTAATCGCAACCAGGTTTAATTGACTGTTTCGTTGTGGACCCACATTACTACGGGATCCAAACCAGAAAAAACCCAGGATCTGGCCAACAAGTATGCGAAAAATGCGAAAGAACGATCCAGATGAGGGCAAATCCCAGACCTAACCGAGACATAACCGGCGCTATCCTCTAAAATATTAATCGCAACCAGGTTTAATTGACTGTTTCGGGGTGGTACTGCATTACTACGTGATCCAAACCAGAAAAAGCCTAGGATCTGGCCAACAAGTATGCGAAAAACGCGAATGTATGAGCCAGATGATTGCAAATACCAGAACTAACTCAGACATAACCAGCGTTATCCTCTAAACTATTAATCGCAACCAGTTTAATTGACTGTTTCGGTGTGGAACCTCATTACTACGTGATCCAAACCAGATAAAGCCCAGGATCTGGCCAACAAGTATGAGAAAAATGCGAAAGTTCGAGCCAGATGGTGGCAAATCTCAGACCTAACCGGGACATAAACAGCGTTATCCTCTAAAATATTAATAGCAACCAGGTTTAATTGACTGTTTCCATGTTGTACCGCATTACGACGTGATCCAAACCAGAAAGAGGCCAGGATCTGGCCAACAAATATGCGAAAAATGCGAAAGTTCGAGCCAGATGTGGGCAAATCCCAGACCTACCCGAGACATAACCGGCGTTATCCTCTAAAACATTAATCGCAACCAGGTTTAATTGACTGTTTCAGTGTGGTACCACATTACTACGTGATGCAAACCAGAAAAAGCCCAGGATCTGGCCAACAAGTATGCGAAAAACGCGAATGTATGAGCCAGATGATTGCAAATACCAGAACTAACTCGGACATAACCAGCGTTATCCTCTAAAATACTGATCGGAACCAGCTTCCATTGACTGCTTCAGTGTGGTACCACATTACTACGTGATCCAAACCAGAAAAAGGCCAGGATCTGGCCAATAAGTATGCGAAAATTGCGAAAGTATGAGCCAGATGATTGCAAATACCAGAACTAACCCAGACATAACCAGCGTTATCCTATAAAATATTAATCGCAACCAGGTTTAATTGACTGTTTCGGTGTGGTACTGCATTACTACGTGATCCAGACCAGAAAAAGGCCAGGATCTGGCCAACAAGTATGCGCAAAATGCGAAAGTACGAGCCAGATGAGGGCAAATCCCAGACCAAACCGAGACATAACCGGCGTTATCCTCTAAAATATTAATCGCAACCAGGTTTAATTGACTGTTTCGGTGTGGTACCGCATTACTACGTGATCCAAACCAGAAAAATCCCAGGATCGGGCCAACAAGAATGCGAGAAACGCGAAAGTACGAGCCACATGAGGGAAAATCCCAGACCTAACCCAGATATAACCGGCGTTATCCGCTAAAATATTAATCGCAACCAGGTTTAATTGACTGTTTCGTTGTGGACCCACATTACTACGGGATCCAAACCAGAAAAAACCCAGGATCTGGCCAACAAGTATGCGAAAAATGCGAAAGAACGATCCAGATGAGGGCAAATCCCAGACCTAACCGAGACATAACCGGCGTTAGCATCTAAAATATTAATCGCAACCAGGTTCAATTGACTGTTTCGGTGTGGAACCTCATTACTACGTGATCCAAACCAGAAAGAACCCAGGATCTGGCCAACAAGGATGCGAAAAATGCGAAAGAACGAGCCAGATGAGGGCAAATCCCAGACCTAACCGAGACAAAACCGGCGTTATCCCCTAAAATATTAACCGCAACCAGGTATAATTGACTGTTTCGGTGTGGTACCGCATTGCTACGATGATCCAAGCCAGAAAAAACCCAGGATCTGGCCAACAAGTATGCGAAAAATGCGAAAGTACGATCCAGATGAGGGCAAATCCCAGACCTAACCGAGACATAACCGGCGTTATCCTCTAAAATATTATTCGCAACCAGGTGTAATTGACTGTTTCGGTGTGGTACCACATTACTACGTGGTCCAAGCCAGAAAAAGCCCAGGATCCGGCCAACATGAATGCGAAAAATGCGAATGTACGCGCCAGATGAGGGCTAATCCCAGACCTAACCGAGACATAACCGGCGTTATCCTCTAAAATATTAATCGCAACCAGGTTTAATTGACTGTTTCGTTGTGGAACCACATTACTGCGGGATCCAAACCAGAAAAAACCCAGGATCTGGCCAACAAGTATGCGAAAAATGCGAAAGTACGATCCAGAGGAGGGCAAATCCCAGACCTAACCGTGACATAACCGGCGCTATCCTCTAAAATATTAATCGCAACCAGGTTTAATTGACTGTTTCGGTGTGGTACTGCATTACTACGTGATCCAAACCAGAAAAAGCCCAGGATCTGGTCAACAAGAATGCGAAAAATGCGAAAGTACGCGCCAGATGAGGGCAAATGCCAGACCTAACCGAGACATAACCGGCGTTATCCTCTAAAATATTAATCGCAACCAGGTTTAATTGACTGTTTCGTTGTGGAACCACATCACTGCGGGATCCAAACCAGAAAAAACCCAGGATCTGGCCAACAAGTATGCGAAAAATGCGAAAGTACGATCCAGATGAGGGCAAATCCCAGACCTAACCGAGACATAACCGGCGTTATCCTCTAAAATATTAATCGCAACCAGGTTTATTTGACTGTTTCGGTGTGGTGACGCATTACTACGTGATCCAAACCAGATAAAGCCCAGGATCTGGCCAACAAGTATGTGAAAAATGTGAAAGTTCGAGCCAGATGAGGACAAATCCCAGACCTACCCGAGACATAACCGCCGTTATCCTCTAAAATATTAATCTCAACCAGGTTTAATTGACTGTTTCGTTGTGGAACCACACTACAACGGGATCCAAGCCAGACAAAACCCAGGATCTGGCCAACAAAAATGCGAAAAATGCGAAAGTACGAGCCAGATGAGGGAAAATCCCAGACCTAACCGAGACATAACCGGCGCTATCCTCTAAAATATTAATCGCAACCAGGTTTAATTGACTGTTTCGGGGTGGTACTGCATTACTACGTGATCCAAACCAGAAAAAGCCCAGGATCTGGCCAACAAGTATGCGAAAAACGCGAATGTATGAGCCAGATGATTGCAAATACCAGAACTAACTCAGACATAACCAGCGTTATCCTCTAAACTATTAATCGCAACCAGTTTAATTGACTGTTTCGGTGTGGAACCTCATTACTACGTGATCCAAACCAGATAAAGCCCAGGATCTGGCCAACAAGTATGAGAAAAATGCGAAAGTTCGAGCCAGATGGTGGCAAATCTCAGACCTAACCGGGACATAAACAGCGTTATCCTCTAAAATATTAATAGCAACCAGGTTTAATTGACTGTTTCCATGTTGTACCGCATTACGACGTGATCCAAACCAGAAAGAGGCCAGGATCTGGCCAACAAATATGTGAAAAATGCGAAAGTTCGAGCCAGATGTGGGCAAATCCCAGACCTACCCGAGACATAACCGGCGTTATCCTCTAAAACATTAATCGCAACCAGGTTTAATTGACTGTTTCAGTGTGGTACCACATTACTACGTGATCCAAACCAGAAAAAGCCCAGGATCTGGCCAACAAGTATGCGAAAAACGCGAATGTATGAGCCAGATGATTGCAAATACCAGAACTAACTCGGACATAACCAGCGTTATCCTCTAAAATACTGATCGGAACCAGCTTCCATTGACTGCTTCAGTGTGGTACCACATTACTACGTGATCCAAACCAGAAAAAGGCCAGGATCTGGCCAATAAGTATGCGAAAATTGCGAAAGTATGAGCCAGATGATTGCAAATACCAGAACTAACCCAGACATAACCAGCGTTATCCTATAAAATATTAATCGCAACCAGGTTTAATTGACTGTTTCGGTGTGGTACTGCATTACTACGTGATCCAGACCAGAAAAAGGCCAGGATCTGGCCAACAAGTATGCGCAAAATGCGAAAGTACGAGCCAGATGAGGGCAAATCCCAGACCAAACCGAGACATAACCGGCGTTATCCTCTCAAATATTAATCGCAACCAGGTTTAATTGACTGTTTCGGTGTGGTACCGCATTACTACGTGATCCAAACCAGAAAAATCCCAGGATCGGGCCAACAAGAATGCGAGAAACGCGAAAGTACGAGCCACATGAGGGAAAATCCCAGACCTAACCCAGATATAACCGGCGTTATCCGCTAAAATATTAATCGCAACCAGGTTTAATTGACTGTTTCGTTGTGGACCCACATTACTACGGGATCCAAACCAGAAAAAACCCAGGATCTGGCCAACAAGTATGCGAAAAATGCGAAAGAACGATCCAGATGAGGGCAAATCCCAGACCTAACCGAGACATAACCGGCGCTATCCTCTAAAATATTAATCGCAACCAGGTTTAATTGACTGTTTCGGGGTGGTACTGCATTACTACGTGATCCAAACCAGAAAAAGCCTAGGATCTGGCCAACAAGTATGCGAAAAACGCGAATGTATGAGCCAGATGATTGCAAATACCAGAACTAACTCAGACATAACCAGCGTTATCCTCTAAACTATTAATCGCAACCAGTTTAATTGACTGTTTCGGTGTGGAACCTCATTACTACGTGATCCAAACCAGATAAAGCCCAGGATCTGGCCAACAAGTATGAGAAAAATGCGAAAGTTCGAGCCAGATGGTGGCAAATCTCAGACCTAACCGGGACATAAACAGCGTTATCCTCTAAAATATTAATAGCAACCAGGTTTAATTGACTGTTTCCATGTTGTACCGCATTACGACGTGATCCAAACCAGAAAGAGGCCAGGATCTGGCCAACAAATATGCGAAAAATGCGAAAGTTCGAGCCAGATGTGGGCAAATCCCAGACCTACCCGAGACATAACCGGCGTTATCCTCTAAAACATTAATCGCAACCAGGTTTAATTGACTGTTTCAGTGTGGTACCACATTACTACGTGATGCAAACCAGAAAAAGCCCAGGATCTGGCCAACAAGTATGCGAAAAACGCGAATGTATGAGCCAGATGATTGCAAATACCAGAACTAACTCGGACATAACCAGCGTTATCCTCTAAAATACTGATCGGAACCAGCTTCCATTGACTGCTTCAGTGTGGTACCACATTACTACGTGATCCAAACCAGAAAAAGGCCAGGATCTGGCCAATAAGTATGCGAAAATTGCGAAAGTATGAGCCAGATGATTGCAAATACCAGAACTAACCCAGACATAACCAGCGTTATCCTATAAAATATTAATCGCAACCAGGTTTAATTGACTGTTTCGGTGTGGTACTGCATTACTACGTGATCCAGACCAGAAAAAGGCCAGGATCTGGCCAACAAGTATGCGCAAAATGCGAAAGTACGAGCCAGATGAGGGCAAATCCCAGACCAAACCGAGACATAACCGGCGTTATCCTCTAAAATATTAATCGCAACCAGGTTTAATTGACTGTTTCGGTGTGGTACCGCATTACTACGTGATCCAAACCAGAAAAATCCCAGGATCGGGCCAACAAGAATGCGAGAAACGCGAAAGTACGAGCCACATGAGGGAAAATCCCAGACCTAACCCAGATATAACCGGCGTTATCCGCTAAAATATTAATCGCAACCAGGTTTAATTGACTGTTTCGTTGTGGACCCACATTACTACGGGATCCAAACCAGAAAAAACCCAGGATCTGGCCAACAAGTATGCGAAAAATGCGAAAGAACGATCCAGATGAGGGCAAATCCCAGACCTAAACGAGACATAACCGGCGTTAGCATCTAAAATATTAATCGCAACCAGGTTCAATTGACTGTTTCGGTGTGGAACCACATTACTACGGGATCCAAACCAGAAAAAACCCAGGATCTGGCCAACAACTATGAGAAAAACGCGAAAGTATGAGCCAGATGATTGCAAATACCAGAACTATCCCAGGCATAATCAGCGTTATCGTCTAAAATATTAATCGCAACCAGGTTTATTTGACTGTTTCGGTGTGGTACCACATTACTACGTGGTCCAAGCCAGAAAAAGGCCAGGATCTGGCCAACAAGAATGCGAAAAATGCGAAAGTACGCGCCAGATGAGGGCAAATACCAGACCTAACCGAGACATAATCGGCGTTATCCTCTAAAATATTAATCGCAACCAGGTTCAATTGACTGTTTCGGTGTGGAACCTCATTACTACGTGATCCAAACCAGAAAGAACCCAGGATCTGGCCAACAAGGATGCGAAAAATGCGAAAGAACGAGCCAGATGAGGGCAAATCCCAGACCTAACCGAGACAAAACCGGCGTTATCCCCTAAAATATTAACCGCAACCAGGTATAATTGACTGTTTCGGTGTGGTACCGCATTGCTACGATGATCCAAGCCAGAAAAAACCCAGGATCTGGCCAACAAGTATGCGAAAAATGCGAAAGTACGATCCAGATGAGGGCAAATCCCAGACCTAACCGAGACATAACCGGCGTTATCCTCTAAAATATTATTCGCAACCAGGTGTAATTGACTGTTTCGGTGTGGTACCACATTACTACGTGGTCCAAGCCAGAAAAAGCCCAGGATCTGGCCAACATGAATGCGAAAAATGCGAATGTACGCGCCAGATGAGGGCAAATACCAGACCTAACCGAGACATAATCGGCGTTATCCTCTAAAATATTAATCGCAACCAGGTTCAATTGACTGTTTCGGTGTGGAACCTCATTACTACGTGATCCAAACCAGATAAAGCCCAGGATCTGGCCAACAAGTATGAGAAAAATGCGAAAGTTCGAGCCAGATGAGGGCAAGTACCAGACCTAACCCAGACAAAACCGGCGTTATCCCCTAAAATATTAATCGCAACCAGGTATAATAAACTGCTTCGGTGTGGAACCTCATTACTACGTGATCCAAACCAGATAAAGCCCAGGATCTGGCCAACAAGTATAAGAAAAATGCGAAAGTTCGAGCCAGATGGGGGCAAATCCCAGACCAAACCGAGACATAACCGGCGTTATCCTCTAAAATATTAATCGCAACCAGGTTTAATTGACTGTTTCGGTGCGGTACCGCATTACTACGTGATCCAAACCAGAAAAAGGCCATGATCTGGCCATCAAGTATGCGAAAAATGCGAAAGTATGAGCCAGATGATTGCAAATACCAGAACTATGCCTGACATTACCAGCGTTATCCTCTAAAATACGAATCGGAACATGCTTTTAATGACTGTTTCAGTGTGGTGACACATTACTACGAGATCCAAACCAGAAAAATCCCAGGATCGGGCCAACAAGAATGCGAGAATCGCGAAAGTACGAGCCACATGAGGGAAAATCCCAGACCTAACCCAGACATAACCGGCGTTATCCGCTAAAATATTAATCGCAACCAGGTTTAATTGACTGTTTCGTTGTGGACCCACATTACTACGGGCTCCAAACCAGAAAGAACCCAGGATCTGGCCAACAAGTATGCGAAAAATGCGAAAGAACGATCCAGATGAGGGCAATTCCCAGACCTAACCGAGACATAACCGGCGTTAGCCTCTGAAATATTAATCGCAACCAGGTTCAATTGACTGTTTCGGTGTGGAACCACATTACTACGGGATCCAAACCAGAAAAAACCCAGGATCTGGCCAACAACTATGAGAAAAACGCGAAAGTATGAGCCAGATGATTGCAAATACCAGAACTATCCCAGGCATAACCAGCGTTATCCTCTAAAATATTAATCGCAACCAGGTTTATTTGACTGTATCGGTGTGGTACCACATTACTACGTGGTCCAAGCCAGAAAAAGGCCAGGATCTGGCCAACAAGAATGCGAAAAATGCGAAAGTGCGCGCCAGATGAGGGCAAATACCAGACCTAACCGAGACATTACCGGCATTATCCTCTAAAATATTAATCGCAACCAGATTTAATTGACTGTTTCGGTGTGGTACCGCATTACTACGTGATCCAAACCAGAAAAAGCCCAGGATCTGGCCAACAAGTATGCGACAAACGCGAAAGTATATGCCAGATGATTGCAAATACCAGAACCAACCCAGACATAACCGGCGTTATCCTCTAAAATATTAATCGCAACCAGGTTTAATTGACTGTTTCAGTGTGGTTCCACATTACTACGTGATCCAAACCAGAAAAAGCCCAGGATCTGGCCAACAAGTATGCGAAAAACGCGAATGTATGAGCCAGATGATTGCAAATACCAGAACTATCCCAGGCATAACCGGCGTTATCCTCTAAAATATTAATCGCAAGCAGTTTAATTGACTGTTTCGGTGTGGATCCTCATTACTACGTGATCCAAACCAGATAAAGCCCAGGATCTGGCCAACAAGAATGCGAAAAATGCGAAAGTACGCGCCAGATGAGGGCAAATACCAGACCTAACCGAGACATTACCGGCATTATCCTCTAAAATATTAATCGCAACCAGATTTAATTGACTGTTTCGGTGTGGTACCGCATTACTACGTGATCCAAACCAGAAAAAGCCCAGGATCTGGCCAACAAGTATGCGACAAACGCGAAAGTATATGCCAGATGATTGCAAATACCAGAACCAACCCAGACATAACCGGCGTTATCCCCTAAAATATTAATAGCAACCAGGTTTAATTGACTGTTTCCATGTTGTACCGCATTACGACGTGATCCAAACCAGAAAGAGGCCAGGATCTGGCCAACAAATATGCGAAAAATGCGAAAGTTCGAGCCAGATGTGGGCAAATCCCAGACCTACCCGAGACATAACCGGCGTTATCCTCTAAAATATTAATCGCAACCAGCTTCCATTGACTGCTTCAGTGTGGTACCCCATTACTACGTGATCCAAACCAGAAAAAGGCCAGGATCTGGCCAATAAGTATGCGAAAAACTCGGAAGTACGTGCCAGATGATAGCAAATACCAGAACTAACCCAGGCATAACCGGCGTTATCCTCTAAAATATTAATCGCAACCAGGTTTAATTGACTGTTTCGGTGTTGTACCGCATTAATACGTGATCCAAACCAGAAAGAGGACAGGATCTGGCCAACAGGAATGCGAAAAAAGCGAAAGTACGAGCCAGATGTGGGCAAATCCCAGACCTACCCGAGACATAACCGGCGTTATCCTCTAAAATATTAATCTGAACCAGGTTTAATTGACTGTTTCGTTGTGGAACCACATTACTACGGGATCCAAACCAGACAAAACCCAGGATCTGGCCAACAAGAATGCGAAAAATGCGAAAGTACGAGCCAGATGAGGGAAAATCCCAGACCTAACCGAGACGTAACCGGCGTTATCCCCTAAAATATTAATCGCAACCAGGTATAATTGACTGTTTCGGTGTGGTACCGCATTGCTACGATGATCCAAACCAGAAAGAGGCCAGGATCTGGCCAACAAGTATGCGAAAAATGCGAAAGTATGAGCCAGATGATTGCAAATACCAGAACTAACCCAGACATAACCAGAGTTATCCTCTAAAATATTAATCGCAACCAGGTTTAATTGACTGTTTCGGTGTGGTACTGCATTACTACGTGATCCAAACCAGAAAAAGCCCAGGATCTGGCCAACAAGAATGCGAAAAATGCGAAAGTACGCGCCAGATGAGGGCAAATACCAGACCTAACCGAGACATAACCGGCGTTATCCTCTAAAATATTAATCGCAACCAGGTTTAATTGACTGTTTCGTTGTGGAACCACATTACTGCGGGATCCAAACCAGAAAAAACCCAGGATCTGGCCAACAAGTATGCGAAAAATGCGAAAGAACGATCCAGATGAGGGCAAATCCCAGACCTAACCGAGACGTCACCGGCGTTAGCCTCTAAAATATTAACCGCAACCAGGTTCAATTGACTGTTTCGGTGTGGAACCACATTACTACGTGATTCAAACCAGAAAAAGGCCAGGATCTGGCCAACAAGTATGCGAAAAACGTGAAAGTACGAGTCAGATGAGCACAAATCCCAGACCTACCCGAGACATAACCGGCGTTATCGTCTAAAATATTAATCGCAAGCAGTTTAATTGACTGTTTCGGTGTGGATCCTCATTACTACGTGATCCAAACCAGATAAAGCCCAGGATCTGGCCAACAAGTATGAGAAAAATGCGAAAGTTCGAGCCAGATGAGGGCAAGTACCAGACCTAACCCAGACAAAACCGGCGTTAACCCCTAAAATATTAATCGCAACCAGGTATAATTCACTGTTTCGGTGTGGTACCGCATTGCTACGACGATCCAAACCAAAAAGAGGCCAGGATCTGGCCAACTAGTATGCGAAAATTGCGAAAGTATGAGCCAGATGATTGCAAATACCAGAACTAACCCAGACATAACCAGCGTTATCCAATAAAATATTAATCGCAACCAGGTTCAATTGACTGTTTCGGTGTGGTACTGCATTACTACGTGATCCAGACCAGAAAAAGGCCAGGATCTGGCCAACAAGTATGCGCAAAATGCGAAAGTACGAGCCAGATGAGGGCAAATCCCAGACCAAACCGAGACATAACCGGCGTTATCCTCTAAAATATTAATCGCAACCAGGTTTAATTGACTGTTTCGGTGTGGTACCGCATTACTACGTGATCCAAACCAGAAAAATCCCAGGATCGGGCCAACCAGAATGCGAGAAACGCGAAAGTACGAGCCACATGAGGGAAAGTCCCAGACCTAACCCAGACATAACCGGCGTTATCCGCCAAAATATTAATCGCAACCAGGTTTAATTGACTGTTTCGTTGTGGACCCACATTACTACGGGATCCAAACCAGAAAGAACCCAGGATCTGGCCAACAAGTATGCGAAAAATGCGAAAGAACGATCCAGATGAGGGCAAATCCCAGACCTAACCGAGACATAACCGGCGTTAGCATCTAAAATATTAATCGCAACCAGGTTCAATTGACTGTTTCGGTGTGGAACCACATTACTACGGGATCCAAACCAGAAAAAACCCAGGATCTGGCCAACAACTATGAGAAAAACGCGAAAGTATGAGCCAGATGATTGCAAATACCAGAACTATCCCAGGCAT